>NC_141537.1:23650625-24316250 GCF_021556685.1 Rattus norvegicus | reverse complement strand
ATGAGTGCTGAGGCTTCCAGACCTTGGTGAGCAGCTGGCTACTCACAAGACTTTCCATAGAGGACCAGAAGCATTTCACACATCACTAAGAACGGGCTCTCTACACAAGACAATGGGAATGATAGACAAGAAGATTAGTTGGGTATTGATGACTCAATGGGCTCAGGAAAATAGGGATTAAATCACAGGCTCAGATAAGCAACAAGATTAGAGGTTTGGCTACACAGGAACATGTAGTAGGTTACCTTCTCAGCTTGAGACATTTAGGGAGGGGAGATTCATTTGAAGAATTGCTTCCATTGGGTTGTTCTGTGTGCATATCTATGGGACAGTTTCTTGACCAATAATTGATTGAGAGGACCTGACATACTATGATCAGTGACATCCCTGAGGTGGTAGTCCTGAGCTATACAAGGAAGTTAACTGAGTAAACCAGAGGAAGCAAGCCAATATAAATTCTTCAAGATCTTTGATTCAGTTTCTTCTCTAGCTTTCTGCCATGGGTTCCTGTCTAGGCTTCTGTTGATGGTTGATCATGAGGTATAAGATGAAATAAAGCATTTTGTCCTCAAATTGCTTTTGGTTATGATGCCTATCACAGGAACAGAAAATAAAACAAGTACACACGAGATTTCAAACACTATTATTCAGACAGTATTGCAAATATTATATTTAGCAATATTATGAATGTTTATTTGAAGGTCAGGTTACTAACAGTTTAGGGAAGATTTTCAACTAGCTAGTAAATCAATTATAAAAAGTTTATAATTTAAGTGAAGGGAAATGTAAATAATTTTTATTCATAACAGAACTCACTAAGGAAGTCAAACTATGGTCAGTTAGTCAATTAAGGAGTCAAATTGTGCTTTTTTTTTTAAAGGAAATGAAAACAGATGAATGAATAAACGTCAATAATACTTCAAAAGCATCCACAAAGTGGCACAAAATGGAATGTAACAAATCACTGAAATATTTTTTGATTTAAGTTATGTCATACATCAAAAATTGATAAAATGTTATACAACAATTCTGTCTGACAGGTTATAAAATTATCATTTGGTACAAAAAGATCATGTAGGTTTTTTGACTTTCTTTCAGATGGGTCTTATACAACTGTGACATTTACTCAAGTTGTAAAATTACAGTTTGATATTTAGAAAGAACTATGATAAATATGGGTTGTATCCTCTTATAATTTGAGTGAACTATCCCCCCAGGCTCATTTGTTTGAAGATTTCCTCATCAGATGATGAAACTATTTTGGGAGGTTAAAAAACCATGCAAAGGTGAAATGTGACTGGAAGAAGTGGGTCACCTAGGGAGAGGAAAGTTGGTTGTACTCTTTATTTTCTACCTCACTCCTGGCCAAGCTCTCTTCTTCCTGTTCCATGTAACAATCACTGACTATCACATTGAGACTACCACAGGTTTCTGCTCTGAAGTAAGACAAATAAATCCTCCTTCACTTAATCAGTATATATCAGGAATTCTGTCATAACATTGAGGAACATAATTAAGACAAAACCGTCACACTGAAAAATGGCTTTGTGGGGATAAACTCACATAAGAGATTCATGGACCAATGGATCTCTGGAATGCAAAGAGTTTTATCTGTAGAATTTAGAGCTAGAATGTGATAATCCATGCTTATGGGAATGCAAAAATATCTTAAAGATCTGGACAGAATAGGTGGTTACTATGAGAATACCCAGAAAATAAGGTCTTTATTGGAGTGGAATAGAGGCCACTACTTACATGTTAACAAAGGATCAACTGGCTTACCCTCAGTCCATGTCCTGAAAACTTACGAAAGTCTAAAATCAAGTACAATGAACTATTATGCTTTTAGGCAGCAAATACACTATGGCATGGACACTGCTTACTTCTTTTAATCAGATTTACAGTCAGACATCACATAAAATGGAGCCGAAAGTTGTGAAAAATGTGCAGTTTATTGAAAGAGGGACTGAAACCTAATTAAAATCGCAGTCAAGACAGGTTAAGACAAGGCACATGTAAATGTCAACATGAAAATTTGAAAGTATAATTGTTCAATTTAATGAAAACCTTCCTCTTAGCACTTAATATGGAAATGGTGCATTGATGCCAAGATACTAGATATATGGTTCCATCCTGTGAAGTTGAAAACAATATAAACTTTATTTTCTTCGAAGGAGTAAACAATGAATATGCCAATAAAAAATGTGTCTGGAGATGTCCCTTGATTGAAAAGCACTTCCTATGTAAATGCTTGGCCTTTTAAGTTGTTCAGGCACATAGACATTATAGTTTTCAATGGATGGCAGAATTGTTTTTTGTCTTCCTCCATATAGCACTGGTGTTGCAGACATTTAAAAATTTGAGGGCAGTTGGACAGTGGAAGCTTGCGCCAAGTTTGAGAAAGTGTTTAAGGTCAAACAATACATATGAAAAGTTAAATTTATGCATTAAACTCCTGAGTGGGATGTACAAGAAACTATGGAGGTGAAGTTTGAGTTGAGAAGGATACTCCAAGATGCTGGTGATGTTAAAACTGGGGGATTCTTCATGATACAATTTATAAGCATTGTGTGAAACCAGCAAAGAAGATGCACATGCTGCCTGTAGGTGGCATGGTGTATATGAGCTGGAGTCCAGTTGATGCTGACATGAGTGTTGCATGACGAATGAAGGTGCAGGTTATAATGTTTGTACTGCTGGCTTTTATGGGTGCTGGTAACCTGAACTCAAGGTCTCATATCTGTATAATACACACTTTTCTCTTTCATATTATTTCCTCTTACATATCCCAGCCCTTAAAATTTCTTAGCAAAATAAACTGAATTCTAATTGAGAAATTCATTCAACTATATAAATAAAGTATAAAAATAGCTTTATCTTTGTCTACTCGATATAAAAATCCATGTATTTGTTTAAATAATTGGAGGAATGTAGGCCGCACAAATTTTAAAATGTGTTGCTATAAATACACAAAATATACAACTTTTTCCTCTCTTTCACTTACTTTTAAGTTTTTGTACTAGTAATATCCTTAAGAACCTCTGAAAACATGTAATAGCATTGAATTTTTTATAAATCAAATTTCTATAAATGTGAAAAAACTTGGTTCGTCATATTCAGCCACTGATCATCTTAAAATAGCATTTCAGAAACTACAATATACTTTCTTTTCTATTTTCCTTGGTCCCCTTTCAGTTAATGTCTCTTATGTGTGATCAGTCAGTTGAAATTATTTCTATCTGAACTCAGCTACAAAACTAGAATTTCAGGAGAAATTTGGCATAGGGTGGGAGAAAGCCTGCTAAGTAACACTGTGAAACCCTAGGGAAAAGTCTGAGATGGAACCCATAAGAAAACAGCTTGGCATGCAAAAAACATAGACAGAGAAAACATCCAAGAATTGAATATTGACATAAACCATCTAGAAGAGGAAAGTCCATGAATATACAATACTCTTCTGGATTAAATCATCACAGACATTAATTAATCAATAAAGTTTTATGGTGCATGTGCTAATTTAGTCATGGAAAATAAGAAACTTTTATGTACAACAAACCAACACCTTGATATTTTATAATTTATATTGGATTTTTATACTCCTATCTGTCTCTAATCCACTGTTTGACTGATTCACAACTGCTTGAGAAATCTGCTGTGCTATTTATCCCATAGAGTTGTACTTTGCATATCTTCTATGAACATTTTAGCATAGTGTTTCTCAGGTACCTATTCTTGGTAGTGGGAGAGTAACAATGATAAACACATGTGGTCGTATATGTCGATATAATTTATCCTCTGTCGCCCTTCTTTTTCCAAATTTATAAACTATCTGAGCATGGATAGTTATACAGGGAAACATGCTGATTAATAATATCATCAGCAAAGAGACAGTTCCAGGAATTAACCAGAAAACATCAAAAGCCACTGGTTCGGGTGAAAAAATACTTTGCATCCCTGTTTATACATGTGTTTTCTTATATTAATTGTGTTCTGTCTTACTTGGAAACATGTTATAACTGATAATGCAGTGGTCCTTCATACCTGTGAGCACAACATCTATATATATAAACAGTTGGATCAAAAATACATGAAAAATCATGTTGCTTATCCTGAACAAATATAGGTTGAATTTCTTCTCATTATTCCCTGGATAATAGCTGGACTTATTGGTACAGCATTCACACTATAAAAATGGCTACAAGTAATCTAGAGATGAGTTGAAATGTAATCATTCCATAAAATATTTCATTCATCCATGCACTGAATATATATAAGTGGTTTCAAGGTAATTTAAAGAAACAGAAACATTCCCAAAGTATACCAGCTGTAAAGCTGTGATAATTTGAAGAATGATGCACTATTGACACAGTTTTTATTGCTTCATCTATATGCAAACCAATGGCTTTGTTTTATTTATTTTTTTCTATGAGTAGCAACAGCTTAGTAAATGTTATCACCTATAAACATTCAGTGGAGAAGAAATAAAACAGTGCCTTTGTTGATCAGCTACTTTGCATATGTGTGACCCTAAATATCAACAAGAAGAGAATATTTTAGCTCACAATTTCTTAGATTTTGGTTCATAGCCCTGGCTACACATATTCTGAGCCTGTTTTCTTTTCTATTTGCTGTGATAAAATATCCCATCAAAAAAACAACTGGCTAGAGAGAGGGCTGGATTATATCACAGTTCTAGACTAGGCAGAAAGGTCCCAGTGGTAGGAGCTTAAGGTAGCTACTAATAAAAACTCCATCGACAGAGAAAGAGAACAATGAATTCATGCCTCCAAGTTCTCATCTCAACTTCTACATTCTTACATAAGCTATGAAGCCACACTGAGGTAATAGTGGCACACAAAATAGAAGGTCTTCCCATATCGATACAATTAAATCATCAACATACTAATGAAAATGCCCCCACACATGTCCACTGGCCAATCTTTCATGTGATTCTCAGCCTAGTCCAGTTTACAATCACAAGATTCTTGGTCAGGCTCAACATCATGGAAGAAGTGTGTAGCGGAAAAGTCTGTTTACCACGTGATGAAAAGGAAGCAGAGAGAAAGGGACAGAGACGAGGTAGAGGAGAAAAGAAAAGAGAGTATAATGGTGACCACTATATTCTTCAGAGGCACAGTCCGGTGATGTCCATTCTCCAGCCATTTCCTACCTCCTAGTCTCTACAAGGTCCTCAGATAGAACAGAGCTGGAAACAAAGCATTGGAGCCAAATGCAGGACAAACACTGCATAGTCAAACCACAAAAACAAAGCAAAACAAAACAAAACAAAAAAATCCATTTGTACAAGCTCAGTATTGCATGTAAACTATTAAATAAAAATATTTTAAAATAAGGAAATATAATAGAAATAGAAAAAATTATAGAGAAAAATGTACTTCAGCAATTTAATATACTTGTTTTGGGGTTGTAGTGTTAATAACTGAATTATGCTTAAATGATTATTGAGCTCATGTTAAGGGAAATTAGAACTAATGCATTATTGAAGAAACACTTACCATTTTACATTTTGTAGCCTAAGTAGACAGTGTTCTTGATCCCTACATTATTCTGGGTAATATCCTTGTCCTTCATTCATTCACTTATCTATCACTGCACCAGCCAGAACAACCTCTTTACTCAAAAGATCAGTTCATTGAAACCCCTCCATGCTGGTGTATGCTTTTCATGTGTGCTACAGTACACTCATTGTGGCTCCTCTAAAGTTCATGTTTCTATTACTCATTGAGCTCTAATGATCTTTTTTGTACAGTAATAAAGTAGAAAGATTTGTGACCTATCAGCCAGCCAAAGGCTATGCAAACTAGGTATATGGTAAACTAGAACATTTATATTTTGGGAGAGACACTGGGTATTTGGAAATAATTATAAAATACTCCACTGCCAATTTCTCTATAATATATCTTTCAATTGATGACACTGTTGTGACATGTCACTGCATAGCTACTTAAAGGTGTACAAGTAATTTAAATGCAAATACTGTGTGAGCAGGCGAGTTTGCAAATCAGTTCTCTCAGGATGCCTGCGAGTCTCCCCTTCCCCTCTGTGAATGTGTGGACTGATTGTGTATGTTTATAGTATCCACTATTCCTTCTGTCCATAAGAAGTCAGAGTGTGATAACAAAAGTTGTTTTATTCTTTTTACAGATCCTCTTTACTATGGCTACTTATAGTTCAGCATTATTAAGGTCCTGGGCTCTGAAGTACTCTTCTGTAGAAGAAACTTCTTTTTAGTCTTTGTTCACTTATGAAAGGCTTGAGTGTGGTTCAAGTAATTTTCTATAGTGTTGTTGTTGTTGTTGTTGTTGTTGTTGTTGTTGTTGCTGCTGCTGCTGCTGCTGCTGTTGTTTTCTTTTTAATGTGAGAATGTATTCTGTCAAGTGGCACACTTCAAATAGTCTGAATGCAATTCCCAGATTGCTTGGTGTTATATGTCTCTGCAGAAGGTGCTGTCTAGCTTCAATTATTTTAAGAACACAGTGATCATTTGGGCTTTATAACACTTGTAAATATATGAGAAGCATAAATAGTACCTGGTGGTTAATTTATTTTTAAGTTTATTATTATTTCTAAACAACTATGTATGAATTTAATAATTGCTGCTAAATATTGTTTGCTTTATTTCTGTTTTTTTTTATTTCTGTATAAATATATGCTTGTGTGAGCACAGATTGTGTAGATACATGCACAACATACCATGCACATGGAAGTCAGACATCAAAATTCAGGACATAATTCCCTTTTGTAAACTTCTTGGTTCTGAAGTATTCATGCAGGTCATTAGTATTCCATGCAAATATCAATAATTTCTCACCCAACTTTGGGACTGAATTTATCAATATTTCTATTATATTTTTAGGATTAAATACCAATTAAATCTGGCACAAGGTTTGCTACCCACCGAAGTGGCTTATACTCCTGAATGAAAACACACACACAGCTGTTGTATTTGATATACCTTAAACAGCATAAAAACTGGGACACTGCCTATCCTCCAGTGATGCTAGAATCAACCTCCTATGGATAATGCCAAGTTACTGCTTGCTAATTCTATGTTCTATCTTGGCTGTTCTAGACCTGGTTGGGCAGTCCTCTAGGCAGCCTTCTGAGCTGTGCTCTCCCAGCTCCTTCACATGGCAGCAATGCTCCTCTGTCCTGCAAGATTCTCAGGCATGGCCTCTCTTCTTTCCCCCACACTTTCTTGGCATGGCAGATCTCCTTCCTCCCCTCCAAATCCCAAGTCCAGAAAATCCTAAAATCCCACCTCTGTCTGTCTCTTCAGCTATGTATTGGCTGTCGGCATCTTTATTTAACAATTAAAACCAACTAGGGGCAGGTTCCCAGAAGCTACAAGCAGACACTCTCTTACAAGCAGGTTTTTGTTGTTGTTGTTGTTGTTGTTTCCTTATTGTTGTTGTTTGGGTTTTTTTTTTTTGTTTTTTTGTGGAACAAATTTAACATTCATAATACAAGCAGCTGCAATATCCTGTTCAGTATATTTTCTAATTGGTTCAGTTACTTGTTTACTTTACCCAGCTTCCTCTTTCTCTTGTCCTCCCAGTTCTACCCTTTCATCCTCTCCACCACTTGCCTCTCCTCCACTTCTACTAAGAAAAACAGAGGCCACCCAAAGATATAAACCAGCCCTGGCATATCAAATTGCAGTAAAACTAGGCTCAACTTCTACTGAGGCTGCCCTAGGCAAAGCCCAATAGGAAAAGGAGATCCAAAGGCTGACAGTGCAGTCAAAGATAGCTTCTGCTCCCACTATAGGAGTTCCTCATGAAGACCCAGTTTTACAACTGTAACATATATGCAGAGGGCCTAAAGCTATTCCACACATGCTACCTGTTTGGCAGTTAAGTCTACATGAACCCCAATGGAGACATGTTAATTGATTCTGTAGAGTTTCTTGTGGTGTCCTTCACTCCTGTCAATCTTTCAATCCTTTTCTCCCTCTTCTGAAAGAACCCCCTAGATTACTACAGCCCACAGACCTCCATTGTCCTACCACTTCTCCACCTAACTTCATCAGAACTGCTAATCTGGAAGCACACAGGTTAAATTCTACTCCTGCGGGGTTGGGGATTTAGCTCAGTGGTAGAGCGCTTGCCTAGGAAGCGCAAGGCCCTGGGTTCGGTCCCCAGCTCCGAAAAAAAGAACCAAAAAAAAAAAAAAAAGAAAAAAATTCTACTCCTGCACCAATTCCCTCTGTTCTCTGGAGCCTCATTGTACTGTCACCCCTCTGCCTGCCTTCCCCTCTATCCATTACCATACATACTGTATTCCCAGGGGCACAGACAGGCACCAGGAGATTTGTACCACCCATGAGTTTGATTATCCAGTCCAAGAATACCCACAAGAAGCCTGGCTCACTAGGATAATCTAAATTAGGCCCCCTCCCAATACCTGCTACAACAAGAACATCCAGGAACAAATGGATGCCTAAAGGCCAGCTTGAGAAATTTGCAAATTTTCTTTACAAATGGAAAGAACCTGAGATTATCATCCAGAATGAGGACACACATGGTATATTCTCACTTACAAGCCAACATTAGCCATAAAATTTGGGTAATATATTATACTTCATAAACCCAAAGAAGCTAAAGAAGAAGGTAGGCCCAAGCAAGGAAGCTTGATTCTCACTTATAAAGGGGAATAAAAGAGTCATATAAAGGAGATGGAGGGAGGAAGGTGGGAAGAATGGGAGCTGGGAGGGAATGGGAAGTTCAGGATCAGGTAAATGAAAGAAGAGGAAGGATGGTTGATGGCCATGAAAATGAATGAAAATCTACAACTGATGGGGGTGAAGAGGTAGGATGCAGCACTGGGACAAGATAGAGACCTTTGATAAGGGAGACACCCAAGTATAAATGGGAGTAACCTTAGCTTTGACTCAAAAACATTAGGGATAGTGAACCTGAGCAGGCTACCTCCTGTACCCAGACAGGAAGGAACCCTGGTCAAATGATAGAGACACTAACCCACCAACAAAACTTTTAACTCAAAATTTATACTGTCTACAAGAAATGCAGGAAGAGGGCATGGAGCAGACACTGACAGAATGGTCAATCAATAACTGATCCAACTTGAGACCCATCCCATGAACAAACACCAATCCCTAGCACTAGTAATATTTCTCTATTATGTTTCGAAACAGGAACAGGTTGTCTGCTGAGAGGCTCTACCACCAGCTGACTCAGACAGATATACACATCCACAGCCAAACAGTGGATGGAGCTTTGGAAACACAGGAGGGAGGATTGCAGGCCCTGAGAACTATAGAAACTCCACAGGAAGACCAACAGAGAAAACTAACCTGACCTTTGGGACTCTCAGAATTCAAACCATCAACCAAAGAATATACACTGTATGGACCTAGGCTTTACCAAATGTAGCAGATATACAGCCTGGTTGTCATATGGATGCCAAACAACTTGAATGAGGGCTATTCCAAAAGCTGTTGCCTGTCCATGGGATATGCCCTTCCATCTGGACTGCCTTGTCTGGCCTCAATGGGAGAGAAAGCATCTAGCCTTACAGAGACTTGAAGTGTCAGGGTGGAATGATACTGGGGGAGCTGTGTTATGAGGGGTTCAACATGTTCAGTGGAGAAAGGAGGGAGATGTTGGGAAGGATTCTGGGAGGTAATGACCAGAAAAGGGCAGAGAGCAGAATGTAAAATGAATAAGTCAAAAAATAAATTAAAAACCAACCAACCACACTAATAAAAACAATTGTAAATTCTCAAGGCTACAATTAGGACTGGAATACACACATATACTTACTCCTAGGAAGCTGGAAAAAAGACCTTCAATTCTCCAATTAACTGTAAAATAAACAAACAAAAAAGAAATAAAAGAAAAAGGAAAGAAAAGGAATGGAAAAAAGAACAAAATCAAGCAAAAGTGAGGGCAATATGATATGTTCAGAGCAAAGCTACCCCACTACAGCAAGTCCTGGCTATCCTAACACAAACAAATCACAAGAAAGTGACATTAAGTCCAATCTTATAAACATGATAGAGGCCTTTAAAGAAGAAATGAATAAACCCTTTACAGAAATAGAGGAAAATAAAATCAAACATGTAGAGGCCTTCAAAAATATATAATTAATGCCTTAAAGAATACAGATAATTAAAATAAACAGGTAAAATAAATAAATAAAACTGTTCAAGGCCTGCAAATAAAAATAGAAGCAATAAAAAACAAAAATGGAGGCCTACATTTCTGACTCTAGAGGAAAATGCCTAGTGCCATCTGGGAACCCTGTGCACAGGGACCCAAGAGAAGGTAGGGCAGGCCCTTCTGGCTTCTGACTTCACGGAGAACTGAAAGCCAGCAACGAGGAGTGACTTCAGTGCTGAGACCAGAGGTAAGACCAAAATTTCTGCTCCAAGAGATCTCCCTGGTGGACTCAGACTCACAAAGGCAAAATCCTCTGGGACCAGACATTTCCGGTTTCTACCTGTAGCCCAAACCTTGCTAATCCCAGTCCACTGCTCCCTGCTCCCAAACACAGTGGGAGACAGAAGAGCACATCACCCAGACAGGTGGGCACTCCTGAGAGTGCAGGGCAGGAGAGAATGACAGTACCGTCCATGGTTGCTTACATTCCTGGCCCAAGAGGAAACTGTATAGAACCTCTGGGAACAGGAAGAGAGGGACACTCAAGCTGCAGGAGCCTGCAGTCCAGACTATGCCTGGATCTGAAGGGACCTGGTCAAACAGCACCCTGTACCTGTGGGAGGGAGAGCTAGACCTTCAAAGGGGCAGACACACCTGGGAAGTGAGAGGAGACTATTCTCTGTCCACATTTATGACTCTAGAGGAAAGCGCCTATTGGCATCTGGGCCCCCTGTACACAGGGAACTGAGAGAAGGCAAAGCAGGTCCTTCTGGTTGCTGCCCTCATGGAGAGCTGAAAGCCAGCCCCAAGGAGTGACTTCAGGCCCGAGACCAGAGGTAAGACCAACTTTTCTGCTCCAAGTGACCTGCCTGGTGGACTCACGACACACAGGCACAGGAACAGCTAAAGACCAGTAGACAGGAACAACTACACGCCTGAAAGCAGAACACTCTGTTCCCATAACTGGCTGAAAGAAAACAGGGAAACAGGTCTACAGCACTCCTGACACACAGGCCTGTAGGATGGTCTAGCCACTGTCAGAAATAGCAGAACGAGGTAACACCAGAGACAACCTGAAGGCGAGAGGCAAGCTCAGGAACCCAGGCAACAGAAACCAAGACTTCATGGCATCATCAGAGCCCAATTCTCCCACCAAAGCAAACACTGAATATCCAAACACACCAGAAAAGCAAGATCTAGATTTAAAATCACAATTGATCATGATGAGTAGGACTTCAAGAAAGACATAAAGAATTCCCATAGAGAAATGCAGGAAAACACAAATAAACAAGCAGAAGCCTATAGAGAGGATAGACAAAAATCCCTTGAAGAATTCCAGGAAAACACAATCAAACAGGTGAAGGAATTAAAAATGGAAATAGAAGCAATAAAGAAAGCACAAAGGGAGACAACCCTGAATATAGAAAACCAAAGGAAGAAACAAGGAGCCGTAGATACAAGCATTACCAACAAAATACA
The DNA here is from genome assembly GCF_021556685.1 of Rattus norvegicus. Classification (NCBI taxonomy): domain Eukaryota; kingdom Metazoa; phylum Chordata; class Mammalia; order Rodentia; family Muridae; genus Rattus; species Rattus norvegicus. The sequence goes on along the minus strand of NC_141537.1, from coordinate 24,304,626 downwards.
AGAGATAAAAGAGAGGATCTCAGGAGGAGAAGATTTCATAGAAATCATCTACACAACTGTCAAAGATAATGTGAAACCGAAACAGCTATTGGCCCAAAACATACAGGAAATCAAGGGCACAATGAGAAGATCAAACCTAAGGATAATAGGTATAGAAGAGAGTGAAGACTCCCAACTCAAAAGACCAGTAAATACCTTCAACAAAATCATAGAAGAAAACTTCCCTAACCTAAAGAAAGAAATGCCCATAAACATACAAGAAGCCTACAGAACTTCAAATAGATTGGACCGGAAAAGAAACTCCTCCCATCACACAATAGTCAAAACACCAAATGCACAAAACAAAGAAAAAAATTAAAAGCAGTAAGGGAAAAAGGTCAAGTAATATATAAAGACAGACCTATCAGAATTACACCAGACTTCTCACCAGAGACTATGAAAGCAAGAATATCCTGGACAGATATCATACAAACCCTAAGAGAAAAAAAATGCCAGCCCAGGTTACTGTATCCAGCAAACATCTCAATTAAAATATATGGAGAAGTCAAGATATTCCATGACAAAACCAAATTTACACAATATTGTTCTACAAATCCAGCCCTACAAAAGATAATAAATGAATGAAAAATCCAGGATAGCTAAAACTATCCTCAACAATAAAAGGATTTCCAGGGGAATCACTATCCCTGAACTCAAGCAGTATTACAGAGCAATATTGATAAAAACTGCATGGTATTAGTACAGGGACAGGCAGATTGACCAGTGGAATAGAACTGAAGACCCAGAAATGAACCCACACACCTATGGTCACTTGATTTTTGACAAAGGAGCCAAAACCATCCAATGGAAAAAAGAGCATTTTCAGCAAATGGTGCTGGTTCAACTGGAAGTCAGCATGTAGAAGAATGCAGATTGATCCATTTTTATCACCCTGTACAAAGCTTAAGTACAAGTGGATCAAGGACGTCCACATCAAACCAGACACACTCAAACTAATAGAAGAAAAATTGGAGAAGAGTCTCAAAAGTAGATACATATAGTTTGACAATTAAGTTCAATATTGGTTCTTTGAATAAAGAGAAAGCACAATTATAGGTTATTCAAAGAGATTTTCATATTGTCTATTCATTTCAAACAAAATATCTTTTTATTAAGTTATTTTATGTACATTCCAATTGTTGCTCTTATTCATTGTTTTCCCTCCTGGTGTTTTTTACCCACTCTCCCTCTCTTTTGCCTCTGAGAGGATGCTCACTCACTGATATTCGCTTTCTTTCTTTTTTTTTTTTTTCGGAGCTGGGGATCAAACCCAGGGCCTTGCACTTGCTAGGCAAGCGCTCTACCACTGAGCTAAATCCCCAACCCCACTCACTGATATTCTCATACCTCATCATCCCACCCCAGCATACCCCTTCCTTGGGGCAAGAAGTCTCTGCAGGGTTAGGCACTTCTCTCCCACTGAGGCAAGACAAGGCAGTTATTTGCTACATATGTGCCAGAATCCAAAGACCACCTTATATGTATTCTTTGGTTGGTGGCTTAGTCTCTGGGATCTCTGAGTGTCCAGGTTGGTTGATACTGTTGTTCTTCCTATAGGGTTTCTATATCATTCAACTCCTTCAACCCTTCCCCTATCTCTTCCATATAGTCCCCAAACTCAGTGCAATGGTTGGCTGTAAATATCAGTATCTGTCTCAGTCAACTACTGGTAGGTAGAGTCTCTCAGAAGACAAACATGCTAGGCTCTTGTTGACAAATACAGCATGGCATCAGTAATAGTGTCAGGGTTTGGTGCCTGCATACGTAATGAATCCCAAGTTGGGATGATCACTGGAAATTCTTTCCTTCAATTTCTGTTCCATTTTTGTTCCTGCATTTCCTTTAGATAAGAACAATTCTGGGTCAAAAATTTGGAAGATGGTGAGGTAGACCCATCACTGCACTGGGGATCCTGTCTGTCTACTGGAGGTTCCATCTTCAGGTTCCATGTCCCCACTGTTGGACATTTTCTCTAAAGTCATCTCCACTGAGTTCTGGGAGCCTCTCACATCCCAGGTCTCTGGAACTTTCTATAGCTCCCTGCAGCTGCAAATTTCCATTTGTTCTCATGCCCTTGCGGATTTTTATGCTGTCTCCCCCATACCTGATCCTGACCCCCCTTTCCCTTACCCTTCCCTCTCCAACCCAGGTTCCTCCATGCCTCTGCCTCCTATGATTATTTTGTTGCCCCTTCTAAATGGGATTGAAACATCCTCACTTGGGACGTTTTTCCTGTTAAACTTCAGACAATCTTTGAGTTGTATCAAGGGTATCCTGTATTTTATGGCTAAAATTCATTTATCAGTGAGTACATACCATGCATGTCATCTGGGGTCTTAGTTACCTTGCTCAGGATGATATTTTATAGTACCATCCATTTTCTTGCAATATTCTGATGTCCTCATTTTTAGTAGCTGAATAGTATTCCATTCTTCAAATGAAGCACATTTTCTGTATTCATTTTTCAGCTGAGGGACATCTGGGTTGTTTCTAGCTTCTGACTATAAAGAATAAGGCTGCTGTGAACACAGTGAATCATATGTCCTTGTAGTGTGATGTGATACCTTTTGGGTATAAACCCAGGAATGCTACAACTGGTTCTTCAGGAAGAACTATTTCCGTCTGCCAGGGAAACAACAGGTTGATTTCCAGAGGGATTGTACTAGTCTGTAACCCCGCAGCAATGGAGGAGGATTCATGTCTCACATGATTATTTTGTCCCCTCTCTGTACATCATCAACAGGATGTGTAATCACTTGAATATGTGTTCTTCACCTTTCTGAGTGGTGTAAGGTGGAATCTCAGGGTCATTATGATTTTCATTTTCCTGATGACTAAGAACTTGGAACATTTCTTTAAGTACTTCTCACCCATTCAAATTCCCTGTTAAGAATTCTCTCTTTAGCTGTGAATATCAGTTTGTATTTCAGTTATTTGGCTTTCTGGGGTCTAACTTCATGAGTTCATTCTGTATTTTAGACATTAGTCTTCTATTGGATGTCAGTGAAGACCTTGTCCCAATGTGTAGGTTGGCATTTTGTTTAATTGAGAGTATCCTTTGCCTTACAGAAGCTTTTCAGTTTCATGATGTCCCATTTATCAATTATTGATCTTAGAGCATAAGTATTGGTGTTCTGTTCAGAAAATTTTCTCCAATGTCCATGTGGTCAAGGCTATTTCCAAATTTTGCTTCTATTACATTTAGCATATCTGGATTTATTTTGAGGTCCGTGATCCACTTGGACTTGAGCTTCATATAACGTAATATGTATAGATTATTTTGCATTCATTTACAAGCAGACCAATAGTTAGTTAGACCAGCACTATTTTTTAAAGATACTATCTTTTTTGCATGGTATAGTTTTGGCACCTTTGTCAAAGTTCAGGTGTTCCTAGGTGTGCGGGTTTAATTCTGGATCTTCAGTTCTATTCCACTGATCAACCTGTCTGTCTCTGTAACAATATCATGAGGTCTTCATCACTATTGCTCTGTAGTACAGCTTAAGGTCAGGGCAGTGATCCCTGCCCCCAAAAAAGTTATATTGTTGAGAATTGTTTTGGCCATCCTGGGTATTTTTCTTTTTCCTATGAAATCGAGAATTGCTCTTCCCATATCTGTTACAAAATGTGTGGGAACTTTGAGGGGAATTTTATTGAATCTGTAGATTGCTTTCTGAGAGGTGGCCATTTTTACTATATTAATCCTGCCAATCCATGAACACGGGAGATTTTTCCATCTTCTGGGGTCTTCTTTGATTTCTTTCTTCAGAGACTTGAAGTTCTTGTCATATAGATCTTTCACTTGCTTGGTTTGAATCTCACCATGTGTCTATTATGATGGGTGTTGTTTCCCTAATTCCATTCTCAGTATGATTTTCATTTGTAGAAAATTTCATTTTTAGGTTAGTGTATTTTTTTAGTTAATTTTTAGTTCCAACCACTTTGCTGAAGTTGTTTCTTAGCTCTAGGTGTTCTCTGGTAGAAGTTTTGGGTTTGCTTATATATACTATCATATCATCTTCCCATAGTGATACATTGACTTTTTCCTTTCCAATTTGTAACCCCTTGATCTCCTTTTGTTATGTAATTGATCTCACTAGAACTTTGAGTACTATATTGAATAGAGTAGGCAACCTTATCTTGTCCTTGATTTTTTGGGGGTGGGGTTGCTTCAAGTTTCCTCCATTTAGTTTGATGTTGACCATTGGCTTACTCTATATTGCTTTTTCTATGTTTAAGTATATGCCATGAATTTCTGAACTCTCCAAGCTTTTTATCTTGAAAGGATGCAATATTTTGTCAAATGCTTTTTCAGCTTCTAATGAGGTGTTCCTGTGATTTTTTATCCTTTGAGTTTGTTTATAAAGTGGATAATGTTGATAGATTTTTGTATATTGAGTCCCTGGGATGAAGCCTACTTGATCATGGTGAATTGCGGAAGACATAGAGATGCAGCACCTAGGCAGGATCAAGTAAGACTGGTTATAGGTGCAAGTAGGGGCTGGAATGCCACCCTTGAGAAGGAAATGTTTTCCTCACTTGGCCTTAAACTATGTTCTGCTGTGTCCTGTTTCTGTGGAAGCAGTTCCATGATCTCTTGGTAATGGTGAGTATATTTTGATAATAATAAGAGGGATGATCTGTATGTGAATATTTTGAGAAGAAATCTTTGTTTAGTCATATTTCTTTGTTTAGTCTTGCCTCAGTTGTTTCTGTTATCGTGGGGATGATGATATTATAGTATATTGCCAAAACAGAAATTGAGATAATGCATATTCATATCTATATAAGGATTAATAAAGCTTGCAACTGTGTGCAGTTGCTTCTGCCTTTGCTCTGCACCCCTGTGTCCTCGTGGTTTGCTACTGTACCTAGGGCCCCCAACACACTAGATGTTGACAGTGACTGATGGTTTTTAATGTGTTCTTGAATTCAGTTTCCAAGAATTTATTGAGTTTTTGCATTGATATTCATAAGTGAATGCTCTGAAGTTCTCTTTCTTTCCTGGTCTTTGTGCGGTTTAAGTATTCGAGTTTTGTGACTTCATAGAATGAATTATGTAATGTTCCTTCTGTTTCTATTTTGTGGAATAGTTTGAGGAGTATTTGTATTAGCTCCTTTTGAAAGTCTGGTGGAATTCTGCACTAAAATTACCTGGTTCTGGGCTTTTCTTTACTTTTTCTTTTTATGTTGGTTGCTACATTTTTAATGAATGCTTCTATTTCCTTAGGAGTTGTTGGACTGTTTACTTTGCCTGATCCTGATATAATTTTGATATGTGGTAATCATCCATTTCATCTAAATTTTCTAGTTCTGTTTACTGTAGGCTTTTGTAGTAAGATCTGGTGATTTTTTTCAAATTTCCTCAGTTTCTGTTGTTATGTCTCCCTTTTCACTTCTGATTTTATTAATTTGTTTACTATCTTTGTGGCATTTAGTTAGTTTAGCTAAGGGTTTATCTAACTTGTTGATTTTGTTAAAGAAACAGTTCTTGGTTTTATTGATTCTTTGTCTCCTTCTCTTTGTTTATAATTGGTTGAATTCTGTCCTAAATTTAACTATTTTCTGTCTTCTACTCCTCTTGGGTATTTACGTTGTTCTAGAGCTTTCATATGTGTTGTTAAGTTGCTAGTATAGAATTTCTCCAATTTCTTCATTGAAGGCACTCAGTGCTATAAGTTTTCTTCTTAGGACTGCTTTCATTGAGTCCCATAACTTTGGGTGTACTGTGTCTGCATTTTCATTGATTTCTGTAAAGTCTTTATTTCTTCATATATTCCTCCCTGAACAAGTTATCATTGAGTAGAGAGTTCTTTAGCTTCCATGAGTTGGTGACCTTCTATAGTTTTTGGTATAGAAGTTTATCCTTAGTGAATTGCAATCTGATAGAATACATGGGATTATTACATTCTTCTTGTATTTGTTGAGGCTTATTTTGTGTCCAATTATATGGTCATTTTTAAAGAAGGTTCCACGAAGTTCTGAGAAGATATATTCTCTTGTTTGGGGGTGAAATGTTCTGTACATATGTTTTAAATCCATTTGATTCTTAACATTTGTAGATTTTATTGTGTTTCTGTTTAGTTTCTCTTTCATTAACGTGTCTATTGTTGAGAGTTGTGTATGGAAATCTCCCACTATCATTTTGTGAGGTGCAATATGTGTTTTAAGCTTTAGTAAAGTTTCTTTTGTGAGTATGAGTTTTTGCATGTATATTTTCTTCTGTTGCTTATGGTCTTGTGCTTGCTTTCACCATCAGATGTTAATTGGCCTGGGTATCTCAGACTGGAACAGACCTCCTTGAATGCAGATAGAGCTGAGAGATCTGGTTTAAAGCAGGTCTCCTGGAAGGCAGGTTATACTGACTCTGGTTAGGGCAGGTTTCCTGTATTCCTGTGTCCTTGTATTCCTGGCTTTAGCAGATCTCTTGGGAGATAGGGAAGCTATGGTCCTGGTTATGTCAGACTTCCTGGGAAAAAGGGAGGGTGTTGAATGGAAGACCCTCTCACTGTTGCAGATTCAGGTAGAGGTAGATACTAGAATGGGGTTGATGCTCAGGCAAAATGGGGTAGATCCTACTTCAGTTGGGCTCTGTGGGGATCACATCTATTGTGGATATTGTGGCAAGTGTCTCACCCATGTTTGTGATTATTACAGACCTCCTGGGAGACAGGTAGCCTATAGAGTTGAGGACCAAACAAAATACCTTACAAGTATTAATTTAATCATAGTACTTTGATCAGTTTCTTGATGGAATATCTATCTATCTATATCTATATCTATATCTATATCTCTATCTCTATCTCTATCTCTATCTATCTATCTATCTATCTATCTATCTATCTATCTATCTATCTATCTATATATATATACTTAGAAGGCTAAAGACCAGTTTTGGTTACCTACCAAGACTCTGCTTCAAGATCAGAAACAATAGGGAAAAGGGCAGTGTTCTCACTGATGGACTCTAATGAGTCCTTTTGTCAGAAACCTTCAAAAATCATCTCAAACGAAATAATGTGTTGGCTATCAGGATATAACACAAAGTATGGATTTCCTCAAAAGTCCGGTCCAAAATCAATTAATGTTTTTGATGTGGTGTAATACATCATTTTCTCTTTTCCTGTTTTAGTGGTATGTTTTGTATTTCCATTCAGTTCATAGTTATGAATTTAAGAAATCATAATTGTTCATTGCAATTAAGAAAAGTGAACAACTCTGCCGTCATATTTTCTATTATGTATGTTAAAGACATGCTAAGAGTCTACATATCATCTAAATTTTGAAATGATCTAAGGAACATTTATAATAAAGCCTTTTCTTGATTTCTCATCTTAAAAATGTTTTAGAGGACAGAAAGGTAGACACAAGTGAAATGTTGAAAGTACAAGTTAAAAGAATTCTATTACCAGAAGTAAAAATAATTCACAGAGAAGGAAAATTCATTTGAAATTTCATAGTTTCATTTGATTTTAAGAGTTATTCTTTGTATTCTTTGTAGGAATATTTAGGAGTTAATGGTCAGTTTCTGAGGTCAAATTGCCAAAAGATAATCCATTATAACCACAGGGAACAGATGTATCAATATTAAAAGGACCTAGCAGTAATGTTTTTCTATGTGACTTTTATTACTCAATTATTCAAACATAATTCACTAAAACCCAAGCATGACCCATGGGCCTTCATATGATTATTATATAAAGCCTTTCATTTTGTAATAGAGCAATGAAACTAACAGTAATAATTACTACAATAACACTGAAATTATATTTCCTTAGCTTACACCCTAAAAATAATTGGTTTCACATTTTCATATTTCCCATTCCTCCCATATCATACTTAAACTAATGACATATACAACATCAGTTAGGGAGAGATATTCAAAAGCATAATATTTAATAGTTATCTATAGTAAAATTTACAAATAGGTTTGCTATATAATAATAATTAAAGAAGTTTAAAATTCGACACGGTCTGAAAAATTTTGACTTTCAGCATCTATGCATACAGTTGTTAAAATTATGTTAATTAATAAAATACACATTATAAATAAAATAATGTTTTTATTATGAGTATAATATTTTATAGTCATTTTATATTTTGATTTTTGAAATTGATTCTGTTTCACAAAAATCCATTAATATTATTAAAGCTTAACCTTGAGGTAAAATGACATTATTTCCTCATATAAAGATTGCTTCACTTTGTTTCATGCAAGTTGACATTTTCTTTCATAAATTGTAGAATAAATGTTAGCTTCCTTAATATTTTATTCCAACAAATGGCAGTTGGTCACATCATATCTATAGTTATCAAGCAGAGAGACATGGGTGATGGGTTTTATCAGATCCTACCCCATGGATGATGATGTTCATATTTACCAACTATTTGGTGAAATTGTATTAGAAACATTCACAGACACATCTTGAAGCATGTCTTTTACATGATGACAAATCCAGCAAAGCTGACAATAAAAGTGTCTATTAGAGAATATTCCTTGCATCGCTTCCTTCTATCTAAATATGTATATTTCTCTGACATTGATTTCTGAAATGATCATGCTACAGTAAAAATTTCTTCCTGCCTGAAGTTCTGGGAATTATTTGGGTCCATCATAGAATCTGGAATTATCCATCTATGCCTTATTTCTTGCAGTTCAATATTCCTAATTTGATAAAACCTAACAGAATTGTGAAAACTAAATTAATACTTCTTTGTCATTTTAATTACAATACTATAGTTAATATGTAGTATTTTTAGAGAAGAATTAGTGGACTGAGTGTCTTTAGTTGGCAGAGATTTTAAGATTCTTTCATATTAGCCACCTAAGAGCTGAGATTGAGGACATTCATTGGTATGAAAGATTAAAACAACTATTTTATTCATTGGATGATTCAAGTGGAAATTTATTCCTTCAAAGTGTTCCAATGCTTTTGTTATGCAATATTCTGAGCACCAATAATTTGAGTTAATTAGTACTAAATAATTAGTACTAAATAATTAGTACAGTTTGCATTGCTCAAATATGATCAGACAACTTGAAGAACCAAATAAATGAGCAAAAATAAAAAAAATTGATATTCAAAATACCTATTTTTTGGAGCTATCCATGAGGTAACTTTCTATGCAATATTCAATCCAGGCATACTGGCATTGATGCAATCACTCTGACTTCAAGTTCCATGCTCCTGTTCCTTGTCATATTTTGTGTGTACATATATTTAATCAATCATAAATAGTTCTCTCAACTATATTTATGTTGAGTCCTTTTAACTTTTAATGTCATTCTCACAGATTAATGTGTTTTAACTTATATTCACAAATTCTTTACATTTCCACTTCCACTACACAGAAAAAAGGTGTGTTATTGCTAATAAATAATTCTACGTTCTCCTATACTGGCAGAGTAGCTAATTTGATTATTGTCTGCTTGCTTCCTTTCACTGATACACATTCCTAAAGGCTGAGGGAAGTATCACTCTCTTACTTAGTGTGCTCTCTACTTAACTTCAAAATTCTGTCATGAGAAATCTAATAAGAACTAATAGCAATGTTTAATATATTTCTGAAACTATCCTAAACACCCATGAATTCAGAAACAACATTATAAAATATGTGCCTGTCTTAAAAGTAAAGCTCAAAATAGTGAGAATATCAGTGCCATGATGTAGAGCCTGGAAACAACAAAATGGTTGAATTTGATGGGGAACATGAGAGGGTTTGGAGTGATGGAATGGAAGCAGATATATTCTAGTCTTGAAATAATAATGAATAACAACAACAACAATGTAACTTAAAATATACCTGAGTAACTGGAAATTATTCCTGATTTAAGAAGTGCTATATATTTTTTCCTACAAATATATTTTCTTTTTCAGCATAGCATATATTTTCCTCTCATTCCTAAGACATCTTGTTTTCAATCTACTTTCTTATCTTATTAACCTTTATACACGTCATTTTTTTTTCTGGGAAAAAGGTCTAATTACTTCAAACTAGAATTTCTCTCTCTCTCACGCTCTCTCTCTCTCTCTCTGAAAATAAATTCTTCTCTCATATAATACCAACTTTCCTTCCCAGCACTCTTTCTAGATCCCACTTACCTCATCTCTTGCCAGATCCACTCTCCCTTCATTTCCTTTTCAGAACAAAGCCAGTCAGCAAGAGATGACAGACAAACAGGACAAAACAAAGTACAACAAGATAAGCAAAAGGTCTCATACCAAGACTGGATAAGGCAACACCAATAGTAGAAAAAGGGTCTCAAGTACAAGCCAAAGAGTCAGAAATAGAGCCACTCCCATTGTTAGGAGCCCCACAAAAACAAGCTAACAACCATAAATCATACACAGAGGCATATGTCTGAGGCAGTTTAGCCTGGTGTACATTATCAAGTTCTCAGACAGCTAAGACTAAATACACATATCCCTGTCTCAAAAAGCAAAATCAAACTGGAAATATTTTTTAAATTAATTAGTTAATTTTACATATGCTTATGCTACGGCACACAAGTGACCATCAGAAGAGATGTCGCTTGAGTCATCAGCCTTAGTAGTAAGTACTCTTACTCATTTAGATGTCTCCCTGGCTCGTTTAACCTGAACTTCCACCTCAATCCATGTATTCCTCTGTATAACGATTGTGTTCATAGACTTATGTCAACTTGACACATGATAGAGTTATCTAAGAGGAGAAAACTTCACCTGAAAAAAAATGCCAGCATGAGAGCTGGATGTAGAGCATTCTTTCGATAATGATTGTGGTGCCATCCCTGGACTGATACACCTAAGTTCTAAAATAAAGCAGGCTGAGCAAGTACTGATGTTCACACCAGTAAACGTCACTCTTCCACACGCTCTTCATCAGCTCCTGCGTCCAGGTTCCTGCCCTGCTTTACTTACTCCAATAATAAACAGTAATGCTGAACTATAAGCCAAATAAACCATAACCTTGGCAATCTGCTTCTGGTCATGATCATAGCATTAGTACCCCTGATCCAGATATATACTTATTAAGACATTTGCTCATTTTAAAATTTTATTTCTGCCCCCTTTTGAATGCATAAAAACTAAGGTCTCAGCATTAATACTGGATAAATTGATTGCTGTTCAGAACATGGCAATTTGCTCAAATTAACTCTGGTTTATAAAGGATATTTTCCAGGCAAAATTATAAGTGCATAAGTTAATGCAGCACAATACACAGTTAAGGCAGTTGGGATGCTTCCAAAAATATCTTTTTTCTGCCACACAGTCATCTCAGGTCTGACTAAACCCCTCAATCCACATTCTAAGACTGGACTTCTTACAGCTGGTACTTTTATGATAAGAAAAAATAGAACTCTGTCCTCCTTGACTCAGGCACCCTAAGCTATTTTGTGATTTAAATAGTTTGCTAGGTTTTATAAATATACAACCCATAGTTTACAGATATTAATTATTTGGTCAGTGCAGAAATATCTTCTGATTAAAAGATAGTAGATGTTTATAATTGATGATTTTTAAAATCTTTATGAGAAAGGTATTCTGCAGCATTTGTTCAAGTAAAACATTGTCTAAATTCTTCTGTATCAGAAGAAAATAGAAATTTAAAAAGAGCAAAGAGAGTTCAAAACTTCTAAGGGAAAATGGGTTCAGATAGGAAGGCGGGGAGAAGAAACTGGGAAGAGTACAGAGGGAGAAAACTGTGATCAAGATGTTTTGTATGACAGAATGTCGGGGGGATGGTTATTTTTGTCCAAGCTTCAAGTGATTTGGAAAAGAATTTTCTATTCCTGATTGGAGAAAAGGAGCAGGACATTTGGCAGCTATTCAAATTATAATACTGTACATTTTAATTTAATTAATTAACTTATTTATTTTTGCATTGAGTGAACACACTCTAAGCAGGTCTTCTTAAATCCACAGAACAGGATGTTTTTGTTACACCGATATAAAATTACACAATAAGATAATTGTTGTTTGTCTACTTTGTTCTTTAAGTATTCTTTGAAATTTTGTAATGGTTTTCTCCCAAAGAAGGCATGGTGATGCCTGCCTGTAAGCCTAGCACTTTGGAAATAAAGTCAGAAGTTCTGCACCAGCTCAGGCTACAGGAGACCCTGGCTCCAAAGGCTAATTTGGTTGTTGTGGATGTATTTGATGTTATCCAGCCAACTCCCTGTTCAACATGTAAGCCTATTGCCAGTGTAAAACACATCTGGGTAATTTATGGGTTTCATAGTGTCTCTAATAAATACTTAAGAGTGAAAAAAAGAAACTGATTTCAATAAAAGAAGGAAATGAGGTGAAAATGTTGAAGTGCTATTAGAAAAGAAAGAGGAATGAATTTCCCCAAAGGGGCAAATATGTTCCTTCTGTTGTTAAAGATTATGTTGGCATTTTAATTTACAGACATTTCATTTCCAAATTTGCAAGTTGAATTAACATTTTCGCAAGTGTACTGAATTTTGCAGGATGAATTGGTTTCCTTGGTTATTTCATTTAGCTGTTTGTATTCCCTTATCCCCATTTCAGGAGTTTAATTGAGTCTTCTTTGACATGGCCAAATATATTAATGAATATTCATTTGATTGTTTGTGATTTCATGTAATTAACTATGATTGGAACCGATAACTGTAGAATTGATGATTCGTTGTTGTTGTTGTTCTTGTTGTTGTTGTTGCCTTTCTTACTTCTGTGCTTCTGTCTCTGAAATGAGACTTATGCTACTGAGATTAACTCCTTGAGTAGATGTTGTTTTAGTTACCCATGTTCCTTCAGCTGGAGTATTTGAAATGTTTAAGCGAAGCCATATTGTAGCTGAGATCAGGGGTCATTTCTTCCCTAGTATTGTAGCTCAGTGATTGAACTGATAGCCCACCTGCTTGTAAAACTATTCCTGAACTTCACCAGCATCAATCTGAGAGTAAAATGCTAACAGCAGAAGAGGCAACTGCAACTGATGACTGAGACCACTGTGAAAACCTTTACCAAACACCCAAGAACAATTATCCTGCAACTTTGGAAATTTGGGAAATGTAAAGAAAACGTGATCCTATAATATACATTGTGTGGACTGAGGTATTGGTTTCTACATGTAGAAATTTAAAGAAAACTCAAGCAGTATAATGTGTAATTAATAATTGAGAAAAATGAAGTAGATCAGCCACCTTCAAGTGAAGAAGAATCTGAAAGAGATTAAATATGAATGATTGCATAGAAAGCCTTAGAGGGAGGAAAGAGAAGGCAGAAAAATGGATTAATTACATTGAAAACTTTAAAGGTGTTTTTTTAAGTAAAAGATTATATTAGTAAAAAGAAAAAGAAAAAATAAAATAATACCCCCCAAACAATGTAAAAGCAAACTCAACACTAAGACAAAAATGCATTCCATATGAATTACTGAAAACAGTTCTGTGTGTGACTCAGAAGGCTGAGGCAGAAAAACTGGCAGCTTTTAGATCAGCATGTGTTCTCTGGGAAACTCTAGTCCAAACAAACAAGAAGAAAAACAAATACAAAAGGACTGACCAACTGAAAATAGGAGAGAGTGTGGCACTCTAAATTAATTGTATTTAGATATGAGATACAAGAAACTAAGAGTGGACGGTGGTGCATCTGTCCTGTGGTCTCTCCCTGTTGTTTAAGACAAGAGTGTAAATGCAGAACCTTCTATGCAGTTCCTTGTGTATATATAGGTACAGAATCCTCTCCCTAAATGCAGTGCAGGCTAAGCTTCAGACCAGAAAGGTCCCCTGTACGGACATATAACATCCTTCACTTGGGAATATTCTGTAGGGCAACTCTCAGTGTCTAGACCCACAGTATTTGCCCTGGATTCTCAGAGTGAACCTGAAGAGAAGTTTTGTCTCAAGGGCTATCGAGAGATTAACTCAGTGCAGGTCTTTTTAAAAAATGGCCTCTTATCCTTGCCTAAGTCCATGTCATGAAGATTTCTATGTAATACAAAGAACCAAGGACCCTGTTTAGTCGGACTCCAGATATGCTCAGTGAGAAGTCTACAGCTGATTACTGCTTTGACTAAGTGCCCAGACCACTTCCATTGTATCAAAATTTCTCTTAGAGGAGACAGGAAAGGACCAGATGCATCTCTGAAGGTTCTTGGAAATTAGGTTGATGCCAGTATATCAGATGGGGACAGTCATTTGTGTTGTGTTTGGACTGCTTTGCAGATTTGCATCTATTTAAAATCATTTTTTAGGTTTATACCAGAGGTTGTATCCCTACTCTCTGGAAGCATTTGTCTAATATGTGTTTTTTTATCCTGCCTCCTTCTGTGCATTCATTTTTTTATTGATGTATAACAAATTACCACCAACTTAGCAACTGGCACAGGACATTACTCATTCTGCTTCTGTGAACTTGGGGTTAACATGCGGTGTGCTCTTCTTTTTGTTCAGTCTTAAGAAGACTATCAAGGTGTCAGTAGACTCTTTACATAAATGCCATGTTATAAATGGGAAAGAAGCCCTTGTATCCAAACCTATCTTATTTCTTGCCAATGAGACTCGTTCATTGGCAGTTTATGCCACAGCAGCATGATTTTCTAAGGCTAACAGATGAGCTTTTCACTCCAGTCAGCTAAGACAAATTATGGTGATGCCGTATATTTGCATAACTGCACATATAGAAGCAGAAGTAAATATTGAATGTCATGGAATTGATGAGAAAATTCTAACAGGGTGTCTCAAGTTTTCTGATTTGAATCACATTCGACCTGCGATTTTTAGAAGTTTCTTTTAAAAATGTTATTGATGCCCTTGACTGTTGAAAATAATGAAATTAAGGGGTAGTTGAATGCTCGGCCCTGAATAGGACACTGATACTATCTCATAGTCTAAGGAACAATGTAGAGTAGAGAGATCAGAAAAATATTGTTGGATAACCCAAGTATCAAATGGCTATCTACGTAGGTGAATTCCTTTACATTTAATAGTTACTTGCTCTGCAAGGCAGCACCAAGTACTGGTATTTTGTATTGTGGTTTCTATAACGCATTACCTGCTTTCTTTATGTAAATGTTTGTACCTCCTCACTTATCAAAAAGAGAAAAAGCAAGCTGCTGTGGGGTTGGTCAGAGAAGTTTATATTATCTTTAATCTGGCCGAAAGGAAACAACGAAATATGGAATGTGCATAGCTCTGGTGGTCTTTGGGGCCACTGAACTCACCTTGCACAACTTCCTAACAATAAACACACACACACACATATATTTACATATATATGCATAAATATATGTGTGTGTGTATAACTTCAGACATACAAGCAGGAAAAACACAAATGTGTATTAAATAAAAATAAATAAATACTTTTTAAAAATAGAAAAAAATAAGATCTGGTGGTGGCTGGAGCTGGGACAGAAGAATCAGTAGAGCAAGCAGACAGAGAGACACAGACAAAGGCAGGAGACAGAAGCATGGAAAGAATGAGCCAGGTAGCATGTAGTAAGAACTATCTGGGGAGATACAAGAGCAGAAAAGTTGGGATAAGTGAGAGCGTAGGTGAAAGACTGCCTCAGCAGAATGCTAAGAGCCATAAACTGTATAGATGTCTCAAGTGAGATCTCTGAAAGTCCCACAATATGAGAATATGAGAATCGCATAAATGAAATAATGACCATAAGATGCTATCCTCTGGGCATAGAACACTCATTGAAATCATGAATTCATAGCACTCTAAGTTGCTTGCACTAGTACTGCTCAAGAATGTGCCAATCAACCATCAGCTATGAATGCAGAATGTACTCATAGACACTACCCATCCATGCTAGACTGTTGGACACTGGTGTGTTCATGGGGACTCAGTGAGTTGTTATTTTCAGAAAGATATATAGAGAGTAGTCTAGCAGTTTCCAATGACTGGCTTCAAAATCACAGTCACTAGATGACACTGTGTAAACTCAGTGGATTGAAAACAGTACAAGACATGAAGATGAAAAGTGGATTCTCATGGAGGGTGGTGTTGGAAAGGGTAGAGAGAAACATAGAATTTAGTGTGGTAAGAATAATCAGAAACAGGATTGGTCTTTTGTTATGTATTGCAATGTTAAGTACTATATTCCCAAGGCCTAGTTACCCCTAGGGACAATAGAATCTGCATTTACACAAGTGATGCTATAGAATGCCCCCGCACCAGTGATTCTTGATTGGTAAATAAAGATGCCTACAGCATATATGTGGACAGAAGAGAGACAGGCATGGATAGGTAGAGTTGGGGTTCCTGGGTTTTGGTCTGAGGAGGACCACATTAGTGGGAAGAAGAAGGTGGAGAGTGGGGAAGACACCATGGATTAAGTGAATCATAAAAATATGGCCATTAGGATTGGCCAATTCGAGTTAAGAGTGGTCAAGAAGAAACATGGCTAGCCATATTTTGGGGTAGGGTACTAAATACCAAAAGCATAGAGAGAAGATACCTTATCAGCTCCAGTTCTGACTAAGGTTATATGTCTTTTATATGAAAACTGAATAATCAAATGTGGAGTGGAAACCCTGGTTGAGATGAAATACTTTCTACAATTCATACTGTGTGTGTATGTGTGTGTGTGTGTGTGTGTGTGTGTGTGTGTGTGTGTGTGTGTTGGCTTAAAAGTGATTCCACTCAGCTCTTAGCAGCAGCTTACATCCTCACCTGCCACTGCTGCCACGTGCTTAAGGTGTGGGCTGTGTATAGAAGGACTGCCAACCACTGCATCGCTACTCTGTTCCCACGTTTCTAGCCAGTCTCTCTGTCCCTCTTTCTGTTCTTCTCTACATGTCCCTGTTCTCTGACTCATGGCTCTGCTCCTGTCTGTCTGCCTCCCTATTTGTATGTTCACTCCTCTACCTCTACCCCTTCCCAGGTCCTCACATCTTTTCCCTTTCCCAGATAAACCTCTTCAATACCAGATCTGTTGCATGCATAATTACTCAGCATCACACCTTGGCATGGGTCCTTCAGGTGCTTCTCACATTATATTTCATAACAATATGTCCATATGAAATTTTATATATGTGAAACTATCAAAGAAAATAATTAGGGGTTTCCTAAGAAGAAGGCAAAATATGACAAATATCTCAGTTTTGAAACTCTTCTTTGTAGTGCCCGTTCTCAGCAAGGCAGTAATATTTCTCCATTCCATAAGGTAATCACCTCAACTCATCTGTCTCATACATATGAGGATTCCAAACAAATCTTATCTCTTTCCTCATGTAATTCTAAATTTCTCTTTATAATATTCACTTAATATTTTGAATTTTATTGTATTTATGAAATTTCATGCTGAACATATATATCTGGAACACATGCATTATTTAAAAGATAATAAACTTCACATTTTCTCTGACAGCAAGTGTCAAGTATTTTTGATACTCAGCTTGCTAATTTAAATTCCTTCCCACACTTTCCTTTTATTAGCTAGTCTTTTGTCTAGTACTCCAAGAATTATTACCTTTAACTTATTGCTGAGCAAATTGTTTTTAAGTTACGTTATTTCAGAGCTCCCGATGTTCACTATTGCAAACTAGGGGAAAAAATCACCTATGTAAGGTCAGCTGAAGATGGAGAAAGAAAAGACATGCCTTTAGAAATTATACGGCATATTTCCGACCACTACACAAGTACACTGAGTTATCGCTGTTAGTCCTCTACCTTCTAATCTCTTCTTTTAGTTCCCCCTGGCTTATCTCACTACCGCCATGCAGTGTGAAAAAAGAAATAGGGAGTATGTTAAAGTTCCAACTCAACCACACTGATGTTGAACAGTGTAGATGCCAGAATGCCAAACGTGAGATTTTAAAAGTATTGTACCTACTCTGTCCCAACCTACCACTTTCACCAACAACACCGGAAATCAAAAGCAAAAAGCCTCAGTTGCAATCCTTTGTTCATTTGATGCCTCCTTAAACATTAAGGACAAAAGTTCATTTTGTATTCAATGAAGAACTTGTTTTCCCGTAAAGCTAAAAATGATCTAAATCAGTCTCTTCCTAAAGTGTCTCAAAGATCCTGTGGTAATTACTGCTTCATTGCAGCTGTCAGCCTTTTGTTCCAGGTGAGTCACATCTTGATATTGTTACTCTTATCAGTATGCATGTCTCAGACATTGACTGATGCAACCCCATACTCACCTTACACCTACCTGCTCTACAAGAAAAATCTCAACTTGAAAGTCCAAAGTGTAAAATTTTATTTAGTTAAAAGTTATCAAACTATACATTGTTTATGGAATTAATCTTCTCAGTATGTTCACTGGATCTTTTCCTCAAAAATTTATGAATTTAGAAAATTGAAAACAATTACATGCTACAGACATTGAACCAAAAGTTTAAAAATAACCTTTAAAAAGTAAAGGACAGTGTATTAAGCACTGAGAGTCAAAATAAATGACATTCAATAGTAATTTGTGAATTTTTACATAAATTTTATATGACTATACTCTTCTGAACAAAAGGAGATCTTGTCAAATAAATAGCTCATGTCTGTTCCATAGAATCAAAATGGAAATACATGTTTTATTTTAAATTTTAAGTAATTTTCGACCTTAAGATTTCAGATTGATACATATATAAAAACATGCACAACTGTAGGGACCTATTTCAGATCAGAGATTTTATTATTGAAACATCTCTATTAGCCAGGTAGGGGGAAAAAAGCCCAGTGAAGAGTTCTGCAGAAGTGCATGTATACAGAGTTCAGGTTTTTGAAGAGACATGTTTTCAAACTTTCAATATACTGCTCTTTTAACCCAAAAGAAACATGTGAGTCAAATAGGAATATTATTACTAATTTTTCTTTGATTTAAACTTATTCTTAGGACCTAAATGTTTTGCTTGTCCTCTAATTTCATATTTCCCTCAAAGCTTTGTAAGTAGAAGGACTTATAGGCTGTTCCTATGGCATCCAGGATGACTCCCTGAAACAACTCACTGGATCCATACTTTTACTTTATCTCTTTCTCCTCCTCCTCCTCCTCCTCCTCCTCCTCCTCCTCCTCCTCTTCCTCTTCCTCCTCCTTCCTCTTCTTCCTCTTCTTCCTCTTCCTATTCCTCTTCTTCTCTTCCTCCTCCAGCTGCTCCTCCTCCTGATTCTTCTCTTTCTTTTCCTTTTGCTACAATTCTGTCTTTTAAAAATTTCTTTGAATAAATACTTCAAATTGGGATTGAAAGAAGACTCAGTGGAGAAAAACATTTTCTGTAAAATACAGAGAACCTGAGGTTAATCAATACACAAAAGTGTGTGTGGGGGGGTGGTGGTGCGTGTGTATGTATAAATATAAAATAAAACCTGCTGACTCCATTTTGTTATTTTTGTGTATGAGATTTCAGGGTTGACCACTTGGCATTTAGCAACCTATAAGGAGTTTCTCTCATGCATGGGAGAGGCTAATTCTCCCTCCCTCTGCAGCCAATAGTTGCTTTTTGTTCTTGTGTAAGTATGGAACTGTGAGAAAAATTCTCCCTCCCATGTTAATATGTCCATTGGTATTTCCACTGTAATAATCTGGTTTATGCAGCCATTTCTAGAAGAGACCATTTCCAAAAGTACATCCATCCATATATTCGTGCAATCATAGTCAATCTTTTTGCACCCATTTCTGCAATGTTGTCTCAGCCATAGATGCAGGATCTATGATATAGATATATGGTTGGGACTGAGATCCCAACAGATGGATTTTCTGATATCATCATTTTGTCTGGTTATGACTTTAGTGATATTCTTAACTTTCTGTAAAGGGATGATTCTTTGATGGTGATTGCTACACTTATCTTTGGACATAGGATTATGATTTAGAGTAAAGAATTTTGCTCTATGTGGTAATAGTAGATTCTAAGGTTCATGATGTCATGACTACCAGGAAGCTGGCTAAGTTTCTAGTACCAGGAATAATTACCCTCCAATTTAGTGGATTTAAGTCCAATTAATTGTTGATGGCCACTAATGTATGAGTGCCATTTCTTGTATCTTTATTCATCTTTTACCATGTTAGTTATTGTCATGCTACACAGATGTTAGAGGTGAATTTACTCCCTTGGGAGTATTTTCTGTAACCATGAAATGTAGGAAAGAAGCTTTTAGATCAGATCCAACTTGAATCTTCCTAGTTTTGTGCCCAAAATCTGTTTTCAACAATACCTTCTATCCCTAACCCCTGAGCTAAAAGCATGGCATGAACGACATTAAGAAAGCCACTTGAACTCTCTCTCCAAACATTCTAAAAGAGATAGTTTATGCCTGGTAATGGGGTATTGACTAATTTTTGGCTCTTGTAGAGAGCATCATCAGCCCAAATGGCTTAATTTTTTAAAGATTCTCCTTCTCTGTTTGCATTAACCTACCTCCATTCTCTCTACTTAGAGCCTCTACATTATTTTGTTTCCCTTTTTATTATCACTTGCATCCTGTGGTTCCCCTCTCAAGCATAGGACTCCTTATTATTTGGGGGTTTTTCATGTCTCTGTGAACCTTTAACTTTTTTATTTCATATATTACTTCTGTAATTTTATTTTCAATATCTTTTTCATTTTAATAATGTCGGGCTGGAGAGATGGCTCAGTGATTAAGAGCACTGCTGCTCTTCTGGAAATCCGGAATTCTAATCCCAGTAACCACATGGTGGCTCCCAACCATCTGTAATGAAACCTGGTGCCCTCTTCTGGAGTGTCTGAAGGCAGCTATAGAGTATTTATGTATAATAAATAAATAAATCATTTTAAAAATAGTATCTTACTTTACTCATATTTATATTCGTTTTTCTATTTAAAAATATTTTATTTATTTAGTATTTGTGGATGAGGGATGGGTGGGTATGTGATTGCACAATTGCCTCAGCTTACATGTGGAGACCAGAGAATAACTTGTAAAAGCTAGTTCTGATTTTCAACCTTGTGGCTTCTAGAGATCAAACTCAAGTCATCTAAATTAGAGGCTAGTGTCCTTATCCACTCAGTCTTCTCACCAGACCTAAGTTCACTTCTATACCTTTAATTAAAATTGTGTTTCACATACATAGAGTAATTTTAGAGTAATAATATGTGAAAGAACCAGATCACAGATACAGCTGTTTGAAGGCATCTTTCTATCTCCACTGTTTAAGAAGATTATCCATGGGTTATATGATTATTCCCTGTTCCTTGTTTCCGTACAGTATAGTTCCAAGAGTTCCTGAAGTTTAACTACAACTAATAAAACTCTATATTAGATTCATTGCATCAAGCATTCTGCTGACAATTAAATTGTTATTTTTAATTAAAGTAAGTAGAAATTATTTATTAACTTACTTTAATGTGTGTGTGTGTGTGTGTGTGTGTTATGCCTGCTATAGTATGAGTGTAGGTGAGAGGACAATTCTGAATATTAGTTTTTTTCTTCCTCTATGTTCCAGAGATAAAACTTAGAACATGATGTTTGAGTTTCAAGAGTCTTTACTTGCTAAACCAACTTACCATCCTCTTCAGGATTATATTGACATACGTGTGATCTTAGTCATCTTTTCATATTTCACTCATATATAACAAACTTACAAGGCATCTTTTTTATATTAATGAAAAAGACAAAATTGATCATTTCTAGTTAAATGTCCCCACCAACCAGTACGAATTGAAAACAGAACCCATATTTTTAAAACATTTTCCTAAGTCTCTTCTTACCTAGGAAATTAGACATCATTAAGTCACATAATCCAATTTTAAAATACAGTATAGATCTAAGTAGAGAATTCTCAACTAAGAAATCTCAAATGGCTGAAAAACAAAGAAATGTTCAAAATCCATAACCATCAGGGAAATGCAAATCAAAAATACTTTGAGATTTCACATACACCTCTTAGAATGGCTAAGATCACAAGGGACAGCTCATGCTGGTAAGGATGTGGAGCAAAGGAAACACTACCGCATTGCTGGTATGAGTGCAAATATACACAGCCACTATAGAAATCAATGTGGCTGTTCCTCAGAAAATTGTGAATTTTTCTACCTGAAGACCCAGCTGAGACAATGTTTCATCCTACCACAAAGACATCTACTCAATTATGACCATAGAACTTTTATTCATAATAGCCAGAAACTGGAAACAACCTAGATATTCTTCAACCAAAGAACTGGTAAAGATTATGTGGTAGATAAATACAATGAAATTTTACTTAGCCATTAAAAAAGCGACATCATAAAAATTGAAGGCAAATGGATGGAACTTAAATTTTTTTGAACGATATAAGCCAGATCTGGAAAGACAAACATGGTATGTTCTGCCTTATGAATAGCTGTTAAGTAAAAATGTAAGCTGCAATCCAGAGACTGAGAGAGACTAAGTAATAATGCAGACTCTGGAGGAGGGGTGCATAGGTTTTCTTGGGAAGGGGAAATTGAATAGATATTGCTGGTCAATCAGATGGTTAGGGATAGGGGAAGAGAGTATTCAAAGGAACAAATAGTATTGGGGGGCATTTGCGAGAAAGGTGAAAACCCAGTGAAGTAGAAGCTCCCTGGATTCTCTAAGACTGACCTTATTTAATACTTCTTGTAATGCTTGATACAGGGTCTTAAACCAGCTTGTGAAACCAGGCAAGGCTCCTAATTATGGGAATGGGACCTGAACCCAGCCACAAACTCTTCAACCTATAATTATCCTGCTTGCAAGGTTTGCTGGAGTAATGATGGCATATAACTTGTGGTAGTGGCTAACCAATGGATATTCCAACTTAAGACCTAAGCCATGAAAGACAACCAATACTTGACACCTGGATTTTAGGAAACTAGAATCTAGATCACTAAGAGACTAATAGTGGGAACATGATTGGACTAAGTAAATAAATAAATAAGTCACTGAAATGATTTCTAATTGTATTCTGTTGTGCTCCTAGCCTGGGGCCTAGTCCAATCATCATCAGATAGTCAGAGCTTCATTCTGATGGGAGCAGTTGCAAAGATCAACAGTTAAATATTAGGCAATGGTCAGGAAGCCCTGCAGAAGAGTAGGAAGAAGAATTATAAGAACCACTTAGGGATTGAGGACACCAAGAGATCATGACTCATAGAATCAATTAAGCAGACTCCTGGAGACTTACACAGACTACAGCAATAATCATGAATCTGAGTTAGGTCCTCTGCATGAATGTGATATGGTTATGTAGCTTGGTACTTTGATGGTACTCTTAAGAATGTGTGTGTGTGTGTGTGTGTGTGTGTGTGTGTGTGTGTGTGTGTTTGTGTGTGTGGTGTGTGTGTGTGTGTTTGTGTGTGTGTGGTGTGTGTTTGTGTGTGTGTGGTGTGTGTGTGTGTGTGTGTGTGTGTAGAACTCTGATTCTTTTGCATGATCTTCAGACCTTTTTCTTCTTACTGCATTTCCTTGTCCAGCGTTGATATGAGGGTTTATGCCTAGTCTTATCACATTTTATTACATCTTGTTCAGTTGATATCCTTGGGAGGCTTGCTTTTTTTCTGAAAGGAAACGGAGAAGGAATGGATCTGAGGTAGAGGGCAAATAGGGAAAGGGTGTGGTGATTTGACTATGTTTGGCCCAGGGAGTGGAACTATTAAAAGGTGTGGCCTTGTTGGAGAAAGTGTGTGACTGTTGGGGTGGGCAATGTGACAGTGTGGAAGAGACAGTTTTTACCTTGTAGATCAAGAGGTAGAACTCTAAGCTCCAGGTATAAAATTAACTCAGATAAATCAGTAGCCTTCTTCTACACAAAAGAGAAACCAGCCGAGAAAGAAATTAGGGAAATGACACCCTTCATAATAGTCCCAAATAATATAAAATACCTCAGTGTGACTTTAACCAAGCAAGTAAAAGATATGCACAATAAGAACTTCAAGCCTCTGAAGAAAGAAATTGAAGAAGACTTCAGAAGATGGAAAGATCTCTCATGCTCATGGATTGGCAGGATTAATATAGTAAAAATGGCCATTTTACCAAAAGTGATCTACAGATTCAATGAAATCCCCAGCAAAATACCAATTCAATTCTTCAAAGAGTTAGACAGAACAATTTGCAAATTCATCTGGAATAACAAAAAACCCAGGATAGCTAAAACTATCCTCAACAATAAAAGGACTTCTGGGGGAATCAGTATCTCTGAACTCAAGCAGTATTACAGAGCAATAGTGATAAAAACTGCATGGTATTGGTACAGAGACAGACAGATAGACCAATGGAATAGAATTGAAGACCCAGAAATGAACCCACACACCTATGGTCACTTGATTTTTGACAAAGGAGCCAAAACCATCCAGTGGAAAAAGATAGCATTTTCAGGAAATGGTTCAACTGGAGGTCAACATGTAGAAGAATGCAGATCGATCCATGCTTATCACCCTGTACAAAGCTTAAGTCCAAGCAGATCAACGACCTCCACATCAAACCAGATACACTCAAACTAATAGAAGAAAAAGTTGGGAAGCATCTCGAACACATGAGCACTGGAGAAAATTTCCTGAAAAAAATACCAATGGCTTATGCTCTAAGATCAAGAATCGATAAATGGGATCTCATAAAACTGCAAAGCTTCTGTAAGGCAAAGGACACTGTGGTTAGGACAAACAGCAACCAATAGACTGGGAAAATATCTTTACCAGTCCTACAACAGATAGAGGGCTTATATCCAAAATATACAAAGAACTCAAGAAGTTAGACCACAGGGAGACAAATAAACCTATTAAAAATGAAGTTCAGAGCTAAACAAAGAATTCGCAGCTGAGGAATGCCGAATGGCTGAGAAACACCTAAAGAAATG
The DNA here is from genome assembly GCF_021556685.1 of Rattus norvegicus. NCBI lineage: Eukaryota > Metazoa > Chordata > Mammalia > Rodentia > Muridae > Rattus > Rattus norvegicus. The sequence continues at coordinate 24,279,876 of NC_141537.1, read as the reverse complement.
TTCAACATCTTTAGTCATAAGGGAAATGCAAATATTATTCATAGGCAAATGGATGGAACTGTAAAATATCATCCTGAGTGAGGTAACCCAATCACAGAAAAACACACATGGTATGCAGTCATTGATAAGTAACTATTAGCCCAAATGCTTGAATTGCCCTAGATACACAGAACACATGAAACCCAAGAGGGATGACCAAAATGTGAATGCTTCACTCCTTCTTTAAAAGGGGAACAAGAATACCCTTGACAGGGAATAGGGAGGCAAAATTTAAAACAGAGGCAGAAGGAACACCCATTCAGAGCCTGCCCCACGTGTGGCCCATACGTATACAGCCACCCAGTTAGATAAGATGGATGAAGCAAAGAAGTGTAGGCTAACAGGAACCCGATGTAGATCTCTCCTGCGAGACATAGCCAGAATACAGCAGATACATAGGTGAATGTCAGCAGCAAACCACTGAACTGAGAATGGGAACCCTGTTGAAGGAATCAGACTGGAAGAGCTTAAAGGGGCTTGAGACACCATATGAACAACAATGCCAACCAACCAGAGCTTCCAGGAACTAAGCCACTACCCAAAGACCCTGGGCTCCAAACTCATAGGTAGCAATGAATAGCCTAGTAAGAGCACCAGTGGAAGGGGAAGCCCTTGGTCCTGCCAAAACTGAACCTCCAGTGAACGTGATTGTTGTGGGGAGGTCAGTAATGGGGGAAGGATTGGGAGGGGAACACCCATCTAGAAGGGGAGGGGGAGGGTTTTAGGGGGATGTTGGTCCAGAAACCGGAAAGGGAATAACAATCGAAATGTATATAAGAAATAATCAAGTTAATAAAGATAAAAAATTAAAAAAAAGCTCTTAGCTCCTCCTAAGACATGCCTGCCTAGAAGCTGCCATGTTTCCCACTGTGATAATAATGGTTAGAATTTGAAAGCAAGTGCCAATTCAATACTGACCTTTATAAGAGTTGCCTTGGTCACGGTGCCTGTTCATAGCAATGGGAACCCTAAGACAGTAGGCACTAGGAAGAGTAAAGGGAAGAGAAACTGATCAGGATGCAAATTATAAGAGAAAAATTAAAAAATACTCTATTTAAGAAAAGATCTAATATTTATAATTGTAATCCCAATACCCAGCAACAGTATTATCTCCAAGAATCGACTCAATATCTGGTTTGGATAGTAGTTTTTGACAATGTATATGGAAATAACATATTCCTCCTTTACTATAATTTATTAATTAGACTTCCTTTTTAAAATTTATTCTTCACAGTTACAATACATCCCAACTGCATTTTTCTCCCTGTACCATTCACTTCCCATTTCCCCCAAATACACTCTTCCTCTATTTCCCTTCAAAGCAAACAAACAAAAAATTGCTGGCTCCCCTTGGATAGCAATTGGCTCCTTTTTGAGAGGACCTTTGTTCAATTCCCAACACCCACTTGGCAGATTGTAACTGTTTTTAAATTCAGTTTCAATGCATCTGGCACTATCACAAGGACATATGTTCAGACAAAACTATATTCACATAAAATAAAAATAAATATTAAAATATTGTGAGCATACAGAAATAGTCTTCTTAATAAACCTTTTCTTTGGTAGAACACAAATACTTCTTAAATTAAGGTAGTGTTATAATAAATCATGAGACTTTTAACAATTTTATATCTATAATGTAACATTTATCAATACTTTCTAAAGTACTTATTATTAGTCTGATTGTGTTCTGTGTGATAGAGTTACAGAAATAATCTTTATAACCTAAACCCAGTAAGATGAATAAAAACGCACACAGTTCCTTCTGTTTCCCACAGCTAATATTCTGACTCTCTGATAAAATCTAGGGCAAGTCCTACAATTTATGCAGTCATGCTTAGATGGCAGAAATCCCTGCTGTCACTTCTGATCACTGACATCATCTCTTTTCAGGAGTGAAGTCTACAGATTTTATTTGAATGCAATAATATCCCCCAGTTCTACTTTTGTCAGCACCAGGAAAGAAGGTCACAGTTTACTATTCCACTTTTCCTTAGAGAAGACTTTTTTTTTCTTACTAACCAATCATTTTGTGAAGACTATCTAAATATTAGAGAGGCATCAGAGGCCAGGAAAATTTTTGTTAGATTCTCACTGACATTCATTGCCTTAAGGTACAATAGATGCTGACCAGAACACTTTCTCTTTCAGAGTGACTGTGGGGTATTTTGAGGGGCCCCACACTGGTAGTAAATACTTTCCTGGATTCTGCAGTAGGTAGAACACCTACCATACTTCAGGACTCTGACTCATTTTCTCATGTACTGTTAATCATGGCAAACACTAACACCCAGAGCATTTTATGCTAATCCATAGTGGAAGAGGTTTTCCCACCAAAGTCACTTAAGTCAGTCACAGATACTCTTTTCTTTTTCCTTTTATGGTTCCATATACCATTTAGTAAAACACCTTGGGATTACAGTTTTCACAAATAATTTTACTCAGATAAAGGCAGATCTCTATTCATTACCACATGTAATTTCAGTCAGACTTGTCTTCCCGAATTCTGCCCATTTAAAGGAATTCATGGATACAAATGTGCTGCATATGAACCGTGGGGTATTTCTTGGCCAATAAAAAAAGTGGGGGGAATCATGAAACTTGCTGGTTAATTGATAAAACTGAAAAAATATTTTACCTAGATGAAAAAGACTAACATCTCATATGCTGCCTCCTCTGAAGTTATAGCTAAAATATTTCATTCACTCTGTTCAATTCTGAGCCTATGCAAAAGACAGGAAACCACATATGGGGCATGCTGCATATATAAAAAGGTAAGGGTAACAGTAGGAGCCTGATACAGGTGTTTTCTGAGAGGCTCTGCCAGAGTCTGACAAATACAGAGGCAGATGCTCACAGCCAACCATTGGAATGAGCACAGGGATCCCAATGGAGAAGTTAGAGAAAGAAATGAAGGAATTGAAGGGATTTGTAACCTCATTGGAAGAATGACAATATCAACAAACCAGACACCCCAGAGCACCCAGAGACTAAACCACCAACAAAAGAGTACACCTGGAGTGGCCCAAGGCTCCAGCCACATATGTAGCAGAGGATGGCATTAATGCCTTGTGAGGCATCAATGGGAGGAGAGGTCCTTGGTCCTGTGAAGGCTTAATGTCCCACTGTAGGGAAATGCCAGGCTGGTGAGGTGGGAGTGGTTGGGTGGGTGGGTGAGACTCTCATAGAAGCAAGGGAAGGGGATTGGGATAGTGAGTTTTTGAGGGGAAACCCGAAAAGGGGACAACATTTGAAATTTAAATATCCAATTAAAAAAATACATCTTAAAAAAAAGAAGAGCCAAGGGCAGTGGATGGAAAGTGTATGAAATTCTCAATAAAAGAAAAAAAAGGGGATGGGGATACTGAAAGCCATATGGTTTAGCAGGTAGCAGAGTGGTTAGGATGGAGAAGAGTTGTGGTGGGGACAGATTTGACTAAGATGCAGTGCATTAAAAGGCTACACACTAACTTACCAACTTAAGAAAAATATGAGAGATTTGAAAGAATGTAGGACAACCTGACAGCTAAAGGTTTAAGTGGAGATGGAGCAAGAATTTGGACATCAGTACTTTGCATAGGTAAACAAACAATATGGCATCCAGAAGGCAGGAATTATTAAATGAAATTTCACAGCCAGTCACAAGATACCTCTGTAACAGTTACTGGTCTGAAAAGCCCCAGAGGAAATGAAGAGAATGTGTGAAATTGAAGTAAATGGTAAAACCCTACTACTTCATGCACTGTACATTTTGTTTATAGGGCACAGAGAAAGCAAACTTGAGTGACTAGGTAACTTCCTGCCTGATCATTGTCTTTCATAGTGCGCGAAGATGCTATATAGGCTGCTGAGTGAAAATAGACAACTATGGCCTTACCATGTCCTGGGCCCTGCATGCTACAATACTGCAGATAAGATTTTCCAATTGCTTCAATAACGCAAAAGAACATATGTGGGAAACCACCCATTCTCCACTGGATTTGACAAATGTGTCACAAGTGGCAATTAATATCTGGTATTATAAATGTGGTTAAAACAAATGGCTGGGAGATGAATCTGAGAGAGGGAATCTATTGTTTCATTTCTTTATGTTTATGCATTCAACCTGTCTTCTAGATATTTCCATGTATATCCATAGATTTTGTGTTACTCCCAACTTTATACAGAACAACTTTCTATCACAGCAAGGACTGGTTAAACCACAAATGCATTATTGTTAAAAGCAGCAAGACCAAAAGTATGTTAGTGTGCAGGGGTAGGTGAAACATCTATATAAGGTTTAGGGAATATCAGGGAAAAATAAGAAAAAGAATGTCAGAGTCAGAAGATGGACAGTAGTGCTATAAAATGCTACTATGTGGCTAATGCATGGCTGTTGCACACTGAGCTCACAGTCGCTGTGGTTTCATATGTAAGGACAAGTCAAATGAACTTCCATCTTTGAAGGGAGAAGATATACATGAGCCTCCGGTCTACCTGAGGGACTACTAGAAATTGACATCTACGAGGAGACACTAATATTGTTTTGGATGACTGGTCCCACTTGCACATGGGATGTAAAACCACGCCCAGACAAATAAACAAACCATACAAGCCTTGGCTTGGTTGTCATTAAATCATGAATTTGGTCATATTTTCCCAGGGATCATATTTTGTGAGGTAGTATAAATTATACTAAGAGTGCAAAACACAATATTCCATCTGCCTGAGGTGGAATACCTAGTCATTCAGATTTCCAACTTTGTCATCAGTTGTTAGATAGCTTGTTATTCAATAGTTGTAAATTATGAATGAATGAATTATCGCTAGTAAGTGACTCAGTAGAAGAATTTGTTCAGAATTATGTGAAATTGCAAAGATATATATATATATACATATATATATATTTGATATATATATTTGAATGAATAGGAAACTTCCTCTCTGATGGTTGTCTTTCATAGTGTGGGAATACATATTTAATCATATATCATATTTCATATATTCTTAGCCCTGAGTAGATTGAGAGATAGATCATTGCATCTCTACTTGCTTGCTTAGCCTACTCTGCAAACTGAAGTTTAATGAGAGACACTATCTCAAACAAACCAAAAAAAAAAAAAAAAAAAACAAAACAAAAACCAAAAAACAAAAAAACACTCGTTTATTCCTAAGAAACAATATTTGGAGTTTTCTCTGACATATGTGCACACACACACACACACACACACACACACACACACACACACAAACACACACACACACACACGCGCGCGCACACCACATGGGGTGTGTGTGGTGGAGACAGAGAGAGAGAAAGAGACAGACAGAGAGAGAGAGAGAGAGAGAGAGAGAGAGAGAGAGAGAGAGAGAGAAATAGTGGGAAGGAGGGAGGGAGGGAGGGAGGAGAGAGAGGGAGAGGGAGAGGGAAAGGGAGTGGGAGAGGGAGAGGGAGAGGAAGAGGGGAAGAAAAATATCTCTATTCTACACTCAGCATACTTTTGAGTCTTGGAGATATTTTTAAATAAAAATGATATAAAATTCTTTATCACCATGTTCAGATTTGTGAAATAACAGCCCTGCCTAGGCTTTAGGTTATGTCTATAAATTATATCAGCCACAATGCATGTTTCTTTCTGACAGTATCTAATATCTGAGAGAGGGATTTCCAAGGTTTTGGAAATATCAACACTTGCATCCTGAGGAAAAAAGTTTCTATTTTCTGTTGAAAGATATATTGTGCCTTCTAATTTTAGTAACAGTGCTGACTTTACATCTGAGAAAAAAATGAAAAAGATTATATAGAAAGGCTTTTTTTATCAATGCACAGCTGACCTTGCAAACCACTGAAGGAAATCCTCAGAAATAGAGACTGAAATAGAAGCTGAAAATACACTACTACATGTGTCCTGGTATTCTAGTGCCCTGTGGACATTTTCTGAGTTCAGTAACTCAAACCGTGTCTTTTGATGTGTGCAGAAGAAAATGGGAAGGAGGATTTTGGCATGCGTAAGCGGGAGAGGGAAACCTGGAATTATAGTTCAGCTTCAACAAGAACATTAAAAAGTTTCACATTGAAGAATGTACATTTAACTAAAAACTCTTCTCACAGTCATTGCTAGACATCAATAACATATCAATATCAGTAATGACCCAAGGTGTACTATGAAAACTAGATTAAAAATATATTTATGAATTATAAAGATATGGCCAGCTTCACACAAATTATTTTGAGGTTATAATTCTTTTTTTTTTATTAACTTGAGTGTTTCTTATTTACATTTCGAGTGTTATTCCCTTTCCCGGTTTCCGGGCAAACATCCCCCTCCCCCCTCCCCTTCCTTATGGGTGTTCCCCCTCCCCATCCTCCCCCCATTGCCGCCCTCCCCCCAACAATCACGTTCACTGGGGATACAGTATTAGCAGGACCCAGGGCTTCCCCTTCCACTGGTGATCTTACTAGAATATTCATTGCTACCTATGAGGTCAGAGTCCGGGGTCAGTCCATGTATAGTCTTTAGGTAGTGGCTTAGTCCCTGGAAGCTCTGGTTGCTTGGCATTGTTGTTCATAAGGGGTCTCGAGCTCCTTCAAGCTCTTCGAGTTCTTTCTCTGATTCCTTCAATGAGGGTCCCGTTCTCAGTTCAGTGGTTTGCTGCTGGCATTCGCCTCTGTATTTGCTGTTTTCTGGCTGTGTCTCTCAGGAGCGATCTACATCCGGCTCCTGTCGGCCTGCACTTCTTTGCTTCATCCATCTTGTCTAATTGGATGGCTGTATATGTATGGGCCACATGTGGGCAGGCTCTGAATGGGTGTTCCTTCTGTGTCTGTTTTAATCTTTGCCTCACTATTCCCTGCCAAGGGTATTCTTGTTCCCCTTTTAAAGAAGGAGTGAAGCATTCACATTTTGATCATCCGTCTTGAGTTTAATTTGTTCTAGGCATCTAGGGTAATTCAAGCACTTGGGAGTAGTTTACTAAGTCAAAAGCTATTTAAGTATAAATACTTGATAGTATTCTTAAGTACCTAGAAGAGATAAATGGTCTCTAGAAATATATGCATTTGTGCCTGTATAAGGTATCAACAGATACTTGAAGGATTAAATAGTAGTTGTTATATAATGACAGAGGGAAATTAAAGCAATCTTCCAAATTAATATTTGTTTAGAACGTTTTACAAATTAACAAATATGCAAGGATGTATCTGTACATGATCACAATAAAAAGGAAATATTTTCTGATGACACTTTGTATAAAGAAAAGTGATTACAAATACAAAATCATTGATAAACTATGAAAAATGAAAACAAGCATTTTTAAAGTGATTTAAAGTTTGGACATTGAAGACTATGAAATACCTTGGAATAAGTTAGCTACTTGTACACTGTATTACATTTTGATAAATTGAAAAAGAAACAATGAAGTGGATAAAATTTTAAATTTTCTGTTGTTTGATAAAATAGTAAAGAGAGAACATAAAATAGCCCAAAAGACGATGTAAAAGCCAATCCTAAAGAACTGTATTCTACCTTCCTGGATGCTGCCGCTGCAGAGAGCACGTGGGCAGCACCCCACGAGCGAACTTGAGCCTCGGGACCACAGGTAAGACCAAATTTTCTGCTGCAAGAAAGCTGCCTGGTGAGCTTGGGATACACGGAAGCAGAATTCCTCTAGGACCAGGCACGTTCTGTGTTTACTGGAAGTCCCACACCCGCGGATCATGGCCCGCAGCAGCTCTCTGCTCCCAGACCCTGTGAGACAGAGAGACCCAACCACCTGGTCAGGTGGGCACTCCTGAGGCTGCAGAGCAGAAGAGACCACCAACACTGCTCACCCCTGCCCACATCCCTGGCCCAAGAGGAAACTGTATAAGGCCTCTGGGCTCCCGTGGGGGAGGGCCCAGGAGCGGCAGGACCCCTGCCTGAGACACCACCGGAACCTGAAGGAAACAGACAGGATAAACAGTTCTCTGCACCCAAATCCCGTGGGAGGGAGAGCTAAACCTTCAGAGAGGCAGACAAGCCTGGGAAACCAGAAGAGACTGCTCTCTGCACACACATCTCGGACGCCAGAGGAAAAAGCCAAAGACCATCTGGAACCCTGGTGCACTGAAGCTCCCGGAAGGGGCGGCACAGGACTTCCTGGTTGCTGCCGCTGAAGAGAGCCCGTGGGCAGCACCCCACAGGCGAACTTGAGCCTCGGGACCACAGGTAAGACCAAATTTTCTGCTGCAAAAAAGCTGCCTGGTGAACTCAAGACACAGGCCCACAGGAACAGCTGAAGACCTGTAGAGAGGAAAAACTACACGCCCGAAAGCAGAACACTGTCCCCATAACTGACTGAAAGAGAGGAAAACAGGTCTACAGCACTCCTGACACACAGGTTTATAGGACAGTCTAGCCACTGTCAGAAATAGCAGAACAAAGTAACACTAGAGATAATCTGATGGCGAGAGGCAAGTGCAGGAACCCAAGCAACAGAAACCAAGACTACATGGCACCATCTGAGCCCAATTCTCCCATCAAAACAAACATGGAATATCCAAACACACCAGAAAAGCAAGATCTAGTTTCAAAATCATATTTGATCATGATGCTGGAGGGCTTCAAGAAAGATGTGAAGAACTCCCTTAGAGAACAAGTAGAAGCCTACAGAGAGGAATCGCAAAAATGCCTGAAAGAATTCCAGGAAAACATAAATAAACAAGTAGAAGCCAATACAGAGGAGACACAAAAATCCCTGAAAGAATTCCAGGAAAACATAAATAAACAAGTAGAAGCCCATAGAGAGGAGACACAAAAATCCCTGAAAGAATTCCAGGAAAACACAATCAAACAGTTGAAGGAATTAAAAATGGAAATAGAAGCAATCAAGAAAGAACACATGGAAACAACCCTGGATATAGAAAACAAAAGAAGAGACAAGGAGCTGTAGATACAAGCTTCACCAACAGAATACAAGAGATGGAAGAGAGAATCTCAGGAGCAGAAGATTTCATAGAAATCATTGACTCAACTGTCAAAGATAATGTAAACCAGAAAAAGCTACTGGTCCAAAACATACAGGAAATCCAGGACTCAATGAGAAGATCAAACCTAAGGATAATAGGTAGAAGAGAGTGAAGACTCCCAGCTCAAAGGACCAGTAAATATCTTCAACAAAATCATAGAAGAAAACTTCCCTAACCTAAAAAAGAGATACCCATAGACATACAAGAAGCCTACAGAACTCCAAATAGATTGGACCAGAAAAGAAACACCTCCCATCACATAATTGTCAAAACACCAAATGCACAAAATAAAGAAAGAATATTAAAAGCAGTAAGGGAAAAAGGTCAAGTAACATATAAAGGCAGACCTATCAGAATCACACCAGACTTCTCGCCAGAAACTATGAAGGCCAGAAGATCCTGGACTGATGTCATACAGACCCTAAGAGAGCACAAATGCCAGCCCAGGTTACTGTATCCAGCAAAACTCTCAATTAACATTGATGGAGAAACCAAGATATTCCATGACAAAAACCAAATTTACACAATATCTTTCTACAAATCCAGCACTACAAAGGATAATAAATGGTAAAGCCCAAAATAAGGAGGAGATCTATACCCTAGAAGAAGCAAGAAACTAATCGTCTTGGCAACAAAACAAAGAGAATGAAAGCACACAAACATAACCTCACTTCCAAATATGAATATAACGGGAACCAATAATCACTATTCCTTAATAACTCTCAATATCAATGGCCTCAACTCCCCAATAAAAAGACATAGATTAACAAACTGGATACGAAACGAGGACCCTGCATTCTGCTGCCTACAGGAAACACACCTCAGAGACAAAGACAGACACTACCTCAGAGTGAAAGGCTGGAAAACAACTTTCCAAGCAAATGGTCAGAAGAAGCAAGCTGGAGTAGCCATTCTAATATCAAATAAAATCAATTTTCAACTAAAAGTCATCAAAAAAGATAAGGAAGGACACTTCATATTCATCAAAGGAAAAATCCACCAAGATGAAGTCTCAATCCTAAATAGCTATGCCCCAAATACAAGGGCACCTACATATGTAAAAGAAACCTTACTAAAGCAAAAAACACACATTGCACCTCACACAATAATAGTGGGAGATTTCAACACCCCACTCTCATCAATGGACAGATCATGGAAACAGAAATTAAACAGAGATGTAGACAGACTAAGAGAAGTCATGAGCCAAATGGACTTAACGGATATTTATAGAACATTCTATCCTAAAGCAAAAGGATATACCTTCTTCTCAGCTCCTCATGGTACTTTCTCCAAAATTGACCATATAATTGGTCAAAAAACGGGCCTCAACAGGTACAGAAAGATAGAAATAATCCCATGCATGCTATCGGACCACCACGGCCTAAAAGTGGTCTTCAATAACTATAAGGGAAGAATGCCCACATATACGTGGAAATAAACAATGCTCTACTCAATGATAACCTGGTCAAGGAAGAAATAAAGAAAGAAATTAAAAACTTTTTAGAATTTAATGAAAATTAAGGTACAACATACCCAAACTTATGGGACACAATGAAAGCTGTGCTAAGAGGAAAACTCATAGCGCTGAGTGCCTGCAGAAAGAAACAGGAAAGAGCATATGTCAGCAGCTTGAGAGCACACCTAAAAGCTCTAGAACAAAAAGAAGCAAATACACCCAGGAGGAGTAGAAGGCAGGAAATAATCAAACTCAGAGCTAAATCAACCAAGTAGAAACAAAAAGGACCATAGAAAGAATCAACAGAACCAAAAGTTGGTTCTTTGAGAAAATCAACAAGATAGATAAACCCTTAGCCAGACTAACGAGAGGATAGAGAGAGTGTGTCCAAAATAACAAAATCAGAAATGAAAAGGGAGACATAACTACAGATTCAGAGGAAATTCAAAAAATCATCAGATCTTACTATAAAAACCTATATTGCACAAAACTTGAAAATCTTCAGGAAATGGACAATTTCCTAGACAGATACCAGGTATCGAAGTTAAATCAGGAACAGATAAACCAGTTAAACAACCCCATAACTCCTAAGGAAATAGAAGCAGTCATTAAAGGTCTCCCAACCAAAAAGAGCCCAGGTCCAGACGGGTTTAGTGCAGAATTCTATCAAACCTTCATAGAAGACCTCATACCAATACTATCCAAACTATTCCACAAAATTGAAACAGATGGATCACTACCGAATTCCTTCTATGAAGCCACAATTACTCTTATACCTAAACCACACAAAGACCCAACAAAGAAAGAGAACTTCAGACCAATTTCCCTTATGAATATCGACGCAAAAATACTCAATAAAATTCTGGCAAACCGAATCCAAGAGCATATCAGAACAATCATCCACCATGATCAAGTAGGCTTCATCCCAGGCATGCAGGGATGGTTTAATATACGGAAAACCATCAACGTGATCCATTATATAAACAAACTGAAAGAACAAAACCACATGATTATTTCATTAGATGCTGAGAAAGCATTTGACAAAATTCAACACCCCTTCATGATAAAAGTCCTGGAAAGAATAGGAATTCAAGGCCAATACCTAAACATAGTAAAAGCCATATACAGCAAACCAGTTGCTAACATTAAACTAAATGGAGAGAAACTTGAAGCAATCCCACTAAAATCAGGGACCAGACAAGGCTGCACACTCTCTCCCTTCTTATTCAATATAGTTCTTGAAGTTCTAGCCAGAGCAATCAGACAACAAAAGGAGTTCAAGGGGATACAGATCGGAAAAGAAGAAGTCAAAATATCACTATTTGCAGATGATATGATAGTTTATTTAAGTGATCCCAAATGTTCCACCAGAGAACTCCTAAAACTGATAAACAACTTCAGCAAAGTGGCTGGGTATAAAATTAACTCAAATAAATCAGTAGCCTTCCTCTACTAAAAAGAGAAACAAGCCGAGAAAGAAATTAGGGAAACGACACCCTTCATAATAGACCCAAATAATATAAAGTACCTCGGTGTGACTTTAACCAAGCAAGTAAAACATCTGTACAATAAGAACTTCAAGACTCTGAAGAAAGAAATTGAAGAAGTCCTCAGAAGATGGAAAGATCTCCCATGCTCATGGATTGGCAGGATTAATATAGTAAAAATGGCCATTTTAACAAAAGTGATCTACAGATTCAATGCAATCCCCATCAAGATACCAATCCACTTCTTCAAAGAGTTAGACAGAACAATTCACAAATTCATCTGGAATAACAAAAAACCCAGGATAGCTAATGCTATCCTCAACAACAAAAGGACTTCAGGGGGAATCACTATCCCTGAACTCAAGCAGTATTACAGAGCAATAGTGATAAAAACTGCATGGTATTGGTACAGAGACAGACAGATAGACCAATGGAATAGAATTGAAGACCCAGCAATGAACCCACACACCTATGGTCACTTGATTTTTGACAAAGGAGCCAAAACCATCCAATGGAAAAAAGATAGCATTTTCAGCAAATGGTGCTGGTTCAATTGGAGGGCAACATGTAGAAGAATGCAGATTGATCCATGCTTATCACCCTGTACAAAGCTTAAGTCCAAGTGGATCAAGGACCTCCACATCAAACCTGATACACTCAAACTAATAGAAGAAAATCTAGGGTAGCATCTGGAACACATGGGCACTGGAAAAAATTTCCTGAACAAAACACCAATGGCTTATGCTCTAAGATCAAGAATCGACAAATGGGATCTCATAAAACTGCAAAGGTTCTGTAAGGCAAAGGACACTGTGGTTAGGGCAAATCGGCAACCAACAGATTGGGAAAAGATCTTTACCAATCCTACAACAGATAGAGGCCTTATATCCAAAATATACAAAGAACTCAAGAAGTTAGACCGCAGGGAGACAAATAACCCTATTAAAAAATGGGGTTCAGAGCTAAACAAAGAATTCACAGCTGAGGAATGCTGAATGGCTGAGAAACACCTAAAGAAATGTTCAACATCTTTAGTCATAAGGGAAATGCAAATCAAAACAACCCTGAGATTTCACCTCACACCAGTGAGAATGGCTAAGATCCAAAACTCAGGTGACAGCAGATGCTGGCGAGGATGTAGAGAAAGAGGAACACTCCTCCATTGTTGGTGGGATTGCAAACTCGTACAACCATTCTGGAAATCAGTCTGGAGGTTCCTCAGAAAATTGGACATTGAACTGCCTGAGGATCCAGCTATACCTCTCTTGGGCATATACCCAAAAGATGCCCCAACATATAAAAAAGACACATGCTCCACTATGTTCATCGCAGCCTTATTTATAATAGCCAGAAGCTGGAAGGAACCCAGATGCCCTTCAACAGAGGAATGGATACAGAAAATGTGGAACATCTACACAATGGAATATTACTCAGCTATCAAAAACAACGAGTTTATGAAATTCGTAGGCAAATGGTTGGAACTGGAAAATATCATCCTGAGTGAGCTAACCCAAACACAGAAAGACATACATGGTATGCACTCACTGATAAGTGGCTATTAGCCCAAATGCTTGAATTACCCTAGATGCCTAGAACAAATGAAACTCAAGATGGATGATCAAAATGTGAATGTTTCACTCCTTCTCTAAAAGGGTAACAAGAACACCCTTGGCAGGGAATAGAGAGGCAAAGATTAAAACAGAGACTGAAGGAACTCCCATTCAGAGCCTGCCCCACATGTGGCCCATACATATACAGCCCCCCAATTAGACAAGATGGATGAAGTAAAGTAGTGCAGACTGACAGGAGCCGGATGTAGATCGCTCCTGAGAGACACAGCCAGAATACAGCAAATACAGAGGCGAATGCCAGCAGCAAACCACTGAACTGAGAATAGGACCCCCGTTGAAGGAATCAGAGAAAGAACTGGAAGAGCTTGAAGGGGCTCGAGACCCCATATGTACAACAATGCCAAGCAACCAGAGCTTCCATGGACTAAGCCACTACCTAAAGACTATACATGGACTGACCCTGGACTCTGACCTCATAGGTAGCAATGAATATCCTAGTAAGAGCACCAGTGGAAGGGGAAGCCCTGGGTCCTGCTAAGACTGAACCCCCAGTGAACTAGTCTGTTGGGGGGAGGGCGGCAATGGGGGGAGGTTTGGGAGGGGAACACCCATAAAGAAGGGGAGGGGGGAGGGGAGGTTTGCCCGGAAACCAAAGAATTATTATTAAGTATTAAATAAATTAAAAAAAAAACTTTCTAGACAAACATTCATTTTTATTGGATATTTTATGTATTTACATTTCAAATTTATCCTCTTTCCCTCCTCTCCTATTCCCTCTCCCTCTTACCCCAGCTTCTAGTATTTTCTGAGGAACTTCTGGAATGATTTTCAGAGTGGTTGTACCACCTTGCAATCCCACCAGCAGTGGAGGATTGATTCCCTTTCTCCATATCCTTGCCAGCAACTGCTGTCACCTGGCTATTTGATCTTAGCCATTCTCACTGAGGTGTATTCTCAGAGTTGTTTTGATTTACGTTTCCCTGATGACTAAGGATGTTGGACATTTCTTTAGGTGCTTTATGGCCATTCTATATTCATCATTTGAGAATTCTTTTCTTAGCTATGTAGCCTATTTTTAAATAAAGTTATTGGATCCTCTGGAGTCTTACTTCCTGAATTCTTTGTATATATTGAATATTAGCCATCTATGGGATATAGGTTTGGTAAAGATCTTTTCAAAGTCTGATGGTTGCCAGTTTGTCCTAAGGACAGTGTCCTTTGACTTGCAGAAACTTTGAAATTTTATGAGATCCCATTTGTCAATTTTTGATCGTAGAGCATAAGCCATTGGTGTTCTGTTCAAAAAATTCTCCAGTGTGCCCATGTGTTCGAGGCTCTTCTCCACTTTCCCTTGTATTAGATTGAGTATATCTGGTTTTATGTGGAGGACTTTGACCCACTTACACTTGAGCTTTGAACAAGGAGATAGGAATGGGTCGATTTGCATTCTTCTACATGCTGACCAGTTGAAACAGTACTATTTCTTTAAAAAGCTTTCTTTTTTCCATTGAATGATTCTAGCTGCTTTATCAAAGATCAAGTAACCATAGTTATGAGTTCATTTCTGGATTTTCAATTATATTCCATTGTTCTACCTGCCTGTCTCTGGGACAATACCATGTAGTTTTTATCACGGTTGCACTGTAGTAGAGTTTGAAGTCAGGGATGGTGATTCCTCAGAAGTTCTTTTTTTGTTGAAAATGGTTTTTGATGTACTGAGTTTTTTGTTATTCCAAATGATTTTACAAATTGCTCTTTCTCACTCTATGAAGAATTGAGTTGGAATTTTGATGGGGATTACATTGAATCTGTAGATTACTTTTGGAAAGATGGCACTTTTTACTCTATTAATCCTGCCAATCTATGATCATGGGAGATCTTTCCAGCTTCTGAGATAGATCTCCTTCGATTTTTTCTTCAGATATTTGAAATTCTTGTCATAAGGTCTTTCACTTGCTTGGTTAGAGTCATATCAATGTATTATTTTATTTATGACTATTGTGAAGGATGTTGTTTCCCTAATTTCTTTCTCAGCCTGTTTATCCTTTAAGTAAAGGAAGGCTACTGATTTGTTTGAGTTATTTTTACATCCAGCCACTTTGCTGAAGCTGTTCATCAGGCTTAGTAGTTCTCTGATGGGGTTACTTAAATATACTATCATATCATCTGCAAATAGTGATATTTTGACTTCTCCCTTTCCAATTCGTATCCTTTGATTTCATTGTTTTTTAATTCCTCTTGCCAGGACTTCCAGAACTATATTAAATTGGTAGGGAGAGACTGGACAGTCTTGCCTAGTCCCTGATTTTAGTGGGATTGCTTCAAATTTCTCTTTATTTTGTCTACTGTTGACTGTTGTTTTGCAGTATGTTGCTTCTTATGTTTCAATACAGGCCTTGAATTCCTCACCTTCCCAAGTCTTTTACCATGAAGGGGTGCTGAATTTGGTCAAATGATTTGTCATCATCTAATGAAGTGATCATATGTTTTCTTTTCTTTGACTTTTTTATATGGTCAATTATATTGATGGATTTCAGTATAATGAACCGTCCCTGCAACCCTAGTTTGGACCCTACTCGATAATGATGGATGATCATTTTCATGTGTTGCTGGTTTTCAAGAATTTTATTAAGAATTTTTTTATTGATATTCATGAGGAAAATTTGTCTGTGGTTCTCTTTGTTGGGTCTTTGTGTGGCTTAGGTATCAATGTGACTATGGCTTCAAAGAATGAATTGGTAGGGTTACTTCTGTTGGTATTTTATGGAATAATTTGAGAAGTATTGGTATTATGTCTCCTTTCAAGTTCTGATAGAATTCTGCATTTAAACCCATTTGGTCCTAGGCTATTTTTGTTTGGAAGAAATTTAATGACTACTTTTACTATGTTAGCAGTTATAAAACTGTTTAGATGGTTTATCTGCTGCTAATTTAACTTTCATACCTGTTATCTGTCTAAAAAATTGTCCATTTCCTCACAATTTTTAGTTTTGTTGGCTGTAGACTTTGATAGTAGGATCTGATGACTTTTTGCATTTCCTCAGTTTCTGTTGTGATGTCTCTCTTTCATTTCTGATTTTGTTAATTTGGATATACTCTCTGTGCCCTCTGGTTAGTCTTACTAAGGGTTTATCTTTCTTGTTCATTTTCTCAAAGAACCAGCTCCTGGTTTTGTTGATTCTTTGTATAGTCCTTTTTTGTTTCTACTTGGTTGATTTCATGTCTGAGTTTGATTATTTCCTGCCTTCAACTCCTCTTGGGTTTATTTATTTCTTTTTGTTCTAGGGCCTTTAGGTATGCTGTCAAGCTGCTGACATGCTCTCTCCTGTTTCTTTTAGAGGCACTCAGAGCTATAAGTTTTCCTCTTAGCACTGCTTTCATTGTTTCCCATATGTTTGGGTATGATGTGCCTTCATCTTCCTTAAATTCTAAGAAGTCTTTAATTTCTTTCTTTATTTCTTTTTTGACCAAGTTATCACCAAGTAGAGCATTCTTCAACTTCTATGTTTATGTGGGCTTTCTGTTGTTCTGTTGTTATTGAAGATCAACCTTAGTCCTTGGTGATCTGGTAGGATGCATGGGATTATTTCCATCTTCCTGTATTCATTGAGGTCTGTTTTGTGACTGATTATATGGTCAATAATCATAGGCATGGGTGTCTTCCAGCTTTCACCTATACCTTGAGCAAACTCAGAGTTCGGGATCTCCACCTACTCTTGCAACATCCTGAGAAAGCTTGACTCCCAGTAGCTCTGATCTCAGGATCACTGAATCCCAGACACAGGATCAAAGGATCACAGACACAGCTGGACTCTGAAGATACTGACACAACCAGAATCACAGTAGGGACAGGCTCCAGAGACAGCAAGATTAAGTAACATGTGAGATAACTAGATGGCAAGAGGTAATTTTGAGAACATAAACAACAGAAACCAAGGCTACTTGGCACCATCACAACCCAGTACTCTCACTACAGAAAGTCCTGGATATCCCACCACATGGGAAAAGCAAAATTTGGTTTTAAAATCACACTTCATAATGATGATACAGGACTTTAGGAAGGACATAAATAACTCCCGAAAAGACATATAAGAGAACACAGGTAAAAGGGTAGAAGCCTTAAAGAGGAAAGACAAAAACTCCTTAAAGGAATACAGGAAAACAAAATAAAATGGTGAAGAAATTGATCAAAACCATCCAGGATCTAAAAAATGGAAATAAATACAATAAAGAAATCGCAAAGGGAGACTACCTGGGAGATAGAAAACTTAGGAAGGAGATCAGGATTATAGATGAAAGCATTACCAACAGAATGCTTAGAAGAGATAGAAGAGAGAACATTCAGTTGCAGAAGATACCATAAAAAATATTGACACAACAGAAAAAGAAAATGCAAAATGTAAGAATTCCTAATCCCAAACATCCAGGAAATCCAGAACACAATGATAAGAACAGGATAATAGGTTTTGAAGAGAGCAAAGATTCCCAACTAAATGTGACAGCAAATATCTTCAACAAAATTGTATAAGAAAACTTCCCTAACCTAAAGAAAGAGATGCCCATGGACATACAAGAAGTCTACAGAACTCCAAATAGAATGGACCAGAGAAGAAATTCCTGCTGTAACATAATAGTCAAACACCATATGCAGAAAACAAAGAAAGAATATTAAAATCAGCAAGGGAAAAAGGTCAAGTAAATATAAAGATAGACCTATCATAATTACACCAGACTTCTCACCACAGATTATGAAAGCCAAAAGACAACAACCTCACACCAGTCAGAATGGCTAAGATCAAAAACTCAGATAATGGTAGATGTTGGCCAGGATGTGGAGAAAGAGGAACACTCCTTCATTGTTGGTGAGAAAGCATGCTGATACAACCACTCTGAAAATAGTGTATTGGTTCCTGAGAAAATTGGGCATAGTACTACCTGAGAACCCAGCTACACTATTCCTAGGCATATAACCATACCCAAAAGATGCTCCAACATATAACAAGGACACAGGCTCTACTATGTACATAGTAGCCATATTTATAATAGCCAGAAGCTGTGAAGAGCCCAGATGTATTTCTATAGAGGAATAAATACAGAAAATGTGATACAGTTGCACAGTGGAGTACTACTCAGCTACTCAAAACAACGACTTCCTGAAATTCTTAGGCAAAAGAATGGGACTAGAAAATATCATCTTGAGTGAGGTAAGTCAATCACAAAAGAACACACATGATATGCACTGATAAATACCCAAGATGCAATTTAAAGACCACATGAACCTCAAGAAGAAGGAAGACCACCTTCTTTAGGAGGTAGAACAAAACACTCACAGGAGGAAATACAGAGATAAAATGTGGAGCCGAGGCTAAAAAAAGGGGGGGGGGCATCCAGAGACTTTCATAACTGGAGAATCCATCCCACATACAGTCACCAAACCCAGACACTATTGCTGATGCCAAGAAGTGTGTCCTGACAAGAGTCTGATATAGATATATTTTGAGAGGCTCTGCCAAAACCTGACAAATACAGAGGTGGCTTTTTGAAGCCAGACATTGGACAGAGAATGAGATCCCCCGTGGATGAATTAAGAAATGATTGAAGTCACTGAATGTGTTTGCAATCCCATAGGAAGAACAACAATATCAATAACCAGATACCCCAAAGATCTCAGGGACTTTACCACCAATCAAAGAGGACCCATGACTTCAGTGGCATATCTAGCAGGGGATGCCTTTGTAGGGCATCAATAGGAGGAGAGGCCTTTGGTTCTCTGAAGGCTCAATGCTCCAGTGTAGGAGAATGTCAGCCTAAGGAGCTAGGAGGGAGTTGGTAGGTGGGTAGGGGAACTACCCTCAGAGAAGCAGGGGGAGGGAAATGGGATAGGGGCTATCCAGAGGGAAACCCTGGAGAGGGGATAACATTTAAAATGCAAATAAAGAAAATAACCAATAAAAGAATAGATCCCAAAAATGGAAGCAATATTTTCCTAGTTTTTCACTAAGGTTGAAAACCTTGGTGTGGTTATTCTTTCCCCTTAGGTAGTTGTCAGCCACCAGTGAGGTTAAAAGGTGTAGCTATGGTAAACAGGCTTAAGATGGCTATATTATAGAATGATCTCCTGAGACCAGCGAAGTGAGTCAATTCAAATTTATTGTTCCACAAGTAGGGCATAAAGGGCTTTTATGTGTTAATTGATAAAAAATAATCAACCTTATCTAAAGAAATACAAGGTGGGGACCAGGAAATAAAGATACCTAGAATTTACCCCTGGCCTCAACATACATATGCACCTTATATATACCTGCATACATAAATGGTAGACAAGGCATAAATAGGGAACATACAAGAGTGAAAAAAATATGTTAACCAGAAATGCAGGAATCACTCATCTAAGACAATCTACCAAATAAAAATATTGATACATATGAAAGCTCATTTTGTTCCTACAGTGAATGCATCTCATAAAGAAAACTGAAAGAGATTTTTAAGTTAAAAGAAAGGGATACAAACTAGTCACTGAATTTTCATGTGCAGATACAGTGGCTATGGACTCAAACATCTAGAATAAGTCTATGCATGCCTTTTCATATCTTTTATTACCTTTATAGAATTATGCAGAAGAGTAAATTTAATACTCTAGCATGAAGTCTGTAGCACATAAATATGTGATTTTGCAGCAATAAATCATAAAAGACAAAAAAGATAACCTATGAGCATAAAATCTACATTGTGTCAGAATGAGGTCAGTATTCCTCAGAAGTGTGAGATCTGATATGCTGATCTATTTTTAACTTAGCAACTACCAACAAACAAATGCATGAAAATAGATCTGTAAAAGAACAGAGGACATACAATCAACACATTAAATAATATTTGACACACACGCAAATACATACATATAGTGAGAAAGAGAGAAATGAGAAAAAGACAAAGAGAGATGAGGAGGAGGATGAAGAGGAGGAGGAAGAAAATGAGGAGGAGGAGGAAGAAGAAAATAAGCGGGGTACAGATACACAAGAAACTAAAGAGGAAAAAAAACAAAACTATAATAGTGATGGAAAAGTAGGAAGCACTTTCTAAAGAAATGGCCTGAAATTTAACTATAAAAAGAACACTGTCAGAAAATTTTCTAAACATTATTAGCAAGAGTTCAAATATGAAAACAATCTTGGTTCAAAAGATAAAAAACATATCACCTTGGGATAGCAAAAAAAAAAAAAAACCTTATATATGCCACCCAACGCATGAACTTTTAAAACAAAAGGAAAAATGGCAAACTATAATAAATTATATTTTGTATAATAACGTTGTACTTCAGAAGGCATTGGTAAGTAAATAAAAATATAACTTGCTGACTAGAAGATTGTACTCCTAAATAATAAATACTGAAGGAGCCTCAGGTGATCACAGTAGTCCTCTCTCATATGTATGAAACTGTTTGAAACAGACATAAAAAGAGATCATCCATGCTAGCTTAATATCCTAAGGACCCATGATATTAGTCCATTCACATAATGTATGGGTACATTTTAGAATGCTTCTACAACATGGTGCAGCTTTCAAGAGCTGTAGGCTGTGTCAATCTTAGGCCAGCCTTCTGTACACAGCCAGCAAAAGCAAAGACATTTGGTCATATGTCAAGAGATTGACATCCCACAACAATGTGAGTGATTGTTTAGAAATGTGTTTAGAAGTCTGTGAGTTGTACATGCATGTGAGTAGACTCTTGACATTTAAAAATCATATTACCGTACAACCAGTAAAAATGAAGAAATGTAAAATTTCTTCCGTGTAGACTAGTTTACAGTAGGTCTTCACAGTAACTAAAGTGAACACTTTCATTATCTGAAGATGGAGAGTTGTAAAAATCCACCATAAAATGTTCCAGACAGGAGACAAACCTCTGGAATAACACTGAGAGAAAACTCACAAACTGAACTTAATTTGAACTCTACCTGAGTCCTATAGGTGCCATCATTCTTCTGCAGAAGCCTGAGTGGTATTTGTGTTCTCTATGAATTGAGTAGAAGTAGTCCTTCCACCTATTTATGTTTTGACCAGTGTTTGGTCTTCATAATGATTAGTAAAAATTCAGCTTACCTAATATAAAATATCAATTAAAATGGAATTTTGTATGTGTTATATATTAGTTACAGATTATAAATCATTACACACTTATGAGAGTATCTGGACTTGAAGTCATTCAAACTCATCAGCTGTAAATAAGAGGCTATTTTTCCCAAATAAAGGTAATTTGTTCTAGATTTCTAAGAGTGAGTCACCAAAGATAGCATGGAAACTCTCTTATTAAAAGATATTAATAAGAGGTCATCACAGTTTCATTATCTTATTAAAGGATAATGGAAAATACTCATGTTATTAAAAAAATATTGACGTATGGAAGTTCAGTAGATAAAAGTATGTTCAATACCCAGGATTCCCATATTAGAAAAAGACCAATTCCTGCAAGTTCCCCTTTCTAATGGGAGTGTCAGGGCTTGCACTATGTTTATACAAATGATCAAATACCAATAATAAGTAAATAATATTAAAGGAAACAGATGTGGAATCAGGGGGGCAGCTCACTGATTAAATATTCATTCAGAATGTATGGGGACTTTTGAAATATTTGCTTTCATTTTTAACACCACAAACATAACTGAATAAGAACAACAAACAAGTAGGTAAAACTTTGATGGGGGCCTTCTGTATCTTGTGTTATGTTTACTTTTAACTACTGCTTTCTTGCCATGCTTATAATGGTCTATTAAACACATTTCAATTATTTTATCTCATTTTTCCAGCCTATGAATTTGATAGGCTTATTGTGATTTTTGTTGTAAGCCAGAAAGACTGCCTCAATAAACATGACTTTCTTTCCTATTTGAATTCTTTAAAACACTGGGATAGAATTTAAAAGCACATTAGGCAAACAAAGGCTAGAAACACAAGGTTTAAATTTAGAACTTAACAACCCTGTGTAATTACTGTCACTGAGCATCAAACTTATTAGTTCCTGAACTATAGTAATTGGTCTTTTAAAGGGTGAAGGAAGTGGTTACTACTATTCTGATACTGTTCCAAAAATAAAATTATAAATAATTTTTACATCTTATTTATCATAAACTTAAGATGTACTACAATTTTCTCTATTTTATACTTGAGATTTGATGAGAGGATATGCACTGTTACACAGGGAGGAAACATCTTGATTATCTACTGTATAGCAACTGATGCTGTAAGACTAAGCTAATTTAGTCTTCTTGAAAACTCAATGTACTTAGTGAACTTGTGGTTATCAGATGCTGAGAGAAACCAAAGGAGATTTGAAGTTGTAAAGAACTTGATTAAAAACTATTGCGTACCAACTTTGAGTGGGAATGAAGGCACCATTGTATTGGATTTTAATTTCTAAAGTCCTATATTCCAAACCTGCTGTCATACTATGAATAAAAGCTATAAATTGGCAAAGCTGTAACTAGAAAATGTACTTGCTTTTAAAGCCTGTGCCTTTCAGTGTCTAAAGTAGCAGCTGTGACTGGAGAGTGTTAGGGGAGACTGTATTGTATCAGAATTATACATTTGTTCCTGTGTTCTTTCACTGGGTCTAAGAAATGAATGTGTTGAGTTTTATGGAATAATGGTTGGTGTGACCTTGCACCCTTATAGATGAACTAAAATGCTGTTGGGCTACAAATAAAAAACACTGTGTCCCACACCATTTGTTTTTCTGAAGCAGGCTTTTAGTTTTCTTCTTTGTAGGCCAACAAAGATAATTTATAATGGCCCAAGCCAGTGCTTAGATACTTTGGCTCTGCACAAGCTTTGAACACTCAAATTAATACATTGCTTCAAATTTTCTCTGCTTTTTAAAGCTTTATTTCTGCAGGATTCCTTTTGTGATATAAGGTGTGATTCTCTACAATGCTACTCCATTTAATCTTTGCTCGGGAAATAGCTCATTAACAGTGCAATTGTTTCAAGCAAATCTTAATTGTAATGACCACATAATGTAATTTTTTAGTATGAGAATGGTTTTCTCTTCTTTAGAAAAGAAAAAACAATTTTCTCTGATATTTTAACCTTCACTGAAATTTTTCTAAATTTTATTAAAGGAGAATATCCTAAGGAAAATACAAAAAAAAAGATGGTACTCTCATAAGTGTAGACTATTTATGTGTTAGAAAGTTTTGATAAACTAATAAGTAAATAAAAAAGAGTAGTTAAATAATAGTAGAAAATCTCTTGAAGAATGAAGTAAGCTATAATATGTCTATTTCTAAAACAATGATACTAAAAAAATGGATTTCAGTAGCAGCTTATTTCTGATTTGATTAAAAATAATTTTCTATCTATCCTTTATTACAGAGGGCACCTATACATTTTATAGAATGTGCATGGATGAAGAACCAGTTGGAGCTTTTATTTTTCTACCTGTGTGCCTTTTTTCCTTGCTGGTATGTAGACATCAGTAAAGTATTCCACAAAGCAGTGTTAAAATCAATGAGACAACTTATTATAAGGCCCAGAAAATTACCTGTATAATCAAAACTTGAATATATCCACAAGGCATAGACAGTGTTTTGAAAAGTTAATTAAAGAAAGTGCTTTCATAATATTGAAGAAAGGACCAAGAATTTTTACTGACATTATCCCTCTTACAGCTAGTAGGTGACAAACACATCAATGAAAATAGATTAAATTATTGAAAATTAAATAGTGAAATAACATCGTTTTCCAAATTTCCTATATGTATGTGCCTTAGTCTTTGCATTTTCTTATACCCTTAAGCCTTTTAAACTAAAACTAACCCTAAAAACTTGTAGGTTATACTGCTAGAGTAGTTACAAGAAGGATCAAATTCAGGACAAAACCTTGTGAATTGGGGGAAGAGAATTGCTCTTGATGACCCAGGATGGCCATATGCCTAAGAAAGAAATAAGATAATCTCTGTAAACACCAGCCAGTTCTCAATATCCTTTCTCCTAATTTGTCTTATTTTAATTCCAAAGTCATAATATACCATCTATAGAATATTTTTATTTAAGTACAATAATCTTTGGGGAATTATAGGATTAATGTAATATTATTTTTGAAAAGAATTCTCTTTGTTGAAAATGAATATTTCAAATTTTCTATATCATGTTATTTCATGAAAGTCTTCCAGAACATGAATTAATAACTCTTGTGAAGTCAATCTTGGATAATTACTATTACATATTAAGCTCTACCTCTCACACATACTATATTTCCCTTCTTTTTAAAGAGGAGGTTTCCACAAAGAGTTCTGCAAGTCATATGGAAGAAGGGGAGAAAGGCAGGAGTCAAGACCACTGTAAAACATACAAAAAAGACACTTGTTCCTCTATGTTCATAGCAGCCTTATTTATAATAGCCAAAAGCTGGAAAGAACCCAGATGCCCTTCAACAGAGGAATGGATACAGAAAATGTGGCACATCTACACAGTGGAATACTACTCAGCTATCAAAAAAATGACTTTATGAAATTCATAAGCAAATGGATGGAACTGGAAAATATCATCCTGAGTAAGGTAACCTAATCACAGAAAAACACACATGGTATGCACTCATTGATAAGGCAATATTAGCCCAATTTCGAATTTCCCTAAATACACAGAACACATGAAACTCAAGAAGGATGACCAAAATGTGAATGCTTCATTCCTTCTTTAAAAGGGGAACAGGAATACCCTTGGGAGGTGATAGGGAGGCAAAGTTTAGAACAGAGGCTGAAGGAACAACCATTCAGAGCCTGCCCCACATGTGGCCCATACATATACAGCCACCAAACTAGATAAGATGGATGAAGCTAAGAAGTGCAGGCTGACAGGAACCGGATGTAGATCTCTCCTGAGAGACACAGCCAGAATATGGCAAATACATAGGCGAATGCCAGCAGCAAACCACTGAACTGAGAAAGGAACCCCCGTTGAAGGATTCAGAGAAAGGACTGAAAGAGCTTGAAGGCGCTTGAGACCCCATATGAAAAACAATGCCAACCAACCAGAACTTCCAGGGACTAAGCCACTCCCCAAAGACTATACATGGACTGACCCTGGGCTCCAACTGCATAGGTAGTAATTAATAGCCTAGTAAGGGCACCAGTGGAAGGGGAGGCCCTTGGTCCTGCCAAGACTGAACCCCCAGTGAACATGATTGTTGAGGGGAGGGTGGTAATGAGGGGAGGATGGGGAGGGGAATACCCATATAGAAGTGGAGGGGGAGGGGTTAGGGGAATGTTGGTCTGGAAACCGGGAAAGGGAATAACAATTGAAATGTAAATAAGAAATACCCAATTTAATGAAGATGGAGACAAAAAAAGAACAGTATAAAAATACAATCCACAGAATCAACTAAGCAGGGCTCATAGGTCATCACATAGACTCTGATGCATCAATCATGGAGCCTGAATAGGTCCACGCTAGGTCTTCTGCCCATGTTATGTTTTTGAATTTGGTGGTTTTGTGGGATTCCAAACAGTGGGACTGGGGCTGTCTGTCTCTCTTACCTGCTCCTGGGAACCTTTTATTCCTACTGAGTTGGCATCTGCAGCCTTGCCATGAGGATATGTGTCTGGTCTTACTGATTCCTGTTTTGCTATGTCCGGTTGATATTCTTGGAAGCCTTGTTCATTTCTTTAGGGAAATGTATAAGAAACTTTTGTAATTGTATCTTTTATGTACCAGATCTAATTGTTGTCTTGGAGGCTTACTGGCTATTTCCTTCTATAATGTAGACTTACTTTTAGTGTTTGGAGTTGAAGGTGTATACTGAGGATGTATCTGGATTCCAGCCAGATCATACTGTAATCTAAGGAATGTCTGCCTTTCAACCCTATATTTTTTATGTGATTCCTTGCTAGGACATTCATGTTACTACACTAAAATACCTTTACATCATCCTCCTTTCTGTTTAAGCTAAAAGGTGTACAGTTTTTTTTACATGAGAAATAATTATCAGTCTCATAAACTTAAGAGTCAGAATGTCCTTGATATTGGAGTTCGTAAATGGCCCCACATACTGTTCTCAGTTAAGCCGGGCTGGTTTATTGAAAACATATCCCAAGACTTATGGTTCAAGGTCACAGCATAGGTTTGGGAACTTGACATTTCTCAGAGACAGCATTTAAAAACAAAAACAAACAAACAAAAGCAAAACAACCAAGCAAACAAAAAAACAGCAGTTCATGTGCAGGTGCAGGAAGTGCTGCCCAGTGGTCAGCTCTGACTCCAGTTATTTTGTCTAGCTATACAGAACAGTCCTAACTGAACTTTATTCTGATTTGTCACAAGTTGAGTTTATGGTTATGGAATTTGATAAAATTATGAATATTATAGAATCCTCACAACACATAAAACATAACATGTATTCATCTTGACCCTGCACTGAGTCAATTTATTTTTCTGTCAACAATATGAAGCAGCCAGCAGGTATATTACAGCAACAATATGAAACAGTTGGCAGTCATGGACCAAAATGGCTATAGCTATGATAGTGAGGTGGACATAAATACTCACAAACATCCATTGATGGTCCCTCAGCAAATGTCCATTTCATCATCAAGATTTTCATTCTGTTAGCCTTTCAGTCTGCCAGTCTGCCTGTCTGGTAAATGTTCTGTCCTTCATCTGGTTTGTTGGGCTACCCCAATTATGGAAAATTATCCTGAAATTTGATGTTAAAACATCTTTAAAGTATACAGGTTGATCTAATTCAGCAATTTTTCTACAATGCAGTGTCTTTCAGTTAATCTTATTCCCAATTTCTGTTTATCAAAGTACAATTAGATGTTTAGGAATCCACAATATACTAAAGAATCCAATGTCAGTGAGCTATCTTGGTCCTAAATTTCACTATGTCCCATAGGTTCACGAATAAACATTTCTTATTCTCTCTCTTTTTCTCTCTCCCTCCTCTATCTCTTTTCTGTCAACCAATTATATTATTATAATTAACTTTTCTTGGTGTATAGCTATTTTTAACCCTTTTAAAGAGGAAAAAATATAAAGATTGAAGTGAAAAGTAGGGAAGGGTTTAATGTGATAAGTTCTTAAAGTAGTGTTTCCATTCCCATAAATGTTACCCTTGTATTTAAAGGACTTGACATGGACTTTCCCATTTTTTTTAATGTAGGAAACATCTGTCCTTATAATTAGAGTTATTACTTGAGTGGCTAACTGTGCTTCACTGTGCTTCTTTCGTTCTGAAGTTTCCAAAGTCTCTTTGGCGTCCATCTGAACTTGAAGAACTGATGTTTCATCTGGTTATGGTCCCAGGCAACTTTCTTTCTCCTCTGTGACTTTCTCTCAGATAACTCCTGTCATCTGTCAGGTTTCTGTCAGGTGTCCTCAGCTTCATCCAACACTTGTGGGCTTTCTTCTTCTGTAGTCATATTGAGTGTCAGGTGTAACTGTAACCTTTATTAATGTATCTTTTTTTGTCAGAGGTAATTGTCATCTCAGAGGTTTAGAGCTGAAGAAACTCGGGGTTGGGGATTTGGCTCAGTGGTAGAGCGCTTGCCTAGCAAGCACAAGGCCCTGGGTTCGGTCCCCAGCTCCGATGGAAAAAAGCTGAAGAAACTCACCCTTTCTAGTGCTTTCTGAATGCTAGCTAGCTGGTTCAACTCAGCTGTCTGGCTCAAACTTTTCTCCAAACTGATTGATTCAATCTGGCTATTCTCAGCTTCTGACTGAATTGCTCTGCTTGATTTCAGGCTAACTATGGCAATCTATTCTAATTTTCTGTCTCATTCTGTCTCTATAAAATAGTCCCAGTAAAACTGCCTTTTCTGTCTCTCCTTGCACTACTGTCTTTTTTTTTTATTATTATTAACGTGAGTGTTTCTTATTTACATTTCGAGTGTTATTCCCTTTCCCGGGCAAACATCCCCCTAATCCCTCCCCTTCTTCATGGGTGTTCCCCTCCCCATCCTCCCCCCCATTGCCGCCCTCCCCCCAACAATCATGTTCACTGGGGGTTTAGCAGGACCAAGGGCTTCCCCTTACCCTGGTGATCTTACTAGAATATTCATTGCTACCTATGAGGTCAGAGTCCAGGATCAGTCTATGTATAGTCCTTAGGTAGTGGCTTAGTCCCTGGAAGCTCTGGTTGCTTGGCATTGTTGTTCATAAGGGGTCTCGAGTTCCTTCAAGCTCTTCGAGTTCTTTCTCTGATTCCTTCAACGGGGGTCCCATTCTCAGTTCAGTGGTTTGCTGCTGGCATTCGCCTCTGTATTTGCTGTATTCTGGCTGTGTCTCTCAGGAGAGATCTACATCCGGCTCCTGTAGGCCTGCACTTCTTTGCTTCATCCATCTTGTCTAATTGGGTGGCTGTATATGTATGGGCCACATGTGGGGCAGGCTCTGAATGGGTGTTCCTTCTGTGTCTGTTTTAATCTTTGCCTCTCTATTCCCTGCCAAGGGTATTCTTGTTCCACTTTTAAAGAAGGAGTGAAGCATTCACATTTTGATCATCCGTCTTGAGTTTCATTTGTTCTAGGCATCTAGGGTAATTCAAGCATTTGGGCTAATAGCCACTTATCAATGAGTGCATACCATGTTTGTTTTTCTGTGATTGGGTTACCTCACTCAGGATGATATTTTCCAGTTCCAACCATTTGCCTACAAATTTCATAAAGTCATTGTTTTTGATAGCTGAGTAATATTCCATTGTGTAGATGTACCACATTTTCTGTATCCATTCCTCTGTTGAAGGGCATCTGGGTTCTTTCCAGCTTCTGGCTATTATAAATAAGGCTGCTATGAACATAATGGAGCACGTGTTTTTTTTATATGTTGGGGCATCTTTTGGGTATATGCCCAAGAGAGGTATAGCTGGATCCTCAGGCAGTTCAATATCCAATTTTCTGAGGAACCTCCAGACTGACTTCCAGAATGGTTGTACCAGTCTGCAATTCCACCAACAATGGAGGAGTGTTCCTCTTTCTCCGCATCCTCGCCAGCATTTGCTGTCACCTGAGTTTTTGATCTTAGCCATTCTCACTGGTGTGAGGCAGCACTACTGTCTTAAGTTGGTTCTCTTACCTCTGATGTTCTCTTTCTTGTGCTGTTCACATGAGTACTGGGCATAGTCTATATCTGTCTCATTCAGACAAACATTTCTCTGATTAATTTCATTCAATTTGTCTGTTCCTTAACTAAATGTCACTTTCAAGCATAGCTGGTTCTTTCTCTAAACTTACTTAACTATAAATTAATCTTTCTCTTGTTTTTGAGGTTAAAGGCATGTACTTAGACAGTGTCTGTATTCTATCAATACTGTAACCTAGGGTAAATCTGCATCCTTGCTAGCCATATCTTTGGATAAGATCTTTTGTCAGAGCAGCCATGCTGCTGGATTAAAATTACTCTATGGAAAAATTGTGGAACTTTGTTCCTGGAGAAAAGGAGAGGTGCGTAAGGGTATGAGAGAAGAAGGGAAAGATATATTGTATTAGAAAATAAATTTTAACAAAACAGAAGAAAAGTAAACAAAGAAGTAGTTTCATTCTTTAAAAAACAAAACCCACATTTTTCCAGTTTCTCATATATTTATATTCACAGTCACAATACTATATGAGCACACAGACACACAGACACAGACACAGACACACACACACACACACACACACACACAAATATATACATAAGATGTAATTGGTAACTTGCAGAGTCAAAAAGTTAGCAGAATTAATTTTAACTATTATAGAATAATATTAAAATTAAGTACTCAAGGTGAAATTAAGACCTCTTATTATAATAATAATTCCCCTAGAATTATTTTACATATAAATGCCTTAGCAATTTAGTTGCACTATGAACATGCAATATTATTTACAATAAGAATTTGTTTTTAAAATGGGTTACAGACCTAAACAGAATTCTTAACAGAAGAATCTCAAATGGCCGAGAAGTCCTTAGAGAAATGTTCAAGACCTTAGTAATCGGAGAAATGCAAATCAAAACAACTTTGAGGTTCTATCTTACACCTATCAGAAGGGCTAAGATCAAAAACTCAAGAGATAGCACATGCTGGTGAAGATATTGAACAAAGGAATTGTCTTGCATTGCTTGTGGGGGTAAAAATTTGCCCAACAACTTTGGAAATCAATTTGGCAAATTTTCAGAAAACTGGGACTAGTTCTACCTAAGAACCACCTATTCTACTCTTGAGCATATACTCAAAAGATGTTCTATCATCCCAGAAAGACACTTGCTCAACTCTATTTATAGTTTCTTTAATCATAATATCCAGAAACAGGAAACAAGGTAGTTGTTCCTTAAGTGAAGAATGGATAAAGAAAATGTGGTACACCTATATATTGGAATGCCATTTAGCTATTAAAACAAAAGCATTATGAAGTTTGCAGTCACAGTGGATGGAATTTAAGAATAGCATTCTGAGTGAGGTAACCCAAACCCAAAAGAATATGCATGGTATCTACTCACTTTAAGTGGATAATAGCTACAAAAGTACAGGATACCCATGTTATACCACACAAACTCAAAGAAGGTAAAGAAGGAAGGCACAAGTGAGGGTACCTAAATCTCACTTAGAGAGGTTAAGAAAATTGTCATAGAAGGCAGATAGAGGGACAGAATTAGGAAGAAGAGGCTATAGGGAGGGAAACTGGGGCAGGGCCAAGATCAGGTATGGGAAGAGACAGGAGAGATGGCCACATGGCCATGATAATAAATGGATATCTTCAACCGACTGGGATGTGGATGTTGGAGACTATCTCCAGAACATGATAGAAATAGGTAGGGAGGCGCCCAAGAATCAATGGAGGTGATCTTAGCTATAACTTAGAGTATTGGGCAGTATTGGGGATATGGAACATGAACAGGCCATCTCCTGTAACCCGATAAGAACCCCAGTGGAACAATAGAGACAGCAACCCACCCACAAAACTTTCAATCCAAAATATATCCTGTCTACGAGAAATTCAGGCACAGGGGGTGGAAAAGAAACTAACCCTAACCAACCCAACTTCAACTTGAGACACAATTCATGGGCAAGCCCCAATCCCTAACCAAATCCAAAGAGTAATGGTTAATCCCTAACCAAAGAGTAATGATACTCTTTTATGCTTGCAGACAGGAGCCTAAAATGACTGTCTTCTGAGAGGCTTCACTCAGCAGCTGAATCAGACAGATGCAGACACCCACAGCCAAGAGTGAATGGAGCTCTGGAAAGAAAATGAGGAGGGCTGGCAGGCCTTCCACTGGAAGACTAATTGTGCCAATTAACCCGGAGCCTTTGGACTCTCAAAGACTGATCCACCAACTAAAGAAGCTCTATAGGCTGGGCCTGGGCCTCCCTGAACATATATAGCATATATGCAGCTTGAACTTGATGTGGGTCCCAAGCTGTTGCTTGTGTGCTGGATATATTCCTCTAGCTGGGCTGCCATGTACGGCCTCAGCAGAAGAGGCTGCATCTAGCCTTGCAGAGACTTGAAGTGCCAAGGACAGGGGAGATGTCCAAGGGAGTGTTTTACCTGCTTAGAGGAGAAGGGAAGGGGGAATGGAGAGAATTGTGGGAGGAGGTGAGTGAGCAGGATGTAAAGTGAATGAGTAAAAAAAATAATATATTAAAAATATGTTTTTATATTTGTTTAACCAAAGATATTCATCATAGTACTAGGAGAAAACAAGCCTGCTCATCCTAAGGAAAGAAACACATTCTGATGTTATTATCTGGAATGCTATATTACATCCTTAATTAAAATAAAGCATTCCTTAAATTTGTTTATCAATCATGTTATCCTTGGACGCATGATTGCTTCTGGGTTTATCTAGTGTGGATCACAAATGACTTCTTTCTAAAGGTCTTTGATAGATATAAAAGCATGCTTTAATAGTCAGTATGATTTGCATAGGAGAATGCTCTCACAGTTTGCATACTTCCCTAATCAGGGTTTATTTTTCTTCTCAGCATTTAAAAGACATTAATTACTAGAGATTATTTTTTGAAATTATAACATTTTGTCATTATTTCTCCTATTGTTATTTCTCCTACTTATTTTCTCCCTTCAAGTCCTCTAATATATCACTTTTTGCACTCTTTCAAATACATGGCTTCTTTTTTTCATTAATTGTTGTTACATAAATATATGACATATATACATATATATTTCTAAATGCATAAAAAATTCACTCATTCAGAAGAAATTACTTGTGTATATGTTTCAAGGCTGACCATTTGGTATTTGATCAGAAAATCATGTCTTCTTCCCTGGGTTAGACTGCTTCTCTACTCTCAGCATTCCTTAGTTGCCTGGAGTTTTGTGTGTGTGTGTGTGTGTGTGTGTGTGTGTGTGTGTGTGTGTGTGTGTGTGTTTGTGTGTGTGTGTGTGTGTGTGTGTGTTGGGTTGAGGCCTCATGAATTTCCCCTTCTACTTTTACATGTCTGTTAATGAGATTGTTTCCAAGTAATGTAAGCAGCTAATTACTCGCTTAAATGTGTTTAATTTCCAGTAAACACATGCCCTCAAGTAATAGCAAGTTGGAGTTTATTACCCATAGGGTTGGTGGGTCCTGTGTCCACTCCATCACAGGACATGGCTGCTACAGGTGGGTAGGAAGTTGACTGAGAGGAGCCTAGTGCCCAGGAGTCAGGCAAAATGCCTAACAGTTGCCTTCAGAGTCACCAGGGTTTCAAGCCTTAGCTCAATTAGGAACCAGGGTTCCTTTCACGGTCCCACAATTACCAAATTGGAGCCTTAAAGACTTCAAGAATCGTTACATGAAGAATCTTTCAAAATAAAACCTATTTTGCCAGGGGAGAGAACTGGACTTTCAGAAGTGCAGACAATCCTGAGAGCTCATGGGAGACCACCACTTCTGCTCATATTCCTGACCCAAGAGGAACCCACCTAGAGCCCTCTGGTTACAGGAAACTAGGAGCAGTCAAGGAAAGGATGCTTCTGGTCTTTGCCTGCACCCTGAGCTGAAAGCCAGTCTCCAAGAGCACTGACATATCTGAGAGCAGAAGTAAGACCACCAATTCTGCTCCAATGGACCCGCCTGAAGTACTCAGGAAACAGGAATCCACGAGCAGTCTGGGATAGGATCCTTACAGTTTCCACCTGCACCTGGAGTTGACCCAGTCCCACAGTTCTTTGAACCCAAATCCCAGGAAGGAGAGAGCTGGACTCTCAGAAGTGTAGACACTCCAGAGAGCTCAGGAGAGACAACCATTTCTGCTCACATTCCTGGCCCAAGAGGAACCCACCTGGAGCCTTCTGGACACAGGAACCTAGGAACAGTCCTGGACAGAATCCTTCTGGTCTCCACCTACACCCAGAACTGAAAGCCAATCTCCAAGAGTGCTGATACACCTGAGAACAGCGGTAAGACCACCACATCTGTTCCAGGTGACTTAACTGGAGCCCTCAGGAAACAGGAAACCAAGAACAGTCTGGGACAGGATGCTTACAATTTCTACCTGTACCTGGAACTGACTCAGCCACACAGCTGTCTGTACCCAGATTCCACCGGGGAGAGAGCTGGACTCTCAGAAGTGTAGACAATTCTGAGAGCTCAGGGGAGACAACCATTTGTGTTCATATTCCTGGCCCAAGAGGAACCCACCTGTAGCCCTCTGAACACAGGAACTTAGAAGCAATTAGGGACAGGATCTTTCTGGTCTCTGCAGGCACCTGGAGTTAAATTCCAGTCTCCAGGTATGCTGGCACACCTGAAACCACAGCTTTCTTCTTATCCAAGGTACCCACTTAGAAGCCTCAGGACACAGGAACCCAGGGACGGTATCCTCCTAGTTTCTGTGTGGACAATCCTGAGAGCACAGGGGAGACTAACACTTCTGCTCACATTCCTGGCCAAAGAGGAACACGACTGGAGTGACACAGGAGCTGAGGAACAGACTGGGAGAGGATCCTTCCAGTTTCTGCCTGCATCAGGGGCTGACCCTGTGACACAGCTATCTGTAACCAGATCCCATTAGGAGAAAGCCAGTCTCCGGGAGTGCTGAAACAAAGGCTTATAGGAGGGTCAAGCGACTGTCTGAGACAAGAAAAGCAGCTAACACTAGAGATAATGAGATGGCAAGAGGTAAGCAGAGGAACTTAAGCAAAAGAAACCAAAAATAATTGGTATCATCAGAGCCTAGTTCTCCCACTAAAACAAACACTGGATATCCCAACACACCAAAAGGGCAAGGTTTGAACTTAAATATCAAATCTCATGATGATGATAGAGAACTTTAGAAGGACATAAATAATTCTCTTAAAGAAATACAGGACAATACAGGTAAACAAGGGGAAGCCCTTAAAGAATTTCAGAATAACACAACCAAACAGGTGAAGGAATTGAATAAAGGCATCCATGATCTGAAAATGGAATTAGAAACAATAAAGAAATCAAAGAGAGACAACCCTGAAGAGAGAAAACCTAGGAAAGAGATCAGTAGTCAAAAATACAAGCATCACCAACAGAATGCAGTAGATAAAGAGAGAATCTCAGGGGCAGGAGATGCCATAGAAAACATTGACACAACAGTCAACAAAAATGTAAAATACAAAAAGTTCCTAACACAAAACATCCAGGAAATCTAGGACACGATGAGAAGATCACACTTAATGAGAATGGATATAAAAGAGAGCAAAAATTCCCAAATTAAAGGGCTTTAAATACCTTCATCAAAATTATAGAAAAAAATTTCCCTAACCAAAAGAAGAGGTGCCCATAAATATACAAGAAACCTACAGAACTCCAAATAGACTGAAAAAAAGATATTCCTCTCTCACATAATAGTCAAAACACCTGATTCATAAAACAAAGAAAGAATATTAAAAGCAATAAGGGGAAAAGGTCAAGTAATATATAAGGGGATAATTATCAGAATTACACCAGACTTCTCAACAGAGACTATGAGCTAGAAGATCCTGGATAGATATACAGGCCCCAAGAGAACCCAAATATCAGCCCATGCTATTAAATCCAACAAATCCCCTTCTTCTAAAAGGGTGTTTCCATCCTCATTCACGCCCCCTACTGGAGCCCTGTACATTCCTGTACACTGAAGGGTCCAGCCTTGGCAGAGCAAATGGCTTCTTCTTCCATTGGTGCCAAAGAAGGCCATCCTCTGCTACATATGCAGCTGGAGCCATGGGTCAGTCATGGTAAAGCACTTTGAATAGTGCTTTAGTCCCAGGGAGCTGTGGTTTGTTGGTATTGTTGTTCATGTGGAGTTGCAAGCCCCTCTGCTCTTTCTATCCTCTCACTAATTCTTCCAACGGGGACCCCATTCTGAGTTCAATGGTTTGCTACTAGCATCCCCCCCTGTATTTGAAATACTCTGTCCTTGCCACTCAGGAGACATCTATATACAGATCCTGTCAGCATGCACTTATCTAGTTTTAGTGGCTGTATATATGGGATGTGTACCCATGTGTGACAGGTTCTGAATGACTGATCCTTTAAGCTCTGATCCAAACATTGTCTCCATATCCCCTCCTATGAATATTTTTGTTTCCCCTTTTAAAAAGTTGTGAAGCATCTTCACTTTGGTCGTCCTTCTTCTTAAACTTCATGTGGTCTGTGGTTTGTATCTAGGGTAATTTGATCTTTTGGGCTAATATCCACTTATTCAACAAATGGTGCTGGTTCAACTGGAGGTCATCATGTAGAAGAATGCAAATCCATCCATTCCTATTGCTGTGTACACAGCTCAAGTCCAAGTGGATCAAAAATCTCCCCATAAAACCAGATACACTGAAACTATTAGAAGGAAAAGTCGGGAAGAGCCTTGAACACATGAGCACTGGGGAAAATTCCCTGAACAGAACAGCAATGACTTATGCTCTAAGATCAAGAGTAAAAAAAATGGAACCTCCTAAAATTGCACAGCTTCTGCAAGGCAATGGACATTGACATTAGAAAAAACAGCAACCAACAGATTGGGAAAAGATGTTTAACAATCCTACATCTGATAGAGTCCCAATATTCAATATATACAAAGAACTCAAGAAGTTAACCCTATAAAAATGGGGTACAGAACTAAGCAAAGAACTCTCAGCTGAGCAATATCAAATAGCTGAGAATTACCTGAAAAGATATTCAACATCCTTAATCATCAAGGAAATGCAAATCAAACCATTACACTTCACACAAGTCAGAATGGCTAAGATTAAAAACTCAGATTACAACGGATGCTGACAAGGATGTGGAGAAAGGGGAACACTCCTCCATTGTCGGTGGGATTGCAAGCTGCTATAACACTCTTGGGAATATACCCCAATGATACTCCAACATATAGCAAGGACATATGCTCCACTTTGTTCATAACAGCCTTATTTATAATAGCTGGAAGCTGGAAAGAACCCATATGTCCCTCAAAAGAGGAATGAATACAGAAAATGTGGTACATTTACACAATGGAGTACTACTCAGTTATTAAAAACAATGACTTCATGAAATTCATAGGCAAATGGATGGAACTAGAAAATATCATCCTGAGTGAGGTAACGCAATCAAAAAAGAACACACATGGTATGCAGTCACTGATGAGTGGATATTAACCCAGAAGCTCAGACAAGATACAATCCACAGATCACATGAAACTCAAGAAAAAGGACTACCAAAGTGTGCATGCTTCAGTCCTTCTTAGAATGGGGAACAAAAATATTCATTGGAGGATATATGGAGACAAAGTTTAGAGCAGAGACTCAAGGCATGGTTATTCAGAACCTGCCCCACCTGGGGATCCAGTCCATATATATACAGCCACTAAACCCAGACAATATTGATGATGCCAAGAAGTGTATGCCGACAGGAGCCTGATATAAATGTCTTGTGAGAGGCTCTGCCAGAGCATGATAAATATAGAGGAGGATGCTTATATCCAACCATTGAACTGAGAACTGTATCCCCATTGAAAGAGTTAGAAAAAGAATTGTTGAAGCTGAAGGTGTTTGTAACCCCATAAGAACAACAATACCAACCAACCAGAGCTCCCAGGGACCAAACTACCATCCAAAGAGTACACATGGACAGACCCATGTGTCCAACTGCCTATGTAGCAGAGAATGGCCCTGTTGGGCACCAATGGGAAGAGAAACCCTTGGTCCTGCGAAGGATGGACCCCACAGTGTAGGGTAAAATCAGGGCAGCAAGGTGAGAAAGGGTGGGTGGTTGGGTGGGAGGACACCCTCATAGAAGAAGGGGGTGGGTGAATGATATAGGGTGTTTAGGGCTGGAAAACTAGGAAATGAGATACTATTTGAAATGTAAATAAAAATGGCAGATCAAAATAAACCTGTGATGAAATATTGGAAAAAACAAAAACAAACCCAACTAGTTTGCCCCTTATTAAAGGAGAAGTTTACTTTGGGATTGATTTATATATCACACAGTGGATGTATTAAAACACTGTTAAACTCTAAGGATATTGTATCATTGCTAAATTAAATTTCCTGGAATGCAGGTAGTTATTGTCTAGTATGCAGCCATATTCAATTATCACAAACTGTTCTCGGGGTTGGGGATTTAGCTCAGTGGTAGAGCACTTGCCTAGCAAGCTCAAGGCCCTGGGTTCGGTCCCCAGCTCCGAAAAAAAAAAAAACTGTTCTCATCCAGTTACTAGTTATATTTTGTATGTTACATAGAAATGTAGTTCCATTGCCTTTGAATTCATGAACTTTTCTACACATCAGATCCATGCAGAACAGACTCTTTTCTTGTGCTGATGGCATTTACTTCATTAAGATTTCAGTTTTAACTTGGGCAATTTTTTTCAAATTTTTATAACAGAGCCTAGGAGTGTAGAGAAAGCTCCATCCCTTGAGCCAGCCTATCCAGAGTTCTGTGCATTTGGTTCTTTTGGGATGAAAGTCTTATATTTAAGTTTAGTAATGTGTCAATTGTATAGATTTTGTGTGAAACCCTTGACCATTTTCAATTTATACAAATTAAGTCCTGTAAATTATTGACAGTGATTTATCTCACAATAATAAAATGTTACCATTCCAAAGCAGTAAGACCAAAGTGTATTTCAGATCTCAGGTTTGGAATAAAACTTAGTTTTTGAAAAAATGATTGATTTTTTTTCATATCTTTGAAATATTGCTAATTTTCTTTGGAATTAACTTATTGGTTCATTAAGAAATAATTTTTCTTGGGGACATGGAAATGGCTCTGCAACTTGGTTGAAAGGCTGACATGTAAGCCTGATGACCTGACTTCTGCCCACGAATTCTATAATGTAGCAAAATAGAAATGACTTCCAAGATTTTTCCAAGATTATCCTCCGATATCCATGTGCATATTATCACACACACACACACACACACACACACACACACACACACACACACACACACACAGTCACATCTACTCTCAGGAATAAATGAAGATCAATACATTTTAAGAAAAGTAATTGTGTTTGACATGTAAAGTGCTTACAGTCTTTTGCTATAGTTATGGATATTCGGTAAGGAATTGTTCCATGCACAAGCATCAAGACTGTTCTACGTTAGTCCTCTCATCTGCCAAATCATTTACTGCTGCTGAGTCTCCTGATGTCTGAGACATGTTGGTTAGCATTAAGCTAAAAAATATCGATTTCTCAGGTAGAGCCAGTGATGCCCATGTATAGCATGATTATTACCTTGCTCTTATGAACACCAATAATGACATTACCTTTAAAACTGCCATTGTTTTTGCCTAGACAACAATCAAAGTGGCATTTTCATAATTAATAGGCCTATAGAAATGCCGCTTCCATTTTCGTGAGTGTGAAACCACAATGTCATCAGTAATTTTGAAACCGTTTTAAGTTTCACGTTATATTATCATTCACTTCTGTAGGTTGATGTCATTATACATGTGAAGGCAGACAAGATAAAATGAGGCATGCCATTGGAACAGAAGGAAGGGAGGTGGGAACAGAGGTTTTAGAAGGGAGGGGAAAACAGGAGAGAGGGAGGAGGAGGAAGGAGGAGGAGGAGCTGTGAGAACATGGAGGCAGATGTTAAGATTGTTCTCTTTGTATAGATACACGCTGTTATGACTGTATTTAAGGGATGGGTGTATACAGAATTCTGCGCTGTCCAGATGGGCAAATTCTATTTTATCAATTGGATCAGAGGTTATTATGTGGTGTGTTCCTTCATGTGGTTACTTAGCTGAGTTCAAGAAAATGTGTGGTGGCAGGATGCACCAAGCCAACCACAGAATTGGGATGTGTATGCCTGGTGTGGTAACAGCCAGCCAACAGAACTATGAGTGAATGACTTGCAGACCACCCAGGTCAGAGGGAGTGTACTGAGCGGTATGCAGTATGTGTAAACTGGTTGAAGTAAGAATCTTTTTTTGTTTTTTTTTTTGTTTTTTTTTGCAACACACTTCCATTATTTTATCAATGTCTCAATGTTTTAGGCCTTCTACTATGTTGGGTGCTTTTATAGTGTTATGATAAAACAGTTACGATCAATAGTAATTTTAAGGAAAACAAGGCTTCCTTTATCTTATAGATCCAGGGGTATATAGTCTATTACTGAAAAAGGCACAGCAGTAGCCCAGTGAGGCCAACCTGGCGTTCAGGAACCCAAAGGACCATATTTCATCTACACACAAGAAGCAAAGAAAAAGAACAGAAAATATATCCAAGCTACAGAACTTCAAAACCTGTCTCCAGAGACACACATCCTCCAGCCACCTTCAACCTTTTAAAGTTATATAACCTTCTCAAATAGTGCCACCAACAAGACAGCAAATATTCAAAAGCATGATCCTACTAGGGATATGTCTTATACAAAGCACCACATACAGTGTGTGTAACATACTTTTCTACATTTAAGGAGAAAGGGTTAGCATGCTCTCCCCCTACAATAATAGGAACACATTCCCAATTCCCATAAATCTAACATCAGGTGGTTAATATAAGTACACCCACATTTTTGTGCTACTTATTAGAGAGAAATAGAGCAAAGATATTATACAAAAACCCAAGTGTGGTAGATAGTTGTCCAGGGTGGAAGCCATAAATAGCCAAGATCCTGGTGGCAACATTATACCAATGACTGTCTTTCTTGGACCCAGCAGAATGTGAAGCAGATTGCTCTGGAAAGCAAACAAGTTGCAAAACTTGAACATTTTCCTTGGCTTTATAGATGTCTGACACAGTCTTTTGATCCAGTAGAAAATTGAGAGAACTGTCTTTATATTTTAATAAATTTCTCATCAACTCAGGATAACTAGAATGAATTTTGTGACCTAAAATTACTTCTTGATATTTATATTCACAGGACTAAACAATTGAATGATGAGATCAAGAAAACATGAAGTAAATGGGAAAATACCTAAAAATAGTTCATAGTTTAAAATAAAAATCCAAGGTTTATGTAACGTAATGCTATAAATGTCAAACATAGTAAAATAATTTTTTAAACTTCTTTTTTTTAATTTATTTAATACTTAATAATAATTCTTTGGTTTCCGGGCAAACATCCCCCTCCCCCCTCCCCTTCCTTATGGGTGTTCCCCTCCCAACCCTCCCCCCATTGCCGCCCTCCCCCCAACAGTCTAGTTCACTGGGGGTTCAGTCTTAGCAGGACCCAGGGCTTAAATATTAATATCTGTTTATCTCTCTGGTATTATGGTAACTTTCTCTTATTTTTAGTTACCAATAAAATGTTAAATGTTTATATATATTAGCATGTTAAAAGCAGGTTAGGAATACATTTTACAATGAAATCATATTTTGCATTTTCTGAAATGTTTCTGCATATAGACTTTCTCTTTGGCTCATTTATCAGATGCTAGAAGAAAATAAAAAGAGCTGAACAGAATATATCTTTAAAAAAACTTTGTTTTTTTTAAAATGATGATGGTTGAGAAAATAGAAATGTAATGCTCGTGTATGAAATTCTTTCAAAAATACATGTAAAATATATTTAAAAAGTATTTTGCTTTTGTGTGTGTGGTTTCCTTGGTCAAGTGCTGGCCTCATATTCAGAACAACTCTATTCCTGGGTTCTGGCCTGTGCCTTTCACTTTGATGTTTTCTCTAAGTTTTCATTTCAAATCTAAAGTGATATCTGTGATCCATTGGAGTTGAGAGAGAGAGAGAGAGAGAGAGAGAGAGAGAGAGAGAGAGAGAGAGAATATTTGTAGAACAAAATATAGGAATCTAGTTTTACTTGTTTACCTGTGGATAGTCAGTTTTCAAAGCTCTGTTGTAAAGATACTATCTTTTCTCCAATGTCTATTTTTGATACTTACTTTCAATAACTAGATGTCTGTAGCTTTACAGGCTGCATGGTTTCCTTAGTTTGTTCTACCAGTGTATTTTTTTTCTTTTGTGCTGCTGTGTTCATGCTTCTGTGGTATAAGAAAGATCAGACATGTTCATTCCTCTGTTATCCTTTCACTCATAAATGCTTGGCTTTCCAGGCTCTATTGTATTTCATAAGTATTTTATGTATTTTTCTGTTTCTATGAAGAATGATACTGACATCTAGTTCAGAGGTACATTGACTGTATTTCTCCAACAATTACAGTAAAATACCTGTGGTAGAATATCCTTTTCACAAATCAATGAGTTCATTAATATGGGAAATTTTTCTTTCCTATGATGACTTTCTGGATTTCTTTCATAAATATTTTAAAGTTTTTATTGCATTG
Source organism: Rattus norvegicus (assembly GCF_021556685.1). Classification (NCBI taxonomy): domain Eukaryota; kingdom Metazoa; phylum Chordata; class Mammalia; order Rodentia; family Muridae; genus Rattus; species Rattus norvegicus. The sequence goes on along the minus strand of NC_141537.1, from coordinate 24,237,670 downwards.
TTTACTTTTTGGTTAAATTTATTTCAAGGTGTTCTATTTATGTTTAAGACTATTACAATCGTGATTTGTAAAAGTAATTTTTATTCCCCAGATATATTTGTTTTCTCAGAGGCTTACTGCTGAATAAACTCACCCCTGCTAGCAGTTTCTAAACTCTGGCTCCCTGATTCAACTCAGCAGTTCTGACCCAACTCCTCTGCAAGCAGAGTGTTTCAACCTGACTCTTTCTGCTTCTGATTTAATTGTGCTACCTGACTTCATCCTAACTTTGGCAATCTGTTCTAATCATCTATTTCCTTCTCATTCTTGGGCTCATTCTCTCTTCACCTATGTTTAGCTTGTTCTTTCAAAAACCTGTCCTCCCTCCCCCCTTCTCTCTCTCTCTCTCTCTCTCTCCCTCTCCCTCTCTCTCTCTCTCTCCCTCTCCCTCTCCCTCTCCCTCTCCCTCTCCCTCTCCCTCTCCCTCTCTCTCTCTCAAGGAATCTTGCTTTTCTCTTTTTTTTCTTGTGAGAAATGAATGTATCCTATCTCTGACTTATTCTATCAAATCTTTCTCTGATTCATCACATTGTCTGCCACTGAATTAGAAGTAACTTTGAACATGGCTGCTTCCATCTACAAAATAACTACCTTCATTTTGGAGAGATTAAAGTTTTCTACTAAGGGCATATCTGTAATCTAGCCAGGGGGGATTTTATATGTGTCATTCTAGCCAGATCACACAGGCTTAGAAATACTTTGGATGAGATCCTTTCTCAGAGCAGTCATATTGCTGAATTAATATTTCTCTACAGGAATTTTTTCTTAGTATATTCATTACTAGTATGTAGGAAGAATTTTAAGAGCTTCTGGGCAAATTGTAATATTTCCAGTTCTATTTATATACTGAATACAATGAAAGATAATTTATACTGTCCCTGTACCCTCTAGTTAGTTTGGCTAAGGGTTCATATATCTTGGTAATTTTCTGAAAGAACCAGCTCCTGGTTTTGTTGATTCTTTGTATAGTTCTCTGTGTTCTGCTTGGTTGATTTCAGCCCTGAGTTTATTTCCTGTCTTCTCCTCCTCTTGGGTGTATTTATTTGTTTTTGTTCTAGAGCTTTCAGATGTGCTATTGAGCTGCTAGCATATGAGCTCTCCAATTCCTTTATGGAGGCACTCAGGTCTATAAGTTTTCCTCTGATCACTGCTTTAATTCTGTCCCATAAGTTTGGATATGTTGTGCCTTCATTTTCATTGAAGTCTAAAAATTCTTTAATTTCTCTCTTTATTTCTTCCTGACCAAGTTGTCATTGAGTAGATAGTCGTTGAACTTCCATGTTTATGTGGGCTATCAGTTTTTACTTTTATGTTGTTATAGAAGACCAGCCAAGTCCATGGTGGTCCAATAGAATATGTGGGATTAATTCAATATTCTAGTATCTGTTGAGGTTTGTATTGCCTGCGATTCTATGGTCGATTTTTGAGGTGCTGAGAAGAAGGTACATTCTTTTGTTTTTGGAGGAAATGCTATGAAGATATCTGTTAAATCCATTTTGGTTCATAACTTCTTTCAGTTTCTCTGTGTCTCTGTTTAGTTTCTATTTCCATGATCTGTCCATTGCTGAGAGTGGGGTGTTGAACTCTCCTACTATTATTGTTTGAAGTTCAATGTGTGCTTTGAGCTTCAGTAACATTTCTTTTACAAATGTGGGTGCCCTTGCATATAGGGCATAGATGTTCATAATCGAGAGTTCATCTTGGTGGATTTCCCATTAGATGTGTATGTAGTGTCCTCCAACTTTTCTGATAACTTTTGGTAGAAAGTTTCTTTTATTGCATATTAGAATGGCTATCTCAGCTTGTTTCTTGGGACCATTTGCTTGAATTTTTTCCCAGCCTTTTACTTTAAGGTAATATCTATCTTTTCACTGAGGTGTGTTTCTTTGTATAAAGCAAAATGACAGATCCCGCTTATAATAGCCAAAAACTAGAAACAACACAGATGTTCCTCAACAGAAGAATGGATACAGAAAACATGGTACGTTTACACAATGAAGTACTACTCAGCTATCAAAAACAATGACTTCATGAAATTCACAGGTGAATGGATAGAACTGGAAAATATCATTCTGAGTGAGGTGACACAGATGCAAAAGAACACACATATTATGTACTGACTGATAAGTGGATATTAGCCCAAAACTCACAATGCCCATGATACAACCCAGAGACCGTAAGGAACTTAGGAGGAAGGAAGACCAGGGTGTGGATGCTTCGGTCCTGCATTGAAGGGGAAGAACAGGTTGGTTGTGACAGATGGACAGACGAGGGGGTGTCTGGGAGGGAGAGAGGAGGGGAGGAAATAAGAAGGAACTATCAAGTACTGGTGGGGACAAGCGAGAGGTCCAGAGCATCAGGAAATAAAAATATGTAGCAGTGGGATTTGAGGAAATGGGGATAGCCACTGGAAGGTCCCAGATGCCAGGGAAATGAGAGGCTCCCAGGATCCAATGGGGATGACTTTAGCAGAGAAGGGGAGATACTGTAGAGTCCACCTCCCGTAGATAGGCACAGCCCTGGTTGAAGAATGGGGCCACACACCCTTCTCAAAGTTTTTAACCCAGAAATATTCCTGTCCAGTGGAAGAACATGAACAAAATAATGGAGCAGAGACTGAAGGAAGGGCCATCTGGGGACTGCCCCACCTGGGAATCCATCCTGTCTGCAGACACCACACTGTCGCAGTTGCCAAGAGGCATTTCTTGACAGGAACCTGGTATGCCTCCTCTTCGGGAGGTTCAGCCAAGAACTGACTAATGCAACTGACCAATGTTTGAAGCCAACCATCAAACTGAGCTCAGGGACCCTGGTAGAGGAGCTGGCTGAAGGACAGGAGGAACTGAAGGGGATTGCAACCCCATAGGAAGAACAATATTAGCTGGCAGGACCCCCGGACTCCCAGGGACTAGACTACCAACCACAGAATGTACAGGGAATAATCCATGGCTCCCGATATATAGGAAGCAGAAAATGTCCCTGTCTGACATCAATGGAACGGGAGCTTGAGGGATGCTGAAGCAGTGGGGCAGGAGAGGGTTGGTGGGTTGACGAACACCCTCATAGAGGTAAAGGGGATGGATGAGAGGGAGGTTGTAAAACGGATGACTGGTAAAGGGGTGATTGGGAATTAGGACATCCTTTGTGATATAAACAAATGGGATAATTAATAAAATAAATACATCATTGTTCTTGAAATGTATTCAGTCCTAGCATATGAATCTATGTTTATAAATCACTATGAAAATTTGAAAATTGAAAGAGTAATATTATTACTGTGTATTATTTATTCCTATACTTTTTGCATTTTTGATTTTTATATTTATGTTTGTTATTGATTTCAGTTTGTATTTTTTTCTTTAAAGGTAGAATTTTGCTTTTTGCAGAGGTGAGCTGCAAAGCATCTGGGGATGAAAATACTCCATGTTTCAGCACCCTGTGTGCAGTGGATACAAGCATGAATAAATTGCCTCTTCTGCTCATAATAGCAAAATGTAAAAGCACTGATATAAATGGTGGCTAATACTCTTTCTGTGGAAAACAGTAAAACAAAATCATCAGAAAATTTTAATTTTTCACAGAGAGGTATAGAAAAAATGGTATAAGACAAGTGAATATGTTCATTATAAATTAATATGACTGAAGGAAATATGTCAATGTAGTTTAATAGTAAATTAGATATATTGGTCTGGAAGTACTATTAAGGAGTATAAAATCTCCGTTAGCATATATATGTATATGTGTGTGTATGTATATATGTGTATATGTGCATATATATTTGATGTTTTATATCACATTAAGAAATGAAAAGATAATTTAAATATCTTCTAGTGATAATGATATGCCTCATTACAGTATAATTTAATTCAGAAGTAAATATTTTTAAATTAAAATTTTATTACCACTATTGTATTTAGCATGTTTTTAGTTTGCAGATGTTAAAGAATTACTTCACAAAATGCCAGTTGTCATTGTGTGCAGGTTCCAAAATACCTTCTTTGTACGGTTTTGGAAAAGGGAAGTTCAATTGTTTGTAATTCATATATTACGTCAAATAAAAAATATGAATCCTAGGCTACTACCAGCAAGGCACTGGTGGGCAGGCCAACATGGCTTGTCCTCAGCCCAGCAGACTCTCTGACCCCAGAGCTCTGAAATCTCTCCACCTGTCCTGCCAAGTTCCCATGGCATATTGCTGCCACAACAGCCACATGCCTCCAAATTCCATGACTGGCTGGGGTGCCCAACTGCACCCTTCTCTGGAACTCACTTGAGTCATGTCATGAAGGGAAACACCACACAATGTTGGTTTAGAATCAACAGGTAACACAATAATGCTGGGTGCAACAACTAGCATCATAATTTTTTAAATCTATTCTAAATATAACTCCTCTGGAGGGAATCCTGGCAGATCTGTCATCTAAACTGGGGACTCTTGTTGACTACATTTTTTTTTTGTTTTGGAGCTGAGGATCGAACCCAGGGCATTGAGCTTGTTAGGCAAGTGCTCTACCACTGAGCTAAATCCCCAACCCCTTGTTAACTACATTTTGTTCTCCAAACTCTCCCTGTCCAAAAGCAAGTACTTTCTTCCTGCCTCTCCCCTTTCCCTGTTCAACCTGAAAGTGCCACCTACTCCTCACCGGGTGTTTGGTTCCTAGAAATCTTCATTCATTAGGAGAAGGTTCACAGGAAGTCACCTGAGTACATAATTCACTCTCTTCATCCTAGGCAGCCCCTCTTGTGGAAGCAGAATTAACATCAAACTGCAAGTAGCACCAGGGTTATCCACAAGAGTCATGCATTAATATAATTGATCTTACTCTTCCAGTCAGATTTTGTGTCCTGTGCAGAACTTGGGCACTGGTTGCACACCCATTCCCACAACACCCAGTGGAACACCATCACCCAGGTGCTTGCTCTAAAACGCCTAGGATCACAGGAGAGAAGGGCACAACATCTGCCCCAACACCCAGCATAACTGGGAATCACATAGAACCAGGAAAACACAAACCCCTTCCCACCCAGAGGCACGAGTTCCTTCCAGTTTGTGTCTGGGCCCATAGCAAACGCAGGGCTCTGGCCTCCCCTCATCCACTCCTACAACACCAAGAAGGATGAATCCCAGAATCCCTGACACAATAGGAACTAAGGAGCTTGGTCACACCAGGACTTCAGTATCTCAGAGGCAGCTTGTCTCTTTTTGGAGGCACTCATAGCTATGAGTTTTTCACTTAGCACTGCTTTCATTGTATCCCATAAGTTTGGATATATTGTGCCTTCATTTTCATTAAATTCTAAAAAGTCTTTAATTTCTTTCTTTATTTCCTTTTTGACCAAGTTGTCATTGAGTAGAGAATTATTCAGCTTCCATGTGTATATGGGTTTTCTGATGTTTTGTTGTTATTGAAGACAAACCTTAGTACATAGTGGTCTGATAGGATGTATGTGATTATTTCAATCTTCTTGTATCTGTTGAGGTCTGTTTTGTGACTGATTATATGGTCAATTTTTGAGAAGGTACTGTGAGGTACTGAGAAGAAGGTTTATTCTTTTGTTTTAGGATAAAATGTTCTATAGATGTCTGTTAAGTCCATTTGGTTCATAATTTCTGTTAATTGCACTGTGTCGATGTTTAGTTTCTCTTCCCATGATCTGTCCATTGATGAGAATGGTATGTTGAAGTATTCCACTATTATTGTGTGTGGTGCAATGTATGCTTTGAGCTTTAGTAAAGTTTCTTTTAAGAATGTGTATGCCATTGCATTTGGAACATAGATGCTCAGAATTGAGAGTTCATCTTGGTAGATATTTTCTGAATATGAAGTGTCCTTATCTGTTTTGATATCTTGTGGTTGAAAGTCAATTTTATTTGATATTAGAATGGCTACTCTAGCTTATTTCTTTGGATCATTTGCTTAAAAATTTTTTTCACAGCCTTTTCCTCAGGTAGAATCCGTCTTTGTCACTGAGATGCTGGTATACAGCAAAATGCTGGGTCCTGTTTACATATTCGGTCTGTTAGCCTATGCTTTTTTTAAATTGGGGAATTGAATCCATTGATGTTAAGAGATATTAAAGAATAGTGATTGTTTCCAGTTATTTTAGTTGCGAGAGGTGTTTCTGTGGCTATCTTCTTTTGCATTTGTTATCCTTTGTAGGGCTGGATTTGTGGAAATATAGCCTGTAAATTTGGTTTTGTCATGGAATATCTTGGTTTCTCCATTTATGGTAATTGAGAATTTTGCTGGATATAGTAACCTGGGCTGCCATTTGTGTTCTCTTGTGTATGACATCTGGCCAGGATCTTCTGACTTTCATAGTCTCTGGTGAGAAGTGTGGTGTAATTCTGATAGGTCTACCTTTATATGTTACTTGGCCCTTTTCCCTTACTGCTTTTAATACTCTTTCTCTGTTTTGTGCATTTGTTGTTTTGACTATTATTTGATCAAAGACATTTCTTTTTGGGGTTCTGTAGGCTTCTTGTATGTTCATGGGCATCTCTTTCTTCAGGTTAGGGAAGTTTTCTTCTATAATTTTGTTGAAGACATTTACTGGCCCTTTAAATTGGGAATCTTTGTTCTCTTCTATACATGTTATTCTTAGTTTTGGTCTTATCATTGTGCCCTAGATTCCCATGTGTTTTGGGTTATGTGCTCTTTGCTTTGCATTTTCTTTGACTATTATGCCAATGTTTTCTATGGAGTCTTCTTCTGCCCCTGAGATTCTCTCTTCTATCTTTTGTATTTGGCTGGTGATGTTTGCATTTAAGACTCCTGATCTCTTTCCTAGGTTTTCTATTTCCAGAGTTGCCTGTCTTTTTGATATCTTTATTATTTCTATTTCCAGTTTTAGATTTTGTATGGTTTTCTTCAATTTCTTCACATGATTGGTTGTGTTTTTCTGTAATTCTTTAAAGGATTTTTGTGTTTCCTCTCTAATGGCTTCTACTTACTTACCTGTGTTGTCCTGTATTTATTTAAGAGAGTTATTTATGTCCTTGATAAAGTCCTCTATCATGAGATATGATTTTAAATCAAAATTTTGCTCTTCCAGTGTTAGGATACTCAGTATTTGCTGTGGTGTGAGAACTGGGTTTTGACGATGCCAAGTATTCTTGGTTTCTGTTACTTAGATTCTTGAGCTTGTCTCTCACCATCTGATTATCTCTCATGATATTTGGTCTTGCTCTCTCTGACTGGAGCTTGTCTCTCCTGTGGGCCTGTGAACCTGTGAGCCTATGGACTCTGGAGATAGAGTTGTGGGAGAGTCCTTGGTTTGTGTGCACATGGAGACTCTGAGGGTCCTGTCCAAGGCTTCCCTGAGGCTCCCCAAACCTGTGCACTCCTGGAAGGTCTCTCCCTGGATAGTCAATGGGGAGAAAGTGGGGTCTCACCTGTGGGCTGTGGGCTCAGGAGGAAGACTGCTGCTGGCAGACCAGCTCTCTGGGGGCAGATTTTGTGTCTGAGGGCAGTGGTAACAGACACTAGCTCTGGGTGCAGATGGAGACCAGCAGTATAATTGATCTTAAACTTTGGAAATAGAATGATCCAATTGTTGAAATTTAAGAAAAATCGTTGCCACTCAACACTCATGAATCAGGACTAAGTTTATGACACTTTTGCAAGAAATTAAAGAATTAACATTCACATTCAAGTCTCAATTCGATCATCTGAAAATTTGTTGTGACCAATTTAAAATACAAAGACAAATAGAGGTTATACTAGTGTACCACAGTCTAGCTTAATTAGTAATTATATTCTTAGTTACCATATATTGCCTGTAAGAAATTATTCTTGAGATACATATTCTAGTTTCTACTCATTTGTCTTCTTTATTTCCCATCTGATAGCTCCCAAATCACTAATGATATTTAAATAAAATGAATTTAGGGAGTGAAACCACAGTACCTCTAAGCACATACCTATTATATAATACTGTCAAAAGTATATAATATCCTCCCAGACAGCTAATACTATATCATCTACTTGCCTTTCAGATTAACTGATCACAGACAGATTGAATGACTAGGTGTCACACAGAGGGAAATTTTAGAACTTGGATTCTAACATGTTATTTTTATAACAGTATCTTAAAACTGCTACATTTCCTTGTCCTCTAGTTTCGATTAAATGAGTGCTTTCAGAAGAACAGATAATATGGTTAATATTTTAAAAATAAATTTTATAATTCATCATGGTTTTAAGTTTAGAGTGTGAACATTATCATCCACACTTAAATGCATATGATTATATGATACTCTACATGCAAATGATTTCAGTAGCATTTTTAATTCCTTCAGAAACTGATAATAATGTGCATAAATAACTCCAACTAATTAAGAAATTACTTAGGTGATTAGGAATTAGAGTAACCAAACGAAAATGAATTACTCATGAAAGAAAGATAAAACACATCATGAGAGTAGAGATGAGAATTATATTTATACTGTTCCAACTAATGTATCATGTGTTATATTTGTTAATAAATAATAATCTTCCATTCATAAAATATCTCAAGAGTGTAGAAAAGATTTTGATATACAATTAAATTGGGTTAAGCAGGCCATGATCTTAAAAATAGATCACAAACTTATAGGGAAGCTTGAATTATGAAAAAAATTACTAGAAAGTATTTCTTGAATGGCAATGTCTCTAGAGGGATGAACTGGCATTGCAGGCCAAATGCTCGCCAAGCATATTCATTGACTTTTCTTTTTCTTTTTTCACATAATACTAGTGCTTCAGCTAGCAATTTTTACTCTGCTGTTGCAGCATCTTGAGATAAAATGATAGATCACCTGTCAGCAGCTGGAATGGCTACAAGGATGAAGAGACATTGTAAGAAATGAACTTGCTGATAGTCATTTTAACACAATTTTTGAAATTGCAAGCAATTTAAGCAACCTATCATGATGTCTTTCAGTCAAGAAAGTCAGCATATATCTATTTGTAGCTTGAAGAACTCGATATGGTGTGCACATGCTTAGTTTAGTTTTCTTAATCATTTAATAAATAAGTATACTTCAACTAATATTTGTTTCTACAGACTGAACAAAATTCAGTATTTAGGATCTTGACTTTTAAGGATGATAGAGATGACTGATACAGATAAAATTAAATAGAGATAAGACTGATACATTTATTTAAATTAAAGTAACTTAACATAATGACTACTACACTGAATGGGGTAGAGAGAGGGAAAATGATTATTTCTTATATATTAGAAGCATTGACTTAATTCACTCTAACTAGAGCCATGAACTTATAAGCATTCAATCAATGTTCATACTGTGGCAATACTGTTTATAAAGTATTTATTACTTTGCTAATATTGTTTGTCATATACTTAGGACTTTCTTTTTAAATTACTTATGATTTCTTTCCATGAGGCAAGATAGCATAAGGAAGAGTTTAGTAATCTTGTATTCTAATGGTTTAAATTATGCACTTAGCAGCCAAACGTATGTAGTATACAAAATCTGAACAATGCAGAGAGCATCCTTGGGAAGACAACTTTGTAAGGCTTCATACATACTGTTCTCTGAACAATGGGATAAAGTTTAATTCTTCTTAATAACCACCAAACATAGACAATTTACATTTAAACACATTCACAATATAACCATGTTAGAAGACAGGAAGAATGACCTAGTATGAAAAAAACTGAATCTAAGTGTATATAAAGCAAACTATGTCCTTAAGTGAACCTTAGAGAGAATCCCATATTAACCCTCCTATGCCTATGCACAATTGGCCATGAATATAAGATTAATTATGGGAGAAAAAATGTAACATACAAAATTTTATGTAATCTAATCAATAAAAAAAATAAACCACTCTCACTGTTTGGTAACCAAACTCATCCCTCTCTTTAGCCCATTAAACAAAGCACAGTCAATTAAAAGTGTAGTTCCTTGAGAATTTTCATTCATGTGCCTACTGTTCTCTTGCAGTGTAATCTGACCTTTCCATTCTTGTGCTCTAAATAAAATGTCCTTACTGTTTTTTGCAAATTTGTCTTTATTTTATTTTTGTGTATACTGTAGGAGTGTGTACTTTTATTGTTTTATAGTCTATCAGTTACCCCCTCCCAGTCTGCCCTCCCAAACTCCTACAGTTCCACCTTGCATTCCTCCTACTGTCTCCAAGAAGATGTCCCCATATCCCTACTCAACCCCACCCTGAGGCCTCCCTTCTCTCTGGGGCATCAAGTATCTCAAGGGTTAGGAACATCTTTTCTCTCTGAGGGAGGCCAGACCAGGCCCTCCTCTGTTGTATACCAGTGTATGCTACCTGGTTGGTAGCTCAGTGTCTGAGAGATCTCAGTGGTCCCTGTTAGTTGAGGCTGCTGCTCTTCCTCTGGGGTTGCTCTCCTCCTCAACTTCTTCCAGCCCTTCCTTAGTTCAACCACAGGGTTCACAGACTTCAGTCTACTGGTTCAATGAAAGTATCTGCTTCTGTCTCTGTCAGATGCTTGTTGGGCCTCTCTGAGGACAGCCAGGCTAGGCTCCTGTCTACAAGCACACCATAGTGTCAGTAATCTTGTCAGGCATTGGGCTTTCTCTTTGAGTTGGATCCCAAGTTGGTTCAGTCACTGGACCTCCAGTCTCTTCTTTATTTTTGTCCCCACAGTTCTTTTAGACAGGAAAAATACTGGGTTGGTGTTTTGGACTGTGGGATGGCAACCTCCACTTAATGGTGTCTTTCTACTGGCGGTGGGATGTACAAGTTCCCTCTCTCCACTGTTGGGCATTTCATCTAAAGTACCTCCCTTTGAGTCCTGAGAGTCTCTCAACTTGTAGGTCTCTAGTACATTATAGAGGGTCCCCCACCACCTCTCACCACAAGGATTGCATATTTCTGTTCTTTCTGCTGGCCTTCAAGATTTCTCTCCTTGAACAACCCCACCACCACCACCACCTCAACACACACGTAGGAACAATACCTGATCCTGTTATAGGTGTCTTCAGGTAGATTTATTTCCAATTTTCTGAAGAACATCCAGATTGATTTAGAAAGTGGTTGTACCAGCTTCCAATCACACCAACAATGGAGGAGTGTTCCTCTTTCTCCATATCCTTGCCAGAATCTGTTGACACCTGAGTTTTTGATCTTAGCCATTCTGATTTGTGTAAGGTGGGGATCTCAGAATCGTTTTGATTTGCATTTCCCTGATTATTAAGGACTTTGAACATTTCTTTAAGTGCTTCTTAAACATTACAGAATCCTATATTGTGAATACTGTGTTTAGCTCTATGCCCCATTTTTTGATTGGGTTGTTTGGGGTTTTAGAGGTTAGCTTCTTGAGTTCTTTATTTTGGATATTAGCCCTTGCACTGACTGTTTTTATGTGTCAATTTAGCCCAAGCTGAAGTTATCACAGAGAAAAGAGCCTCAGTTGAGGCAATGCCTCCATGAGCCTCAGCTGTAATGCATTTTCTCAGCTAGTGATCAAAGGGGGAGGACCCAGCCCATTGCGGTGCTGTTCCTGGGCTAGTAGTCTCTGGTTCTATAAGAAAGCAGGCTGAGCAAACCAGGGGACACAGGCCAGTAAGCTGTCTCCACGGCCTCTGCATCAGCTCCTGCTTCCAGGTTCCTGCCCTGTATGAGTTCCAGTTCTGACTTCCTTTGCTGATGAATAGCAATGTGGAAGTATAAGCTGAATAATAAACCCTTTCCTCCCCAACTTGCTTCTTATCCATGATGTTTGTGCAGGAATAGAGACACTGTCAAAGAAAGCCCTCTATCAAACGTCAGGTTAGTGATGACTTTTTCCCAATCTCTAGGTTGCCGATTTGTCCTATTGACTATGTCCTTTGCCTTACAGAAATTTTTCAGTTTCATGAGGTCCCATTTATCAATTCTTGAACTTAGAGCCTGAGCCACTGAAGTTCTGTAACAAGAAAAAGTTTTTAAAACCCAGCTGAGACTCTGATCACTCCTAACTGTTGGAGATGATTCACCCTTCATTGACTTATAAAGGACCTATGCACTAAAAGTATAATTTTCATTTCAACCATTGCTGTCATAATGGCCGTTATATTTGGTGTAGCATTTCAGAACTGTTTTGTTCCTTCATAATGAGTTTATATTGTGGTATTATGCCTCTAAAACCAGATGTCAAGTATTGTCTGAAGACTCATGGAAGAAGTGGGTCTTTCTCAGTTTCTAATTCACAAGTGGCTTAATTAGAGTTATAGAGAAGTCAAATGTAGAGAGAGGCAGAGCTTTCAGTCAATGATAAATAAATAAAAAATAAAAAATAAAAAATAAAAAATAAAAAATAAATAAATGGCAAAAGAAGTGCTGCAGAGATCACAGAGATCATTTTCTTTATATATTTTAGTGATGACACTTTCCAACATCTTCTTTTTAATAATAGTATTCATAGTATCTAAGGGAACTAAAGTTCTGACACTATCACACAGTGCAATAGGTCTCACATGGGAGGTTTATTAAAAGGAGAGGTGAGAGGGACACAGAGGCTGCCTCTGGGATTGGTAGGAACGAAAGTGTAGAGGCAGAAAAACATGGCTTTCATTGGGACCATGGTGCATGTTCAAGAGAACACATCACATAGTGATTATTGAAATCTATCTCCTATGGGCACCTAGTGATGATGTCTGTTGTTGTCACTGAGTCCTTTGGGGCTGCCCATGCAGGTGCCTTATTGATATCATTGTTGTGGGGTGCCTTTGAGATGGCTGGGGAGGTGCCTGGTTGCCAACAGTATCACCTTGTAAAATAAGATAAAGAAAATTAACAGCCTTGACTAGAGGCAGGTGGGTGAAAGACTGGTGAAAGCCTCTAGGGTCCTTTAGGGCAGTCTCTCAGCTAGCCATAAACTTCACCAGACTTGTCCATTGTTTCTCTTCAATTGGTTGTCACTACCCATTTCTCCATTGTGTTTCATCTCCCTTCTGCCTCTTTCTGCATTTCTACATCTGCCTATCTCTGCTTCCTGGATGTTCTGCCAGTATTCCCTGCTCCAGCTTTGGGTACCAATTCATTATTATGCAAAAACTAAATTCTTTACTCAAACAGTTGTCTGTGAGATGTACTTCCCCAAGGTAACTTGTTTTTCTTTTAAAGGCAGGTGAGGAAGTGACATTTACATATCTTGATAGCCAGGCACTGCAGCACCAGTTACAAATAACAACTGAAAACTCAAGAACACACTTTTACCAGAAAATATTTGTTTGTCATCCCAACAAGAATCAACAATCTGGTTATGTGGTATGAGAAAATTATCTATTGAAAAAAAATGAAATACTACAAAACCAAAACATAAGAAGATAAAATAATAATAGCAAATTATAATAAGTAATAATAAATGAACATGTCTCCAAACCATATTTTTATCATATTTTATATGACAATCATGACTATTTTGTGAGATAATGTCTTATTATTTATCTCAAGTAATGAGAAGAAAAATATATATTTGATAGTATCTCTGTTAGGTTTTAAGTCTCAGCCTGTGCCTGGACAAAACACACCCAGCCACCACGAGTTCCATGTGGAGAGGTTTAATGAAAGAAGAGTAGAAGAGCCAAAAGGTGGCCGACCATGGGTACATGGAGGGGGTAGGTTGGGAAAGGGGAGAAGAGCAGCAAAGAACAAAGAGTAAGAGAGACATAAGAGAGGGTAAGAGAGGGCAAGCAGCCCCTTTTAAGTGTCAAGCACAGCTCACCAGCATGCTCTTGAAGAAGGCGCTCTCCCTGGCAGGCAGCTGTAAGCAAAACATCACGGCACTGGGGAGGCCTGCTGGAGTGGTGGAAGTCCTGAGTCCCAGCAGGTGTTGGTGGTGGCCAGATGGCATAGCAGTAGCTGCAATCGAATCTCTGTGATGCTCGCAGAAGCGGCAGAAGATGTAAGGGTGGGGACCAACAACAGGACATGTATCGGTCTCGGGTCATGTGTGCAGAAGTGGCGTGCATCTCCACAATTCTTCACCACAGCCAGTGTGAACTTGCAACCCTTGGCAAGCGACCATGACTGCTCCCTGGGCCCAGCGTGGACTGTGGGCAATGCGAAAATGCTGCAGAAGCACATGGTTCCATCCATCTTCACCGAGGCTCCGTGCCCCAGGCCCGCTGTAGCCCAGGGCGTGCTGGGGGCTGCCATGGGCAGCAGAGGCATGCGGTGGGAAAGGCCTATACTCCCCCACCCCAACTCTACCGCAGTCGGCGGCGGGGTGGTGAGGGCGCCAGGACATGTGGCTTGGTGAGATCAAAATCCTCTTGAGAGGCATCGGAGTTACCGCACCAATGTTAGGGTTCCTGGTTCGATCTCGAGTTTCTGCACCAATGTTAGGTTTTAAATCTCAGCCGTGCCCAGACAGAACACACCCAACCACCATGATTCCACATGGAGAGGTTTAATGAGAGAAGAGTAGAAGAGCAGAAAGGCAGCCGGCCATGGCACATGGAGGTGGTGTGGGGATTGGGAAGGGGACAAGAGCAGCGAAGAACAGAGAGTAAGAGATAAATGAGAGGGTAAAAGAGGGCAAGCAGCCCCTTTTACAGAGTCAGGCACAGTTGGCTGTTCCCAAGTAGCTGTGGGGGTGGAGCTTACACAGAATACCCACAATCTCATATATATTTTAATAATTCATGTGTAAATATATTTTAATAGTTCATGTATAAATTATTATAAATTATTATTCACATTTATAATTTTAAATGGCTATGGCTCTGTACAGATGTTAAAAGAAGATGAATATAAAATGGGAAATTATTAAGTAATTTCATAAAAAAATGTCAATTTTTCTAAACTTTAATTCGAATCTATACTTTAAGTTTATAAAATTGAACAATATCATTACCATAAGTTGATGAATTAAAATAAGTTATTTGCTATAATGTATTAAGTATAGTATTATTTACAATATTGATTTTTTTCAATCATATCATTCAGATTATCCTAGTGAAAATAAACACAGCAGTAAAAAAAAGTGACATTTCTCTGATCAAGATCGAGTAATCTCCTTTATTAATCACACGAGGAAAAACAGGCTTTTTACCTCAGTTGTATGTAAATTTATTGTGTTTGATTAGCCCTTAATTGTCTGATTCATTCTTATTATTTTATATAGTGAATTACTATTTTTCACACAAATTGGCAATTGAGATAGATACAATTCTCTGATGCTAAATATAGTTTGCAGTGGACAAATGTAAGCTGATTTTATTAAAATAATACTTAAATTTTTAATTAGATGTTTTTCTAATTTTCTATCTTTATCTTTATTATGAGTTATGGTTGTAAAAATCAAAATAATTTTACTATAACTTTACTACTTTCTGAAATATAAAAGTGTTTTTGATAGCACATTCTTTTACAAAAACAAATATATATAAATTATATATATATTTATATATATGTAGTGGCATGGGTCCTTTCTAGTCTGAACTTGTGCCCCACATCACCTAAAGGAAGCCCATCACCCAGGTCCTTTAACATGCCCAGGAACAAAGGTGAGGCAGACACAACATCTGGCCAAAAACTGGAATACCTGGGGTTGTCCAGGATCCAGGGATGCAAGAACCCCCCCACCAAGCTACTAACCTTGGTCTCTTCTGGTCTGATGTTGTGCCCTAAGCAGACTATGGGTGCTGGACTTGCACCAATTCCCAGAACACCCAAAGGAAGCACAAAACCCAAGTACTCTAACAGGCCCAGGATCACAGGAGCACGAGATCACAGAAGCAGCTCGACTCCCAGGAGATCAGACACACCCAGGACCACTGGCGGTCTGACACACTCAAAGTCACAGCTGAGGCCACAACAACTTCCCCATCACCCAGCATATCTGGAACCCACGTAAGAACAAGGGAAACACAAACCCCTGCCCACCTAGAGGCACAACTTCTTTACAGCTTGTAACTGAGCCCAGAGCAAACTCAGGGCTCTTACTTTCCCCCACCTACTCCTGCAACACCCAGAGAAAGCTTGACTTCTCTGACACAACAGAACCTTAGGAGCTTGGTCACAGTATCTCAGAGGCGGCTTGACTCCGAGGACCACTGACACAGTCTGGATCACAGGATCACAGGATCCTAGAATCACAAGATACCAAAGACATCTGGACTCTGAGGAGGTCTGATACAACCAGGACAACAAGAAGGACAGGCTCCAGTCAGAAACAGCTAGGGCAGGAACTAGAGATAACCAGATGTGAGAGACAAGCACAAGAACATAAGCAACAGAAACCAAGGCTACATGTCAACCTCAGAACCCAGTTCTCTGACTACCGAAAGTCTTGGATACCCAATCACAACTGAAAAGCAAGATTCAGAGTTAAAGTCTTATCTCATGATGAGTTACAGGACTTTAAGAAGGGCATGAATAAACTCCCTTAAAGAAATACAGGAGAACACAATCAAATAGGTAAAGGAATTGAACAAAACCATCCAGCATCTAAAACATGGAAATAAAAACAATAAAGAAATCACAAAAGGAGACAATGATAGAGATAGAGAACCTAGGGAAGAGATCAGGAGTCATAGATGCAAAGATCACCAACCGAATACAAGAGATAGAAGAGAGAGAATCTCAGGCACAAGATATCTTAGAAAATATTGACACAACCATCAACGATAATGTAAAACACAAAAAGCTCTTAGACCAAAACATCCAGGAAATCCAGGATACAATAAGAAGATCAAACCTAAGGATAATAGGTATAGAAGAGAATGAAGATTCACAACTTAAAGGGCTAGTAAATATTTTCAATAAAATTATAAAAGAAACCTTTCCTAACCTAAAATAAGAGATACCATGAACATACAAGAAGTCTACAGAACTCCAAATAGAATGGAGGAGAAAAGAAATTCCTCCTGTCACATAATAGTCAAAACACCAAATGCACAAAACTGAGTATTAAAAGCAGTAAGGAAAAAGTCAAGTAACTTATAAAGGCAGACCTGTCAGAATTACTAAAGAAATGAAGTTTCATAGCTATGAGAAACAAAGTTTTAAAAACAAAATTTTAAGAAATACATCTGACGTCAGATTATCTAATGTTATGACAAAGTTTTAGTGGTCAAAATGACCAGGACTCACTGACCAAGGCCAAGCTAATTAAAACAAAACAAAACAAAACAAAAACAAACAAACAAGCAAAAAACCCCTACCCCTCCCTGTGGTAAATCCCAAGAACAACCAGAAGATGTCATTCTTACCCTGCCCGACCACCCATTTCCTTCCCCCCTTCTAAGGGACTTGCCAACTTAGTCCTTTCCCAAGTATTTTCCAAGGCCAGATATAGGGCTGTATGAGGAAAGTGACTGACTAGACCAAGAACAGTCCCTTGAGCAGGCCAGACAATACCTGACCAGATCCTTTGTCCTATGTTCCACCAATGAGAATAAGCCCACTAGCCCTTTTGCTGAAGTCTGCCCTCTGTACAGAATAAAAGATGTGTGCTTTTTGAGCTCACGGTTGCCTCTTCCTGCACGAATGAGCAACCCCACATAAGTGGATTATTAAACCTCTTGCTATTACATCGTTCCCTTTGTCAATTTGTGATCCGTGGGTTGTTTTCCTGAGGTAAGGCCACTACAGGGTCTTACAATATTATACCAGTCTTTTCAGCAGAGACCCTGAAAGCTTTCCATGAACTTCGACAGATGTCATTCAGTCCCTAAGAGAACACAAATGTCAGCCAGGGCTACTATACACACCAAAACTCTCAATATCATAGATGGAGAAACCAAAATATTCCATGACAAAAGCAAATTTATACAATATATTGCCATAAACCTAGCCCTAGAAAGGATAATACATGGAAATCTCCAACACAAAGAGGGAAACTATACCCTAGGAAAAGCAAGAAAGTAATCTACTTGCAACAAACCCAAATGGAAATAGCCCCAGAAACATAATTCTACCTCCAACAGCAAAAGTAACAGGAAAAAACAATCACTACTCCTTAATATCTCATAACATCAATGGACTCAATTCCCTAATAAAAAGACATAGACTAACAGGCTGGATAGGTAAACAAAACCCAGCATTTTGCTACTTATAGGAAATGAACTTCATTGACAAATATAGACAGTATCTGTAGTGGCTATTCCTATTTGTCAACCTGACTATATCTGGAATGAACTACAATCCAGAATTGAAAGGCTCCCATTTGATCCTGATTTTGAGGCTGGGAAATACAAGTTTCTGACCTGGATTTTGGTATGGAGAACTTGAGGCAAAGTGGCTACGAATCCCAGGAGCTTAAGGCAAGGAGATCTCGGAGATCAATGTCACCGGGGAAAAAATAAGTCCCAGATCCAGGCACGGTCATACACACCTTTAATCTGGGACAGACCTTTGCTGCAGACTTACTTAAGGACATTTGAAAAAGAGTCTCTCTTTTTTGCCTGACTGCCTGCCTTGTGGGACTGAGTCACTGCTAGATCCTTGGACTTCTATTCACAGCTGCTGCTAATCTTTGTTGGGAGTTGGACTACACACTGTAATAGAGATTATCCAAAAATTCTGCGAGTCTAGAGAACCCTGACTAAGACAGTATCTCAGAGTAAAAGCCTGGAAAGTACTTTTCCAAGCAAATGGTTCCAAGAAACAAGCTGAAATTGCCATTCTAATATTGAACAAAATTGACTTTCAACCAAAAGTTATCAAAAAGGATAAGGAAGGACACTTCATACTCATCAAAAGAAAAATCCACCAAGATGAACCCTCAATTCTGAATATCTATGCTCCAAATGCAAGGTTACATACATTCATAAAACAAACCTTACTAAAACTCAAAGCGTACATTGCATCATGCAGAATAATAGTGGGAGACTTTAACACCCCACTCTCATTAATGGACAGATCCTGGAAACAGAAACTAAACAGAGACACAGAAAAACTAAAAGATGTTATGAACCAATTGGATTTAATGGATATCTATGGAACATTTCATCCTAAAACAAAAGAATATACCTTCTTTTCAGAAGCTCATGATAGCTTCTCCAAAATTGACCATATAAAAGGTCACAAAACAGGCCTCTATAGACACAAGGAGATTGAAACAATATCATGCATGCTATCAGATCATCATAGACTATGCCTGGTCTTCAATAACAACAAAAACAACAGAAAGGCCACATACACATGGAAGCTGAACAATGCTCTACTCAATGACAACTTGGTCAAGAAGGAATAAAGAAAAAAATTAAAGACTTTTCAGAATATAATGAAAGTGAAAGCACAACATCTGAAAAATCATGGGACAAACTGAAATTAATGCTAAGAGCGAAACTCATAGCTCTGAATGTCTCTAAAGAGAAATTGGAGAAAGCATTCATCAGTAGCTTGACAGCACAAAATATTCTAGAACAAAAAGAAGGAAATACCCAAGTGGAGTTGAAAGCAGGAAATAATCAAACTCAGGGCCAAAATCAACCAAGTAGAAACAAAAAGGAGTATATAAAGAATCAACAAAACCAGTACCTGGTTTGTTGAAAAAAAATCAGTGAGATAGATAAACCCTTAGCCTGACTAGCCACAGGGAACAGAGACAGTATACAAATTAACAAAATCAGAAATGAAAAGGGAGATATAACAACAGAAACTTAGGAAATTCAAAAAATCACCAGATCCTACTACAAAAGTCTATATTCACCAAAACTGTAAAATCTGGATGAAATGGACAATTTTCTAGACAGATACCAGGTACCAAAATTAAATCAAGATCAGATAAAACATCTAAAATGTACCACAATACCTAAAGAAATAGAAGCAATCATTAAATGTTTCCCATCCTAAACAAGCCTACTGGATTTAGTGCAGAATTCTATCTGACCTTCAAAGAAAACCCAATACCAATAGTCTTCAAACAATTCCACAAAATAATAACAGAAAGAACATTACCCAATTTGTTCTGAGAAGCCACCTTTACACTTATATACAAGTCACACAAAGATCCAAAAAAGAGAGCTTCAGACCAATCTCCCTTGTGAACATTGATGCAAAGTTACTCAATAAAATTCTTGCAATCTGAATCCAAGAACACATAAATATGATCATCCGTCATGATTAAGTAGGCTTGATCCCAAGGATGCAGGGATGGTTCAATATACAAAAATCTATCAACATAGTCCATTATATGAACAAACTCAAAGAAAAAATGACATAATCTCATTATATGCTGGGAAAGCATTTGACAAAATTCAACAACCTTTCATGTTAAAAGTCTTAGAATAATCAGGAATTCAAGGAATTCTGGAATTACTAAACACGGTAAAAGCAATATCCAGCAAACCAGCAACCAACATCAAACTAAATGGAGCAAAACTTGAAGCAATTCCACTAAAATTGGGACAAAACAAGGATGCCCACTCTCCCTATACCTATTCAATACAGTACTCAAAATGCTAGCTAAAACAATAAAACAACACAAAGAGATAAAAAAGATACGAATTGGCATAGAACAAGTAAAGGTATCATTATTTGCAGATGATATGATAGTATGTGACCCCAAAAATTCCACCAAAGAACTTCTATAGCTGATAAACAAATTAAGCAAAGTTGCTGGATGTAAAATTAATTCAATTAAATTAACAGTCTTCTTCATACAAATAATAAGTGGCTGAGATAGAAATTAGAGAAACAGTTCCCTTCACAATAGCCACATATAAAATAACATATCTTAGAGTAACTTTAACCAAAGAAGTGAAAGATCTTTATGATACAAACTTCAAGTTTCTCAAGAAAGAAATCAGAGAAGATCTCAGAAAATAGAGAGATTTCTCATGTTCAGGATTGGCAGAATTAACTTAGTAAAAATGGCTACTCTACCGAAGGCAATCTACAGATTCAATGCAATCTCCATCAAAATACCAACATAATTCTTCAAAGACATGGAAAGAGCAATTCTCAAATTCTTTTGGAAAGGCAAAAAGCCCAGAATAGTGAAAACAATTCTTAATGCTAAAAGAACAGCTGGGGCAATCACCATTCCTGACTTCAAGCATTATTCCAGAGCAAGAGTGATAAAAAATGCACGCTATTGGTACAGAGACAGATAGTTGATCAATGGAAAAGTATTGAAGACCCAGAAATAGAACAATACACTTACACACACTTGATCTTTGACAAAAGCCAAAAATATATAATGGAAAAAAGAAAGCATCTTCAATAAATGATGCTAGCCTAACTGGCTGTCTGTGTACAGAAAAATGAAAAAAAGACCCACATTTGTCACCATGCACAAAGCTCAAGTCCAAGTGGATCAAGAACTTCAAGATAAAATCAAATACAATAAATTTAATAGGTTAGAAAGTGCAAAAGAGCCTTGAATTCATTGGCACAAGGGGAGATTTCCTAAACTGAACTCCAATGGCTCACACTCTAAGATCACGAATTGATCAATGAAACCTCATGAAACTGGAAAGCTTCTGAATGTCAAAGGACATAGTCAATAAGACAAATTGGGCTCTACAGAGTAGGAAAAATTCTTCACTAACCCCACATCTGATAAAAGATTAATATCCAAAATAAAGAACTCAGGAAGGTAACCAACAAAAAATGAAACAACCCAATCAAAAAATAAGGTATAGAACTAAACAGAGAATTTACAAGAGAGGAATCTCAAATGGCTGAAAAACACCAAAATAAATGTTCAAAGTCTTTAGTGAGCAGAAAAATGGAAATCCAAAACGACCCTGAGATTCTACCTTACACCAGTCAGAATGGGCTAAGATCAAAACATCAGGGGATAACACATGTTTACAATGATGTGGAGAAAGAGGACCACTCCTCCATTGCTGATAGGATTGCAAACTGTTATAATCACTCTGGCAAACAATTTGGTGATTCCTCAGAAAATTGGAACTAGACCTACTTAAAGCACCAGTAATAACGCGCTCTGAGGAATAAACCCAAAAGATGCCCCACTATGCCACAAGGGAATATGTTCCACTATGTTCCTAGAAGCCTTATTTGTGATAGCCAGAAGCTGGCAACAACCCAGATGTCCCATAACAGAAGAATGGATACAGAAAATGTGGTTCATTTACACTACTCATCTATTAAGAACAAGGTTAACCTAAGTTTTGCAGGCAAATATCGTCTTGAGTGAGATAACTCAGACCCAAAAGGACATGCACAGTATGTTCTCACTAATAAGTGGATATTAGCCAAAAGAAAGAAAAGTAGAGTCCACAGAATTCAAAAAGTTCAACAATCTGAAGGGCTGAAGTAAGGACCCCTCAGTCCCACTTGGGAGGGACAAAAAAAGCAACCATAAGAGAGAAGGGAGGGAGGGAAAGAGTAGGGAAAGATAATGGAGGCGGGGAAGAGGGGAACATGATGATCTGGTATTGTGTGGGAGAAAAGTATTGAAGCCCTGAGGGCCAGCAGAAAGAATTGAAACAGGTGACCTCAGGAGGAAAGAGGTTGAGAGGACCCTCCAGATTGTGCCCAAGACTTGGAGGTGAGAGACCCTCAGAACTCAAAGGTGGGGGACCCTCGTTAAAATGCCCTACAGTGCTGAGAGGGAACTTATGGAACTGACCACCAGCAGAAAGGCAGAGCATCAAGTGAAGGATGGAATTGCTTTCCCACAGTCAAAGCTCTGACTCATAATTCTTCCTATCTGAATGAAAAGCAGGGATGGGAATAGAGAAGAGCCTGAGGAAAAGAAGGTCCAGTTACAGGCCCAAAGTGGGATCCAGCTCAAGGTGAGGCCTCAAGACCTGACACCATTACTGGGGCTATGAGGAGTTCACAATAAGGGTCCTATCATGGCTGCCCTCCAAAAGACTCAACAAGCAGCTGGAAGAGTCAGATGCAGACATAAGCACCCAATCACTGAACAGAAGCTGTGATCACTCTAGTTGAATTAGGGAAAAGCAAGACAAGCTGAGGAAGAGAGCAACTCTGTAGGAAGACCAGCAGTCTTAATTAACCTGGACCCCCAAGATCTCGCAGACACTGGATCACCAACTAAGCAACATAGGCCAGCTCAGATGAGACCTCCAACACATATGCAGCAGAGGACTCCTGGGTCTGGGTTCAGTCATAGAAAATACACCTAACTCTCAAGAGACTGGAGGCCCCAGGAAGTTTAGAAGTCTGGTGGAGTGGGTGGGAAGACTAAGGGTGGGGTTGGTATGGGATGTCTAACAGTCAGAGGAGGGGTGAACCAGGAGGGGAATGAAATCTGGAGTATAAAAATAAATAAATATATGAATAAATTTGTTATACCTTAAAAGTTTCTAGGAAATTTACTATTTAATTTATTTAAAATCTCTGTTTATTTATTGTATCTTAATCTTCATAAAATCATATATGTAATTAGATTGGTTAAAAAAGTCTGACTTTGTGGATATTATTTAAATAACAGGAAGAAAGACAATAATGTATCAGCTAGGTATATACTCTCTACAATAAAAGGCAATATTTTTTCTTAATAAGCTGTTATTTAGGATAGCTATTCTGTACACTTCATCCTAGGGCACATTCTAGAGCATAAAATAACTCATAGACTGATAAAATTCACTTTAAAATTAAAACCGGTGGAATACTTATGTAAACACATACAAATCTGATTATATATATATATATATATATATATATATATATATATATCAGAATGAAAAGAGCCAGAGTTGGGGCCAATCTGGGGTCAGTGGGAAAATTCCAACCACAAACCTCTGAATACAAGGACCCCTTCCTTCCAGGAAGAAAAGCTGGTTTAGTTCCTGGAACAGCTACAAGCCAAACTGCCAAACTGTCACACAAAGCTACCTGTGGCTTCCAATTAACCCCTCCATGGGAAAGTCTTGAACAGTAGTACACTGAGTCCAATCTGTAAGTTGTTTTGCTCCACCAAATGCACATAGTACCCTGTCTAGTTACCACTGTGCAAATTCTGCCCCAATTGTTTGTGAGGTATATAACTCTCTCTGTTAAGAGTCTGCTCAGGGTTGTCTCCCCTTGAAGTGGGATGACCCCAACATGTCACAATTAAACTCTTCTTGCTTTTACATTGATCACTGCCTCCAGAGGTCTCATTCAAGAGGTCCTGGAACATATTAAGATGAGACTTCAGAATATATATATATATATATATATATATATATATATATATATATATACATATCTAATATTTAAGAGCAAGATTTATACATTCACATGTCATTGAGCACACTTAAAATGCTAATTTGGAAATAATGTAGAAAATTCTACAGAGTCAGGCTTTGAGTTCATATGCACATAGAGACTGAGATACGTCAAGATGTCTATAAAATTTTAAAAGAAACACTTTCATCAGATTAAGCTATTTCTTTTCTTTTTTCATATAGTAGTTTTGGACATATTGAACATCATCTCTATCATCAAATCTCAATTGCTCCAGTCATGAAATAAAATAAAATACAGGTGAATATAGATACATAAAAGGAGAAGCAAATATTTCATAGAGTGTTTCAGAAATCTTAGCAAGTTCCTCAAATACACACAATAGCATCACTTACTCTGACATTGAGCACTGTGGAATGATGGTTATTTGTGAATGAGCCCCATCATGAAGCCTGATCATAAACACTTATCTACAATCTCCCAGGTCTGCCCATATCTCCTGGACAATTATTCCCTCGCTCCACTGCCAAAAAAGGAGGATGAGGATGAAAGAATCTAATTTATGTTCTCATGTACACACAAGAGCGTGGTCAACATCCAATGGTGAGCTCCATAAGGAACACTAAAATATTCCCCACTAGCACCCACCCCAGAAGTCATCAGTAATGGAGAACTACACTTCACCAACCTTACCACAATTTTTAGGAGTTCTCTTAGATGGATTCCTGTTCTTTTTGTGTGAATGAGGGTAGCAGTTGTCAAACAAGGCTTCTATGTCCCCTCCCTGTCAAATATGAATCTGTAGTCATTTATACCTCTGCAAAAGCAGCTTTCTTGCCTTTTTCAGCAAGTGGGGTCATGGATCATGGATCATGAACTTCTACATGGTTTTTGACAACAGCATAGACTAGGAATAGGAATATCACTTATTTCACAAGACATGTGTGTGTGTGTGTGTGTGTGTGTGTGTGTGTGTTCATGCAGTATTGCTAAATCTTCTTTCTATTGGTCAAACCATTATTTAATCTAGTGAGGTACCAGAAGATTCCTTAGAAGGACTATGGACGAAAAGGTGGGATTTTTAAAACTCAGGCTCTTAACTTGGTTATTGTAATAACTCTATGGACTCATATGTCCTTGAGTTTTCAGGTTCAGTTTTAGAAACTAGACTAGATATATGGTGTGGTTTTTTTTTCATTTTTTAGCAAGATTAGGAATGCTGTCAAACAATAATATGAAAAGAAAAGCAAAAACAATAGAATTTAAGTTAAAACAAAATAAAAAAGGCAGAACTTAGGGCAAGAGTTCAAACAACATTGTTTTCCATAGAATATGAGAAAGATATTATGCATAATCTATGTTGCAGGAAATTAAAATATATTTAAAATGTTTGAAAATATAAAACCAATGAGAGAGAGAGAGACAGACAGAGAGAGAGAGAGAGAGAGAGAGAGAGAGAGAGAGAGAGAGAGAAGAGAGAACACAATGGGAGGACCAAGAAGATAAGATTTATAAGACTAGACTAATGATATAGGTGAACTGAAATTTGAACTAACATGAAAAAATGAGTACATAGACTGCCTTACATTACATAGCAAATAATGCTATAAATATATGTCCTTTTAGTAACATAAAAGTAGTTCCTTCATGGATATTGTGAGCTTTTGAGCTAATAACCACTTATTAGTGAGTATATATTATTGAAGGGGGAAAAGGAAAATCGTGGGAGGTGGAGAAAGAGAGGGAACTGGAAGGGAGAGAGCAAGGGGATGAAATAAGGAGGACAGTATCAGGAACTTGAAGATACACAGGGTCAGGAAATCAAACAAAAATTTGTAGCAGGTGGGATAAGGAACTGGGGCTAGCCACTGGAGGGCCCCAGACATCAAGGAAATGTGAGACCCCCAGGACCCAATGAGGAAGACTTTAGCAGAAATGCACAGAGAAGGGGGAGCTAGAACCTGTTGAGACCACTTCCTGTAGCTAGGGATGGCCCCTGGTCGAGGGATGGGGCCACCCACTCCATTTCAAAGTTTTTAACACAGAAATGTTCCCACCACTCCTGGGTATATATCCAAAAGATGGTCCAACATGTAACAAGGACACATGCTCCACTATGTTCATAGCAGTCTTATTCATAATAGCTAGAAACTGGAAAGAACCCAGATGTCCTTCAACAGAAGAATGGATACAGAAAATGTAATACGTTTATACAATAGAATACTACTCAGCTATTAAAAATAATGACTTCCTGAAATTCTTAGACAAATGGATAGAACTAGAAAATTACCTAAGCGAGATAACCCAGTCTCTCTCTCTCTCTCTCTCTCTCTCTCTCTCTCTCTCTCTCTCTCTCTCTCTCTCTCTCTTTCTCACACACACACACACACACACACACACACACACACACACAAACCCAAAAAACAAACAACAACAAACATACAAAAAACAAAGCATGTTATGCACTCACTGATAAGTGGATATTAGCCCAAAATCTCGGGTTACCCAAGATAAAGATATAATCCACAGACCATATGAAGCTCACGAAGAAATACCAAAGCGTGGATGCTTCAGTCCTTCCTAGAAACAAGGAAACCCATGGCTTCAGCCTTTTATGTAGCAGAGGATGGCATTGTCTGGCATCAATAGGAGAAGCTGTGAAGACTGGATTCCTCAGTGTAGGGGAATGCCAGGGTGGTAGGGTGGGAGTGCATAAGTGGGACGGGGAGCATCCTAATAAAAGTAGGGGGAGGGGATGGGAGAGGGGGGAACCCTCTCCCATTTGAAGTGTTAATACATAAAATATCCAAGAAAAAAAGGAAAAAATAAAACAAAGGAATAACGGGGACAAAAGCTTGAACAGAGACTGAAGGAAGGGCCATCTAGGGACTGCCCCATCTGGAAATTCATCTTGTCTGCAAACACCAAACCCAACACTGTTGCAGAGGCGCTTGCTGACAGGAACCTAGTGTTGAAGGTCTTGGGGAGTTCTGGCCAGCAAGTAACCAATGCAGATATGGATACTTGGAGCCAACCATCAGACCGAACTCAGAGAACCTGGTGGGGGAGCTGGTGGAAGGACTGTAGAAGCTGAGGAGAATTGCAACCCCACTGGAAGAACAACATAGGCTGACCTGACCAACTATTTCTTCCAGAGTCTAGATCACCAACCATGGAGTGTACCTGGAGGGATCCGTGTCTCCAGATACATATATAGCAGAGGATGGTCTTGCCTGACAGCAATGGGAGGGGAAGCCCTTAGTCCTAGGGAGGTTTGACGCCCCAAAGTGGCAGAGCACTCTCTACAGAGAGTGGGCAGGGGAGATGTGGGATGGGGGGTTGTTGGAGGGGAAACTGGAAAGTGGGATATCATTTGAAATGTAAAAGAATGGGATGATTAAAGAAAAAGAGCTGTGGCTTTTAAATGTAAGTTTTATGTTTTTAAGAGTTTGCAGCTATTTACACTAAGCACTTACATGAATTCACTCAGAAATGTTAATGAAAAAATCTAGAGGACAGAGGAACTCGGAATCTAACCAGCATTGCCACCTGCCTGATGCCCAGTCAGATGAAGCCACTTGAGCTTATGAGTACTGGAAGGCAAGAAGTCTGAGAAGGAAAGCCAGAAAAGTACTAGTATGTGTTCTAATGCCAGCAACGAATTGCAACCACCAAGTAGATAACCCAGAACATACATACATACATATCGTGTGTTTGTGTGTGTGTATGTATGTGTGTATGTGTGTTACATATATATATATATATATATATATATATATATATATATGGAAAGAAGAGTGATTTATTTCAACATAATGGAGAAAAATATACAGGGGAACCAATTGCGATTTGATTAAAAGGCAACAAAGTTTTAATTTAAAGTCCTGCAGCTAAATACTTTTAGAGTAAATAGCTAAGAATTTCAACTAAATAGACATAATTACATTGAGATTCTGTGTCAACAATTTCATTTCAATATAAATATTCTTAGAAGATACTCATACAACTCCTAAGGGAGTGGGTAACTTTGTAGCCCTGCGTTGTGGAGTTTTTGTAACCTCTATTTAGAGCCATCCTGTTCTAAGGGTCATATGGAATGACCAGCCCTTGTAGGAAAGACAGGCATGGAGAGCAGAGAACTCTCAAGCACTGAGTCTGGGATTAATACCAGCATCAATTTTAAGAACGTTTTTTCTATCATGTGAAATTGGTAGCTCCAGTTATTTCTGTTCCTGTTTGTTATGCACAGATCTTTGCAGATTCTAGAACTCCGGGAGGTAAGCCTTCCCCAGCTCTGCCAGCTCCAGCTGCTCCTAAATACCAAGGAACTCATGTCTATGTCTAAATCCCTGCTGTTGTGGGAGGGCTTATGTAACTCTGCCTGGTACAGCAAAGGGAACAGTGGCTAATTTGAGGGGGAGAGAATTACTCTTTTTTTATTTTTCATTTTTTTCTAGTAACAATATGCTTAGAATTTATTTGTGCTGTGAACTTCCTCTTAGTTGGTGTCTCAACATATGTGAAATTGTTTTCTTTTTATTCTTATAGTTTTAAATTTGTCAAGTATGAATGTAATTCATGTCTCTAGCAATGCCTTATCACACAGACTTCTCTGTATTGTAATCTTTTATTATTTCTGGTTTCGGGTTTTTAAAGAACTGATTGGTTTCTTTTCTAATAATTATTCATTCTATCAAATATTATATTAGACAAAATATGTATACCATAGCAGAGAAAGTTTACATATTAGAAAATAAGTGCTTTGAACAACCAATAGTAACTAAATAAGGACATAACCATGATTTCTTTTAGCAGTTCATACTTTGCAAAAGGACTAATAATCAATTTTCACTCTACACTATGATGTGTTATCACAGAAACATATTCAAATAACTACAGGTACCTAGGTAATAAGATATTTAAGCAGGTCTGGAAAGAATGTATGTGGACGCATTATAGTTTACAAGTATCTGTGAACCGAGTTAGATTATGGTTCTTTCATGAGAACAAAAAGCAGAAAATAAAAACAGAATCTAATATTCTAATTCAGAAGACAATGTCTCAGTAAGTGTATAAAATTGGTAAATTGACTAAGAAACTAATGCCTGTCAAGCTGAGAAAAAATGTGCTAAATCATATGCCCATCAACTATTTTACATGGATTAGTGATTCTATCATATCCTCAAATAGATGCTTCACTCTATAACCACAAGTATTCTTAAACTAAAAGGGCCTGGTGTTAATGACCACATCACTGCTGCTTCCTCACTTGTATTTTCATCCAAACTAGTAACTTATGCTCTACAGGAAGGAGTTAATATACAGGCTTAATCTGCTCTCTTTTTAGAAGGATAATGAAGGGTATCCCCTCACTCACATTGAGTTAGATTTAAGAAGTTTCTTCCTTCCTTCCTTCCTTCCTTCCTTCCTTCCTTCCTTCCTTCCTTCCTTCATTTCTTTCTATTTTCTTCTTTTCTTCATTTTTGTTGAGTTTCAGAAATTTTTAAAGGACTTTTTTAAATTTAAATTTCAAATGTTATTTCCTTTTACCCACCCAACCACCCACCCCTACCTGCTTCTCTGTCCTAACACTTCCTTACACTGGGGTCCCAGATTAGGCAAGACCAAGGGCTTTTCCCCCCTTTGGTGCCTAACAAGGCCATCCTCTGCTACATATGCAGCTGGAACCATGGGTCTGTCCATGTGTACGGTTTGGGTGGTGGTTTAGTTCCTGGGGTCTCTGGTTGGTTGGTATTGTTGTTCTTATAGGGTTGCAAGCCCCTTAAGTTCCTTTAATCCTTACTATAACTCCTCTAATGGGGACTTCATTCTCAGTTCAATGATTGTCTGTGAGCATTTGCCTCTGTGTTTGTCATGCTCTGGGAGAGCATCTCAGGACACAGATGTATCAAGCTCCAGTCAGCTTATACCTCTTGGTATCAGAAACATTGTCTAGGTTTGGTGGCTATATGTATATAGGATGGATCCCCGGGTAGAGCAGACTCTGAATGACCATTTCTTCAGTCCTTGCTCCATGTTTCTTCCTATGAACATTTTTGTTCCTCCTTCTAAGAAGGACTGAAGTATCTGCACTTTGGTTTTCTTGGTCTTCATGTGGTCTGTGGATTATATCTTGGGTAATCCAAACTTTTGGGCTAATATCCACTTATAAGTGAGTACATTCCATGTGAGTTTTTCTGTGATTGGGTTACCTCACTCAGGATGATGATACTTTCTAGCTCCATTCATTTGCCTATGAATTTCATGAAGTCATAGTTTTTTGTTTTTTTTTTTCTGGAGCTGAGGTCCGAACCCAGGGCCTTGCGCTTGCTAGGCAAGCACCCTACCACTGAGCTAAATCCCCAACCCCGAAGTCATAGTTTTTGATAGCTGAGTAGTACTCCATTGTGTAGATGTACCACATTTTCTGTATCCATTCCTCTGTTGAAGGACATTTGGGTTCTTTCACCTTTTGGCTACTATAAATTAGTCTACTAGAAACATATTGGAGCATGTGTCCTTGCTATATTGTTGGAGCATCTTTTGGATAAATGCCTAGGAGAGGTATACTTGGGTCCTCAGGTAGTACTATGTCCAATTTTCTGAGGAAACTTCAGACTGATTTTCAGAGTGGTTGTACCAACTTACAATCCCACCAACAATGTTTCCTCTTTCTCCACATCCTCTCCAGCATCTACTGTCACTGGAGTTTTTGATCTTAGCCATTCTGACTAGTGTGAGGTATAATCTCAGGGTTCTTTTGATTTGAATTTCCTACATGACTAAGGATGTTGATCATTTATTTAGGTGCTTCTCAGGCATTCAATATTCCTCAGCTGAGAATTTTTGTTTAGCTCTGTACCCCCATTTTAATAGGGTTATTTGATTCCCTGGAGTCTTCTTCTTGAGTTCTTTTTTTTCTCTCCCCCACTGCTTGAGTTCTTTGAATATATTATACATTGGCTCTCTATCAGATGTAGGATTGTAACGATCTTTTCCCAATATGTTAGTTGCCATTTTGTCCTAATGACAATGTCCTTTGCTTTTCAGAAGCTTTGCAATTATATGAGGTCCGATGTTTTGATTCTTGATCTTAGAACACAAGCAATTGGTGTTCTGTTCACGAAATTTTTCCCAGTGTTCATGTGTTCGAGGCTCTTACCCGCTTTTTCTTCTATTAGTTTACTCTATAGAGTATATCTTGTTTTATGTGGAAGACCTTGATCTACTTGGATTTGAGTTTTGTATATGGATATAAGAATGTATTGAATTGCATCCTTCTACATGCTGACCTCCAGTTGAACAAGCATTATTTGTTGAATTATGCTGTTTTTTCACTGGATGGTTTTAGCTCCTTTGTCAAAGATCAAGTGACAATAGGTGCATGTTCATTTCTGGGTCTTCAATTCTATTCAATTGATCTCGCTGTCTGTCTCTATACCAATACCATACAGTTATTATCACTATTGCTCTAAGGAAGCTTAAGGTGAGGAATAGTGATTCCCCAAGAAGTTCTTTTACTGTTGAGAATAATTTTACCTATCCTGGGTTTTTTGTTATTCCAAATGAATTTCCTAATTGCTCTTCCCAACTCTTTGAGAATTGAGTTGGAATTTTGCTTGGGATTGCATTGAATGTGTAGATTGATTTTGGCAAGATGGTCATTTTTACGATATTATTCCTGACAATGTATGAGCATGCAATATTTTTCCATCTTCTGAGATCTTCAATTTCTTTCTTCAAAGACTTGACGTTCTTGACAAACTGACCTTTCCCTTGCTTGGTTAGAGTCACACCGAGGCATTTTTTATTTTTTATGACTGTTGTGAAGGGTGTCATTTCCCTAATTACTTTCTCAGCCTGTTTATTCTTTGAGTACAGGAAGGCTACTGTTTTGTTTGAGTTAACTTTATATCCAGGCACTTTGCTGAAGCTCTGGGTACAGGCAGAGACTTCTAAGGAGGTTTCTAACATTCATTTTTAAAAATAATTTATTTTATTTTGTGTATAAATGTTTTGTCTGGCTTTATCCATGTACATCACATGTCTACAGATTGTTCTAGCTCAGAATAGGATGTGATATCTAGTAGAACTGGAAAGAACGGCAGTTCAGCTGCTCTGTGGTTTCTTGAAATTGAACCCAAGTCCTCTAGAAGACCAGTGGGTGCTCTATGCCACTGAGCCTTCTCTCTAGCTTCACATCATTAATTTGTAAAAATGTCCCGAACTATTTGTGGTGTATAAGCAATACTATTTGTACTCAGCAAATGCTTGCTTTCAGGGAGTCTCTAACATGGGTACTTGCTAGGTAAAACTGGGTACATAACCATATTCTGATGAAAACCCTAGGTACTGATGCTGTAGAGAATTTTCATTTGTAATAACTCACATAGAATATCCATGGACACTACAGGGAAAGTCAAATGTCCCTTGGTGAGGCTTGGAAAAAATCTTGAAAGTTGCTTTCTGAATTTTATTCTTCAGATTTTCTCCTTTGTTGTTTGTCTGTGATATTATTTCATTTTCATTAATCTGCATTATGAGAGAAATTATAGGCCTTTTTGGAAATCTGTGATGACTATACTTGGTTATCAATTTGACTATAGTTGGAATGAACTGTAATCCAGAAAAAGAGGGCACACATGTGATTTATATCTTGAAGTAAGAAAACAATATACCTTTGATCAAGATCTTGATGCATACCTTTAGTCTTGGCCATTCCTTCCACTGGAGAATGGAAGAAGGAAGCATTCATTTTTCTTCTTCACCTATTTACTCTCACTTTGCCATCACATCCATTCCTTGGATGATGCTTATAGAGAGAGACCAGCTAGACAGCTAACATCATGGGACTGGGCAGCTACTAGAGTTTTGGACTTACCAACATAGCTTCTATCCATTGTTTGGTTAGTAGGACTACAGCCTGTAGTTTTACCAATAAACTCCATATATATTTCCATCTATCTATATAGATAGATGTGTGTGTGTGTGTGTGTGTGTGTGTGTGTATGTGTGTGTGTGAAGAGAGGTGGTGGGAGAATCATTTAATAAGTTTTGTGATTCTAAAACCTCTAGAAAATCCCGAGTAATGCAACAATAATGGGCTAAACCTTTGTAACTGTAAGCCAGCCCAATAATGTGTTCCTTTATAAGAGTTTCCATGGTCGTGGTGTCTCTTCACACACTAATAAAAACCCAAACTAACACATCACTAAAGCAAGACAATATAAGCCCTCAAAAACAAGAAACACAACTAAAACTATTATTCAATTGAAATAATGTTTTGAGGGGCTTTCTGAATTTTTGTCAAGCAGAAATCCATGATGCATCATGAAAAACCAAACCAAAACAAAACAAACTATTACTTCTTAGAGTACAAAGCTTAAAGTCAGTTGCATATTCATTTTTGATAGTAGAAAATAAAAAGTTTTTAAAATCAAACTCAAATTCTTTTAGACAGATGTGCAAATCATTATACAATTATATATACATATATATGTATATATATGAACATTAGATATAAGAATATTTTCATATATTAAAATTTTCATCTGTTTGCATGCTCTACTTTTGAGATGATTAGTAGTAAATAAAGCAGTCACATTAAGACATCTCAAGATGTTAAGCATTTTTGTCTTCTATTAACAGGGATTATTAGTACACTCTCTAAATTCTTATCACTTTATAAAGGAATTACAACTTTACTGCTTGACTAAAGTCACCTTTTTTGTGATTTTTGGAGCTAAAGATGTGATGCTAAAAAGTTTCTGGTATAACTATAACTGAAATTCCAAATGGTTTGTCAATAAAGAGCATGCTATACTTTACTCTGTTTACAGCTTGATCACAAAGGTTTATTTGACTAAACAAACTGGCATGTGGTTGATCTTGGACTCCTCAAATGATATGTATGTCCTTCTAAAATGTCTTATTTTGAAGACTAATATTTTCTGAGTTATGGTAAGTGGAGAGATTTCATTTTGTCTGGTCAATTGGTCAAAAGAAATTGTGCATTTATAGACATTAGAAAGAAAATGAAAGTGTTTACAAGTTAGATCTTTGGGTGGTGTGTGTGTGTGTGTGTGTGTGTGTGCGTGCGTGTGTGTGTGTGTGTGTGTGTGTGTGTGTGTGTTGCATGCACACGTGCGCTTGTGCAAATGAATGGCAAGAATCCAGGACTGTGGAAGAGTATGGAAGAATATATTTTTAAAAAAGCTAGGAAGTACTTCATTCAGGAATAGAAAAAGTACCAAAACTGTGACAGAGGAATGGGTGCAAAAATCTGTAAACAGGGTAAAAATGCTTCTGCTAGTATAAGCTACTGATTGGAGTATCTGCTGACTCATTATCCTTGTTACAAAACTTATCCATCTTCTTTCATTGGCAAGCTCTCATTGTATGCCATACAAGTAATGGAAATATGGGACATTTAAGCCCATGACTTAGAAGGAGTATCTATCTAAAATATGAGAAATGAGTACATGAAATATTGAGGGCTTTGAGAAGTCTTACAAATACACACACCTACAAGGCTCTGGATTTAGTGTTATAATATCTTAACATTATAATATAATAAAATTAATTATACGAGGATATAAATTAATCCATTTTCAGTAACTCTAGAACAAAAAGAAGCAAATACACCAAGGAGGAGTAGAAGGCAGGAAATAATCAAACTCAGAGCTGTAATCAAACAAGTAGAAACAAAAAGGACCATAGAAAGAATCAACAAAACCAAAAGTTGGTTCTTTGAGAAAATCAACAAGATAGATAAACCCTTAGCCAGACTAACGAGAGGACACAGAGAGTGTGTGCAAATTAACAAAATCAGAAATGAAAAGGGAGACATAACTACAGATTCAGAGGAAATTCAAAAAAACCATCAGATCTTACGATAAAAGCCTATATTCAACAAAACTTGAAAATCTACAGGAAATGGACAATTTCCTAGACAGATACCAGTTACCGAAGTTAAATCAGGAACAGATAAACCAGTTAAACAACCCCATAACTCCTAAGGAAATAGAAGCAGTCATTAAAGGTCTCCCAACCAAAAAGAGCCCAGGTCCAGATGGGTTTAGTGCAGAATTCTATCAGACCTTCATAGAAGACCTCATACCAACATTATCCAAACTATTCCACAAAATTGAAACAGATGGAGCACTACCGAATTCCTTCTATGAAGCCACAATTATTCTTATACCTAAACCACACAAAGACCCAACAAAGAAAGAGAACTTCAGACCAATTTCCCTTATGAATATCAACGCAAAAATACTCAATGAAATTCTGGCAAACCGAATCCAAGAGCACATCAAAACAATCATCCACCATGATCAAGTAGGCTTCATCAGGCATGCAGGGATGGTTTAATATACGGAAAACCATCAACATGATCCATTATATAAACAAACTGAAAGAACAAAACCACATGATCATTTCATTAGATGCTGAGAAAGCATTTGACAAAATTCAACACCCCTTCATGATAAAAGTCCTGGAAAGAATAGGAATTCAAGGCCCATACCTAAACATAGTAAAAGCCATATACAGCAAACCAGTTGCTAACATTAAACTAAATGGAGAGAAACTTGAAGCAATCCCACTAAAATCAGGGACTAGACAAGGCTGCCCACTCTCTCCCTACTTATTCAATATAGTTCTTGAAGTTCTAGCTAGAGCAATCAGACAACAAAAGGAGGTCAAGGGGATACAGATCGGAAAAGAAGAAGTCAAAATATCACTATTTGCAGATGATATGATAGTATATTTAAGTGATCCCAAAAGTTCCACCAGAGAACTATTGAGGCTGATAAACAACTTCAGCAAAGTGGCTGGGTATAAAATTAACTCAAATAAATCAGTAGCCTTCCTCTACACAAAAGAGAAACAAGCCAAGAAAGAAATTAGGGAAACGACACCCTTCATAATAGACCCAATAATATAAAGTACCTCGGTGTGAATTTAACCAAGCAAGTAAAAGATCTGTACAATAAGAACTTCAAGACACTGAAGAAAGAAATTGAAGAAGACCTTAGAAGATGGAAAAATCTCCCATGCTCATGGATTGACAGGATTAATATAGTAAAAATGGCCATTTTACCAAAAGCGATCTACAGATTCAATGCAATCCCCATCAAAATACCAATCCAATTCTTCAAAGAGTTAGACAAAACAATTTGTAAATTCATCTGGAATAACAAAAAACCCAGGATAGCTAAAACTATGCTCAACAATAAAAGGACTTCAGGGGGAATCACTATCCCTGAACTCAAGCAGTATTACAGAGCAATAGTGATAAAAACTGCATGGTATTGGTACAGAGACAGACAGATAGACCAATGGAATAGAATTGAAGACCCAGAAATGAACCCACACACCTATGGTCACTTGATTTTTGACAAAGGAGCCGAAACCATCCAATGGAATAAGATAGCATTTTCAGCAAGTGGTGCTGGTTCAACTGGAGGTCAACATGTAGAAGAATGCAGATCGATCCATGCTTATCACCCTGTACAAAGCTTCAGTCCAAGTGGATCAAGGACCTCCACATCAAACCAGACACACTCAAACTAATAGAAGAAAAACTAGGGAAGCATCTGGAACACATGGGCACTGGAAAAAATTTCATGAACAAAACACCAATGGCTTATGCTCTAAGATCAAGAATCAACAAATGGGATCTCATAAAACTGCAAAGCTTCTATAAGGCAAAGGACACTGTGGTTAGGACAAAACGGCAACCAACTGATTGTAAATGATCTTTACCAATCCTACAACAGATAGAGGCCTTATATCCAAAATATACAAAGAACTCAAGAAGTTAGACTGCAGGGAGACAAATAACCCTATTAAAAAATGGGGTTCAGAGCTAAACAAACAATTCACAGCTGAGGAATGCCTAATGGCTGAGAAACACCTAAAGAAATGTTCAACATCTTTAGTCATAAGGGAAATGCAAATCAAAACAACCCTGAGATTTCACCTCACACCAGTGAGAATGGCTAAGATCAAAAACTCAGGTGACAGCAAATGCTGGCGAGGATGGGGAGAAAGAGGAACACTCCTCCATTGTTTGTGGGGTTGCAGACTGGTAAAACCATTCTGGAAATCAGTCTGGAGCTTCCTCAGAAAATTGGACATTGAACTGCCTGAGGATCCAGCTATACTTCTCTTGGGCATATACCCAAAAGATGCCCCAACATATAAAAAAGACACGTGCTCCACTATGTTCATTGCAGCCTTATTTATAATAGCCAGAAGCTGGAAAAAACCCAGATGCCCTTCAAAAGAGGAATGGATACAGAAAATATGGTACATCTACACAATGGAATATTACTCAGCTATCAAAAACAATGACTTTATGAAATTCGTGGGCAAATGGTTGGAACTGGAAAATATCATCCTGAGTGAGCTAACCCAATCACAGAAAGACATACATGGTATGCACTCATTGATAAGTGGCTATTAGCCCAAATGCTTGAATTACCCTAGATGCCTAGAACAAATGAAACTCAAGACGGATGATCAAAATGTGAATGCTTCACTCCTTCTTTAAAAGGGGAACAAGAATACCCTTGGCAGGGAAGAGAGAGGCAAAGATTAAAACAGAGACTGAAGGAACACCCATTCAGAGCCTGCCCCACATGTGGCCCATACATATACAGCCACCCAATTAGACAAGATGGATGAAGCAAAGAAGTGTAGACCGACAGGAGCCGGATGTAGATCGCTCCTGAGAGACACAGCCAGAATACAGCAAATACAGAGGCGAATGCCAGCAGAAAACCACTGAACTGAGAATAGGACCCCCGTTGAAGGAATCAGAGAAAGAACTGGAAGAGCTTGAAGGGGCTCGAGACCCCATATGTACAACAATGCCAAGCAACCAGAGCTTCCAGGGACTAAGCCACTACCTAAAGTCTATACATGGACTGACCCTGGACTCTGACCTCATAGGTAGCAATGAATATCCTAGTAAGAGCACCAGTGGAAGGGGAAGCCCTGGGTCCTGCTAAGACTGAACCCCCAGTGAACTAGATTGTTGTGGGGAGGGCGGCAATGGGGGGAGGGTTGAGAGGGGAACACCCATAAGGAAGGGGAGGGGGGAGGGGGATGTTTGCCCGGAAACCGGGAAAGGGAATAACACCGAAATGTATATAAGAAATACTCAAGTTAATAAAAAAAAAAAAGAGGAGGCTAAGCAAGTCAATGGAAGCAAGCAAGTAGGTAGCATCCCTCCGTGGCATTTGGATCAGCTCTTCCTCGGGTTTCAGCTCTGCTCGAGTTCCTGTCCTAATTTTCTTTTGTGATGAATAGCAATGAAGAATTGTAAACTGAATAAACCATTTGTTCCTCAACTTGTTTTTGGGTCATGGTATCTTAGCACAGTAATAGAGACTCTGACTAAGGTAGATACTTTGAGAAGCATACATGCTTTTCTTTTTGTCTTTGTGATCTCTCTGCTTATGAATGTTGGTAGATTTGCAGTAGTGTTTTCATTGAACAGTTCATTTAACACAGATTTAGTTTACGTTTTATGTAGTGGTATACATGCTGCTAATGTTCAGTTTATATCATAATGTTTCAATTGATAGTACATATATCAATATTTCTATGTATTATTATCTATCTATCTCTCTGTCTGTCTATATGAGTGCAACAGTGCTACTCATCTTAGGTTATTAATGTGACCAACCACTTTGCACTTGAATTTAAAACCTGCTCCATAATAAAAATACATGCTGATATTGCATATCTTGTCAAGAATCTATGGTTGGGTAGCTCAAAAGTTCTAGAGGTAAACCATTTGAATAAATGAGCATGGTATAAAACTATCTTCTAAATTCATATTTCTATACCAATAAATTACTGTAGTTCTCAGATCTTATCAAAGAATTTCCTTTTTGTATTGAATATTTTTAGTACAGAAATGCACAACTGATCAAAGTGTATAGAATAAGTTTCCGTGTAATAGTCACAAATAAATGGGTTATCTACATCATTCTTTCCACTGTACTTCTCAAAGACCACTGCATAAGAGGGCTGGAAAAACTATTATAGCCAGAGATCGGGAGGACCTGCAAAAGTAGAGGACATGTCAAGACTAAACTACTGCTTTCATGAACTCACTGCAGGTCTGCTGACTGGCTTAAGATGAACACAGTAAATAACATAGCATGGAAATGTGTGGGGCTCAAATGCCCCCATCTATAACTTAACTGTATAACTCTTGAGGGCTGAAGGATTACAGGAAGGGAGACACAGTATTCCACTGCTACTTGTAGGCCCATCCATGCCTCACTGGATGACCCTACACCTAGGGCTATTATGGGCAGCAAAAATAGATTTGATGGTAATTTAAGAAAGCAAAATAGTCCATGAAATTGGAAGATAGGGATGAAAAAGTCCATTTGGAGAGAATTGGAAGAAGATGTGTGATAAACATAATTAAAGTATGTTGTGTACATGATTTTTTTGAAGAATTGATAAAATATATTTAAAAAGTGATATTTAGTATAAAAGCTGAAATATTAAGTATTAGAGAGTTCATGCATGTGAAAAGTTCTTGTGGGCACTAGTGTTTGGAAGATTGGTGTACAAGCACCTTATTATTGATGAACACATACAACTGTGGCAAGAACAGTACCTAATTAAGAAAATGATGAACTAAGAAAAGCCTTGAAATTCATTCTGTGAAGTTCAGATTTCTTAATAAAATGATGAAAAATACTTAAGAGTATTTTCTAAAATAATATGACTATTATTGCTTAGCCGTAATATTTTGAATACACTTTAACCTAAAAGGAATACATTGAAAACAAGATAAAGAGAGAAAGGAAGTGGAATAGGGTAGGTAGAAAGGTGAGAAGCATCTGGAGGGAAGTAGAAGAGGGGAAATTATGATAAAAATGTATTCTATGTAAACAATTTTTTCAATAAAAATTGATGATACACACAAAATAAAATATAACAAAAAGGAAAGCATTAAGCACAGCTAGAGAAAATATTAAAGCATTTTATAACAGAGAGAATGTACTAAATTTCTAAATTATAAACTGTTCTCTGTTTGATAGAGTTAAAAATGAGAGAGATGAGAAACATGAATCTTGTTAATCTTCAATTTCTTTGCTCTCCATCATTGGACAGATCATAAGTAACACACCTCATTTGATGAGATGTAGATTTGATGAGATGATTTGTAGAGATGTACAGTTGACAAATTTTGGGTGTCTCTGAGGAAGTATCCAACACACATTTACATAAATTTGGTTATGGTTCAATATAAAATTTTGAATCAAATATCCATTTGGGAATTAAGAGAACATTAATAAAGTACTGGTTCTGCAAAAAACTAGATTTTCAATAGTATATTTCATAGTTATATGAGAAAGAAGTAACAATTTTTATAACCATTCACAATTCAGAAAAATATAATCCTCCTACATCAACATATACCCAAGAGTATATTTAATATCGTTAAATTTCACTCACACACCAAAATTCACATCCTAGGGTATAAAATGTAATTTTTTTAGATTTATATAAAAACTTGAATTGGAATAGCAAGTTTTATTTTCAAAATTCATTTTTTGAAGAAAACAAATTCAGTTTTAAAGTAATTAAGCTTTCAAATTTATAATATACGAAATTGTGTTTAAAATGTTTAAATTTTAAGGCAGCATGGTATGACTTGAAATGAATGGTACCTAACACTATTGGAATTCAAAAACAGAAAAAGTTTCTACAAAGAA
This sequence comes from Rattus norvegicus, assembly GCF_021556685.1. Lineage (NCBI taxonomy): Eukaryota > Metazoa > Chordata > Mammalia > Rodentia > Muridae > Rattus > Rattus norvegicus. Next base: position 24,196,785 of record NC_141537.1, on the reverse strand, counting down.
GAATTCTTGTACAAGGCTAAGGAGAATCAGGGATCTTTTTCTTCAAAGGTCAAAGTTGCCCATGATGCTTTAAGTAACCCTCAGAATTCATTGATTAACCAGGCCATACTAACAAAACAAACCAATAACCATGACCTCCAAATTTCATATCCTAAATTTTGTCTACATATTAATATTGAGCACTTTCCATGAAGAACTTTGAAAAATAAATTGCAGAATTATTTAAACAAGCAATTTCCTTTTCATTAGTTTTAGTGTTCATGTGGATTTTGAGATAATATATTCAGTATTCAGTATTAGATTTATAGATATAAGAGCAAAAGTGTGCAAAATTGAATTATTAAAGGATATACAATATTGAGGCAATTGTTGCATTACTTAATATAAACTTTTATGAAGATAAGCTACAGTTAAATATTTTTCATTATTAGTTATACCTTCAACAATGTATCGAAAATTAATTTTATTTTAATACAATAGGAACAACACATTAATCATAATCTGAGAAAAATTGTTACAAATGGTGGGGGAACATTTATAAGTTGAATATAAGCATTGTCTTACTAATTATGCATATAAATTCCAATTTTGCTCCACATTTAAAGTGTTGCATTTCATGGTCAGTAAGCATCAAGACAAAATAAATAGAATGGTCATATCTTGCCAAATATTAATGCATCTCATACTTGGTTTCATTTGGAATCATTACCATTGTTTGATATTTATTGTACCTAAATGGTGCATTAACAGATATTCAAAACCTCATCCATGTGTGATGAAACTCCCTCATGCACGCACGCACACACCCACATACCCATGCACACACAGACACACAGCAAAACAAACACGATTTTAATAGTTTTCATTATTATACTCAACCTTACATATTTTACACCAAAGTGGAAAATCCAGCATCAAATAACGAATAGCTATGTAATATAAGCAGCAGCTTCTTTTAGTTATTGAAGTGCGTGGGCAGAAAAATCTTACTTTAAAAACTTCACCAATCTTATTAGCTATCCATAGCTTTTTGTTAAATATATTACAAGTACTCCTCACCTCATTAATTTAGTCTGACCCTATGGAAATTCAACAATGTAAAAATAATTTGAATTCAATACATATGCCATAGTATATTGCTTCTTTTTTCAAAAAAAGAAAATTTTTTATTGATTATTTTACTTATTTGCAAGTCAAATGTTGTCCCTCTTCCCAGTCTTTCCTCCTCAAATCACCCGTCCTATTTCCCCTCCCTTTTGTTTATAAGAGGCGCTGCCTCATCCCTCTAGCATTCCCTTTCGCTGAGGGATCCCCCTTCATTTCCACATAATCAAGAACCTCCCCTTTCACTAATACCAGATAAGTCAATCCTCTGCTACATATTTTTCTGGAGACATGGACCCATTCATGAATATTCTTTGGTTGGTGGTGTAGTTCTTGGGAGTTCCGAGGTGTCCTGATAGTTGATATTTCTGTTTTTCCTATGGAGTTGCAATCCACTTCAGCTCCTTTAGTCTTTCCCAAACTCTTCCACTGGGTTCCCTGGGCTCAGTCCAATGATTGACCGTGAGTGCCGGTATCAGTCTCAATCAGGTGCTGCCAAAGCTTCTCACAGGACAGCCATACTCGTCTCCTGTCAGCAAGCACTTCTTGGCATCAGCAATAGTGTCTGGGTTTGTTGTCTACAGACGGAATGGATCCAAAAGTGGGGTGGTCTCTGGATGGCCTTCCCTCAGTCTCTGCTACACTTTTTGTCCCTTCATTTACTTTAGACAAGAACAATTCTGAATCCCTCTGTGTAGAGGGAAGTTGGCTTTCCTGAGCAGCTTCCCAGTGACTTAGGCTGGAAAGCTGGCATTTTGGGAAGTTAGCGGAGGTTTGCGGCACAGTTATCTGGATTAACAGCTTTTTTTTTTTTTCTTTTTTTGCTCCATTGTACAAGGGACCAGGAAAAAGGTATTGACTTTGATTGAGACTCCATACAGATGGGATTTCACATCTTGCAGCTCCTAATAAAGCCAGGCCACCATGGAAGTGATTTTATGTTTACTGTAGCACTGTTCACAAGAGTAAAAATAAGGAATTGATCCATGAGTCTTCACAATTCACAACACCCCAGTAGGACTGCAACAGATTCATGAAGCTCACAATTGGCTGGACATCATAATGTTCTCATTAGTCTCTCTTTATGGTCTTGCACCTGTTGAGATTTCAGATGCAGAGACTGGATTATCAATCGGCGTTTTCAGAAATTGCCATGTTAGCAAAGATCTCATCGCAATAGTGACTTATGATATAAAATTGCAACAGCTGGATTTGATTCACAACTTTCTATAGACTGGGATCAAATCCAGAGTGTTCATGCACATAAAACAAGTACTCCAGCCACTAAGCTGCATCCTGAGCACAGTCTAAAATCCCTGGGGTTCCAGTCTCCTGAGGGTTAGGTGCATCTTCTCTGACTGAACCGAGAATAGGCAGTCCTTTAATATATATGTGTTGGGGGACTCGTATCAGCTGGTTGGTGGTCCCGTGTCTAAGAGATCTCGTGGTCCAGGTTAACTGAGACTGCTGAACCTCAGCTTCTTCTAGCATTTCCCTAATTCAACCACAGGGGTCAGAAGCTTCTGTTCATTGGTTCAGTGCAAATATCTGCATCTGACTCTTTCTGTTGTTTGTTGGGCCTTTCAGAGGGCAGTCACGATAAGTTCCTTTTTGTGAGCACTCCAAAGCTTCAGTAAGAGTCAGGCCTTGAGGTATCTCTTTGAGCTGGACCGACTTTGGACCTGTTGTTGGACCTTCATTTCCTCAGACTCCTCTCCTTTTCCATCCCTGCAGTTCTTTCAGACAGGAACAATTATAGGTCAGTTTGGACTGTGGAATGGCAATCCTGTCCCTCAATTGATGCCCCCTCTTTCTGCCAGAGGTGGGCTCTACAAGTTCCCTTTCTGCACTCTAGGGCTCCCAGGTCTCTGGTATATACAATTGAATATATATATTTCAAAAATAGAAAACTGAAAATTCTTGTCTATAGGTTCGATGATAACATTTATCACTTCATTATAATTTATTAATATTAGATAACTATAGCACTGGTGTTTTCTGTCTACTATCATTTTATTGGGGAATGCCACAGTTTGAAATGAAAGGCTTTGGTTCTTAATTTTAGAGTTCTTTTTTTTATCTCACAGATAGATAAAAGTAAGCAGATGTTTAAATAGTTTTAAAAATCTATGTAATACTCTTAATTACATATCTGCTAAAATATAGACAATGAATCCACTTCTTGATGGGGAATATTAGCTAAGTTCCATTCTAAACAGCTTTCCATTCTCAGGAGAGTAATCACTCATTATTTACCTTGGGTGACAGTACAGAGTTGGCGCCAATGTGTAGAACAACTCACTAATAACTTTCCACTTATCTTAGGTTTCTGTGACCTACCAAGATGACTTTTCAGATAGTACAAAACTTAACCTATATTTCCTATCAGAGTATTTCATAAGCATTATTTCATTTTTTCTTGAATGCTGAAAATTATATTTTGTTTAAGACAAAGACACACTTGCAAAAAGCAGTAACTATATTAAAGGAACATGATCTCTAAGATGTACTTGCTTATTAGTAGTAAAACCAGACAAGATACAGACCTCCCCAATAATTATAAAATTAATCCTGTTGGTGTTCTACCAAGCCATTTTCATTAGTACTTTTCCGAACAGTTGCTTCATGGTAACTAAGGAATTTGCACCATTCTTCAAAGCATTGTTTGGGGTTCTGGCTAATGAAAACATCTGTAGGTCATTGTTACTCTGTGCCAATGTCTTGGTCACCTGTCTCTAGAAACAGTTCCTGCTGTGTGTTGGCCTTGAAATTTATGTATTCAAGCTATTTCTTACTTTAAAGATGCTTCTTACTTCAGAGCATAGAACTCAATATGCAACTGTTTCAGAATATAGCTCTGGTTAACACTAACATATCCCTTCTTAGAACTAATCCGCTCTTCTTGTTATTGCTTAAAATTGCTTTCTAAGTGTCCTAGATTTTAGCAACTACATCCTGGGTCATTTAAAGAAGACAAATCTAAGATATCTAAGACTTTCTCTGATATATTCAAAATAGTAAAATCTAGCATTGAGAGGTGATGGGGATGATGGGAGATGAGATATAAATACCATTCCTGTTTTAGAAATTGGAGAAACAAAAGTAAAATGACAGAGGCAAGGCCTGAAAGGAAAAAGTAAAATTATGTGTCTTTCTAGGTCCTAAGCTTTCTAGCTACTCAGGGCATGAGTTTTCTCACGTGTCTTTAATTATGATTGGGTAAATGTAGAAATTATTTAAAATCTCTTCCAGAGGTTTCTACTTTGCTTTGATCATTGAATTTCCAAATGATCAATGTACTCACAGCCTTTACATTTACAATAAGATCCAAACAGCACAATAGCTGGGCTTGTATTCTAATGGTAATTTGGACCACACAATTGTTTGTCTCAGAGATGAGAGAGTCCACATGTAGATGCTAACTAGGTGACACTGCCCCCAGTTCATTGTGATTAGCAAATAAAGTTGCTGGCAGCCAATAGCTGAGCAAAAGAAACAGATGCCAACAGCCGGGCAGAAGACACAGCTTTGGATGAAGACAAAGCAAAAGAAGAATATACAGAAGAGGAGAAAGGAAAGCTAACAGGGGTTAAATGTCAAGAGAGTTTATCCCTAAGGGCTGCACAGTTGGACTTAAGAGCACCAGATGTAACACAATAAATAATAAGTAATAACTTGGGGTTATCCATAGAAAAGTAGATTCTAACCGCATAGAGGGTACACAGCTGCCCAACTCTTATGCTGTTTAGGGCTTTCAGTAAATATAAATTCTGTGAGTATATCTTTCATCTGGGAACTCATTGATCCAAAGCCCAGGGCTGGGCTTTTTATTAATTTCTACATCATTTAACCAACAATAATTAAAGACGTGTGGAGATTTGTGATTTTAGTACCTAGAATTGGCCTTGAGTTTAAACCCTGTGAAGTCATTAAGGTATTCAGTACTTTTCCTCTTGTTTTCATAAAATGACTCGAAAATAATGCCATATTTGAAAAACAGTTTTCGTTGGCTCATATTTAAAAGGTAGAGTCCAGTCATTCTCAATCTTCTTAAATACTGCTTTCCTTTAATTCAACAGTAACCTCACACTGTGGTGATTCCCAACCATAACATTATTTCATTGCTACTTCATAACTGTAATTCTATTACTTTTGTGAATCATAACTTAAATATGTGACATATAATGTATGTATGTATATATGTATATATATATTCACAGTCATATATGCAGTCTTATATCCTAAGTCAACTGGCAATCAACATTAAGGTTTATAAGGATATTTTGCCCATTTCCTTAAAATTGAGAGATTAACTCACAACATGCTAGTTTGTATAGAGTTCAGATGAAATATCTAACACCTTTCTATTGTAAAATGTCATTTATAAAATTTGTGGTTTTAAAGAATAATGCAGCATAGTGTAGGAAGCAAATAAACTCCTGAGTGAATGTGCATTATTGACCTGAGCACAACCTTGTTATGAATTCCAGGGTCTTATAGCCAGGAAAGGACAAAGTCTTCCCTGGATCAGGCTTAAGAGGAATGCCAACGCCTTCCTGTGGTCAAAGTACAGATGTTCAGAATGGTTGACACTTAGCTGAAGCCAGTGCATGAAAAAATTATCAACCACATCTTCCTCTTTTTAGATGACTGCAACTTGAAATTGCCCTGCTACAGATCTTGCATACTGAGCTCAGCTACATCTTGAACTACTCATTTGATTGAGTTTTATAAAATAAATCTACTGAGCTTTAAGTTTAAAGCTGCCTCTGGTCATGTCCCACATGATCCCAACCCCAATCTCTCTCTCTCTCTCTCTCTCTCTCTTTCTCTCTCTCTCTCTCTCTCTCTCTCTTTCTCTCTGTGTGTGTGTGTCCCTCCCTCCATTGCTTCTTCCCTCTGCACTACTCCGCCTTAAGTCTCCTTTTTCTTCTATGTTCTCATCTGTGTTAGTCATATCCTATCTCTAACTCATTTCTGTCTAATCTTCCTCTAATTCCTCACTTTGTCCTTCCTCAATTAGATGTCACTTTCAAATGTGGATACTCTTATCTACAAACTGAGTTTGCATTCATTGTTAGGGATTAAAAATATATACCACGGGAATGCCTGTATTCCAGTCAGAGGGAATAAAGTGTGTAGAGTGTCTGATTTTCACCTGGAAAACACAGACCTAAAATGTTTCTGAATGAGATCCCTTGCCATAGCAGCTGTGTTGCTGCATTAAAATTCTTCCACATTACTTTATTGCCAAAGTCAGATGAGCTCCAAAGCCATGCAGTTCACAGCAGCATGTGATTCTTAGTCATGAAAATTTCAATTCAGAAAATATATTGACTCAAGATACATGTAGAAATTCATTTAACTTTTCTCAGTGTTGGGATTATTTACATAGATGTGCTGAGTATACTCTCAAACTAGTCCAGTGTTTGAGACTTTATATCATTGAAAATCAAAGCTTCTACTCTTCTGATGTGTTTCCTGAAGCTTTACTTCCATATGTCTAAAACTGCTTGTGGCAAACATGCCTCTATGTGAATGAAAGTAATCACATTTCTGCAAGTGTGATTAACCCCAGTCCAAAGGTTAATATCAACTAGCTTCAGATGACAGCTTTCTAATCAACCAAATTAACATACTCCATATTAATAATATTTTATTTGCCACTCTTCTATTCTAATATTATTATGTACTTAATCAATAGAAGACAGGTAATCATTAATCAGTAAAATTTTTCTATAAGGAGTGGGATATATATTTCACATGAGGCCTTATTATAAAACCAATACCTTATACCTCAATGCCTTGTAGTGCCTCCTGTTTTTAAAAATCCCTGTTTTCATATCTTGTTTTGTTTAAATTTATTCAAAATGTTAAAAATTTGCCTCGTTTTTCCAAAAAAAAAGTGGTCAAGGCTCTACATAATCATAGTAAATAAACAAGAAAACATAATAACCAATTAGCAATATGCCATGTTCATTGATTAAAAAATAGATATTGCAAGCATTATTATATTTCAGATCTTGTACTATAGATTACATGCAAACCTTCTAAAATGCCACTAGAGTATTAGTTAGAAAATTTAAAACTTAGAATTAATTCATAAGTCCTAAAACACTACTGTAGATCACAGAAAGTCTAGATGGATTCAAGCTAATTATAAAGTTATAAAAATTAAAACAAGAATCTTGAGAGATGGCTCAGCACTTAAGAAAACTTCTTGCTTCTCTAGAAGATCCAAGTCTGTTTCCAGCCTGCATATCATGGAACAGTAGCCTATACCTCCAGTTTTAGGATTTAAATCTTTGACCTACAAAGGTAATAGAACATTTAGATTTGAAGAATACTCTCACAATATACATATACACATATGCACATGCACACATAAAACAAAAATGAAATTTGAAAAAAGATATTAAGTGTAAATATTATTGGTGCAAAGTTTCACAGCAAACCATCAATATAAGATGGTTGGAACTTGGGGAAAATATGTGTGTGTATGTTTACTTCAGTAGCTGAATATGACGTTTAAAATAATGCTACAAAATAATTTGATAGAGCAGTCTTATCTTTAAAATCTTTTTTCTTATAATTTTTGACATGTTACTGGTCCCTAAACTTAAAATGCAAATTATAAAACTTTTAGAGACATCCATATGTAATATTTTATTATATTATTTAGATAAAATTCTTATAGATAAATAAAAAACAACTTTTCTGAAAAACAGCATCTTATATTTTTTTAAATATATCAGTTAATCAAATTTATACCAGACAATTGTGAATGTTTTCTAGAAGGCACCAGGGAGCAAGTGTAGGTTTTCGGGGCCAGGGGTTCTTATTCCTTTGAAGGAGCTGCTGTTACAGAAGTGCAACCATGAATCACAGGTATATATCTAGGAACACCTGGGCTCCAACTGAATTCATAGCAATAAGCAGTTGGTCTAGGTTAACCTAGTCTTTATTTGGCTGTATTTGTCCCAAGGAGATGATTTAACAAAGAAAAATCAGGTTTTCTTTTTTTTTTTTTTGGTTCTTTTGTTCGGAGCTGGGGACCGAACCCAGGGCCTTGTGCTTCCTAGGCAAGCGCTCTACCACTGAGCTAAATCCCCAACCCCAAAATCAGGTTTTCTATAGGACAAAATTACTTGCTAGATACACTTAACATAATGGTGATATCTGGATTCACAAATCTCTCAGAAACAAATGGTAAGGCATCTTGAGTTAAAATGTGGTGACCTTCAAGGGCTATCCTAAAGACAAAGAGTCATGGTAGAATGTGACAGCAGCACATCTAGATCTGTTACTCTTTACACTGAGAGAAGCAGTAATGTGATTTGGAAGCAGTCTAGCATTGGACCACCAACAGGTCTCCAGCCTGGAGCAAATATCGTAATCTGTTCTTTGTCTTAAATAGTGAACTATGAACATTTTAAGGAGAATCAATGAATTTTAAAAATAATACACTGAGTCATAAAAGCTATATAAAAATTATTTATATTTTAATATCCACATTTTATTTTATTTAGATGTTAAAATGGGAAGTAGTTAATAGCAATAAAATTCAAAGCAATTTTTTTAAAGGGAGATAAATCTGAACTTGTCAAGGAAAAGGGATAAATCTTGACTTCTTTGAGTTAAGAGATATTTCCAAAATCTTAGGAAGTGACAGGAAATAGGTATTGTACAGTCCTGAATTAAAATTCTAAACAATGAGAAATAATCTTATTTACCCTCTTCTCCTCTTTTTTGTCACAATCGCATCATGGTTTTCCCTTTTGTAACACCCTGTCTTGTCATCTGTATTTCCCTAGTTAAATAAAAGTCTCATCCCCAAAGAGAGTTTAAACAATTCTTTCCCTTGTTTTCAGATTAACCATTGGATTCTTTTAAATAAGGCAATATTTTTACCACCAGGACCTCATTTCCTTTGTTACATTTATTTTTGAGAATATAATTTAAATGTAATATTTTTTCCTTTTCCTTTCCTATATACTTCTCTATATACACTTTTCTATATAATCTTTCCATATACTTCTTTTGCTCTCCTTGAAATTCATTACCTCTTTTTCTACTAATATCATGGGGAAGCCCACATCTTTCTTTACCACCTTTCTTCAATTGCCTATAATTCTTTATGTAGGGTTACGTCTGAATATATCAGAGGCCACCTCCATCAAGTGTCACCAAAATTACTTTCCAAACATGAGCTAAAGAGCATGACATCAATGGGTATGCTAAATTGAATGGAGAAAGGCCTATCTTATCACGGAAAAAAAAAGACTCCCTTAAATATACTTGTAGATATTTTAAGTTCTCTTTGATCAGACTGTATTTTGAGGATAATAATGTCTTTCCACTGCAGATTTATGAGTTCTGTTTTCCAGAGGTAGAGTTCATAAACCCAGTCAGCACATAACAGATAACCTATGATCAGAAGAAAACACTAACTTATCAAAATTTGTGTTTTTGAAAGGCTTGAAGGTTGTGCTAACCTTAAGTAGATTTACACCTAACCATTTGTCTTTTGGAAGTTAATGATAACCACAGTAATAATGAAACAAAACATTGGATACAAGGCTCACATAATACTTAAGTTCCTCAACACTACACTTTTCTTTATCCAACTGAATTTCTGTTTCTAATAGAAATTTAGATTTAAATGTCTTTATATCTGGACTCAGTGGGTTATTAAACAGATCATGAAGTCAGGAGACGAACATGCTGGGTTACAAAGGTTGAATGAGGTTGGGCATTACCTACACAATTCTGTTTATTAATGACATTTCAGGGAATAAATAAAATATTATTTATGAAATTTGGAAATGTTCGATAGGTATTTAGTAGGTTTTCAAATGCCATTGTTGACACTAGCAAATCCAGGCATCTATGGAAAACCTAAAAGCAGTTATAAGCAAAAGGGTTAGCTATCCAAATTTAAAGGTCTTAGTTGATGAAACTTTTTACATAATATTTCAGTAATTTGTTCACTTGGTATGTTTATAGAAGCATTGGAACTACAAATGTAAAATAAAAATGTACGAACAAGCATTTTCAGATCCATAAGAGAATATTAGTTAGGAAATGCCATAAAATTCCACTGAAGATCAGTGGTTTAGCTCTATTAACACTTTACACACTTGAAGTATTTATATTTTCTTTTATCCTGGGGACTTTTCAATTTAAGGCTTATTTTGGGTATTTTTGGTAAATTGCCAATTTCATTCACCCTGTGAGTCTATTCCCAATGTGAAGATAATAGATGTGTGTGTATTGGCTTTGCTTCATTAGTTGAAATTTAGGCCCAGGAGAACAATACCTTGGGTAATGGGCTTAGAATGTAGTTCATTCCCATTGAAAACTGAGACTTGCAACCCAAAACAGCATCTAAAACAGGCAGAACAAAACTGATGCCTTATTAGAAAGAAGAAAATGCATCTGTATGATGAATTCTTAGTACAAAGTCTGAAAACAGTTTAGTTTCTAAATAGATAAAAGTCCTCCTACTTAAAATGTTATCATGTACTATGCATTTATAGAATAGTTTGGCATTTATAAAATACCAGATTATATTCTTAAATATAAGCCTTACATGGGGTGTTTTAATTTGATTTGGTATATAACTCCAGGGATGAGTTTTTCTTTACTACTATTAAAAAATCCAAGCCTTTAAAAATCTTTATAAATAGCACAAAATAAATTTCTTTGAGGTTTACTTAAAATAACTCAATTCGAAAAGGCAGCCTGTATAATTAGAAAACATGTGGAGAGCTGACCAAAAATTTGTTTTGTTTTTAATGGGACTTTCATTATTTTATTTTCATGTTTCACTGATAAATTTTAATAAATCTGACAAAATATATGAGTTTAAATTTTAAAGGAAATATATATGTATATATATATATATATATGAGAAAAGAGGACTGTATTTAATATCATGTTGCCAGAAGATCTATGTTCTTAATATTTTATGGAGATTTCAAGTTATAACCAAATATAAAGATTTGGACCTAGAATTTGCAAATAAACTGGGATATCTAGTATTGATCTTTTTCCTGCTGCATAAATTTATCCACCAGTTTTATGACTTCATTTTCTTTGCAGTGCAATAATGTCACTTTATCTTGTATGCATGTAACAACTGTACTAGTGGACTTAAAACTTGTTTGATGACAGGAAATTCATGTCTGATAGTATAAAATTTGCCAACTACACATGGTTAGAGACACTAGAGGATAACCTAATTTGTTATTTTTCAAGATTAATATAATTTCTAACTATATTCTAAGTACTTGTACTCATAGAGAGTTGTAGCTCTCACTGTACCTAATGGAGAGTTCTGTGTTTTCAATACATGGAGACTATAATGGAGATTCATATTTTGTAAATATGGAGAATGAGGATTGATATAGTGGTCTGCCTTGACTGATTTTGAATGGAACTCTACCTAAGCCTCAAGGAACATTGCAGAATTGGAAGTAGAAAGATTTTTAAAGACCAGAATGTCTGTTACTAGATAGTGTCACCAAGATGTGAAAGGGGAACCATTGCCGTGAAACTTCGAAAACATGGTTACCTGAATACTAGAAAAATTAATACAAGGATAATTAGAGATCTATATATGGTCACATAACCATAAAACACACATTTCAAACTTGTAATGGCTCCATAATCATAAAAATAAAGTGGATATTTAGTATGAGTCTGTGTGTGCTTGAAGAGAATAGATTACAAGTAGAATGAACCTGATTAAGGACTAACATCAATGAACTCTACAGAATATTTACTTCAAGAACATAAAACATCTTCATCTAGAAACAACAAAACTAAAAACATATTAAATTGTAGTACTTTTTCTTGGAAGCATTATTGTCATCAGCTATGGGATTTCAGTGATACAGTGTTGTCTTTTGTGCCTATACTATTATAACTAAATGTTACAAATCAGGCAGCTTGTGAACTTTAGGAACAGTTTTCATACTTGTGGGGACTAAGGAATTAAAAACTACTGCACATATAGATCTAGGTATCAGTGAGTGTCCTTCTCCCTGATTGGTATAGTCACTTCTCAATATAGGCTCCTGTGTCAAGAATAATTAGATTTTTTTTCTGAGAGCTTTTATAAGGGCATTACCCTTGTGCATGAAGGCTATGCAATTCTAACTCAGTCACCTACCTCAAACCCATTTCTTTATGGCATAGACTCAAGATTTGCATTTTTGATCTGGTCCTTTCTTTACAATTATTAAAGGAATACTAGGGTATCATCAAGTCACTGCAAAAAAGGAAGCAGTGTATGCCATTCTGACACATAATCTGTTGCTTAGGAAAAAAGTCTTCATTATTTTTAGATGATATTGGTGAACATCAACAATTAGTGTTTTCTGTACTTCTATTATTATCTTTAAATTCCATACATCAGACAAATTAACATCTTGAAATGTGCTTATGATAATGTGGGTTGGGTTTTTTTGCTATAACCAAAACATTGATAACTTTTTCCATAGAAGGGAAATGGTCTACAATAGCCATGTTTATATTTTTCTTAAAATGAGTTTTTTAAGCATGGAGAAAACAAAAGAATAAAGAGCAAGCAGTCAGTAGATAATATAGCATCATCAAATTGAGGACTTAACAATATTCAGCAGAAATGACTACAGAAGTCACCCTGAAAAGGTTGTGTTGGAGTTCCTATTTGAGAGCTCGGGTGCAGCATCTCTTTGTTCTCTTTTTAAATGAGCGTCTGCCTTCTCATCTTCACCACAGGAATTTTATATAGTAGGATAAACATGAGTAAGTACCATTGGAAATGTTTTACTTTCCAAGTATGAGAGACCATGATCTAGGGAAGTCAGTGCAGGAACTGAAGCAGGAAATGAAGATGAAAAGAAAGAGGCGCATGTTTCACTGACTCATGTTCAACTATCTTTCTTACAGTTCAGATATAGCTCCTAGGGATGGTGCTGCCAAGAAGGGGCTCGACCTTCTCACATCAACCATTAATTAAGCTAGTATATTATAAATATGGACAGAGGCAAATGTCATTTGAGAAATTTTTGCAATTATGATTTTATTATTTCTGGTAACTCTAGTATGTGTCAAGCTGGCAACAATCATATCTAACAGGAGTCCATCAGCACATGACTGGAACACTTTAGGCCTCTATTCTTCAAGGTGATTTAGGTGTAATTATTGCTGAACATCACAACTTATAGAAAGTAATACCACACCCCTAACTTAACATCAATCTTTGTAAAAGTATGTCACTTAAATCTTTTTATACTAAATAAAAATTAGTAATTAGGTACTGCAAAGGTACTAATTATTATTGATTGGCAAAAATGTGACAAGGTTTCAGGTACAGGTTAGACTTGCCTCCTAATAATATTATGAAATATTTATTATTATAAATTCTTATAAAATATTGATTCAGCAAGATATCAAAGTACATAATATCATTTCTGGCCAGAGAAGCTATATTATGCCAGAAGAAAAAATAATGCTATTGTATCTAAATATCATACCACATTTCACAGAGACTAGAACATTCTAGTCTGATGTTGGAATACACACAGTGGTTTTCTAACCTCAAGAGTATTGGCATTTTGGAGAGGATACGTTTTTCCTCACATATAAGCTCTGGAGGCCATTTCATCAATCACATAATGACTTGATTATATAATTTCACCGCAGAATTCTAAGTTTGCTGTCTCCCAAAGTATGAATACTTCAGTTAAATAGTACCATATAAATTCCAGCTAACTTTAAGCTAGCACTGTCCCTGGTTGCTCTGGGTTCTTCGTGTCCAAGTTCAGAAAGAAAGGAGCAGAGTCACTTTAGGGAGATGGAATCGACTGTCACCATTTGGAGGAACTAGGGCTGCTGTAATCAAGTAAGAGAAAAGCATGGAGGAGTGAAAGATTCAGCTGGTATCTTAGAGTACTTCTAGATATTTTGGCTACCTTTAAAGGTTAAAATACAAGTGAAATAGGGCACAGTGTCTAGAGCCTCTGGTCAAATCAAAGATGAGGTACTAAATCATTTCATACATTAAACTGCCTATCCCAGCACATGTACTCAGATGAAGAGAGAAGAATTCCTGTATGAGTTATAGAGGAATTAGAAATGCATCTCTACTATGGCCTCAAGAACAAACACTGGCTTCTATGAAATCCATTCCATTCATTTCACTCACATTAACTCAGAAGCAATATGAAACAGAACTTTGAATGAATTGCTCACATTCATTCTGGATGTATGAAATAACTAGACCTGAAAAGCACATCGGGTAGACCATGATGGAGGATGCCACATATATGACCCACATCATTCCTTCAGACTCATGAGAAACTGATCCTAGCTAGAGAACAGCTGCATCCTGAGTGTCATGTGTACCAGAAGAAGAACATTTTTTTTTAATTTTAGTGTGAGGATTCAATTGTTATTTCCTTGTCTGACTATTACCTACCACTGTCCCAGGCTCCTAAGGAGACTGTTGCTTCTCTTTCAAAGACACTGGAGTTAACTGTTTTTCTTTGTTCCTTCTTCACTCACTTGCAGAAGTTTTCTCCAAAGCATTTTGCAGTAATGTTCCTTCATAGACTCTGCCCACGATTGTTCATAGAGAGCAGAAGGTCAACATAACATTTGTCAATATTCCCTCAGGTTTGTTGGTATGCACAGAATAAAGATGGGTTTTATGTATGTTCAAACTGCAGCTGATTTTTCAAGATAAATATTTTGTAGTCATAGCTAAAAGTTTTTCTAGAACACATAACTAATATGACATAAGATAATGAAGGAATAATTGAGCGTAAAGTAATGGTTAAAACTACTTTCTACCAGAATCCGAGAGAAAGAGAGCAGCTGGCCTGAATTAGGTATCTCTATAAAGCCTTTATTCTTTACTTTGTGTCTGGGTTATACTGACTAGACATACACTTGTTGGGCTCCTGAGACTGGGTTGAATTAAAGACAACAAAATCTCATTAAGAAATGACTGACAATCACAATTGTGCCTTTCAATGACATCTATTTGTCATTATATGGATTTAAATATTTAGGGGGCTGATATTTGAAACTACTGAAAGTCACCATGGACAATTCTTACTTTAAAATAAATATCAGTATACTTTAAAAAATAATATGTACCTATTTTATTATGTTAACTAGGGTGACTTTTTACCCTTGAAACTTCTAATAGGTGAATTATTTCATACTAGGAAAATAAATTTCAAAGCTTTTGGATGGTTAAATCAGACAGAACTCTTTTAGCATTGATCTTTACAGATATTTATAGATAGAAGAATGTACAGATATTTGTAATAAGTCTGGAAATAGGTAAATGTACTTAATTCCCTTAGCAGGCAATTAATCTGGGTGGCTTTTTGAGGTCTCTATAACATTCACAGATAGAACAAACAGCATATATTTCCAGTCCTAACTAGTATGTGGGACACAATTCAGTGTCAATGTGATATTTCCTGAATTAGTCTCATTAATCCTTTATACTATGTTTCTTGCATCTTGCCATCTTTACAAGAGGTTTCTCAAGGGGGAAAATGCTTGAAGTTGAAAATACAGAAAAGTTAAATAGGATTGAACATGCACACATTCAAAGAAGTAACTGAGCATAACAGAACTCAGCCCATTATCTGAAGTTGGCAGGGATATTTCATTTCATACATCATTTAGAGGCTAATTCACCACAGTGATTCTATAAATGTAGTTGCTCTTAAAATGTTAATGGAATGAGGGGCAAAAAAGATTTGTTTTCAATAAATGTCTGTGCCAAGGTGCACGGAGCTCATGAACCTTTTAGGCCTCCCAGGGATATAAGCACATCTGACTGAGCTAATATTCCCAAATCTCTAACTACGTCATAGATTTTAAAAAGTTGCAAAAAGACACAGTATTTTTAAATGATAGACTTCCATTTTTCTTGAAGGTGCTGGAATATATGTAGTAGAACATAAATCACATGCTAAGCATGTAAAAGTTAATTCCATTTTCTCTCAAGCCTAATTTTAACTTTTGAAATATAGGGAGATATGTACTTTTATTATTTAATTTCAAAATAAAAATTATATATGTGTTAAATATGCTATATATATGCTTGTGGGGGTGTGTGTATGTGTGTATGTGTGTGGTTGTGGGTGTGTGTCTATGTGCTGCATATCATGTGTGTGGATGCTCCTGGAGGTCTTTGGTGAAGTTGTAGAATCCCCTGGAATTAGATAGAATTCCAAGTAGCTGTGAATCATGTAAATGTAGTTGCTAGGAACTGAACTCCATTCTTTGAAAGAAAGATAAATATTCAGGCAAATTTTAAGTAAGATAAAAATTGGGATGTATTTTTGGCATAAATATCAAAGTCAAATTCTGTTTAGAAATCAAATTTTCAAATGGTACAATAAATATTTGAAGGAAAACAGTAGCTGCTTGTCACATTTTTAGCCAAACATCTGAGTGACTGTTATCTTCAGCACTGAAATAAGAAATAAAAACAGTTCAGTTAGTGAGCACATTAGTACTAGCATCATATAATAGAAGAAAACATACAACTCTTTGTTTTAAAATGTACGTATTGTGAAATAAGGAGCTTAATGTACATATCCAAATCAACAAATATAGAAAAAGAAATGTGGGGATGTTAACTGGATATAGTAAAATACAATGCATATGTCATAGAGATCAATGAATGATAGATGATAGATAGATAGATAGATAGATAGATAGATAGATAGATAGATAGATAGATAGACAGACAGATGGGTGGTAGGTAGGTAGGTAGATAGATAGATAGATAGATAGATAGATAGATAGATAGATAGATAGATAAACAGACAGACAGGTTTGTGGATGAAAGTTTCACACAAATTCCCTACTAACAAATTTATAATTATAGGTCAGAGAAACACTAATAAGTTATGTTATACCTAGTGTGTATTAAATAAAGGAAGAACTCAACATTAATACAAGTTCACACTTGCATCAAATAACAATAGTAAAGAAGTGATAGGTTGCCAGGTGTGGTAGAAATGCCTTAAAACACAGGTCTCTAGTGTCAGAGGCAGTGAGATTTCTGAATTTGAAGGTAGCATGGGCTCTAAGAGTTCCAGGACAGCCAGATCCATACAGATAAACCCTGTCTAAAATGTGAGGGAGAGAGAGGGAGACAGAGAGAGAGAAAGAGGGAGATAGACAGACACAGACACAGAGAGACACAGAGACACAAAGAGAGATATGGAGAGAGACAGAGACAGAATAGAAGAAGGAGGAGAGAGTGGAGGAAAGGTGGAGAGGGGAAGAGTGGGAGAGAGAGAGAGAGAGAGAGAGAGAGAGAGAGAGAGAGAGAGAAAGAGAGAATGAAGGAGGAGGTGGTGGAGAGGAGGAAGAGTAGAGATGGGATAAATAGTAGGTTAGCCTGCCTTCAAAGCAAGGTCTGTAAAGGAACATTACCCATGACACCAAAATGTTACAATTGTGTTGAGATTCAACAAACGTAATCCTGAAACATCTTTTTCTGGGTATCCTTATCCATTTATATTCTGAGTAGATCTTGGGCACAGTGTTATAGTCTGTATTATGTGTTATTATTCTCAGTAGCACTGTTATAGGTGGTATGCTGCATAGCTTTATGTAAACATGAACATCTTAGAGTTGTCTGAAAGGAGAAAACCTCAATTGGCATAAATCAAAAATACTAATTAATGGTCGGTGGAGAGGGATCCATCACATTGTGGGTGGTGAATCCCTTGGCATATGGTCCTGGATTTTTATAAAAATGCAGGAGAACAAGCTTGAAAAAGGTTCAAAACAGTAAGTAGTGCTCCTCCACAGACTGCATCAATCAGCTTGTGGCTCCAAATTCCTATCCTGTTTGTTTTTGTGTCCTGACTTCCTTCAATGATGAACAATGACTTGGAAGCCTAAGCCGAATAAACCCTTTACTGCTCAAGTTGTTCTGGTCATGGTGTTTCAGCACAGCAATAATAACCCCAGGTATGGCAGGAGGTATACCATCCTTACTACAGTAATCCAAAATCACCTTGTGTCTAGAATTTAATATAAACTTCTTTCAGTAAAGAAAGATAAGTGAGCCCTTTTAGAATTAAATTCCATCTTTGTTTTATAGCCCAAACATCTCCAAGACAAGGATTTAAAGAACTCAGATGATGTAATCTGTGAAACTCAAAAATAGTTTTTCAGGATTTTTCTCGCTGACATAATTCACACTATCAGGATTCAGCCTCCTTCCACGATCTCTTAAGGATGCCAACATCTGGTTTTCCTTCCTCTTTAAAATAGTTTGAGACAATTTTAATTTATATGCAGCTTAAATAATAGAGACTCAGTACATATCTTATATAATACTATTGTGTCACAACCATAAAATTAATGCCTATATAAACCTGATTCAATATTCACTAATTTTTACATTTACTCATTCATCTATGAACATAGGATTAATTTATCTCATACTCAGGCTTTTGAGCCCTATTGCATTTACAAGATACTTCTGTAATAATTGTGTAGTTATATAATTGCATATTCATGTATATAATCATACCATATGAAATTATTTATAAATACGCCTAACTCTTTCCACATCCTTTCTTGTTTCTCCCATTTTGCACTATTCTGAATGTTATATCATATATGTAACCTTTGCCAGTGCTAGTTTTCCTCTTGGAAATACTGAAATTTTGGAAATGTGCTAATGTTTTGTTTTTAATTGACACTTGTAAATTATACACATTTATTGTATACAAAATTTTGTTTTGAAATATATCTGCACTTTAGACTAAGTCTAATAGGCATTGCCTCCCAGTTCTATGATTTTGTGTTATAAAGTTTCAATTAAATAAAAAAGTTTCTGAAATTCATTGTAAATTATGGTAACTGTAGTTAATAACAATGTATTGTGTTCTTTGTTGTTATCGACAAGTATACCATAAAATATTGTATTACATTTAGAAGCAATTGGATTATTGGACAATATTTGAGTTATTTTAAATTTTAGAGCTATTATAAATAAATTCACTATTATGATTTTAAGGCACTATAATAAATGCTCATGAGAATAGTTATGTATGTATGATGACATTTTCCAGCTTAGATTATTTTAATTTAAGAAATAAAAAAAAACTTCTAGATAATCTTCCCTGCAGTGTCACCAACAATGTATGACTGATCTATCTTTAATTTTCTTATTGGAGATATATATTTTTTTCATATGTTATTTCCTTTCCCAGTTTCCCGTCCATAAAACCCCTACCCCACCCTATCCCCTTTCTTTCATGAGGGTGTTCCACACCCAACAGCCCACCCCTTCCTGCTTCCTACCTGATATTCTCCTACACTGGGGAACCCAGCCTAGGCAGGACCAGGGGCTTTTCTTCCCATTGGTTCCCAACAAGGCCATCCTCTGCTACATGTGCAGCTGGAACCATGGGTCTGTCCATGTGTACTCTTTGGGTGGTGGTTTAATCACTGGGAACTCTTGTTGAATGTTATTGTTGTTCTTATGGTGTTGCAAGACCTTTAAGCTTCTTCAATCCTTTCTATAACTCGTCCAATGGGGACTTCATTCTCAGTTCAACAGTTGACTGCGAACATTTGCCTCTGTATTTGTCAGGCTCTGGAAGATCTTCTCAGGAGACAGCTATATCAGGTTCCTCTCAGCATGCACTTCTTGGCATCATCAATATTGTATGCTTTTGGTGACTGTATATATATATATGGGCTGGATCTCCAGGTGTGGCAGTCTCTGAATGGCCATTCCTTCAGTTTCTGTTCCAAACTTTGTCTTCCTGTCTCCTCCAATGAATATTTTTGTTCTGCTTTGAAGCAGAACTTAAGCATTCACACTTTGGTCATCCTTCTTCCTGGGCTTCACGTGATCTGTGGATTGTATCTTGCTTGGGTAATTCGAGCTTTTGGGCTAATATCAACTTATCAAGGAGTGCATACCATGGGTGATTTTTTTGTTTGTTTTGTTTTGCTTTTTGTGATTGGGTTACTTCACTCGGGATGACATTTTCTGATTCTGTGCATTTACCTATGAATTTCATGAAGTCATTGTTTTTGATAGTTGAGTAGTAATCCATTGTGTAAATGTACCACATTTTCTGTGTTCATTCTTCCGATGATGGGCATCTGGGTACTTTCTAGCGTCTGCCTATTATAAATAAGGCTCCTATGCACGTAGTGGAGCATGTGCCCTTGTTTTTTGTTGGAGCATCCTTTGGTTATATGCCCAGGAATGGTATAGCTGGGTCCTCAGATAGTAGTATATCCAATATTTTGAGGAACCCCCAGATTGATTTCTGGAGTAGTACCAGCTTCCAATCCTCCCAACTATGGAGGTGTATTCCTCTTTTTCCACATCCTCATCAGCCTCTGTTTTCACATGAGTTTTTGATCTTAGCCATTCTGACTGGTATGAGGTGGAATCTCAGGGTTGTTTTGATTTCAATTTCCCACATGACTAAGGATGTTGATCATTTATTTAGTTGCTTCTCAGGAATTCAATATTCCTCTCACACATAAGAGAAGGTACATTCTTAGTAGCCCACATGGGACTGTCTATAAAACGGACTCTATGATTTCTATAAAGCATATTGGGATACAAAGCACATTTGTACAAATATGGGGAATTTGACATCACTCCTAGTATTTTTATCTAAGCACTGTGGAATAAAGATAGTATTAACAGGAATAACCTTAGAAATTATACACAACCAAAGACATTAGGAAATGCACTATTGAATGCACACTAATGACATGTATTATTGAATACATAAAAACACTTCAAACCCTAGGGAATACATATAAACAGTCTAAAGACTATAGAAGTTATTAGCACACAAATCAAACATAAGGTAATTTTTCTGTTGTATTCATGAATATAATTTGAGGTTAACATCTCTGCTTATACTCTCCCTGCCTGCTTTTATTATACTTTACGCTCCTAAACAGGGTTAGTTTTTACTTTTAGGGCATATGTACCGTTATATACAGAATCTAGAACCCACAAATAAAACATCCAAATTTTGCTAAGATTGACTAAATTCACTTAATCTGATTATTTCCAGTGACATCTATTTTCCTATATATTGTGGGGGTTTATTTATTGTGCCTGAAAAAAGTAAATTCCACAGCTTAATACACTACATTTTCTTTATCCATACTCTGCTGTTGGACCACTTCGGGTCCATACCTTTGCTATTGGGTAAAGAGCTGTAATAAACACTGATGAGCAAATATGGCAAAAAGGACCCAAGCAAAGAGCTAAGTTTTAATTGTATATGTTTTCATCTTATAGAAACCTAGGGTCTTACTCTATAACTTAGTCAATCTATATGACTTGGTCAACTATTCATCTAGTATATGTAATTCTATTATATCAGAAATGATTTTATGCTACCCACATTTTTAAACCTAAATATTGAAGTATAATTGTCATTTAAATCCTTTCAAGTATTTCCCTAGGGCAATAGTAGATGTAACGGATTCTATTGTCATGTTAATAAATCTTAACCCTGTCATTTATTAATTTAACACTTTTCATTGTAATTTTCCACCTCTCACATGACTTTCTCTACACTTTCTTGCCCAAGAAAATTAAAGATCCTCTTGGAGTAAAGAAGTAGGTCACTCACATGGTCCTGAATTAGGAGACTCTTGAATTTGTGTCAAATTGCTGCTAGTTTTCTCCAAACCGTTAACCACAATGAAATTAACTACTGTTCATTTCTTTATTTAGGAAATGTGAAATCAGGCACCACCTGGGAGCTTTTCAAGTCCCCTGATTTTCATAATGTGTTCCAACTTCCATGGCGACCCAGTTTATCCTAATTTCTCTACAGGTTTGCTATCTTGCTCACATAAGATTTAGGTGCAATCACAGCACTTCACAACTTAGTCATTATTGGTAAATATTTCCCATTTTATATAATTAATTAAATTGCACAAGATGACAGTTACCTGTATCTCAGGGGAAATTCACCAAGTAAGTAGAGGTACTTACTGGCTCAGACTGAAGTCGAAAGATGACTTCCTTGAAACATTGTACTTCCTCAGTTCCTAAAACTGTTTATTGAAAAGTGTTTGTTGATATCAATTGTAAAACAAATCTTAACTTTTTGCAGTTTTCTTCATCTTCATGAGACATGGATTTTCTTTCTGCACTGCAGCCATAGACTTTTAATATTCTACTCTTGTTTTCTGGCAATCATAGTACATAAAATAAGTTCATCTTCTTTACATTCTCACAGAATATCTTCCAGTGTTTTCACACTCTATGAAAAATTAAAACAGACTTGTTTGACTCCTGGAGAGTTTCTCTATGACCTGTCCTTTGTCTATGTCTTCTTTTCCTTACATACCTTAAATCTTTGTGTACTTTTTTCTTCTTTCTATTCCTCCTTTTCCCTTTCTCTTAATCATTTTCACTTTCTAGATATTCCATTTGTTTTTCATAAACATTATTTATTCATGATGACCTCAACTGTCATTCTCAGGACAGATCTTACTTAACTTCTTCCTCGCTTATATTAACACATTTGATCTAACTGCTTCCTGTAACAGGAGACTAAGTTAGTTTTATTTTAAGGATAGTTTACTACCTAAAATGAGCTGTCATTTTTTGTGAATTATTTATGAAATAATTATAGCCCACTGATAAAATAGAGTAAAATAAAATTCTTTTATTCGTTATCTTTATACAATACGTAATATTTTAATATGTACTTCCTGAATATGCTCATATGCAAAAAATTATAAAACCATGAGCTTATTTATCTCACTACATCCATGAGATGTATTTTTACAAATATGAAAGCATGCTATTTCTGAATATGTTCTCATGCAAAATTTATAAAATTATCTCACTATATGTATCAAATATATTTTCAAAAGTATGGATCAATGTTAATTTGACAATTTTTCTTTCTACAGGTTGTATATTACATGCTTTGAACATAGAATTTTTCATCATTCTCTAAATATATTATGACTTTATCAAAATTCAGTATCCTTACATTTGTACCTGTATTTGTCTGAGAATATTGTATTTGTTTGTATTTATAGAAGAAACTTCTACATATACTATTTTTAAGATATTTGTATACATGTAAAATCAAATACAGTTACTGTTTTAAGGATATGTGTCATTTAACCAGAATATTAAAAGTAGCATGTAGCACATAAGTTTAGTAGGTAATATTAACTGAAATATCTAATCAGCTCTCCTCAACATGCCTATGTTTTATTTATTCCAGATATTAACTATTTATTTGTTTGCTTGTTTATTTATTTTTACACTCCATACTTTTCCCTCTCAATCCACCCTCTGACTCTTCTTCATTCCATACCTCCTTCTCCTCCCTGACCCATTTCCATAAGGATGTCCCTACCACACCGATCCCACCAGACCTTAAATTTTCTGGAGCCTTCAGTCTTTCGAGGGTTAGGTGTATCTTCTCTGACTGAACCCAGACCCAGAGTCCTCTGCTGTATATATGCTGGAGGCCTCATCTCAGCTGGTGTGTGCTGCTTGGTTGGTGATCCAGTGTCTGAGAGATCTCGGGAGTACAGGTTAATTGAGACTGCTGGCCCTCCTACAGGGTTGCCCTCCTCAGTTTCCTCCAGCTTTCCCTAAATCAACCAGAGGAGTCAGCAGCTTCTGTTAATTGGTTGGGTAAAGATATCTACATCTGACTCTTTCAGCTGCTTGTTGGGTCTTTTAGAAGGCAGTTGTGATAGGTGATAGGTTCCATTTGTGAGTGCCCCACAGTCTCAGTAATGGTGTCAGGTCTTGGGGCCTCCCCTTTTGCTGGATCACACTTTGGTCCTGTCACTCGGCCTTTTTTCCCTCAGGCTTTTCTCCATTTCAAGCTCCATGTTTCCTTCAGACAAGAAGAATATGTTAGAGTTTTGAGTGTGGGACAGCAACCCCATCCCTCACTTGATTCCCTGTCTTTCTACTAGAGGTGGGCTCAACAAGTTTCCTCTCCCCACTGTAGGGCATTTCATCTTGGGTCCCTCTTTGAGTCCTGAGTTCTCTCACTTCCCAGATTTTTGGTAAATTCTGGAGGGTCTTCCCAACCTTTTTACTCCCAAGGACACTTGTTTCCATTCTTTTTGCTTGCCCTCAGGGCTTCAGTCCTTTTCCCACATTTAATACCAGATCATGTTCCCTTTACCCCACCCCCACTCCATCCTCTTCCCTTCCCCTGTCCTTCCCTCCCTCCTCCCTTTTCCCTCCCAAGTGGGGCTGAGGCCTCCTTCCTTGGGCTCTTCAGCATATTGACCTTTTTGAGTTCTGTATACTGTACCTTGGATATTCTGTCCTTTTTGGGTTGTTTTGTCTAATATCCACTTATTAGTAAGAACATACCATGAATGTCCTTTTGAGTGTGAATTACTTCAGTCTCGATATTTTCTAGTTCCATCCATTTGACTGGAAAACTCAGGATGTACTCATTCTAAATAGCTGAGTAGTATTCCATTGTGTAAATGAAACACATTTTCTGTATCCATTTTTCTGTCATGGACATCTGGGTTGTTTCCAACTTCTATCACAAATAAGGCTGCTATGAACATAGTGGTACATGTGCTCCAGTGGCACGGTGAGGCATCTTTTGGGTATACTTCCAAGAGTGGCTTTGCTGGGTCTTTAGGCAAGTCTCTTTCCAATTTTCTGAGGACCCTCCAAATTGATTTCCAGAGTGATTGTACCAGTTTGCAATCCCACCAGCAATGGAGGAGTGTTCCTCTTTCTCCACATCCTCCCCAACATGTGTTGTTACCAGAAGGTTTGAACTTAGCCAATCTGACTGGTGTGAGGTGGAATTAAGGGTCTGTTTGATTTATATTTCTTTGATCACTAAGGACTTTGGTCATTTCTTTAGGAGCTTCTCAGCCATTTGAGATTCTTCTGTTGTGAATTCTTGGTTTGGTTCTATACCACATATTTTGATTGGGTTGTTTGAATTTTGGGTGGTTAGCATCTTGAGTTCTTTATATATTTTGGATATTAGCCTTCTATCGGATATGGGGTTAGTGAAGAGAACAAGTAAGATTTTTTTTCCCATTTTGTAACAAGTCTTTTCAATCAAATGGATGTGTCCTTTACTACCAAGAAAGTTTTTAGTTTCAGGAGTCCCATTTATTTAGTGTTTGTCTTAAGGTCTTCACCACCATGGTCTGTTCTTAAACCAACTCATTATGTTGTTATACTCATATTAGTGCATCTCTCAACCCTGATCAGTGAAGCTTCTTTCTGCATTACATAGTAATTAATGTAGAGGTCCACAGTTGTTCAAGGTACAAGAAAGGAGAGAATGCTCAGATATGTCATAGATGTCTTTTTCTGGACTCTACTGAATATTTCCACCTCTTCCCAAGTTTCAGCTATCTTTTAGAAAAATTAGACAGAAAAAAATATTAAGAACTAGAGTTATTAGAAAGGAACAGTGTTTCAACATAAAACTGAGAAATTACATATCAGAATTCTGAAAAATGTTACAAGATAACTATGCATGTTTAAGTTAGATAAAATCCCAGCATTCCTGGGTGTTTGTGTGTCATAAAGTCCTTCAAGTGTCTGAAGATCTATTGGCAATAGATAGCTGCTGGGATATCCAAGACTGTTTTCTGTGGGGATGTATCTCCTGCTAAGTAAACCATGCTTTAGTAGAAGGGTAGGTTCACAAGTTTATGACCAGCACAAATCAGGCTTGATGCTTGCTTGTTTGCTGGCTGGCTTGCTTGTTTGTCTATTGTTTGCTTCAAAAGAATACACATTTTTGGGTTAGTGGGAGCCAATGGATGGGTCTAGAAGGAGAAGAGCAATGTGGGTAAAAATACTAAACAGCATTTTATGAAAATCTCAAGGAACTAATTATTTAAAAGTATCCTTCTAGGACTCATTAAGTATACAAAATGTTGAATGACTTATTAGAATTATCAACAAGCATCTTAATCATTAAGATATTTTTTAATTCTTTAAGAGACCCCGGTTCTATCCTGTAAGTCCTTTGTAAAAGAAATAATGTTCACTTTTCTTTTTTTTTCTTTTTTTTTCTTAACTTGAGTATTTCTTATATACATTTCGAGTGTTATTCCCTTTCCCGGTTTCCGGGGAAACATCCCCCTCCTCCCTCCCCTTCCTTATGGGTGTTCCCCTCCCAACCCTCCCCCCATTGCCGCCATCCCCCCCACAGTCTAGTTCACTGGGGGTTCAGTCTGAGCAGGACCCAGGGCTTCCCCTTCCACTGGTGCTCTTACTAGGATATTCATTGTTACCTATGAGGTCAGAGTCCAGGGTCAGTCCATGTATAGTCTTTAGGTAGTGGCTTAGTCCCTGGAAGCTCTGGTTGCTTGGCATTGTTGTACATATGGGGTCTCGAGCCCCTTCAAGCTCTTCCAGTTCTTTCTCTGATTCCTTCAACGGGGGCCTATTCTCAGTTCAGTGGTTTGCTGCTGGCATTCGCCTCTGTATTTGCTGTATTCTGGCTGTGTCTCTCAGGAGCGATCTACATCCGGCTCCTGTCAGTCTGCACTTCTTTGCTTCATCCATCTTGTCTAATTGGGTGGCTGTATATGTATGGGCCACATGTGGGGCAGGCTCTGAATGGGTGTTCCTTCAGTCTCTGTTTTAATCTTTGCCTCTCCCTTCCCTGCCGAGGGTATTCTTTTTCCTCATTTAAAGAAGGAGTGAAGCATTCACATTTTGATCATCCGTCTTGAGTTTCATTTGTTCTAGGGATCTAGGGTAATTCAGGCATTTGGGCTAATAGCCACTTATCAATGAGTGCATACCATGTATGTCTTTCTGTGATTGGGTTAGCTCACTCAGGATGATATTTTCCAGCTCCAACCATTTGCCTACGAATTTCATAAACTCGTTGTTTTTGATAGCTGAGTAATATTCCATTGTGTAGATGTACCACATTTTCTGTATCCATTCCTCCGTTGAAGGGCATCTGGGTTCTTTCCAGTTTCTGGCTATTATAAATAAGGCTGCTATGAACATAGTGGAGCACGTGTCTCTTTTATATGTTGAGGCATCTTTTGGGTATATGCCCAAGAGAGGTATAGCTGGATCCTCAGGCAGTTCAATGTCCAATTTTCTGAGGAACCTCCAGACTGATTTCCAGAATGGTTTTACCAGTCTGCAATCCCACCAACAATGGAGGAGTGTTCCTCTTTCTCCACATCCTCGCCAGCATCTGCTGTCACCTGAGTTTTTGATCTTAGCCATTCTCACTGGTGTGAGTTGAAATCTCAGGGTTGTTTTGATTTGCATTTCCCTTATGACTAAAGATGTTGAACATTTCTTTAGGTGTTTCTCAGCCATTCGGCATTCCTCAGCTGTGAATTCTTTGTTTAGCTCTGAACCCCATTTTTAATAGGGTTATTTGTCTCCCTGTGGTCTAACTTCTTGAGTTCTTTGTATATTTTGGATATAAGGCCTCTATCTGTTGTAGGATTGGTAAAGATCTTTTCCCAATCTGTTGGTTGCCGTTTTGTCCTAACCACAGTGTCCTTTGCCTTACAGAAGCTTTGCAGTTTTATGAGATCCCATTTGTCGATTCTTGATCTTAGAGCATAAGCCATTGGTGTTTTGTTCAGGAAATTTTTTCCAGTGCCCATGTGTTCCAGATGCTTCCCTAGTTTTTCTTCTATTAGTTTGAGTGTGTCTGGTTTGATGTGGAGGTCCTTGATCCACTTGGACTTAAGCTTTGTACAGGGTGATAAGCATGGATCGATCTACATTCTTCTACATGTTGACCTCCAGTTGAAACAGCACCATTTGCTGAAAATGCTATCTTTTTTCCATTGGATGGTTTTGGCTCCTTTGTCAAAAATCAAGTGACCATAGGTGTGTGGGTTCATTTCTG
The DNA here is from genome assembly GCF_021556685.1 of Rattus norvegicus. Taxonomy (NCBI): domain Eukaryota; kingdom Metazoa; phylum Chordata; class Mammalia; order Rodentia; family Muridae; genus Rattus; species Rattus norvegicus. The sequence goes on along the minus strand of NC_141537.1, from coordinate 24,168,769 downwards.
GGCCTTCAATTCTATTTCATTGGTCTATCTGTCTATCTCTGTACCAATACCATGCAGTTTTTATCATTATTGCTCTGTAATATTGCTTGAATTCAGGGATAGTGATTCCCCCTGTAGTCCTTTTGTTGTTGAGGATAGCTTTAGCTATCCTGGGTTTTTTGTTATTCCAGATGAATTTGCAAATTGTTCTGTCTAACTCTTTGAAGAATTGGATTGGTATTTTGATGGGGATTGCATTGAATCTGTAAATTGCTTTTGGTAAAATGGCCATTTTTACTATATTAATCCTGCCAATCCATGAGCATGGGAGATCTTTCCATCTTCTGAGGTCTTCTTCAATTTCTTTCCTCAGTGTCTTGAAGTTCTTATTGTACAGATCTTTTACTTGCTTTTCTATATTAAAACTAAAGAACATAGTCTAAAGCTTCTTCTTCCTTAAGTTAACCTTAATAGGTTTCACAGTTTGAAGAGATTTTTCCAAATTGAATATTGCAAATTACCCATGAGACGTCAGTGTCTCAGCATAAGAAAGAACAGTGATCTACCATCTACATTGCTTAAACTTTTTAAAATAGAAGGAAGAATTGTGGGATAAAAAGGAAATTGTGTTGCTTATCAATTTGTTTTTTAAAATGAAGCATTTGCTACAACTCGTCATGAACTGAGTAAAGATAAAATCAGAATTGGTATTTTATAAATATCTACTTCATTTGGTTATCAGTGACCAATTGGAATATAAGCCATCTTGAACATTAGCCATTTTAGGATTGGTTCGTGAACTACAAAAAAATTCATGCTGAATCATCATGTTCTCATAGGGTAACATGCTGGATATATCAATCCTGGCAATTATAAACTTTTCAGGAGATTATTGATACTAACTACCTTTAACTAGAATTTGTCTGGTCCCATGAGCCAAGGCAAGAATGGAATGGGTAGTGTATATACATACATTGAATTAATGTGACTAAAATTCAGTGTCAAATTTTTAAAAATGCTGTCTCTTTATATCTTAACTACAGCAGAGAGAATTCCCTAAATTGAGTGGCTATGTTAACTGAAGTTCTCATTTAAGCACTCTTTAAAGCTTTTATCTATATTTTATGTGTATGAATCTCTAATTGCAAGGGTTTGTGTATACTATGGGAGTTCGTAATGGCCATGGTTGCCGATAGAGAGTAGAAATCCCCCTGGAAGCAGAGTTGCAAACAGGTTGAATCCCTAAGTAGATTCTTGTAACTTAAGCCATGTCATATATATATATATATACTGCTGATGCATTTCTCCAGCCCTACATAGGTACTGTTTTACATTTTGAAGATTTCTCTTGTATTCTAGTGATGTCTTCAAACTATAGGCTTTAAATAGCCAAGAGAAATACACTTCTGTTCATGTCTGGGAAAAACAGGCATGAATGTAAACAAGACAGAAGGCAAAAAATCAGTTACAGCTTAGTACCTTAATCCAGAGAAATGTACATGCCTATCTACACATACGTATGTTCTAACACTCTTAGCATGGTCGTGCCTTAACACTGGGCCAGTTGTTAGTGGATACCTATTTCCCAACATACCAAGTTTGGAGACCTGTTCTCAATAAGCCAGTTGAAGGAGCCAAATCAATAATAAAAAAAGCCAAACAGGATGTATTTGATGTGACCCCATTGGAAAGATCCAATGACCCCACTCATCCAATTTCATTTTCCAGGTCCTGATGTGAAGAAAGATTTACATAGAAATTAAGATTTGTGAATAACTAAGCAGTACAGTAAAGGTGTGGTCCTTGATACCCATCTTTGTCTTGGATTTAAGTCTACTCTAAAGGTCCTTTGACGAGTTATAAATCTCATGCATGCTGACATATTTATATTTTAAATGCGTATTTCCTCTGTGACTAAAAGCACAACCACAGAGGCTTCAATATTTGCTCCCTGCAGCAGAAGATTTCTGGGAAAATTTTAGTTTCCTGAAGTCCCTCATTTCAATAGCTTAAAAGTCAAAGATGGGGCACAAGTTTCTCTATAACATTTATTCCTGGTAGGCAAGCCATTTTATAGGCTCTCATTTGGGGTATTGTCCTCCATGACTGTGTGTGGAATTGGGCCCTTTATCCACTAGTCCCTTCCTAGAATTTTTGCAACATCCAGGCATACCATAGCATGCCAGTTTCCCCAAGCAGCATACTCATGCAAGGCCAGTATCTCACAAAGCTGTTTCTTCTTGAACAACCTAAGTTTGGAAGCTCCTTCTAACTACAAAGCAAGATGTTAGTCCAACATGGATAATTTGTTATTTCCATGGATAACTCATTACCCTGGGAATCTTAGTTTGAATTAAACTGCAGCTGATTGTTCCAAGAAGCACATTTGCTCCGTAAGTCATCTTCTTTGCATTCTTTCCTTAAGGATCTCTAATGGCTTGTCGTTTTATGTATACTTACTAGTTCCCTTACCACCCTTTTCCATCCTGCATGTTTTATTTCCTGATGTGTGCCTGAGGTGTTACCTGGCAGGGAGCAGATAGACTTCAGTAGATTTGAAGTTAGAAGAGCAGGTTGAACAGTACAGAACCAACAATGCACAGTATTAGGAAGTTATGTAGGGACAGGAAGAAACTGAGCCATACACATGAAGAAGACCACAGAGTAACCTACAGCAACCTGTAGCGAAACAGGGCAGATGGTCACAGCATTCTGGCTGCTGGTTAGACCTAGCTTGAACTCCCAGCCTCTAATGTAAGTTCTGCTCTCTGCTGCTGGAATGTGTTCAGTACACCGAGGCAGCAAGCAAGCAAGGAGACTGTGAAATATTGTGCAGGAGGGCTACATCCTATTCATGAAGTACCTAGCAACCTGATCCATCCTGTCCCTGATCCATCCTGTCCCTGATCCATGCTGAATGTTCTGACAATATTTCTGCAGTTTCACTGATTGAAGACCAAAAGTCACATAAGTATTTTGCAGTAACTCATGTACAATAAGTTGAAATTCATCTGTCATACTGTAACGCATCTTTAAATTAATAGATTCAAAGGTTAGGAATTAGTTGAGGAAGGACATAAGTACTAGAAAAGGATTGTGAGGCTCATTGTTGTTCTTTGCAGTTGCTCAGTCCTTCTTATTTTTAATAGTCCCTGATTCTTCACCCCTCCTGCTTTCTTATATCCATCACAATATGCTAGGGCAACTGTCTCTGACTCGTATAAAATGAGGTACCACTATCAGTGAAGTAAAAACTTTAGCATAAGGAAATCATTCTTTGTTCATGTTAAATATCATGTAGAAACAATTATATATTTACATATTAAATATTGAGGAAGGCACAAAATTAAATTTAAAAAATCTCTAAGGATATAAATACATTTTAATAGCAGGCATCTTCTTTTAGCAGCCTGTTCTCTTAGAGCAAAACTTTGACACACTCTGTTCTTTGGCTGCCTAACAGTATCTGTTAAGAGCAAATTGGGTTTCTGGTAAAACATTTGTGCTAAATACTGCATAAAAACTAATGGCCATGTCAAGCTATGCACACTGATAGCAGCTAAAGTAAGCAAGGGTAATTGCTTAAATTTGGATATCTGGCACCCTTGCTCAAAGGCCCAGTGTTAGTATTTTTGAAAGCAATAGTCTAATTGATAAAGAAAATATGCTTTATAGGCATCTCATTATTTAATGACTCAATGAATATGTATTTCATAATTCCTATACAAACTTTGTTAAATTTGGTCACAAACTCAAATCTCTTATTGAATAGTTTCTGGATTTACATTTCAAATGTTACTCCTTTTCCTGTTCCCACATCTCCCATCCCCCCTCCTCCTGGTTCTATGAGAATATTCCCTGTCCCACCCACCTACTCCCAACTCAACATCCTGGCATTTCCCTACACTGGGGAAATAAGCCTTCATAGGACCAAGGGCTTCTCCTCCAATTGACCCAGATAATGCTATCCTCTGCTACATATGCAGCTGAAGCCATAGGTCCACCCCATGTGTGTCCCATAAGTTTGTGTCCCATAAGTTTGGGTATGTTGTACCTTCCTTCTCATTAAATTCTAAGAAGTATTTAATGTCTTTCTTTATTACTCCCTTGACCAAGTTATCATTGAGTAGAGCTTTGTTCAACTTCCATGTATATGTGAGCTTTCTGTCATCATTCTTGTTTTGGAAGACCAGTATTAGTGTGTGGTGAATGCATGGGATCATTTCCACCTTCCTGTATCTGTTGAGGCCTGTTTTGTGACCAATTATATAATCAATTTTGGAGAAGGTTACATGAGGTGCTGAGAATAAGGTATATCCTTTTGTTTTTGGATGGAATGTTCTATAAATATCTGTTAAATCCATTTGGTTCATAACTTCTGTTAGTTTCTCTATGCCTCTGTTTAATTTCTGTTTCCATGATCTTTCCATTGATTATAATGGTGTGTTGAAATCGCCTACTATTAGCATGTGAGGTGCAATGTGTACTTTGAGCTTTAGTAAGGTTTCTTTTATGAATGTAGGTGCCCTTGCATTTGGAACATAGATATTTAGGATTGTTAGTTCACCTTGGTGAATTTTTTCCTTTCATGAATATGAAGTGTCATTCCTTATCTTGTTTAATGACTCTGGTTGAAAGTTAATTTTATTTTGTTTCCAGCCACTTACTCTGAGGTAGTGTCTGTCTTTGTCTCTGAGGTGTGTTTCCTGCATGCAGCAAAATGCTGGGTCCTCTTTACGTATACAGTTTGTTAGTCTATGTCGTGTTATTGGGGAATTGAGTCCGTTGACTTTGAGAGATATTAAGGAATGGTGATTGTCGCTTCCTGTTATTTTCGTTGTTAGAGGTAAAATTATTTTTGTTTGTCTCTCTTTTGCTTTCACTGCAAGGAAATTATATTCTTTCTTTCTATGTGGTGTAATTTCTCTCCTTGTGTTGTAGTTCTCCATCTATTATCTTTTGTAGGTCTGGATTTGTAGAAAGATGTTGTGTAAATTTGGTTTTGTCATGGAATGTGTTGGTTTCTTCACCTATTTTAATTGAGAGTTTTGCTGAATACAGAAACTTGGGCTGGCATTTGTGTTCTCTTAGGGTCTGTATGACATCTGTCAAGGGTCACCTGGCTTTCATAGTCTCTGGCGAGAAGTCTGTTGTAATTCTTATGGTCTGTCTTTATATGTCACTTGACTTTTCCCTTACTACTTTTAATATTCTTTCTTTGTTTTGTGCATTTGGTGTTTTATTTTATCTATTATGTGAAGGGAGGAATTTCTCTTCTGGTCCAATCTATTTGGAGTTCTGTAGGCTTCTTGTATGTTTATTGATATCTCTTTCTTTAGGTTATGGAAATTTTCTATTACAATTTTTGTTGAATATATTTACTGGCCCTTTAACCTGGGAGTGTTCACTTTCTTCTATACCTATTATACTTAGGTTTGATCTTCTCATTGTGTCCTGGATTTCCTGTATGTTTTGGGCTAGGAGCTTTCTGTGTTTTACATTATCTTTGACAGTTGTGTCGTAGTTTTCTATGGTATCTTCTGCCCCTGAGATTCTCTCTTTTATCTCTTGTATTCTTTTGGTGATGCTTGTATATATGGCTCCATGTCTCTTCCTTTGGTTTTCTATATCCAGGGCTGTTTCCCTTTGTGCTTTCTTTATTGTTTCTATTTTAATTTTCAATGCGTTCACTTGTTTGGTTGTGTTTTCCTATAATTCTATCAGGGATTTTTGTGTTTCCTCTCTAAGGGCTTCTACTTGTATACTTGTGTTTTCCTGCATTTCTTTAAGGGAGTTCTCTATGTCTTTCTTAAAGTCCTCCATCATTATCAAAAAATGTGATTTTTAAACCAAAATCTTGCTTTTTTGGTTTGTTTGGATATCCAGTATTTTCTTTGGTGGGAGAACTGGGATCTGATGATGCCAAGTAGTCTTGGATTCTGTTGCTTAGGTTCCTGAGCTTGCCTCTAGACATTGTGTTGTCTCTGGTGTTTTCTTGTCTTGCTGTTTCTGAGAGTGACTTGATCCTGCTGTAGGCCTCTTTGTCAGCACTCCTGGAGATCTGTTTTCCTATTTTCTTTCAGCCTTTCCTGAGAACAGGTGCTCTGCTCTCAGCTGTGGCAGCGCTCCTGGAGACTGTCTTCCAGCTCTAGGCATGGCCAGGAATCACAGCGTCATGCCCCTGATTTCACCTGTCCTTGCACCCAACAGGCACAGTTGACACTATGTGATTCCCTCTTGGGTCTGAACTGTGGGCAGAGGGTAGTCTCCTCTGACTTCTCAGGCATATCTACAGTTCTGAGGATCTAGCTCTCTCCCCCATGGGATTTGGGTACAGGGAGCTGCTTGGCCAATTCAGTTCGTTCCTGGGCACAGACCAGAACCAGGGGGGTACTGGCGGCTGTCTTTTCCTATGTCCCTATGTCCATAGGCACTGTATAGTGTCCCTTGGACCAGGGATGTGGGCAGAGGTGTGCAGAGGTGTTAATCTGCCCTGCAGTCTCAGGATGTCTGCACTCCTGGGTGTTCAGCTCTCATGTTTGATCTTCTAATTGTCTACTATATTTCCTGGATGTTTTGGGTTAGGAATTTTGTGTCTATTTATTTTTTGACACTTTTGTCAATGTTCTCCATGGTATCTTCTGCCCCCGAGATTATCTTTTTTATCTCTTGTAATCTGTTGGTAATGCTTGATTCTATGACTCATGAACTTTTTCCTAGGTTTTCCAATTCTGGGGATGTCTCCCTTTGTGATTTCTTTATTGTTTATATTCCATTTTTACATCCTGAATGGTTTTGTTCAGTTCCTTCACCTGTTTGCTTCTTTTTCCTGTACTTTCTTAAGGGATTTTTGTGTTTCTTCTTTAAGGGCTTCTACTTGTTTACCTATGTTGTCCTTTATTTCTTTAAGGGAGTTATTTATGTCTTTCTTAAAGTCATCTAACTTCATCATGAGTTGAGATTTTAAATCAAATCTTGCTTTTACCCTGTGTTAGGGTATACAGGGATTACTGTGGTGAAGCACTTGCATTATGATGATGGCAAATAGCCTTGGTTCTTGTAGCTTCGGTTCTTATGCTTGCTTCTTGCCATCTGCTTTTCTCAGGTGTTACCTGGTCTTGCTGTCTCTGTCAATAACTTGGCTCTCCTATAAACCTGTGTGTCAGCACTCCTGAGACACCAACTCTCTCGGACAGGTATTTGAAGCAGAGAGCTGTGGCATCAGGTCAGATCTGGGCACAGGCAGAAACTGGAAGAATCCTGTCACAGATTGCTCCTCAATTCCTGTGTCCTGAGGGCTTTGAGTGGTTCCCTAGACCCTAAGTGACACTCTTACCTGTGCTTTCAGGATTCTCAGGACTTCTGAAACTCTAACTCTCTCCCAGCAGGATCTCAGTACAGAGAGTTGTGGAATTTCTTTTCTATCCTATCTATTTGGAATTGTGTATACCTATTTTATGTTCATGGTCATCTCTTTTTCTAGGTAAAGGATGTTTTCTTCTATAAATTTTTTGAAGATATTTACTGACACTTTAAGTTGAGAATTTTCACTTTCTTCTACACCTATTACCCTTAGGTTTGGTCTTCTCATTGTGTCCTGTATTTTCTGACTGTTTTGGGTTAGGAACTTTTTGCATTTTGCATTTTTTTGACTGCTGCATTTATGTTTTCTATGATATCTTCTGCCTCTAATACTCTTTCTACTATTTCTTGTATTCTGTTGGTGTTAGAAATGGAAATAATATCAGTCTCAGTGACACATTCTTATAAATTGAATTTCTTCACGAGTAAAAGTACTTATTGAGATCAGACAATTTCAATGCCTGCTGGCTGGAGATGTGTTCTCACTTCCTTAGTCTTAGTATATTAGAAGAAATAAAGTATGCAGTTTGTTGAGTGAAGGTGATGGATTAGGAAAACCCAAGATTTTTTCTGACACTTGTCAATTCTGAAACTTGATCTGCCATTTAGAAAGCTTTTTCCAAATGACTCTAATCAAATGAAGAAGAGACAAGCAGTTGTATTTCTGGAACTTAATATATATTGATTTATGAAATCAAAATATCAGTCTTCTACTTTCTATCATTTAATTGTGAAGTCCAAAGCTCAAACTCTAAAAATAAATTACTTTATTTCTTTCAATTTACTTTCTTTGTGCTTTTGTTTAATATGTACATTGATTGCACTCATGCTCAGCTAGTAAGTTCTATTTCTTTCACTATTCCCACACTTGTTTTCAATAGTTTGAAAGTTTTGATAGTTCCTTTCGTTTTAAGTTCTTGATAGTAAATAATTGCACTATTTCTCCCTTTCCTTTCCTCCCTCTGAGCTCTCCTATGTGGGATGATGATGTCACAGGTGAGGCAGGTACAAGATAGAAGGAGGCCTGTAATTGGACGAGAAGGAAAGATGGGAGAGAGAAAAGTCTGAAGGAAGAGGAGGAGACTGGAATGGAAAGGAGAAGAGAGGAGGGAGAGGGCAAGAAGCCATGGCAGGTGATGTTAAGATTCTGCTCTGTGTATTTGCAGGTTGTTATTAATGTTCTTAAGGGATGGATGGTACTGGGGCTTTGTATGTTTAGGTGGACAATTATATCTTACTGATTGGGTCAAAGATTATTGTGTTGTGTGTTCTTTTATGTGACGGTTTGAGTATAGAAAAGTGTGTGGTGGCAGGAGACACTGGGTCACCACGGAGTTGGGATGTTTTCTGCCAAGATATCTAGCAGATATCTTGGGGTACCGCAGTGCCGGATCTAAGAGGGGGTAAAAGACGACCATACTATTTTTGTTTTTATATTTTTGCAACACTCCTATGCACCTCTCTCCAATCTCTTTAAATTCATGGCCTCTTTTATCACTAATTGCATATACACGTGTACATGTGAACATTTATGTACACAGACACAAACACAGACACACACAGAGAGACATAAATAGTCTCACCACACACACACACACACACACACACACACACACACGCATAAATCTCCTAAGTAAAACTGCTTTACCCATGTAATGTTACTTAAATGCTTTCAGTTAGACTGTTTGGCACTGGAGAAACAATCGGAGCACCCTTTCCTGGCAAAGTCTACTTCTTCTGCTACCAGATTTCTTCAGTTGTTAAGCCAGTTATATAAAGTTGAGGTCCCATGGCTTTTTTCCTATCCAGTTTGGCATGCCCTATGGGGATGCTTAGCTCATGAAATATTTCCATATCTTATGCTCAAGGAAATTGAAAATGAGAGGAGTAGACAGCTCACAAGAGCCAGAGTATCATACAGTGTGCTATGAGATTATATCTTCCAGCAATATCAGAAACTACACAAATATGTCTAATGATCATGATTGTCCAAACATGATCTGAGGACAGCCTTGCTTTCTTTAATGAGGAAATAGACTCTGGTTATGAGTACAACTTTGTGTACATGTGAGGGATAAAAGGGTTTAGATGATCACAAGGAAGATAAATGGAACTCCCAGCCCTTCCAACTGCCCTTGCATTACTCTTGATTTTTACATTATGACCAAATTTGGACTTTCCCACAGTTTAATCTTGTCCCAGATCCTTATCAATCCATTTTTTATTGGCAATTTTAATTTGTCAAGTAAAATTTCAATATAGGTGAAAATAATCTTTATGTACATGAAATAAGTTATTGGGGAAATAGGAGTATTAAGGTTTGGAGAGGTTTATTGTTGCACCAGATCAGTCCCAGAAATGGTATTGATTGTAGGAGTACTAACGTCTATCAGATGGTATTCACTGGTTTTGTCAGTTGTCCTGAATATTTGATGATTGAGAGTTCTTGATATTCTGGAGTATTTATATAGCTCAACTCATATCTTTACTTCCTTTATCACCTGACATATTCTTCTCATAAATAATGATCTGTGCTTACTTCCTGAGCTACTCTCTTTTTACTCAAAGATTTCCAGTTCTCTTCTTCTGCATGAATCACTTAGGAGTTGATATCTCAGATAAATAAAAACAACCCATCATGTACATTTTTATGTCAAAATCTCTATTCAACTTACTTGTAAATTCTCCAGCTAATTAATAATTTCTTCTGTATCGAATGTATCATATGCTCTTTAGCATTTTATTAAACTTCTACATCAGGAAGCATCTTCCAAATTGCATTTTCCTTGGACAATATAATGAGCATGTCTTAATGTTATTGCAAACAAATAGATTGCTATATATCATAGTTGTATTTTACATATAACAGTGTACATTTAACATAGGTATGCATAAAGATATTTTCCATCTTAATATTCTTGAAACTTATTTGTAAATTCTAATGCAAAAGTAATATGCTACATTTGTTACCTACATTTGTATGAAGCACCTTAACAGAAGTCTATATTATGAGATGAATTGGCCAGTTTAGACTGCTGATATACTCTACCAGAGTAACCATCGCATTTTATCTCGTTTTCTAATCTTTCCTTTAATCTCTGCTTGGTACAAGGCACTTTCTTTGAAATGAATCTACAGGATGCAAAGGTTATGAGGAGACAGAAAACCCAATACTATAAAGTTCACTGATCGTTTATCTAACACAAATTCTGAAAAGAAGGCAGCTCACTGAACGGTTATCAGTCCTATTGTTTGATATCTTGACATCCAATTAACTGGTGTGCCAAGACTTTATCCCTACTTTAAACACAAGTAAAATAAAACTTACAGGATCAGTTCTTAGAGTGCTATCCTAAGAAGTTATACACTATACCATTGTATTTATACATATTTCAGTTTATAATCTCATTAGTTTTATAAAATTTAAATGTCTAAATTAAGGTTATCCAGTAATTCTCCCATTAGTCTTAAAATAAAAGTTAAGTCTGTGTATAGAACCTAGTACTGGCAACTTGGCCAATATATGTTCAGTTACTAAAATCTCCAGTGTTACAAACCTTAAGGTCTAATTAACTTCTGTTAGAAATGAGTATTTCCTGAAGATTCATACTCTTGAAATAATTCAAACTTTTAGAGCTATTACAGAATGAGTATTTTAGAGGGAGCAATGGATCAAAAGGCCATAAAGTTACATTTCAATGTTCAAAGCAATTATTTTTGCAGTCATATACTTGCTGGCCAAAATTATTGGATAAAATGTAATTAGTTGAAAAGACTATCACCCATGTGTATTCCATTTGATGGGGTGCTTCTATATTCTCTTAAGATGAATAGCTAGATATTTTCTTTCTCATATTTCACTCTCAATGCAATCTGTTACCTCCATCTCAAACACATGTTTTTGAGTAGTATTCTTTAGAAAAGAATACATAGTATATGATATCAGGAAATAATTTACTCCTTCATATGACTTCTTTTCAATTTTTAGATTGTGTGCTACAGATTTAATTTAGAATCCTGTGCATGCTAGGTAAGACTGCTACACAATGTTACACCTATCCTTCCATACATCTATAAAGTATGTTCATATACATATTAATAATATAAACATTTCTCTATATGTGGACTTTAGTTCAAGATCAGGACTTACTATATAACTCAGGGTAGTCTTAAGCTCATTCGGTAGCAAGTTTAAAATTTCAATCCTCCCTTCAGTCTTGTTAGTAGTTTGGGGTATAGCTATACAATATTGTCCTGAATAGCACTTTAAGAAACTGAGTCTTTTATTCATCCAGGATGTGACAATTATAACTGATTGACAAGTCTGTCTGTGCAATTTCTCTACAACTTTTCCTCATTTGATGAAAATATTTTAATTCAAATTTTATGTATTACTTTGTCCTATTAAGTGGCTAGTAATTTCACCCTGATGTTAGGAAAGCAATTCTAACTCATATTCTAGCATGTATAGTAGTTTGCGTATTTAATTCTCATGTAAAGTGGGGGCCAACGGTTACATACATCTAGATACATTAACTTCTTGTTTTTCTCAGAAATTTCAAAGAAAATCAAAACCATTTGACTAGGATAATAAGGAACTACTTTCAAGACTGAACATTTAACTTTTAAAATAATAAAAGTATAAAATACTTGTACCATTGGTTTAAGTGTGACCCAAAATTATAAAATAAGTGTTGCCAATAGCGTAAAGTAATCTCATAACCATAAAAGCTTAAGACAGTTATAGGAGAAAAACAAAGTAAAAACCAATGATTCAGAAACAAATGCTACAGAAAACCAATTAATTACAAATAAGAATCATAAGAAAAAAGGAAATAAAGAATATAAGAAATAGAAACAAAGTAAAGAAATGGAAACAGTGAATCTTGATATTCTAGGGGCTTTGGAAGTAAAAGATTATTTTCTCCAATGAAAATCCAACAAAAACTAAGTAGATCGCTGTCTCTAACCCCATGCTTTCTATACAGATTCCGTTTTTCTCGTGAACAAGCCTAGGCTCAAAGTGGATGAACTGTAAGGGAAATGTTAAAATGCTATACCAATATCAACAAAAGAGAATATGAAAAGTCTTAGTCAAGATAGTGGAGTGAAAACTGTTCTCTCCACCAAGCCTGATGATCTGAATTCTATGTCCTGGAACCACAAGGTAAATAGAGGTGTTCCATTCTCAGAAGTCATCCTCTGGCTTCCATGCCTGTGAATAGATGTGTCTATGCCTGCACATGTACATATAAAACAAATAAACATACAGCAACAAAAACTTATTAAGACAAATGAAAATAAAAAAAACAAAAAAAGAGGTACAAAAAATAGATCTGAAAGAGGGAGTTTTGTAGCAACAAATAGGTCTATAGCTAAGAAAGTTTTTGTATCTATACTGTACTTCTTACCATAATGGTAATAATAATGATGCAAATCCACAAATAGTAGAAGGAAATGAAAATAACACAAATACAACTAAAATAAATGTTGAAACAATAGAAAATATCAATAAAACTAAAAGTTGTTTCTGAGAAAAATAAACTGGATGCAAAAAATCACCGGCAATACCAGGGATTTAAAACACATATGTAAATGAGTAAAAACACATGTGAAGAAAGGTATTTAGTCAAAACCTTGTTCTTAGTCAAAATTCACTGTATTGTGAGACCATTAGGTTCAACTACCCAGAAAAATGAAATTGAATAGCTTGGAAGAAATTACTAAATTATTTGGGATGTACCACAAAGAAGTGAAAACCAAAGTCACAATGTGTTATCAACATAGACTGTGTCTCATATGATAGTAAAGGCTGGTGAAATGGTGTTTGCTGAGGGACTATTACATATCACTGATATGTATGATATGAATATGTGCCTTTTGTAATAAGTTCAGAGATAGGGAAAACTATTAAAAGTAGAACTAAGTGAGCCAGTGATATCACTTTCTGTATTTTTGTATAAACTACAACTAGTATATAGATATTTACAAAAGAGTCAATGTAGAAATTAGCTAAGAATCTGTGAAGAAATGGATAAAAAAATCAATGGTGTACATCAAAGTGAAGTACTATCTATTAAAAAGTATGTATCATTGTGAGAACAATTTAAAGAGACATTAAAGAGCGTGCATCAAAACAGGTACAGAAAAAAGCATGATGTCATTGTTTATGTGAGATCAAAGTGTATGTATGTCACATGAGAATAGATTATAGAGTGGTAGCTGTCAGGCGTGTCATGATTGGAGACAGGTAAGTTGTCAAAGAAGAAAGTAACATTAATTTAAATAGAAGGAGTTAATTGTATAACATGTATAACATATAATGTATGTATGTATATTTATCATCTTATAATTGTTATAATACCAAAAATAAAGAAAAAATGCTATAGAAATAGAAGCAAATTGTTCTGATTGCAACAACTGTGTGCTCTGACATACTAATCATGTGCACCTGGTCTTCTGTAATAATGTGTTCTTCAAACCAGCATATTGCACAAATATATATTAAAATATTAAGCAAACAATATATTATTGTTATTTAACAATATGAAATATTAAGCGGGGTTGAGGATTTAGCTCAGTGGTAGAGCGCTTGCTTAGCAAGCACAAGCCTCTGGGTTCAATCTTCAGCTCAGCCTCATGTCCCATAGAAAATGAGATCTAACTTTTGGATTTCCTTCATTTTTCAAGGAGTTATCTACCCTTCCTTTATAAAGTATTTTGTGTTGAAGGCCATATTGGCTGTCATCTTGTAAGAGGTCATTAGGCCAACTGTGCAACTTTCCTTTATTTCTATGGAGAGTTCTTGGTGCCACCTCAATGATTTTGGCTAGAATTTGACATTGGCTAGGACAAGAAAGTAGGCATAAGATCTTGATTATTTTGATAAGTCCCTGAATACCATGGGACCTTTATTTATGTTTTGTTTGATCGTTGACTATTTTATGCATTAGAATTAGCCATATTCTTTGTATGTACCTAGAACAATCTAAAAGCAGACTGGAAAAAAATTAAACTTGCTTCAGTGCTTGCTGAAGTGATACTGTAGTATTGTCTAATTGTCCTTTCATTCTCTAATCCTTACTCCGCCCCTATTAACTGAATGGTCATGGTCATATTTCTATATCTGGAAGCTAAACTTGGTTAACTACTTCTCTATTATACCAACGTTTTCCAGTGACTTGTCTCTGAGTACATTGAATCTCCCTGAGTAGAGAATTTTAAGTAGATTGAGTTAATTCACAACACCTATATTTTATTAAAATATAAACAATTGGAAATGACAAAGCATTGTGTGAAATGATCTTTTACAGTCAGTCAGTTCTCATTCTGTATTTCCTTTACTGCTAACAAACTGCACATACCTACCTCGTGTCTGATGTTAAAACATGGTACATTTTAACATAGAAAAATTCTCTGTGAGGAGGAAAGTGTGGTTTACTTACATAGAAGAACATCTAACATTTTACACATGGCGAACTGTAGTTCTCAGAAGTGTATTGGAAGACCGCAGGCTTTGCATATGGAAAATGTCAAAATAAACGTTTTGCTTGGTAAAATTAAATATTTTCCTACAGGGCTTTGAAACTAGGCCTGTGTATTGATTTACCTTATATTCAAGTGCCCCCTTGAGGACATGAGCCTAACTACATGACCAAAAATAGCAATTAAATGTCAAGTAAAGAGATGAATTATCAAAGGAAATGTTTGCAATGGTCAAATGTGTACTAGAATGAAGAAGCACTTACTGTAATTCAGGGGATTATTTGTTTCTGATTTTTCTTTGTACTATCTGTTCTTAACAGTAATACTGCAAGAGGAAGTTTTTCCCAATCAAAATTAGGGTGTAAATCTTTTTATGTCATGAATTTACCATTAGAGTCTCGTAGTTAATTAGACAGCTTTGAACTTCATTGTACTTCAGAGTTGGTGCTCCTGGCATAGACATTCACCTGAGCTATTCCTTGATCCTTGACTGTTTTGTCCATGGGCCACACTGGGTTTAGTTGCTCTGCTGGTGCTGATGAAAGCATCATATGTGTAGATTTCAGTGAATGCTGACCATGATAGATGCTAGTGTGTCCTGTAAAGCGCCTTATTAAATACAGGAGATGGTCTTCACAGCTTATGTAAGGTCCTCCTTTGAGTTGAGAATATACATTTCACCCTCTGCCTAAGTATTTTTCTGCTTTAGGGATTCTCAAAATACTCATTATGTGTCTGAAATATCCTTTCTTTGAAGATCTATATTTTTAAAGTGTATATAGCATGTAAAGATATGTAAAGATTATCTTTCTCTTTTGCTAGCATTCCTCCTTGTAGCAATGGATGAGCAAAATCTTTCGTCATCCAAATGAGAAAGAACTAGAGAGATATGTCACATCCTCGAAACACATTTACTTTTTCAAGCTACTCTTGTTCTAATACACAGATTATACACATACATCCTTGAAATACTAGTAACTGAACAAATATAGCCATTGATGAAATATAGTCAACTTCATAATATATATTAAAGTAAAGATTATAAAATAAATTCAGACTGATATTATATTTTGTTTTTCTAATATACTCTTTGCATCATTAGCTTTATGTCAATATAAGCAATTTAATATAAAAATCCTATGTTAATTTTTCTTTTATAAAACACCAATTATCAAATTCACCCTCAGTTACAAATAATTTGTGGTTCCCTTCCTGGTGTTAAATCTGAAATACAATATATTTGTTAAGTTTACAGATGTAAATTTGTTAAGAATAGGAAACTATTAAAATGCAGCGTGTCTCAGAGGTGAAAATTGGTTAAAATTTAAAAGTTTAAATTGAGAAATTTAACAAGGACAAACCTGTGAACTATGTGGGACCATTAAAAAAATGTCAGAAGGAAGATGAAGTTTAGAAGTCAGCTTGAGAGGAGGAGAGAACTCCATCTGAAATGTTAAATATAGTTTAAGGAGAAGTTTGTTTCATGGAATTTTTTCAAAGATTAGATAAAAAACAAAAAAATTGCAGAAGTTACTGGATTACTTGAGTGAAATGGAAAGGTGAGCTTCACATACTTAAGGGAAGTTGGAATGCATGCACTCGCCTGCGTGCACATGCACACACACACACACACACACACACACACACACACACACACACAGACGGTGGCTATTAAAATGACAAATATGATATGGAAAACCTGATCAGACAGTTGGTAAAATAATCTTGGTTGGGGAAAAATTCCTGGAACTACTTTGGGGAAATGGTTAAGAAAGTTACCTATTGTTGACAGTGGTTACTCAAAATACTGATAAACACAATCCATTTAGAACTTTTAGAATTGATAACGACAACAGCATTTTTACTAAGTCGGGGGGCTACCTCTTCTTCCTGTTAGCATTATCTATTCTGTTAATGGGATTTTCTGCAGTGTCCTCAACCCTGGGATTCAATGGGCCATCTACACATTTTGATTGGTCATGTGAAAAGCAAGAATTTGCATTTGGATTTCAACTCTTTCTTCAGACTAAATATAAACATTTTCTACAAAGAGAATAAAACCACTTGCGTCCAATTTCTACCTGTGCCAGGAACAGAGCCTTGGCCATGGATCCATATACACAAAGGCAACACCCCCATTGCAGCTTGACTCCCTAGGTACTCTTACACAGCCAGGGTCATAGGTAAGACCTCAAATCCCTCACCAATACCCAGTGTACCTGGACTTCTTCAACCCTTGCATACAGATTCCCAACTTAGCCAGAGACCTGAGCACATTCCAGTTTTCAACTGTATCAGGAGTAGAGTCTGAGCCTTGGATCTGAACCCACATAGCCCACATCCCAATTGCAGCTCGACTACCCAGGTATTCTGACACATCCAGGATCACAGAATCATAGGATTACAGGCTCACAGTAATGACAGGCTCTAGTCAGAGACAGGGAAGCCAGACAATACCAGAGATAACCAGATGATAAGAGGAAAGCATAACTGGGAAAGGAGATAAAATTTAAAATCTAAATTAAAAAATCCAATAAAAGAAAAAATAATAATAATTAAAAAAAAGAAAGGAAGCAGCCCAAACCAATTTGACTTGGCAACA
The DNA here is from genome assembly GCF_021556685.1 of Rattus norvegicus. NCBI lineage: Eukaryota > Metazoa > Chordata > Mammalia > Rodentia > Muridae > Rattus > Rattus norvegicus. The sequence continues at coordinate 24,151,341 of NC_141537.1, read as the reverse complement.
ATAGAACAAAGGACTCCCACCACAGCCATTCCTGGATATTCTAGCACACCTTTAAAGCAAGATTCAGACCTAAATCCTCATTTCATGAAGAAGATAGAGGACTTTAAGAAAGAAATAAAAAAAGTTCCTTAAAGAAATACAGGAGAACACAAGTAAACAAGTAGAAGCCTTTAAAGAAGAAACACATAAATCCCTTAAAGATATATAGGAGAACAGGTAAAGGAGTTGAAAAAAACTGTCCAGGATCCAAAACTGAAAATATAAACATTAAAGAAAACACAAAGGGAGACATCTCTGTAGATGGAAAACCAAGGACAGAGAACAGGAGACACAGATGCAAACATCACCAACAAAATATAAGACATAGAAGAGAGAATCTCTACAGTAGAAGACATCAACAAATCAGTAAAGGAAAATAAGGGGGAAAGCTCCTATCTCAAAGCATTCAAGAACACCAGGACACAATGAAAAGACTGAACCTGAGAATAATAGAAAAGAGTGAAAATTCCCAACTCAAAGGGCCAATGATTATCTTCAACAAAATTATAGAAGAAAATTTCCTTAACCTAAGAAAAGAACTGCCCATGAACATACAAGAAGCCTACAGCACACCAAATAGATGGAACCAGAAAAGAAATTCCTCTCACCACATAATAATTAAAACACTCATGCTTCCTGTCTGAACTTGTGCCCTGAGCAGACCTTGGGCACGGGTTCCGCACCCATTTCCACAACACCCACAGAAAGCTCATCATCAGGTGCTATAACATGCCTAGATCACAGGGGAGGAGAGCACAACATCTGCCCCAACACCGGGAGTAACTGAGTCCCCAAGATCCAAGGACACAGGAACCCCCACCCAGCTACTGGTGTGGCTCGCTTCAGGTCTGATCTTGTGCCCTGAGCAGCCCTTGGGTGCTAGTTCAGCAACTATTCCCACAACACCAAGAGGAAGCCCACCATCCAGGTGCTTTACTATGCCCAGGATCACAGGAACAAAGGATCAAAGAACACAGGGTCACAGGAACACAGGATCACAGGATCACGGGTTCACTAACAGGCCGTAGATCACAGGAGCACAGGATCACAGAGGAAGCTCAACTCACAGGAGACCTGACATATCCAGGAGCACTGGAGTTCTAACACACTCAGGTCACAGTTGAGGCCAACACCCAACACTCAGCATAACTGGTACCCACATAGGAACCAGGGAAACACAAACGCCCTCCCACCCAAAGGCACAAGTTCATTCAAGCTTGAATCTGTGCACAGAGAAAACTCAGGGCTCTGGCCTTCCGCTACCTACTCCTGCAATGCCCAGAGAAAGCTTGACCTTCAAGACCTCTGACACAACAGGACCTTGGTCACATTAGGTCTTCAGTATCTCAGAGGCATCTTGCCTCCTAGGAGCTTTGACATACTCAGGATCCTAGGACCACAGGATCACAGAATCACAGGATCATAAAGACACCTGGACTCTGAGGACTTCTGACACAACCAGGATCACAAGAAGGACAGGCTCCAGTCAGAGACAGCAAGAGAGGCAGCACTAGAGATAAATAGATGGGGAGAGGCAAGCACAAAAACATAAGCAAAGAATACTTGGCATCATCAGAACCCAGTTCTCCCACTAGAGCAAGTCTTGGATACACCATCACAACTGAAAAGCAAGATTCTGATTTAAAATCATATCTCATGATGATGATAGAGGATTTTAAGATGGACACGAATAGCTCCCTTAAAGAAATACAAGAGAACACAAGCAAACAGGTAAAGGTATTGAACAAAACCATCCAGGATCTAAAAATGGAAACAGAGAAAATGAAGAAATCATAAAAAGAGACAACCCTGGAGATAGAAAATCTAGGAAAGAAATCATGAATCATAGATGCGAGCTTCACCAACAAAATACAGGAAATAGAAGAGAGAATTTCAGGAGCAGAAGATACTGTAGAAAGCATTGACACAGCAGTCAAAGAAAATGCAAAATACAAAATGCAAACATAACCCAAAATAAACAGGAAATCCAGGAGACAATGAGAAGACCAGACAAGAATAAGGTACGGAAGAGAGCAAAGATTCACAGCTTAAGGGGCGAGTATATATCTTTAATAAAATTATAGAAGAAAATTTTCCTGACCTAAAGAAAGAGATGCCTATGAACATACAAGAAGCCTATAGAACTTCAAATAGACTGGACAAGAAAACAAATTACTCTATCACATAATAGTCAACAAAACAAATGGACAAAACAAAGAAAGAATATTAAAAGGACTAAGAGAAAAAGTTCAAGTAACATACAAAAGCAGACCTATCAGAATCACACCAGACCTTTCAACAGAGACCATGAAAGCTAGATCTTGGACAGATGTCATTCAGACCTGAAGAGAACACAAATGACAGTCCAGGCTACTATATCCAGCAAAATTTCAATCAGCACAGATAGAGAAATCAAAATATTCCAAAATAGTATTCCAAGACAAAAAACAAATTTACACAATATCTTTCCACAAATCCAGCCCTACAAAGGGTAATAGATGGAAATCTGTAACAGAAAAAGAGAACTACACCCTAGTAAAAACAAGAAAGTAATCTTCTTGCAACTAACCCAAAAGAAGATAGCCACACAAACGTAATTCCACCTCTAACAACAAAAATAATAGGAAACAAAAGGATTGGTCCCTAATATCTCTCAACATCAATGGGTTCAATTCCCCAATAAAAAAACATAGTCTAGCAAACTGGATATGTAAGCAGAACCCAGCATTTTGCTGTTTACAGAAAACACACCTCAGTGACAACGACAGAGACTACCTCAGAGTAAAAGTTTGGAAAACATTTTTCAAGCAACTGGTTATATAAAAAAAAGCAGTAGTAGCCATTCTAATATCAAATAAAATAGACTTTCAACAAAAAATTATCAAAAAGGATTCGGAAGGGTACTTTATACTCATCAAAGGAAAAATATACCAAGATGAACTTTAAATTCTGAACATCTATGTTCCAAATTCAATGGCACCCACAAAAACTTCACTGAAGCCCTAAGTTCACATTGAACCTCACACAATAATAATAGAAGATTGCAATACCCTACTCTCACCAATGGACAGATCATGGAAACAGAAACTAAACAAAACACAGTGAAACTAAAAGAAGTTATGAACAAAATGGATCTAATGGATATCAGGAAAACATTTCACACAAAAAGAAAAAAATATACCTTCTCAGCACCTAATGGTACCTTCTCAAAAATCAATCATATACTCAGACACAAAACAAACCTCAACAGATACAAAAACATTAAGTTAACCCTATGTATTCTATGGGATCACCATGGACTAAAGCTTGTCTTCAGAAGCAATAAAAACTACAGAAAACCCACTTACACATGGAAGTTGTAGAACTCAGTAACTTGGTCAGAGAAGAAATTAAGGAATAAAAGACTTTTTAGAATTCAATGAAAATGAAAGCACACATATGCCAACTTATGGGAAACAATGAAAGCATAGGTCGGAAGAAATCTCATAGCTCTGAGTGCCTCCATAAAATAAATTGGAGAGATCATATACTATCAGCTTAACAGCTCATCTGAAAGCTCTAAAACAAAAGGAAGCAAATACACCCAAGAGGAATAGGGGGCAAGAAATAATCAAACCCAGTGCTGAAATCAACCAAGTAAGAACAAACAGAACTATACAGATAATGAACTTAAAGCTGGTTCCTTGAGAAAATCAACAATATAGATAAACCCTTTGCCGAATTAACCAGAGAGCACAAGACTGTATACAAATTATCAAAATCAGGAACAAAGAGGGGACAAAACAAGAAAAACTGAGGAAATGTTTAAGAAAAATCAGATTCTACCTCAAAAGTCTATACTCATTAAGACCAGAAAACCTGAATGAAAGGGATGATTTTCTAGACAGATACCAAGTACCAAAGTTAAAGTAGTGTCACATAAGCCATCTAAACAGCCCTATAACCCCACACAGAAATAGAAGTAATCATTAGAAGTCTATGAACAAAAAAAAAACCCAAAAAACTGAGGGCCAGATGGTTTTAGTACAGAATTCTATCAGACCTTCAAGAAGATTAATACTTCTCAAACTACTCCATAAAACAGAAACAGAAGGAACACTATACAATTCTTTCTATGGAACCACAGTTACACTGATACCTAAACCACAAAATGACACAATAAAGAAAGAAAACTACAGACCAATTTCCTTTATGAATATCTATGCAAAAATACTCAAAAAGGACAAAGAACACATCAAAATGATCATTCACCATGATCAAGTAGGCTTCATCTCAGGAATGCAGGGATGGTTTAATGTACAGAAATCGATCAATGTAATCTACTATAGCAACTCAAACTATATAAACAAACTCAAAGAAAACATGTGATCGTCCCAATAGATGCTAAAAAAGCCTTAGAAAAAGTACAATGCACATTCATGCTAAAAATATTGGAGAGATCGGGAATTCTAGGTTCATAAATAAATATAATAAAAACAATGTGCAGCAAACCAATAGCCAACCTCAATCTAAATGGAGAGAAACTCAAAGAAAATCCATTAAAATTTGGGAAAAGACAAGGCTGGACACTGTCTCCCTATTAAATATAGTACTCAAAGTTCTAGCCAGATCAATTAGACAACTAAAGGAGATCAAATTAGGAGGCAAAAAGTGAATATGTCACTATTTGCAGATGATATGATAGCATACATTAAAAAAATGCGACCAGAGAACTCCTAAAGCTGATAAACACCTTCAGCAAAGTGGCTAGATATAAAATTGAATCTAACAAATCAGTAGCTTTCCTCTATTCAAAGAATATACAGGGTGAAAAAGAAATGAGTGAAACAGCATCCACCTCTCACAATAGTCACAAATAATATAACATATCTTGTGTAACTCTGAGCAAGCAAGTAAAATATCTGTATGACACGAACTTCAAATAACTGAAGAAAGATATCAATGAAGAACTCAGAAGATGGAAAAATCACCCATGCTCATGGATTGGCAGGATTAATATAATAAAATTGGCCATCTTGCCAAAAGCAATCTACATATTCAATGCAATCCCCATCAAAATTCGAACTCAGTTCTCCATGGAGTTAGAGCAATTTGCAAATTCATTTGGAATAACATAAAACCCAATATAGCGAAAACTATCCTCAACAATAAAAGAACTTATGATGGAAACATCATTCCTGAACTGAAGCTGATTACAGAGCAATAGTAACAATAACTGAATGGTATTGGATAGGCAGTTAGATCAGTAGAATAGAACCAAAGACCCAGAAATGAACCCACATACCTATGGTCACTTGATCTTTGAAAATGCAGCTAAAACCATCCAGTGGGGAAAAGGAAGCATTTTCAACAAATGGTGCTCATTCAACTGGAGGTCAGCATATAGAAGAATGTAAATGTATCCATTCTTATTGCCCTGTACAAAGATCAAGTAGAAGTGGATCAAGGATCTCCACATGAAACTAGATATGCCCAAACTAATAGAAAAAAAAAGTAGGGAAGAGCCTCAAACACATGGGCTCTTCAGGAAATTTTCCTGACCAGAACACCAATGGCTTCTGCTATAAGAACAAGAATCACCAAATAGGTCATCATAAAATTGCAAAGCTTCCGTAAGGCAAAGGACACTGTAATTAGGACAAAATTGGGAAAAGATCTTTACCAATCCTACATCTGACAGAGGACTAATATCCAATACATACAAAGTACTCAAGAAGTTCCAATCCAGAGAATCAAACAACCCTATTAAAAATGATGCACAGAGCTAAATGAAGAATTAACAGCTGAGGAATATTGAATGGCTGAGAACTACATAAAGAAATGTTTGACATCTTTAGTCATTAGGGAAATGCAATCAAAACAACCCTGAGATACCACCTCACACCAGTGAGAATGGCTAAGATCAAAAACTCAGATGCTAACCAGCATGTGGAGAAAGAGGAACACTTCTCCATTGTTGGTGGGATTGCAAAGTGGTACAACTACTTTGGAAAACAGTCTGGAGGTTTCTGAGAATATTGGACATAGTACTGCCTGAGAACCCAGCTATACCACTCTTGGATATATACCCAAAAGATGCTCCAACATATAACAAGAATGCATGCTTCACTATGTTCATAGTAACCTCATTTATAATAGACAAAAGCTGGAAAGAACACAGATGCCCTTCAACAGAGGAATGGATATAGAAAATATAGTACATTTACACAATTCAGTGCTACTCAGCTATTAAAAACAATGACTTCATGAAATTCATAGGCAAATGGATGGAACTAGAAAATATCATCCTGAGTGAGGTAACCCAATCAAAAGAACACATACGATATGCACTCACTGATAACTATGTGTTAGCCCAAAAGCTCAGATTTTCCAAGATACAATCCCCAGACCATATGAACCTCACACAGAAGGACAACCAAAAAGTGAATGCTTCAGTCCCTCTTAGAAGAGGAAACAAAAGTATTTATAGGAGGAGATACAGAGACAAAGTTTGGAGTAGTGACTGAAGGGATTTCCATTCAGATCCTGCCCTACTTGGGGATCCAGCCCTTAAACTTACTGCCACCAAACTGAGACAATATTGCTGATGACAAGAAGTGCATTCTGACAGGAGCCTGATATAGCTGTCTCCTGAGTTTCTCTGCCAGAGCATGACAGAATGCTTGCAGCCAACCATTGAACTGAGAACAGGGTCCCCACTGGAAGAGTTAGAGAAAGGATTGAAATGTAAATAAAATTATCCAAAAAATAAATTGTTTGACATAAATGGGGGAGGCAAGGAATGAACCCACACAACTTTGACAAAGAATCTAAAACCATCCAGTGAAAGAAAGTCTGCATTTTCAATAAATGGTGCTGGTTCAGCTACTGGTCCACAGTTTGAAGAATACAAATTGATCCAATTCTTATCATCTTGTATAAAGCTCAAGTGTAAGTAGATCAAGAACCTCCACATAAAACCAGATATGCTGAATCTAATAGAAGAGAAAGTGGAGAAGAGCCTCAGATACTTGGTCACAGGCAAATTTTCCTGATCAGAAGATTGCCTATGTTCTAAGATCAACAGTCAGCAAATGGGATCTCATAAAATTGAAAAGCTTCTGTAAGCAAAGGACACTGCCAATAAAACAAAATGGCAACCCACAGATTGGAAAAAGATTTTTACTTTATACTATAGAGGGCTAGTATCCAAAATATACAAAAAACTCAAGAAATAAGACTCCAGAGAACCAAACAACCCTATTAAAAATCTAGTACAAAGCTAAACAGAATTCTCACTGGAGGAATCTCACATGGCTAAGAAGCACTTAAGGAAATTACTAACATTCTTAGTCATAAGGGAAATGCAAATCAAAAGAACCCTGAGAGTCTACCTCACACCAGTCAAAATGGCTTAGATGAAAATATCAGGTGACAGCAGAAGGTGGCAAGGAGGCAGAGAAAGAGAAACAGTCCTTCATCGCTGGTGGGAATTCAAGCTGGTACATTCACTCTGGAAATCACTCTGGCAGTTTCTCAGAAAATTAGACATAATACTACCTGAAAACACAGCTATACCACTCCTGGTCATATACCCAAAAGATTCTCCAACATATAACAAGGTCACATGTTCCACTATGTTCATAGCAGCCTTATTTCTAATAGCCAGCAGCTAGAAACAACCCAAATGTCCCTCAACTGTAGAATGGATACAAAAATTATGGTACATTTACATTATGGAGTATTACTCAGCTTTTAAAAACAATGACTTCAGGAAATTCACAGGTAAATGGATGGGACTAGAAAATATCCTGAATGAGGTAAGACAATCACAAACAACACACATAAAATCTACTCCTTGATAGGTGCATATTAGACAAAAACCTTGTAAGACCTATGATACAACTTACAGATCATATGAAGGTCAAGAAAAAGGAAAAGTGTGGGTGCCTCAGTCCTACTTAGAAGGGGGAACAAAGTAATCAAGGGAGTTTGAGGGTGGGAGGTACTTGGGAGGATAGGAAGAGGAAAGGAAAAAGTGGGCAGGATTAGGTATGGGAGGAGACAGGCAAGATGTGTAGTGAGTCAGGAAATTGCACAGGGGTGTGTAGCAATGGGGGATGGGGAACTGAGCATAGCCTCCAGAAATTTCCAGATGTCAGAATAGTCAGAGGCTCCCAGGACCCACTGGTGATAGCATTAGCTGAAATACCCAACAAAGGAGAGATAGAACCTGTAGAGACCATATTCAGAGGTTAGACCCAGGTCTCTGGTTAAGGGATGGTGCCCTCACAAAATTTTAACCCATAATTGCTCCTGTATAAAGGAAATAAAAGAATAAAGCATAGAGCAGAAACCAAAGGAAAGGCCATCCAGAGACTGCCTCACCTGGGGATCCATCCCATATACAGACACCACACCCACACACTTGCTGATGCCAAAAAGTGTTTGCTGACAGAAGCATAATATAGATGTCTCCAGAGAGGCTGTCAGAGCCTTACTGATACAGATATAGAAGCTTGCAGTCAACGACTGAGCAAGTGAAGACCAATTGAGAAGCTAGGGGAAAAACTGAAGGAGCTGAAGGGGTTTGCCACCCGTAAGAAGGACAATATCAACCAGCCAGACCTGCCAGAGCTCCCAGGAACTATACCACCAATTGAAGAATACACATGGAGGGATCCGTGGCTCCAGATGCATATGTAGCTGAGGATGGCTTTGTCTGGCAACAATACTAGGGGAAGTCTGGTGTCCTATGAAGGCCTGATCCCCAGCATAGAGGAACGATATTGTGTTGGAGAGGAAGGGTGTGTGTGGATGAGGAAGCATCCTTGTGGAGGCTTGGGGAGGGAGGGTGCAATGGGGGTGGGTGTTGGAGGGGAAACCAGGAAAGGGGATAACATTTGAAATGTTAATAAATAAAATAACCAATAAAAAATAAAAAAAAACTTTCATTACAGGAAAACAAACAAGCAAAAGCAAAATTCTTTCCAAACAAACAGTTAGTCTTTTATTGCCAAAGTGTAGAAAGAATATGATAATTTACTTCTCCTGTGAGTGATCATGCATGCAAATTAAAGCGATTTTTTATATTAAAACATGCACCTAGATTACTCATCAAATAAAAAACAAAAATAGTAATAATACCAAAATCATTACACCAATCGGTTACAAAAATAATCTCTTCTTGCTTGTATTACAATTGTTTTTCCAATTACCATATCAGACATGGCCAGAACTAATAAATGAAAGGAGAATATTAGTATATTTTTGAAACTTAGCAGTCTACCTTGTTCTTCCAGGATCATCAGTTGGAATGCATTCCACGCAGCTCATACAGAAATATATGTGTGTGTGTGTGTGTGTGTGTGTGTATATATATATATATATATATATATATATATATATATATATATATGTGTGTGTGTGTGTGTGTGTGTGTGTATAGATAAAATTTTTATCAAGTAGATGTTTAATTAAATTTCTGGCTTTCTTAGATGGCTCATACTTAATATCTACAGCTGACAGTTTTTCATGTTAAGACATAAGAAGAATGATCTTAGTTTCTTTTGATACCTGCTATAAAAAAAGAAAAAAAAATTACCACAATCTTGTTCACTTGGGACAACAGGGTTTTGTTTTGTTTTGTTTTTTGTCATTGTTTCAAAATTTTGTACTTGGAAACTTCAAACTCCATATCAATGAGTCAGGACTAAGCTTTTTATTTGGGCTGTAAGGTCTAATAGGAAAGTCAGGATTCCTCTTCTACCTTCTGATTTTTAGTGGTTATGGGCATGCTTTGATTATACCTGGAACTCTCTAGTTTCTGTCTTCATGCTTGTATTGACTTCTTATCTTTTCTGACTGTTTCATTGTGGAATCGAGGAACAGGCTGATGGTGACTCAGGATAAGGCTCATAGGAATTGAAATCCAAGTATATGTCTTCTTAGAATCAATTCAAAATTTAACCTGTTTGCTTTTTTTTTTTTTTTTTTTGGAGCTGGGGACCGAACTCAGGGCCTTGCGCTTGCTAGGCGAGCGCTCTACCACTGAGCTAAATCCCCAACCCAACCTGTTTGCTTTAATGCATGTTTGTATTTTTACTTTACTTTATTGTTTTGGAAATAGTTCTCATGAGACCCAGGCTGTTGTTCAATTTGCTATGTAGCCAAGGGGGATCATAATTCCTCTACCTCCACTTCTCTCCAATTGGTGCAATACCACACCCAGATTAATAATGACAACAAACTGTCAGGAGAATTTCCATCAGTGATAAAACAATACCAAGTCCAAAGTGTAAATAATTTTTCTAGCAGGTTATCCTAAATCAGATTCATATAATAAGTTTGAAATTTTTTATACAGAAACATTATAATGTATTATTATTATTTAAAAAAATAAACCTGTGCCAGTCTTGTTAATTCAGTAGAAGTAAACATCTTTTGGAAAATAACATAAAAAAACTATTTCAAAGAAAATAACAGTTTGAATCCATCTTGGGTGCTGTAGTATTAGCCCATTTTAGCTATCTTTTTGGTAGAAGGCCAGCATCAGATAGAGCACAGAACTTCCAAACATATAACAGAGTTTAAAGTCAAAGACTTGGCATGTTTTGAATATCAATTAGAAAATCTGTAAATAAAAACATCCTTATGTAAGAAAAAATGCATAACATACTAGACAGCTATCCCAGCTGTCAGACCTGTCCTTCAATTTTGGTTTTGTTATTTGCTAGGTAGATGTTATCCGCCAAAATCCTATCCTGAGAACTTTATCTGTTAAGTACATGAAAAAAAAATTTAGATCAAAGGCAATTCTAGTAGTTTTCCATTTGTAACAAGTATCTTTTTCCTTTACTTTCCATATGTGGTGTATTAATGGTCATGTGTTGTTACTCTAAGAATGAGGGGAGACTGGAACTTGAGTCAGAATTCATTCTTAAAGTATTCACTGTATTGAAAAAACCTCATCACCAAAATAGACATGGTTTATGATTGTCCAATTTACTTGACATGTTTATAGCTTTAACTTCCAAAAACTAGCATCAGAAGCACAATTTTTCACAGCTCTTTAATAGACTCTTACTTATTTTCAGAAATATTTCATAATATTTCATTAAATGATATTTGAAACTGATTAACAGCGGTGGAGTCCCTTCCCCCATATTATTGGTTTTTATTATTATACTAACATTGTAAATAACAAAGGGTAGCCAATAATGTGAAAAACAATAATTGATAAAATGATTTTTTGATGGCCTTAAATATATGTCGAGGTGTGGCCACTTTATGTGTAAATTAAAATTGCTGCTAGCTGTATCTTAAAGAATGCATACCACAAGAATAAAAGTGCAAATCCTGGTTCTTTCTGTCTTGGGATGTTATTGAAGAAATCAATAGAAGGATGGCATTGTATTCATATGAATTATCTATTTCCTAAGGTTTGAAATTTTCCATTAAATCCCAACAGACTACTTCACAGAAAAGACTTCCCCTTAAGATAACTTTCTGATTTAAGCATAACATTTAAAGGCTTATCTTTACTTTGAAAAATGGCACTTAGAGATTTCCAAAGCACGATTCTTGTCCCTTAACTCCATAAAATATAACAGTGAATCTAAATCAGTTTTATCTTAATGAGGTGGGGGTATAACTAAAGCAATAACATGTTATAATGAACACAATAGAGCAAAGCCTCAAAGTCTAACCTTTTTTGCCCCATGTTTATGTGGCTGTGTGTGTGTGTATTTGTGTGTGTGTGTGTGCATGTGTGTTTATTGTGTTATATGTGCTGTTGAATTTTATAACTATTCTTTTCTATTCACAGCCATTGGTCTTTAGCTAAATGTGGAGACTCTAAGAGCACCACAGTCTCTAACCATCCTAAATGCTGCTCACTCTAAGCACAGCAATGCCCTCCATCTGTGTCTTGGGTGCTGGTTCTTCCCAGTATATACTATTTTTCACTATGTATAAGCTGGTATGAGTTGGGAAACGATCCAACAAAACTCACGAAATGTTTACTGAGATCTAAGATATTTTTTCTCTTTTATTGGATAGTTTATGTATTTACATTTCAAATGTTATCCCCTTTCCTTGTTCACTCCTTTCCCACAACCAACCCCTTCTACTATGAGGATGCTCCCCATCCCACATATCCACTCCCACCTCTATATTCTGTCATTCTCCTACACTGGAGAAAAGACCTTCAAAGGAACAAGAGCTTCTCCTCCTATTGATGCTAGACAATGCTATCCTCTGCTACATGTGCAACTGGAGCCATTGATCCATTTATGTTCATTCTTTGGTTGGTGGTTTAGTCTCTGGGAGCTCTGGGGGGGAGGTCTGGTTGGTTGATATTGTTGTTCTTCCTATGGGATTGCAAACCCCTTTAGTTCCTTCAGTCCTTCCCCTAACTCCTCAAATGAGGTTCACTTTCTCAGTCCAATGGTTGACTGCAAGCTTCCACATATGTTTCAGTAAAGGTCTGACAGAGCCGCTGAGGAGACATCCATATCAGGCTTCTGTCAAGAAGGACTACGTGGCATCAGCAGTAGTGACTGGTTTTGGTGGCTGTATGTGTCTGGGCTGGATCCCCAGGAGAGGCAGTCTCTTGATGGCCCTTTCTTCAGTCTCTGCTCCACTCATTGTTTCCTCCCTTGAGTATTTTGCTCCCCCTTTTAAGAATAATTGATGCATCCACATTTTGGTCATCCTTCTTGAGTTTCATATGGTCTGTGAATTGTATCTTGGGTATTCTGAGCTTTTAGGCCAATATCCACTTATAAGTGAGTGCATACCATGTGTGTTTTTCTGTGATTGAGTTACCTCACTCAGGATGATATTTTCTAGTTTCATCCATTTGCCTAAGAACTTCATGAAGTCATTATTTTTAGTAACTGTGTAGTACTCCATTGTATGTAGGCACCACATTTTCTGAATCCATACCTCTGTTGAAGGACATCTGGGTTCTTTCTAGCTTCTGGTTTTTATAAATAAAGCTGCTATGAACATAGTGGAGTATGTGTCCTTGTTATATGTTGGAGCATCTTTTGGGTATATGCCCTAGAGTGGTATAACTAGGTCCTCAGTTAGCACTATGTCCACTTTTCTGAGGAACTGTCAAACTTATTTCCAGAGTGGTTGTATCAGCTTGCAGTCCTACCAACAATTGAGGAATGTTCCTCTTTCTCCCCATCTTTGCCAACATCTGCTGTCAACTTAATTTATCTTATCCATTCTGACTAGTGTGAGGTATTATCTCAGGATTGTTTTGATTTGCATTTCCCTGATTATTAAGGATGTTGAGCATTTCTTTAGGTGCTTCTTAGCCAGTCAATATTCCTCAGTTGAGAATTCTTGGTTTAGCTCTGTACCCCATTTTTAATAGGATTATTTGATTCTCTAGAGTCTAATTTATTGAGCTCTTTGTATATATTAGATATCAGCCCTATATTGGGTATACGATTGTTAAAGATCTTTTCTCAGTGTGCAATCTGTTGATTGGAGTTTTGTCCTATTGACAATGACCTTTGCCTTACAGAAACTTTTCAGTTTTGTAAGGTACCATTTGTCAATTCTTGATCTTAGAGAATAAACCACTGGTGTTCTGTTCAGGAAAATTTCCCCCATGCCTATGTGTTTGAGGCTGTTCCACATTTTTTTCTTATATTAGTTTCAGTGTATCTTGTTTTATGTGGAGGTGTTTGATTCACTTTGACTTGAGCTTTACATAAGGAAATCAGAATGGGTTGATTTACATTCTTCATGCTGACATCCAGTTGAACCAGGACCATTTGTGGAAAGATACTTTTATTCGTGAGATCCTATTATTTATCCATCGATGTTATGACTTTCTTACTGGCCTCTCTACTAAGGGATTTCAGAAAGCTGAGGTTGATGCATGAGCACACATATTTTTAATTCGAAAGCTTATTCAACATAATTATAAATAATCATTTGTAAGAGAGTTTGGATGCTATAATTGCTTTTATTGTGTTTATATATTAAAAACAACACAGAACATGGTGTTGAAATTTTGAAACACTACCTTTGAAAATTTGTTAAACTAAATGATAAGTAATGCTGACAGATCCAAACATCTGTTCTTCTAACCACTTTTTAACTGCACTTTCCAGTGTTTACAATGCTACTTTGTTATAGAATGTGTAGTATATTGCTTATATTTTAAATCTAATCAAGGAGTGACAGTCTTATCTAGTCAAGGAAAGAAAGGATCATATCAAGTATTTTTTTACACAGTGTTACTGCATCATCTGATGTCTACCAATGGAGGTAGACTTTCAAATATCTTGCCTAAATTTTAATATTTTAGGATAATAATAATTGGAAGGTTTTGTAGATTTTGGCATTTTGCACAGATTCATTCCAATTTAGGAATATAAACTAATATAAAATAAGTTACAAACAAAAATCACTCTTTCTTTAAGAATATATGGAATTTTCAGTATCTATGTAATGAAAGCTGTAAGAATTAATTTCGTATTGATCCCACATATTAATGGAACCTAAATAAAATAGTGATGTGTCCTTGTTCTTGACAAGTGAGCTGTATACAAAGCTCATTAATACTATATTTCCTAGCTTGTTGATATAGAATTTCTACTATGGAATACTACATTACAAACTTTATAGATATAAAAAATAAAATGTTTTAAATGAGCCATCCCATTACTAATTCAAGATTATTTCAGTCATATTTTGGACAGTGATAAATGTTTAAAATTACTAATTCTAGAATGATAAGGAAATATAAAACAATAGAGAATGGCTTTTAAGTGTCATGTTATAAAAACTGAAGCTGGATAAATATTCATTTAATAAGGTCCTGATCATCTCCTGTTCAGAACTGTACCAGACAGCTAGACAGAAAAGAGCACCTAAGCTAACATGGGAATTACTGGGATTAATTATTAATTGTTTGAACAATTGCATAGTATGGGTTCTCATATATACACAATAAAAATTAAATCATATTGACCATATTGGACTTTCATTTTTAAAATATATGCATTTTCATTTGTGATGTGTGTGTGTGTGTGTGTGTGTGTGTGTGTGTGTGAATTCCATTTGTGTTTGTATCATTTCTAACTATCTTTCTCCTTCCAATTTCCCAAACCTTTCTTGCTTGGATATCTAACCACTTCTTCTCTCTCCACTTCTCTTTCTTTTTGTCTCTTCACATGTATAATACATAAGCATATTATTTATGTGTATATGTATAAGAACATATATAAAATATTACATAATTTGAATGTGTTTAGTGTTTCTCACATATAGATGCATTTGGGGCTAACTACCTTCAATTCCATAACCAATCGTGGAACTTTAGCTTAGAAGAAACTAATTTGTTTTTCTTTTTCCATATTGATTCATTACAGTTTTTTATCTAGGAGTTGGGCCTTATGGACTTTATTCTACACCCACAGGCACATCAACTGTTATTATAATTAATCCGATCTGGTTTAAAGCACCCTATTTCTGGAATTCATGGTGGCAGCATTGCTGTCATGTCTAGAAGTTAACATTGAGAAGTAGATATTCTGGTCCTCTTACTCTTCCAATCTTCCTTTTTCCTATTTCTCAATGATTTCTCAGTTTTATGAGTAGGTATTCTATTGTAGCTGTTGATAAATGAACAGGAATTCTCCCACCACCTCTTCTTCACCTTCATCAGATTCCTGAACCACACATGTATGCTTCCATTCTTCCACCCATCTACCCTGCTCAAAGCACTCTGGACCAAGAAAAGTTGCCCTGACCAGCTTGCTACCCCAGGAAGACCTACATTCTCTTGCATCCTCTACCCGTAATGCCATCAGACCTGAGACTCCTGAGCCATATATGTTACCTTTCTTTCCCTTACCAACTTCCCTTGCTGGCTGATCCCTCTGTGCCAAGCCAAGCTGCTCTGAGCAGGCTGCTATCTCAGGGGTACTTCGATTCTCCCATCACCTGTCCTACACCTACACCTCCACCATACTCCTGAACAATAAAGGTAATCTTTCCTTCCCCCACCCATTTCCCCACTCTCTAAGCCCTCTGGACCAACAGTCAAGCTGCCCTGACAGCTTGCCATCCCAGGGGAAATCCATTCTCTTGCCACCTCTCCAACAACTTTCATTGGCCCTGAGGCTCCTGAACCATACAGAACTGCACATCTGGAACCATACAGCCTGTAATGGTTTTTTTATGTTTGGCCCAGAGAGTGTCACTATTAGATGTGGCCCTTTTGGAGTAGGTGTGGCCTTTTTGGATTAAGTGTGTCACTGTGGAAGTGGGCTTTCAGACCCTCATCCTAGCTGTCTGGAAGACAGTATTCTGCTAGCAGCATTCAGATGAAGATGTAGAACCCTCAGCTCCCCTTGCCTAAGCCTGCCTTGATGCTACCATGTTCCTGCCTTGATGATAATGTACTGAACCTCTGAACCTGTAAGCCAGGCCCAGTTAAATGTTATTATAAGAGTTGCCTTGGTTATAGTGTCTGTTCAAAGCAATAAAACTCTAAGGCACATCCAACTGATACCATCAGAGGCCTGAGACATGGGGACCATCAAGGTTCACTCCCTCCCTCAATACCTACTACAAGAACTTCCAGGGATGAGAACCATCCAGATGGTGAAAGGTCTTTGGAAGAATACAATTAACAAAAGACAGGGCAATATGACACCTCCAAAGCATAGCTACCCCAATACAGCAAGCCATGAGTTTCCTAACACAACTTAAATATAAGAAAATGACTTTAAATCCAATCTTGTAAAGATGACAGTGGCCCTTAAAAGGAAATGAATAAATCCCTTAAAGAAATATAGGAAAATGCAGTCAAATGCATAGCGTTCTTTAAAGAAGAAACAAATCACTTTAAGTCATACAGGCACATACAATTAAACAGGTCAAGGAAATAAATAAAACTGTGAAGTGGATAGAGAAACACTAAAGAAAATACAAACTGAGGAATTCCTAGATATGGAAAACCTAGGGAAGAGAACCGGAACTATATTTGCAAGCATCACCAACAAAACACAGGTGAAGGAAGAAATTATCTCAGGTATAACAGATAGTAGAAGAAATTGATACATCAGTCAAAGAAAATGTTAAAGCTAAAAAGTTTCTTGCACAAAACATCCAGGAAATCTTAGTTACCATGAAAAGACCTAATGTAAGAAAAATAGGAGTAGAAGAAAGTGATGAGTCCCAGTTCCAAGGCCTGGAAAACACTCTTAGCAAAGTAATAGAAGAAAGCATTCCTAACCTAAAGAAATAGATGCCTGTAAACATACAAGAAACTTTTAGAACACCAATTAGACTGAACCAGAGAGGAAAATCCTTCTGCTACATAATAATCAAAACACAAAATCTAAAAACAAAGAAAGAATATTAATCACAGCAAGGCAAAAATGTTAGGTAAAATACAAAGATAGACTATAAGAATTAACATCTCAATAGAGACTCTAAAAGCTAGAAGGGTCTGGTCAGATATCTTGCAACATCTGAAAAACTGCAGGTACCAACCTGGATTACCATGCCAATCAAAACTCCCCATCACCCAAGCTTGAGAAAACAAAATATTTCAAGACATATCCAAATTCAAACAATATCTATCCATAAATCCAGTCCTACAGAGAATACTAGCAAGAGAACTCTAACACAAGAAGGATAACTGCATCAAAGAAAGCAAAAGAAATGAGTAATTACATAGTAGCAATGAAGACAAGGAAAGTGTACATGCACGCGCATGCGCGCGCGCACACACACACACACACACACACACACACACAGACTCTAACACCACCAACATCAAAATAACAGGCAATAATAATGATTGGCCATTAATATCTCTCAAAATCAATGGACTCAATACCCCAATAAAAAGACACAGGCTAACAAAACGGATGCTAAAACAGACTCCATCATTCTGCTGTATACAAGAGACACATCTCAACAATAAAGATAGACATTACCTCAGAGTAAAGGGCTGGAAAAAGTTTTGCAGGCAAACAGACCCAAGATGCAAGCTGGAGTACCCATTCTAATATCTAGTAAAAGAGATTTTCAACAAAATGTAATCAAAAGATACTGGGAAGGGTATTCACAGTCATCAAAGGAAAAAAAAACTATCAAGATTATCTCTCAAATATGCCCCAAACACAAGGGCACCCACACTTGTGTATTAAAAAACATTGCTAAAGTTTAAATTGCACATTGACCACACACATTAACAGTAGGAGACATTAACATCCCACTCTCAGCAATTGACAGAATATCCAGACAAAAACTAAACAGAGAAATATTTAACAGACATTGTGAATCAAATGAACTGAATAGACATCCACAGAATATTTCACCCAAGCAAAGCCAAATGTATCTTCTTCTCAGTACCTCATGAATCCTTCTCCAAAACTAGCCATGGTCACAAAGCAAGCCTAAAGAGATAAAAAAATTAAAATAAAACCTTGTATCTTCTCAGACTACCATGGATTGAAATTGGATTTCAAAAACAGGAAACCTGGAAAGCTTACATACTCATGTAAATTTAACAACTGTCTACTCAATGATTTCTGCATCAGGAAAGAAAGAAAGAAAGAAAGAAAGAAAGAAAGAAAGAAAGAAAGAAAGAAAGAAAGAAAGAAAGAAGAAAGAAAGAGGAAAGAAAGAAAGGAGGAAGGAAGGAAGAAAGGAGGGAGGAAGGAAGGAAGGAAGGAAGGAAGGAAGGAGGAAGAAATTAAAGACTTTCTAGAATTGAATAAAAATGAATTCACAACATACCCAAATTTCTGGGACAGAATGAAAGCCGTGGTAAGAGGAAAGTTCAAAGCATGAAATTAGAAAGTTCTCTTATCAGCATTTCAAAAAAAAAAAAAAAACTTGAAGGCTCTAGAAAAAAATAGAAGAAACAGGCACTTTAGAAAGGAGTAAATGAACCCACACACCTATGGTCACTTGATTTTTGACAAAGGAGCCAAAACCATCCAATGGAAAAACGACAGCATTTTCAGCAAATGGTGCTGGTTCAACTAGAGGTCAGCATGTAGAAGAATGCACATCAATCCATTCTTATCACCCTGTACAAAGCTTAAATCCAAGTGGATCAAGGACCTCCAAATCAAACAAGATACACTCAAACTAATAGAAGAAAAAGTGGGGAAGAATCTCGAACACATGGACACTGGAGAAAATTTCCTGAACGAGACACCAATGGTTTATGCTCTAAGATCAAGAATCGACAAATGGGATCTCATAAAACAGCAAAGCTTCTATAAGGCAAAGGACACTGTTGTTAGGACAAAATGGCAAACAACAGATTGGGAAAAGATCTTTACCAATCCTACAATTGATAGAGGGCTTATATCCAAAATATACAAAGAACTCATGAAGTTAGACTGCAGAGACTCAAGTAGCCCTATTAAAAAATGGGGTTCAGAGCTAAACAAAGAATTCACAACTGAGGAATGCCGAATGGCTGAGAAACACCTAAAGAAATGTTCAACATCTTTAGTCATAAGAGAAATGCAAATCAAAACAACCCTGAAATTCCACCTCACACCAGTGAGAATGGCTAAGATCAAAAACTCGGGTGACAGCAAATGCTGGCGAGGATGTGGAGAAAGAGGAACACTCCTCCACTGTTGGTGGGATTGCAGACGGGTACAACCATTCTGGAAATCAGTCTGGAGGTCCCTCAGAAAATTGGACATTGAACTACCTGAAGATCCAGCTATACCTATCTTGGGCGTATAACCACAAGATGCCCCAACATATAAAAAAGACACGTGCTCCACTATGTTCATAGCAGCCTTATTTATAATAGCCAGAAGCTGGAAAGAACCCAGATGCCCTTCAACAGAGGAATGGATACAGAAAATGTGGTACATCTACACAATGGAATATTACTCAGCTATCAAAAACAATGCCTTTATGAAATTCATAGGCAAATGGATGGAACTGGAAAATATCATCCTGAGTGAGGTAACCCAATCACAGAAAAACACACATGGTATGCACTCATTGATAAGTGGCTATTAGCCCAAATGCTTGAATTACCCTAGATGCAGAGAACACATGAAACTCAAGAAAAATGATCAAAATGTGAATGCTTCACTCCTACTTTAAAAGGGGAACAAGAATACACTTGGCAGGGAATAGAGAGGCAAAGATTAAAACAGACACAGAAAGAACACCCATTCAGAGCCTGCCCCACATGTGGCCCATACATATACAGCCACCCAATTAGACAAGATAGATGAAGCATAGAAATGCAGGCTGACAGGAACCGGATATAGAGACACAGCCAGAATACAGTAAATACATAGGCAAATGCCATCATTAAACCACTGAACTAAGAACGGGACCCCCGTTGAAGGAATCAGAGAAAGAACTGAAAGAACTTGAAGAAGTTTGAGACCCCTTAGGAACAACAATGTCACCCAACCAGAGCTTCCAGGGACTAAGCACTACCCAAAGACTATACATGGACTGACCCTGGGCTCCAACCTCATAGGTAGCAATGAATAGCCTAGTAAGAGCATCAGTGGAAGGCGAAGCCCTTGGTCCTGTCAAGACTGAACCCCCAGTGAACGTGATTGTTGGGGAGAGGGAGGTAATGGGGGGAGAATGGGGAGGGGAACACCAATATAGAAGGGGAGAGGTAGGGGTTAGGGGACTGTTGGCCGGGATATGGGGAAAGGGAATAACAATTGAAATGTGAATAAGAAATACCCAGGTTAATAAAGATGGAGGGAAAAAAAGGAGTAAAAGGCAGGAAATAATCAAAATCAGGGCTGAAATCAGTTAGAAATAAAGATAATAGTATAAGAATCAAAAAAAAGCCTACATTCTGCATAATTATAAAATCTTAATGAAACGGATGATTTTTTTCTAGACAAATAATACCAATATTTAATCAGGATCAGATATACTATTTAAACAGCCCCCCCCCCCAATCCCTCAAGAAATAGAAGCATATGTGCAGCTTGGTCTTCTTTGGGGGCCTGAAAAACTGGAACGGGGCTATCCAAAAACCTGTTGCCTGCAAGTGGAATTCGTTCTTCTAGCTGGGCTGCCTTGTCTGGCCTCAATGGGAGAGGAAGCACCTAGCCTTGCAGAGTTGAAGTTGCAGGGTCAAGGGTGAGGAGGGAGAGTTGATACCCGCAGGAGTCCACCAGCTCAAAGGAGGAGATGAGGAGATGGGGTAAGGATTGTGAGAGAGAGTGACTAAGATGGGGACAGTGAGCAGGATGCAAAGTGAATAAGTAAATAGAAATAAAATTAAATCAAAATTAAAAACAAATAGGGAAGAAAATTGTACAGGATACCTCATGGTCACTTATTCTATGAATTATCACCATGAGAATCTCTCTAGTAACCTCTTTCTGCTGCAAAAAGAAACTCCTTTGATGAGTGGTGAGCGCTACACTAATCTGTGGCTCTAAAGACAGGAATTTCGGATACAGTTAGAAGCTACAGTGATACAGAAAATGGCTAAAATAGGTTCGTTTCTCCAGTCTGTGCCCTTTGCTACCAAGGGTAGTTGACATGAATTTCCTCCTGAACTGGCGTTAGACCTACTAAACAGCTGTTTGTTACCCTCAAGATATATTTTTTCTCCTCCCCCTCATCCTTTTTCTCTTCCTCCTCCTCCCCCTCGTCTCCCTCGGCCCCCTCTTCCTCCCCCTCGTCCCCCTCCTCTTCCCCCTCCTCTTCCCCTTCCTCCTCCTTCTTTTTAAATACTCCAGATTTTATTCCCCTCCTGGTCCATCCTCCAATTGTTCTACATCCCAAACCTCATGGCCTTCCTGTCTCCACTAGGATGTCCCCACACCACCGGCCCCACCAGACCTCTTTATCGTTTGTGGAATAGAAAGAAAATGTCTAAATAAATATTTATATAGAATATTAAATGTAGCGTCTCATTTTAACAATGGCTATTGTTATTATATATTTAACGTCTCTGCGTTTTAGAGTATCACTCATATTTTCATGTGATGAGATTTGTATACACCATATTATCAAAACTTTATCCTTTTTTTTTCCTAGTTCTAAATTTCAGTTACTCATTTAAAAGTCGGAAGATCTATGAACTGAAGTTTCTCTGGTCGACCACTAGATGGTAGAAGAACACTTTAAGAATCGAGCACATCCTCAACTTAGAGAAATGTGAGTTTATCCACAGAAGTAAAATGACAAACAAAAATCACTCAGCAAATAAATGTGCTTTCATTTTTTTAATGCAGGGCTAGAACTTGTGAATTTTTTATGAATGCTGGCTTCTGGCTCAAATGGCACTTGATTTTCATAGTCCATGACACTCTTTACTTTCTGCCTTAATACTCAACACTTTGATATAAAGTCAACAGAAAGTAGTCTCTGATGAATTACTATGGTCTTTCTGATAAATTCTTAAAAGAAAACCAAATTAGTGTACACATTCCAACCCTCCAGAGTAGCAAATTACAAGAGTCCAGGAGAATTGACAGTAACTACAGTGCAGCTTCAATTTACTCTTTTTGAAAAATATGTATCATAATAAAATTAAAACCAGCATTGAATTAACCTTAATTATTTGTTCACCCCACATTTAGAAGTATCTGGGTACTGAAATTTTCTCATATTTTGTTAATCAATCTAAGATTTTAATAAATTGTTTAATTTGTTTACCTTAATGAAAAATATTTTATCATTTCATTCTAAAAACATACAGGTTAAAGGACAAGCCAGCTATTACGAGAACTAGAGGTTCAGTAAAATATTATCCCAAATAAACATTTTCCCAAAAAAATATTTCCAGTTTACTTGACTCTACGTCATGACTCAACCTTTTGATTCCCAGCCACTTTGGGTGTTTAGAGGAATAAAGACTATGGTGTGCACATCTGGATGTGTACAGTGAAATTTATATTCAAACATTATAAGAATTCATACCATACAAGCTGTGTGTCTCCAAGGTACTATCACTATTCTTTGCTCAACATCTGCAAAAGTCTAAAGCATGATTTGTTGTTTTCAAACCCCCTTATTTTATTGTAAGACTACATAACTAAAATGCACATAATAGTGTTGTGGCCAGGAAAAAAAATGAAGATAATTTCCCTATAGTAAATACAAGCTTAAGTAGAAATATGAACTTCTCTCTACTACTAATCCAAGTTTACACTGGTGGAGGTCCCTTAGATATTTCCATAATTGGTACCTCTCTTTGTAGAGTCAGTAATTTTCCTACGTTCCTTAAATAAAACAGCAAATTAAAAAAAAATTACTCCTTTAACAGGAGCTCTCTAGTCAAACGAATGAAAACTGCATAATTACATCCTGGTTTCCTAATGTACTCTTTGTGTAATGTACAATGTATATTAGCACGTTAGAGGAAAATGCTTTCAGAAACTGCATGAAATTATTTTAACAAGATACATAGTGAATTTTAGTCATGTTTTAATACAATACATTTTTAGAAACACAGCTTTCTCAGTGCAAATCAGACTTTCCCAGTCCCATGTACTTTTTGTGAATACTTAATTCCATAAATAATTATTTGTGTAGTGTCATATCCTTTCAATCCCCATATTTTGCAAATAGGCAACTGAAAAATGTTTGAGGCCAATACTGACTGCATAGTGAAATTCAGTCCACAAAAGAACATTAATTTTCAAGTATTGCATATTTTAAATTACTTATACATGCATATATTTAGTTATCCTCCATACATGCTTAGTGTCTCATTTTCTTTGTAGTTTCTTTTTATCTTCTTCACTCATTTTTTTCTTTCATTGTTTGTGAAAAATTTTTTTCGTTTTAGATAGATTTTCACAATATAAGCTGGCTCTCTTCAGCATCTTAAAGGCTGAGAATACAAGAGCATGTCACTCTTCTGAGCTCCGTTCTCCTTCTATGTGTTTTTCTGAATGTATAAGTACAAAACCAATAAATAAATAAAATATAATTCATGATTTCATTCTCTATCAAGCTGGAATCTATATTTTATTATTTCAAAACAACTGTGAAAGTTTCCTGCAGGCACAGAAATACTTGAAATTAAAGGAGACCAGGAAGTATTCAGATAGCCCTCAAAAATTCAACTCTTCAGTAAAACAAAGACTAAACAACATTTTTCTCTGTCAGTAAAACTTCCAATATGCTCTGCCAATAAATCTATATCAATATATAAAAACTGTATATGTCTTGACTTGATATTATTTAGACAAAACCTCAAAAGGATTATGAGATATTAAAATCTGAAATCCATTCTTACAAAAATGTGTCATTTACCCATGGTTTATATTATATTTACTATAAAACCTTGTTAGGCAAATTCCATTATGCTTCCCTTATTTGATGTAGTTTTCAAATGGAAAAAACATAAAGGGATAATTATTTAGGTAATTAAAGACAAGTGGTTAGTAATTTCATTTATGTGCATATTCTTTAAGTTCATAGGCTACCAAAGGAATCATTTGTTCATTTTTGTGGAGCTGGAGCTCGGAAAGAAATGTAGACCATGACTCCTCATTTGAAGTGTCAGATGAGCTAAATGGACGTTGGATTTCACCACACTTCATAGTAAGTAGGAAAATTCCCCTTAGCCTGTAGCAAATTTTTGTTCTAAGTGTTCCCAATGTGTTCCTACAGCTTTGCAGATCACTGAGGCTCACATTCCTTCCCAGTCACTTCAGGATTTCGTGTGATTGCTATTTTAAAGTCTCCCAACAGTCACACCAGATTTTATAGTCCAATGTCAATGTTTCTTGGCATTGTAATTCTCTCACAATTCTTTTGTGCTTTTTTTAATGTGTTTGTTTCCTGCCAGTTTTACATGCCAACATCCACACCCAAAGCTCATTTTTTAAAGATAGATTTAATGTTTAATATATTTTGTTGGGTTATGGTTCCATAGCCTTTCCTCAACTAAATCTGAGATCCTATGATCTGTATGGAGAAATGAGAAGGGGAAAACCCTGTAACTGATTTTCATTCTAAGGCCAAGTCACACAGTTTAATTAAATGCCTTCATTAGATTTCTGATTAAAAATATTTTATTTAATTTACTATTTTTGGAAAAAAAGAAGTTGTTTTTAGATCTGTTGAAAAAAATAAACTTCATGAAAGTTCTCTATCCCTTGGTATATATGCTTTTAACTTTTCAATTAAGAAAAATTAAAGGAACTCTTTTCCAAAGTTGTTTGTGAATTTGAATCCCATCTAACATTTCTTTACTAAAAGAAATGTACTCCCTCCATTCTTCAGTGCCTGTACAATGTAGTAGGAGAAAGATGGAGGGAGGGGATTAAATAAAAAAAAGATAGATGGTGTATAGGTAGGTGATAGATAGATAGATAGATAGATAGATAGATAGATAGATAGATATAGATAGACAGACAGACAGATAGATGATAGGCCGATAGAAATTAATAGAATAAAAGAAAGAAAGAAAGAAAGAAAGAAAGAAAGAAAGAAAGAAAGGAAAGAAAGAGGGAAGGAAGGAAGAAAGGGGGAAGGAAGGAAAGAAGGAAGAGAAAAAAAGAAAGGAAGGAAGAAAGGAAGGAAGGAAGGAAGAAAGGAAGAAAGAAAGAAAGAAAGAAAGAAAGAAAGAAAGAAAGAAAGAAAAAGAAGACAATATAGAGGAGGCATCTAGACTCTAGATTTTAATATGGATTTACTCTACACGGACTTAACATCATTGCTCACAAGTAAAGAGACACCACTATAAAGCCTCCATGCATGGAACAGAGACATCACAAGCCAAGGAAGGGAAAATAATCAGCTGTCTTCACAACCTGGGAGGCCAGCATGGAGCAGATTATTCCAAATAGCTACCAGAAGAAATCAACTCATCTGACATACTGACTTCAGACTTCTGATCTGCATATCTGTGAGAGAATACAACTCTGCATTTGTGCACAGACAGGCTAGCACTCTGGTGAACAATACCAGGAACATCTTTTTAAAGAGGGATTTTAATAGTTGTCATAGATACATTCTGCATGAAGATTATCTTCAAATTTAAGAGGACATCATGCATTATAAGAACATTCCCAAATAAGCAATAAAAATATTATGTTGGATAAAGGTTTCATTAGAAAATGTTTTAGATGACTGTAGAAGAAAGAGTGAGGGAAGGGAAAAGGCAGAGAGGGAGGGAAGGGGAGGGGGAGAGGAGGAGAGGGGAGGGGAGAGAGGAAGGGGAGCGAGGCGAAGGGGAGGGAGAGGGAGAGGGAGAAGGAGAGAATTATTGAGATGTGGGCTAGAAAGTCTGCACGGGAGATAGAAAACCTTGTCAAACAACCTTTGCTACTTGAGGTTGGTTTTTAAATCCTACAATAAAAGAAATATGGTTCCTGAAAGTTGCCCACTCATCTCCATGGAGTGTTGTGTCATCCACACATTATATGAACCTACATGTGGGCCCTTCCTTGTTTCTGCTATCAGGGTATTCAGGAATTATTGGGCACCAAGACAGAGTGAAAGGAACAAAGCATGCAGAAGCAGAGCTGCAAGGGAGATAAGCCTCTGCCAAAAGAGTTTTCGGTGTTCCAGCTTTCTTGACTAGGAGTAATAAAAGCTATATAAATCTTGTAGGGTCGGTAGGGTTTGGGGGTGACTGTTTATTACTGACTGTGGCTGAGGTGCTGGGAATGCTTCATTTCAAGAAGAGGAATTCCAGGTGCTTGTAGGACATATTGTTATAGGGAGAGAATTTAACTCTTTAATTTGGCCATTAGGCTACTGTGACTACCTCAATGGAGACGAGAGTTGTAAACCCTGAGCATATAGGCCCAGTACAGGGTGGGATTGCCTCTTACCTTTGCTGGTCTCAAGATGAGATTATTAAGGTTTGGACATGTTATGACATTACCCTTTTTCCAGGCCCATTTTACCCAGTCGCACTTGCCCCACATCCACACAGAACAATAATACATTTTAAAAAAATGAATGGTGATTTTTTTAGTAAAACTAAAATGCAATAGTTTTGAACATTCTCTTACAATGAGACTTCTGTAAATGACAATATTGTGATGACTCTGGTAAAAGACAGTGCTGTAAATAATGCCACACAAAGTGCCTTCTTATAGCACCAGTGGAAGGGGAAGTCCTTGGTCCTGCCAAGACTGAACCCCTATTGAAGGTGATTGTTGGGGGGAGGGTTGTAATGGGGGGAGGATGGGGAGGGGAAGCCCATTCAGAAGGGGAGGGGGAGGAGTTAGGGGGATGTTGGCATGGAAACCGGGAAGGGGAATAACAATCGAAATGTAAATAAGAAGTACTCACGTTAATAAAGATAAAAAAAAGTGCCTTCTTACGCCATAATTTTCTATAAGAATATATCCATATAAATGAGGTGGTGATATATAAAAGAAATAATAACACAATATTCACAGAGAAACCATATAAACTAGGAAAAGATAAAATAAGAAAGCTAAGAATTGTGAATGAAACAAATCAAATATCTTTCAATCACTAGGAGAAAACCTGAATTAAGATCTGTGCTAAAGAATACAGTACAGGAAACAGAATGTTTGTACAAACACTTACAGAAGTATGGGAGGGAATTCATTGAGAAACAGACAATGTACTGTATTATGCAATCTAATATCAAGAGAGTAGAGAGAATAAAATGAAGAGTTTTCCAAAATGTTCAAGAGGTATAGTAAAATTGAACGGAACACAATTGGCTAGAAGTTTCCTGCACATCTTATTGTTTTTATAAATTGAGATCTGGAAGTTTTTCCTTCTTAGGCATGTTTGTAAACAAAGAAAATGAATTCAATGAGAATGAATAAGAGTATACAAGTCTATGTTTAATATAAAGATAGAATTTTTATGACAAAATCATTTATTATTAATGAGAAATTATGGTATAGTTTTCTCATGAAAATAAAAATGGAAGTTATATATGCTCAGAAACCCATGCCAGTGTAAATCAAATATGAAACAGAAAGTCACAAACTGAGTATCTGGGAAAGTCTTTTACCTCCTGACTCGTATAGTCAGAATAAAAACCTGGAAAATACATAGGGAACCATAGCTACAGAAATTTCCATATAACAGAAAGAGTAAAAGTTGCATTTGTATGGGATCAAGAAACGAGAGATAAGATTGAGTCACTGAAGACATAAATAAAAAAAAATTCATATCATGAGTTGAAAATTTCCATTGTCTGATATAAAAAGTATGTTAGATGCAATTCCAGCAGATATGACATTGTAGAGTTTAGTAATAAAAATCGTTAATGATACTACCTATTTTAAAGATTTATTTAATTAATGATTTACTTACTTATGTACTTTTACATGCATTATTTTGAGTCTCCTGACATTTGGAACTGAACCTGTGTCTTCTCCAAGAGCAGAAAGCATAACAAACAACTAAGTTTGTTATCCCAAGCGCTCTCCTGCCCAGTGCACTTCATTTTCAATCGAAGGATAAAACAATTGAAAGTATATTAATGGAATATTAGGAACAGGGTAACACAATCTACTGAAGCCTAATACATGTAAAATTAGATTCTCTAAGGAGAAGATCAGGTGAAGAGTGCTTTATTGAAATAAGGCTCTTAGATGCTACAAAGTTGACATAAAATATGAATTCAAGGGCCCAGGAAGAAAAACTAACCTCATACACACACCACATCCAACAAACAAAGGATAATGCCCAAGTTAAATAATAAAGGGCTTTAAGAGTAAAATACTAAGACTGTAACATGCGGGAAGTGAGAAGCATTTTCTTCAGAGAAATAAGGATAACAAAGAGTCGGCTTGCTTTTCCAGAGAATCTGAAATCTACTTGATTACGAAATGATATCACTTTCATAAAATCATTAAATTGCTAGGACTAAACATTGAAACAATGAAAATATTTTGTTCATTTAAGTCAATGCACTCTTCAGGAGAGTCAGGAGTTTTGTTTTTGTTTTTGTGTTTTTTTTTTCTTTTCTTTTTTTGGATTTTTTTAAATTTACATTTCAAATGTTATCCCCTTTCCAAGCCTCCCCCCCCCCCGCTGAAACCCCCATCCCACCCCTCCCCCTGCTTCTGTGAGAGTGCTCCCCCAACCGCCTACTTCGGAGAGCGGGTTTTGGGAGTTGATGGGTCCTGATTCCACTGGGCTCCCTGTGGCAGCTGTGTGACTTCCGGAAGGTTGTTACCAAATTCTCCGTGTAGAGGATCTTTTGGGGTGCCTCAGGATATGGTGTCTTTGGGGAACAGACTAGCTAGCAGTCTGACCCAGCAGAAAGGATAACATATTTTTTTAACCCTCAACAAACACCCTACCCTCTCCACAAAGCTTTAATTTAGTATGGAATTCCTAAAGTCAACAATTCTTTTTAGGCTTAAAAGATTTTATTGCTGAGATTCTTTTTAGGGTTTCTCTACTCTTTTCATTATAAACATTTTTTATTGGATATTTTATGTATTTACATTTCAAATGTTATTCCCTTCCCTGGTTTCCCTCTCTCCCATTCCTCCTCCACCTGCTTCTATGAAGATACTCCCACCCCCACCCACCCACTCCCATCTCACTGCCCTGGCATTCCCCTACACTGTGGTATCTAATCTTCACAGGACCGAGGGCCTCTCCTCCCATTGATGCTAGGCAAGGACATCCTCTGCTACATATGGGGCTGGAGCCATGGGTCATTCCACATGTACTCTTTGGTTAATGGTTTAGTCCCTGGGAGCTCTAGGAAGTCTGGTTGGTCAATATTGTTTTTCCTATGGAGTTGCACACTTCTTCAGTTCCTTCAGTCCTTTCTCTAACTTCCATTGGGGACCTTGTTCTTGAAGTGGGAAGAAATTGTTGAAAATTAGTTTAAAGTTTAAAAGCATACTTGACTATATTTTCACTTTTGCCTTAGAACTATTTATACATTTTGATATTATAGTTTATTTTCAAGTTTAATGGCAGCCTGTCAGAAGATTGTGCGAAACATCACACTTAACATACATTTAAGCCTGCTTTAAGTATGGTAAATTGATCTTCAAACTTGTGTCTGAATGAACTTTATGAATTGAAATCTTGTAATTTAAAGATTATAAAAAGTGTATAGAATAAGGGTGGCTTTGTTATCAGGGGCTCTCAAAAACCTAGTCTTTTGAGGTTTAATTGTAAATGGATTGAATTTCATTGGCTAAATGCCCAATGTAAAATTATGGTGGGAAAACTAGGAAACATATTTTAAGTTTTTGCTGTTGTTGTTGTTAACACAATCATTTAATCACATAGTGCAGGGTAGTCACCCAGCCATGAAACATTTTTTCCATTCTTATTTATTCTTCTTTGAGAAGTGTTTTTCACTGTTGCCACAGAATTCAATATCTGTTTGATGTGGTGATCCCAAGGGAACAGGAGCCTTCTGGGAGAATTTTGTGGACTTAATATTTCCTAAAGTACTTTTGATTGCATCCCCCATTAAGTTCAATAACATTAAAAAACAAAACAAAAACAAGAATGTAACTTTCAGTAAAGTTTCAACATGAAATGTAGGTCTGTACTTTAACATGAACCTTAGAAGAGATTTCCGGCATCTGCACTTTTAAAATTACAGTAGTCACATAAAAGCCATTTACTCGGGCTTTCTAACTTTATGGCAATTTCCACTGTTTGGTTATTATGAGATCTCAGCTAAGAAAATGAGCATTGATTACAGCAAAATCATCACTGAGAATATGGTGCACCCCAGTGCTGAGAAGTCCTTGATACTGGCAGAACAGAAGAACAAACAAGTACGTACAGCAGACTTCACGTTCACTTCCTCTATCCACTCCCTGCCTGGAAGAGCAGGGACTGGCCAGGAAAATGAAATAATAGAAAATACAGAAGCTGCTTTTGCCCTGTGCTTCAGAAGATAAAGGTGCTTTTCTGCACATGCTCTCTCCTTGGAAAAGTTATTTTGGAGACAAAGGGACACAAGGGCCATGTACTTTTGTCAGCTTCTCAATCACTTTGTGATTCTCCTTTTTATTCTTGACCGTTTTCTTGGTCTTTGTTTCTGCATTTGAATAATGACATTTCTGCGAGCAAGGTTTTTTTCGACGAAACCAGTTATAGCCTGTCTTACTTCATTTTATGACTTTTACTGCAGTAAGTAACACTGTCTCTCTTTTTGTGCTGTTCCCAATGCTGGCTCCGAATGCAGCCTCTATTTCTGCATTAGAAGTACATGGGCACCCTGCACTTAACTCCTCATTTGTAACTCAATAATGGCTGAGTGGTTCCAGGTTATCTCATTTGATACCTGCACAGTCTTTATTTGGTGGTAATCCTAAAGTAATGCAGGGTTTCTTCCAGGTATATATAAGCCGTATTAAGTTTCTGTGTTTCAATTACATAAAGAACCAGATGTTAAATTTCCATTACTGATTATAGTAATCCAATTGGTGCTAAATTGGTCTCCTCACATTTCATCACTGTTGTGGTTTTGTGCACTCTTATATTTCTTTAAAAAAAATCTTTTGTGTGAGAGAAAAATGCAAGCAATTTTCCTGAGATTACAGCTCACATTTTGCTACTATGTAACCTAAACTTGTCTACACATTTGAGACATTTGATTTTAAATATTCACATGAAAATTCTCCCGCTACTACACATTTTTTCTCTTTTTTTCCCCATCTTTATTGACTTGAGTATTTCTTATTTACATTTCGATTGTTATTCCCCTTCCCTGTTTCCGGGCCAACATCCCCCAACCCCACCCACTCCCCTTCTAGATGGGGGTTCCCCTCCCCATCCTCCCCCCATTACCACCCTCCCCCTAACAATCACTTTCACTGAGGGTTCAGTCTTGGCAGGACCAATGGCTTCCCCTTCCACTGGTGCTCTTACTAGGCTATTCATTGCTACCTATGAGGTTGGAGCCCAGGGTCAATCCATGTATAGTGTTTGGGTAGTGGCTTAGTCCCTGGAAGCTCTGCTACTACACATTTTTAGAGGTATAGTGAAAAGTTTTAGAAAACGAAAGAGCAGTAGTCACACTAGGTTCCTTGATAGCTAAGAGAGAAAAGTTAGCGTACTTGTCAGGTCTTCTACACATTTTCCATACTTCCCAAAGCATTACAGACCCCCTTGGTGTATGGACTAGGATTTTGACCTGTCAGTGTAGAGAACATGTCTACTATCCAATGAAATTAGATATCTTGTCTCAAAACTGGAATAAAAAGGCCAGGCTGCCTCCAGTTAGTGTCCCATCCTGTGGGGATTTCTTGGGATATGAAACAAAATCCACATGTCCATGGATCTTGGTGTCCTTCATTTATTTTGGACCAAATGGGCAGTTTATGTTTTCTCTAGAAAGAGAATCTCCATAATCTAAAAGAACCCAATGGGTTGGTGACGTTTCTGCGTTTATATAGTGCAAATGCCCAGCATAATAATGTGAATTGAGCATCTTGTCTGGGTGATAAAAGGCATCTTCATTTTTCCTATCAGTTCTTGGCAGTGGGAGCATAGTGAAAGGAAAGAGATGTTCCATTGATTGATAGATCAGGAAAACGTATCATGCGGATACTGACTTGTGTATTACATTTCTTGCACTGAGAAATGAATGGAGAATAATATAAAATTTCAACTTGGGCTACTCAAAAATGATGTCAGACAGACTTCTGAATCTCATGCATCTCCTGAAAGAAAGCAAAGTCCCTGAGCCTCCCAAAGATTTGTCTCTAACAAATGTACCTTTATCTAGGTCTTTAATTTTAATGGGCGTCACTAAAATTTATCAAGAAAGTTGCAAGATTAAGGTTTTTAAAGTTGGAGGATAGGTATTAATACCAGAATTTATCTTGAAAGGCAAAGAATAAAATTAAGCGTGTGAAAAAAGAAGAAATCAGGATTGTAGCCGTGGCATAAATGATGTTTAGAGTATTTTGTACAGTATCTTTTATATAACTAACCTCAAAAATTATATTTTTACTTCCGCAGAAAATATGCTAAACTTCACTCCGTGTTTCATTTTGTGTATTTATTTCACCATTGTTGAATTTTATTGTATTATTCTGTCAGGTTGATTTTCTGTTTTTTAGTATTCTTACATGAGACCTTCTTTGTTGTTAATCACAGGTCAGTTAAGGCTAATATTTTCTAACTGTTGGATAATTATCTCTATTGAAATTTTAATGCAGAAAACACTGAGATTTGCAAGGATTATAATTTTTACCCAGTTAATGGGATTTTAAAATATTATTTATTTAATGAGTAGATTTTTATTTTAATTAAAAATAGTTATTTGATTGGATGTCCCTTGAAATTTATTGGAATTTTCTTCACACACGAATTCACATTTTATATTGATGGCACTTGGAAATAAATATCACTACCTTGAGGTATTTTTGTATTTTAGACTTATTTTCTCATTTTAATCTTCATTTTCTTCTTCTCTGAACACTATTTATCAAGCTCATAATAATTCTGTTTATATTCAAATTATGAATGCATAGTATATCTCCTGGGTTTCAAAAATTACATACAGATTTTAGTTAATCATTCGTTCGTTTATTTGCTTGTCTTTTGAGTGTATGTATGTTTGTGTGTCAAGGAGCATGTGAGGATATCACAGCACAACTTTGGGAATTCAGTTCTCCCCTTTCTCCATATTTCTCCTAGCAACAAACTCGCATAATAAGACTTGCTCACAATTGCTGCTACCTACAAATACCGTCCTGATCACCTCAGATTTAGGAATTTCAATTTTTCAGTAATGACTAATTGAAAATCAGAAACTGCCTCAGGCAAATGTGTTTTTGAGCATGTTGTTTTCAATCACTGACTCATTTTTGTATAGGTATATTTGAAGCTATTCCATAAAAACCCTTGTCCATATTTGTTTTGTCTTAATATTGCTGGTGAGAAAATACTGTGAAATGAAAGTTACTAAAACATTTCCTGGTCATGTAATTCATATAGACATACACATTTATATAACTATATGAAAAAACCAAGATTGCTGTCAGACTATGGTAGTAAGAAATGCATATAAAATAAAAAGTAAGTATGGGCAAATTGGTAAAAATTTAAAGCAAAAATGTGTTTGACATTGGGTTACATTAGTATTCATGTAGAAGAACATAAAGTCTGTATTTCTCAGGTTATTTTCATCCACATAATATTATAACGCAACAACTGGAAGCCTAAAGCTCTCCAGATGCTTAAAACAATTGGAATGCTCCTAGTACACACAACGAAGTGGAGAGAACAGGAGTTAGAAAGGATCTGCAAGGGTTCTGTCTTCGATGAGTGAGAGGCACATGGACAAATAAGTCCCATTTGTCCATACTGCTTCGGGTCACTGATCAAAGTTCAACAATTAGTTGTCAGGTTTCACTTTCCAAAAGGTAAGGAAAAAACGTAAACGGAAACGAGATGACACAAAACTAGAAAATGTAGAAATAAGGAAATGAAGATGAGAGAAGGGCGGGGGGCAGAGAGAAGTGGGTAAAGGAACAGTGAGTTTGATAGGAAAAAAGAAAAGAACAGAAGATAGAAAAACAATTATGTGTAATATTTTGTCATCGTTGACTAGCGTATTAGAAAGAATTAGAGTATATGTGTGTTTCAGAATGTGTGGAGGAGTGGGATTTGAATAAATATTTCACAAACACAAAATATTAATTTTATAGCCATTGGTTACCTAGTCTTTTCATAAATACAATATTTACTCTGGTGTAATTTTAACAGTTAACAGTCTTAGAAATTTAAAAGAATGAGAGACGTTATAAATATCCACTAATCAGAGCCAATAATAAAAAAGTGTAGAATAAACTCCAGCCAAGTTCACAAGCTGAGAAACTGGTCTGTTTTCTGAGCTTCCTCATCAATCACATAGGAAACATTTTCAAAATTATTATTTACTATTGATCATCTTCCAAGCCTATCAGTCTATTGTCTCTCTGGGATATAAGTACACATGTTTATAAAAGTTCCATGTGTGTTGTGTGAATTCTTGATTGAGTTCGCAACATTAGGTACATAAAAGGTGCCTCCTTCCTCAAGCTAGGCTTCTATGAGAAAGCAACATGTAGAGACATGACATGCATTAGCTTATGGATGAGGGCAGACTACTTCCAGAGGGCAGGTTGTTGAAATACACTGCTGAGAGAAGGCGGCTTCACTCTTGCGTATTTCCATAGAGACCAGATCTAGTTACACACATCTAGTAGAAATCACATCCAGCTCATCACATTTCCTTTCTTTTCCCTTAAAGGGCTCTGACAACCAGAGCTCCCAGGGACTAAGTCACTATCCAAAGACTATACATGGATTGTCCCTGGGCTCCAACCTCATAGGTAGCAATGAATAGCCTAGTAACAGCACCAGTGGAAAGGGAAGCCCTTAGTCCTGCCAAGACTGAATCCCCAGTGAGTGGAATGGTTGGCTTGGAGGGAGGGCGGTAATGGGAGGAGGATGGGGAGGGGAACAACCAATTAGAAGGGGAGGGGGAGGAGTTAGAGGAATGTTGGCCTGGAAACAGGGAAAGGGAATAACAAATGAAATGTAAATAAGAAATACCCAAGTTAATAAAGATGGAGAAAAAAAAGGGGGGCTCTGACAAGCTGACAAATCGGCTCCAGAAACAATTCAAAATCTGAAGATGATAATCCTGCAAATGTATATTTTTTTGGACAGTGGCTGCCTTTTAGTGAAATACAACTCTTCAACATGCGTATTTGGTTTTGGAAGAGAAGATGATGCTGGAGCATCTAAGAGTCATCCACATTTTTTTCATTCTAATTATTTCAATCTTTCCTTGAAAAATAATACTTACATTATGGTTTGTTCAAATATGTATTTATTGATATCATAGTTTACTCTGTGAAAACTAAAATAGCTTATTTTCCCTAATGCAGTGATTGTTTTATAAAAAAATAAACAAGATTTCCTACTGAGATGTTTTGCATATCCTAAAATTTTTAGGCTTTGACAGATCGTGCTGAATTTTTACATTAGTAGTTGTTTAGCTAGCATAGAGTTAAGTTTATGAAATTAAAGTGTCTTTTTGCACTCCTTCCTCCTCCTCTTCCTTCCTTCCTTCTCCTTCTTCTTTTCTCCCCATAGCCATTCCAGTCCTCACTTACTATTTATACTTAATCTTATTTTTAAAAAAGTATAAGGTTCCTAGGTATTCAATAAGAATTTTAGGTAGGGACATTTTTATCAAAATTACCATTACTGATAAGTTATTACTTCTAAAAGCTTATTATACCTTCTCAAAATATGCTGAACAAATTTATTTCCTGGATGCTAAAACCGAGAATGGAGGCAGAGACGTTGGATGAAGTATTCAAAGAAGAAATACAGATATGGCTGTGCTTTTCTTTGTGTTGAGGGATACTATACCTCTTCATCATAATAATAGTTGCATGCTCCAAATATGGGTGAGACAACATGGATCCAAGTCCAACCTCACTGAGGCTAGAAAACTGTTGAGGAAATCCTAGAGTGGCCCTTATTTGCATGGTATGGTATTCTTGTTTGATGAGAGAGAGAGAGAGAGAGAGAGAGAGAGAGAGAGAGAGAGAGATACTTACCTGCAACCAAAAGACTAATATGAGGGCGGTGTGGCTTTTCAGATCTCCATGAGGACAGATTTTTATTTGTTTGCTTGATTTTTTTAACAGACCTTGCCTCGAGTTTATTTTTAAAAACAGGATAAGACAGTGGTCATCTGCGAATAGTTTGTAGGTGTGTCACATCAGTCCATCTGTCTTCACACTATCCTAGGGAGACTTTTTCTATGGGTTCTTCATAGAGACCAGAGCACCTTTGCGAGCTAGAGCTGAAGCATAGGCCTGAGCTGGAGCTGAGGTCTCTGCCTTGGTTTGAACCTTATGTTTTGATTGTCAGAGCCTATGACCTTTGGCTATTAACTTCTAAAATGCTTCCCTACCTTGAGGTAAGCAATAGATTCATGGCATCTGACTTTGTTGTTGGGGTCCTTTGGTAATTTGGGCTTAAACCAAATGCTTGACAAGGGCCTTAAGAGCCTCTCCACTTGCACCTATTGCTTTTGAATTGCTTCCTTGCACCTTCAGCAGGCCTTTCTTGTGCTTCTTAGCAAAGTACATGGTCCTCAAGAACTTGTGTTCAACCCCCTTAAGAGATCTGCAAATTTGTGAATAGGGTTTCTTGGCTATTTCTATGCCATTTGCAGGATTGTATGTGTGTAGTGTGGTTCTTGGACTTTGCTATGTCTGCATCGTAATCTGCAGCACCCAAAGTGTCTAGAACTGGGAGAGAAAGAAAGAAAAAGTCAGTGCTGGGGTATATGATTTTAAGAGGTTAAAGATGCTCTTGCATTGGCACATCTGAGTGAGTAGGTGATAAAACTACCAAGAGGTCATGAGGACAAGATTAAGCACAGACAACAATATCTGCCCAGGTCACCTGAAGGTGAATGCATTCATGTCTGTGTTAATCAGGAGATTCCATAGAAATTATTAACAATAAGTTGATGCATAGGTCAGTTGTTATTAGAAAGTGTTAAAGCCTGTGCAATGGTTTACAGAGCATATAAATGCTAGAATTGAACAGTTAAACAAGATTTAGTGTATCCTGAGGTGGGCAATTATCCCTCTAAAGGATGTGGTATGCGTTTCTCTCTTGCATGTAAGTTCACTTTCGGTGGTATTATTTGCCTAGTCCGGAACCCCTTTAAGCAGTCTTGTATGCACAAAAAGAAAAGCAAAAATGGCCATGGCCAGAGTGCTAACCCAGCAACCAGCATAATCAGTGAGCCAGCTCCACTGGCAGGCACAGCAGGCTAGAACATATGTTTCACCTATAGCTTGATACGGGTCAAGATTGAAGCCAAATTTGGAGAGACTACTAGGATGATGAGGCCACGTTGGGCACGGAATATGACTGCAAATTTTACAGGATTAGATATGGTGGTGCCTCCCATTCATGTCATTGTGTCCACAGTCGATCTCAACAAAAATACTCATTTAAATAGTGGGATCTTTCCATGCTGTGTTTGCCCTTGCTAATGTTTCTTTTTAAAACAGTCTCTTAGCCACTGAGGACATTAAGAGTTTTTGGAGCTCACAGGAGGACTTTCAAATTTTCTCTCTTTATCCTGTAAAAGAGGTTTCATTATGTGATGATAAACTTCAAGTGCCTTATGGGTCTGAAAGAACGTCTGGAATTACAATTAAAGCCAGCAGTTCTAGGAATTTGAATAACAGCAACCTGAACAAGTGAGAAACCCACTCCCAGCAGACACATGCTTTAGTAAAAATCCCAATGCCATTGACAGCTACCTTCCTGCAATTTATATCAGGGAAACATTCAAAATTCTCATGAACTATATGATCAATTTCCATGGGACTGAGCTAGACGCTTCCTCCATGATGGCTGGCATTCATAATAACAGAAAGAGTCTGGAAGCCACTTGGAAATGAATTGTCACCAACAATCCTGACACTCTATAGACATTTTAGGTATGGTTTACCTACTTATGTAACAAAAGAAGACCAGTATAAGTGCAGTCAACTACTTATAGATTAAACTTATAGCCAGATACATAGAAGAAAATTATACCATAAGCCAAGGAAAGCTAGTGATTGGGGTGGTGGGTCATAGGCCCCAAATATGAAGCAACACCTATTGTTTTCATAATTAGAGATTTAGTGCCTGTCTAATGCTTTCTAATACTTTGTATTTACAACTATAAGATTAATGAAACTGTCATCTTCTTCAGTCCTTCATGGAGAGAAATTCTTTCTTCAGTGGGCTCTGTACTGCAGAGAATCATAACTGGTCAAGCTCCTAAGAATAAGTGACTATTCCTCTGTTATAGTGATCCATTGTTTGCTTATAATTGGAGAAAAGTAATCAGATATTTATAACACTCCATCACTTCATCAAGGAGCTTTGAGCATATTAAGGGAGAATATTAATGTTAAAAAATTGAGAACAGCAATTCTCAATCTGTGGGTTGAGACCCCTTCAGGTATCTTATATCAGATATCCAGCATAAGAGATATTTACATTATGATTCATAACAGGGGAAATTACAGTTGTGTAATACGAACAACATAAATTTATGATTGGGGATCACCATAACAACAGACTATATTAAAGGGTCACATCATTATGAAGGCTGAAAGCCCCTGATCTAGAGGAAGCTATAGAAAACATGTGAAGTCATTTATTCTGAATTGAAACATTCACTCTTGGATGGACAAACTAAGAAAAAGCTCAGATACTGCAGAATTTCTATAATCACCAGATCTGTCTTCAGGTTTCTGTAAACCATAGCAAGCATTTTAGGAGATACAAACCCTTGAGTGAAGTTTCAGTGGGGAGCTTCTGAACCATCTTTCATATTGAAGTGAGGCTTTCAGTGCTTTCACTGCCATGGTGTATCCCTGTTCTGTGGTTGGCACTCAGAAAGTCATTGGATTGGCACAGTTCAGATTTGGATAGAACCACTTCTTACATATGTCCTCAATAGTCTACCTGAGGCAAATAGATACTTAGTCCTTTATTCCTATAAAAAGTAACACCATAACCCATGGTATCTTAAAGTTGAATTTCAAGAAGGAAAGGAGGAAATGTGACAAAGCTAGAGGAGAGGGAGATAGTTAGAAAAATAAACAGATGTAGCAAATTGTTAAAATGCTTGCATGCAATATCAGTTTCACTTTTAGTGCTCAAGTTTATCATCAGTGACAATACTGCTTCCGGTCCAAGAGAGTCTACTACTCATGAAAACAATATGTAAAGAATTTGGTCGTACCTAACTATTTTAGCATTTGTCTTGCATTCCTCCTGGCATAGCCCTTCTATGCTGATTTGGCCCACTGCATATTTGCGGGCTGATGGACACTGAATACTTCTTTGTGGGCTTCTTCAGCACATAGTTATTTTGCACGAGAAGCATAACAGATCCAAGTATGTGTCATTTTGGCTTTCATTATCTAAGAATAATATATATCTAAAATGAATACAGCATGTAAACATGAAATAATAAAGAACGGAAAACTACTCCTATTTAATGGGGAAATATCTGGATATCCATGAGTTCAGTGTATTTCTACTCATTTCAATATTATCCTAATAGCATGTGCTAAATAAACAGAAATACTTAGTAATCATAACATTTGTCAATATTCTAACTAGGTGCGGGACATTGGTACAGAAGTCAGTCACCAGAGATGTTCATCAAATGACAGTAAAAAGATTTGGAAACATGATTTTTACGTATTGTTTATATAGACATATAACCACATATCAAGATATCAAGATTACCTCAGTAACCTTCTGTTTTCAATTCAAACACTACATGGTAAGAAATATTTTCACAATGAGTGAATATTGGTATTGAAGTTTTACTAATTATGCCATTTATTTATATTTGTGATTGAAAAAAAATGAAAGAGCTCTATCTTTTTAATTCTTAATGTCTGTTCTCCCCTTGAACAGGCAAAAGAAAATTTGTTGCTTTATTTAAGGCTTACAATTGTAGAACTTATACTCTGAAATTCAGTAAACTTCTCCAACATATTCATGATTTCTCAGTTCCCAGGTTAGTCCAAGGCCTACAGAGTTAGCACACAGATGTAAAGCATGAAGTAGACACACTGAGGTCAAAAGGCAGGTGGCGAGGGAAGGCTTGCAAAGCCACAAAAAGAGCCCCTGACAAGGAGAATGTGTGCAGATGTCTACCTACTAAAAATGATGCCTTGATCTCATTCCATCTATCATTCCAACAGTGCACAAAGGAAATCTTACTAATCTCAAGAAACACCTAACCGCATTTTATGATGTTCTGGCATCAGTCAATGTCCTGGATACCACAGCAATGTTCTCCATTTATTTCCCCTCCTTGGACCAAATGTATAAACTGCCCCTTTGTTTCCACACAGTCATTGCATTGTTTGGAAACCCTAGTAGCACTGAAGCCCATTCCCCTGTGGTGACTGATAAATCACTCTCACACACGTTTCTGCTGCATATTCTTAAAGTTTCACTGAGGCCATGATATTCGTAAATAGAAAGATAAAAGTACCAAGCGTTTTGATGTAGGAATTCATTCTGCAGTAGTCACTCACTCTCCTGTTTTCCTTTCAAGGCAGACATTAAAGGACTATGTTGAAATGACATTTTCTTATTCAACACTTCTACAAGAGGTATTTTGTTTTCACTTTAAAATTAAAGAATGAATTTCATTGATATTTTTCATAGAGATAAAATCACAATATAAAACAGAGCAACAACAAAACAATTCCCATAAACACAGTTGCAGAATGAACTGTTTAGTAATACCTTACTCTCCTAACAAAAGAAATCATGTACTTTGCAATAAAGAAGGCATAAAGATACCACAGTGTTTTCATGCACAATCTAACTGAGGATATATAATCAAACTCTGGAACCCCACTCCTGACTCTTCCCTAGCTACTCTGCAACTCCCATCACAAAGCAAATGCTCTCATACTTTACCTAAGACATGAAATGTGGGTGATCCTAATTTTTCTGCTCATATTGTATAGAAAATTAGGAGAGATGGCACACACGCTGTTAAGCCCTCTAGTAATATTGAAATATTTAAGATGTTTAAAATATGTTCATTGCCTTGACATCAATGTGAAAATGTTCACACATTATACCATAAAGTTTCGGTTGAATAAGTACATCACAGTTTATTTACTGGCTCGAAGGAAGTTTGAATAGTGTTTTTTTTTTGAAGGAATCATCTTTTATATTTTACATTTTCTTCATGATTTTGTTTAAAAACAAGTAGTCATATCTTTTTTAATTTTATTTTTTGAATATTTAATGCAATTTCAGTCCAAATGTTATCCCCTTTTTCCCCTCTCCCATATCCCCTTCCTCTTCCCTGGCTTCTATGAAGATGCTTCCTCTCCTATACACCCACTCCCACCTCAATGCCCTGGCATTCCCCTACATTTAGGAAACAAGTCTTTATAGGAACAAGGACTTTTCCTCCAATTGATGGTGGACAATGCTATCCTCTGTTACATATGTGGCTGGGGCCATAGGTCCCTCCATGTGTACTCATTGGTTGGTGGTTTAGATTCTGGTAGCTTTGGTGGGGTCTCATTGTTTGATATCGCTGTTCTTCCTATGGTGTTGGAAATCTCTTCACCTCCTTCAGTTTTTTGTCTAACACCTGGATTGGGGTCCCCTTGTTCAGCCCAATGGTTAGCTGCAAGTATCCTCAACTTCATCAGCAGGGCATTGGCAGACCCTGGCAGGAGACACCCATATCTGGCTCTCGTCAGCAAGCACTTCTTGGCATCAGCAATAGTGACTGTGTTTGGTGGATGCAGATGGGATGGATCCCTAGGTGGGGCAGACTCTGGAAGTCCTTTTCTCCAATCCCTGCTCCACTATTTGTCCTTGTATTTCCTCCTGTGAATATTTTGTTCCCCCTTCTAACATGGACTGTTGCATCCACCTTTTGGACTTCCTTCTTCTTGAGCTTCATAGGATCTGTCAATAATTTTCTTAGATATTGCAAGCTTTCTGGCTAAAATCCACTTATCAGTGAGTACATACTATGTGTGTTATTTTGTGACTGGCTTACCTCACTCAGGATGATATTTTCTAGTTCCATCTATTTGCCTAAGATGTCAAGTAGGCATTTTTTTTTTGGTTTGAGGGTAGTTTATTTTTTTTAATTTTTTTTATTAACTTGAGTATTTCTTATATACATTTCGAGTGTTATTCCCTTTCCCGGTATCCGGGCAAATATCCCACTCCCACCTCCCCTTCCTTATGGGTGTTCCCCTCCCCACCCTCCCCCCATTGCCGCCCTCCCCCCACCAGTCTAGTTCACTGGGGGTTCAGTCTTAGCAGGACCCAGGGCTTCCCCTTCCA
Source organism: Rattus norvegicus (assembly GCF_021556685.1). NCBI lineage: Eukaryota > Metazoa > Chordata > Mammalia > Rodentia > Muridae > Rattus > Rattus norvegicus. Next base: position 24,108,477 of record NC_141537.1, on the reverse strand, counting down.
CTGGTGCTCTTACTAGGATATTCATTGCTACCTATGAGGTCAGAGTCCAGGGTCAGTCCATGTATAGTCTTTAGGTAGTGGCTTAGTCCCTGGAAGCTCTGGTTGCTTGACATTGTTGTACATATGGGGTTTCGAGCCCCTTCAAGCTCTTCCAGTTCTTTCTCTGATTCCTTCAATGGGGGACCTATTCTCAGTTCAGTGGTTTGCTGCTGGCATTCGCCTCTGTATTTGCAGTATTCTGGCTGTGTCTCTCAGGAGCGATCTACATCCGGCTCCTGTCGGTCTGCACTTCTTTGCTTCATCCATCTTGTCTAATTGGGTGGCTGTATATGTATGGGCCACATGTGGGGCAGGCTCTGAATGGGTGTTCCTTCAGTCCCTGTTTTAATCTTTGCCTCTCCCTTCCCTGCCAAGGGTATTCTTTTTCCTCATTTAAAGAGGAGTGAAGCATTCACATTTTGATCATCTGTCTTGAGTTTCGTTTGTTCTAGGGATCTAGGGTAATTCAAGCATTTGGGCTAATAGCCACTTATCAATGAGTGCATACCATGTTTGTCTTTCTGTGATTGGGTTAGCTCACTCAGGATGATATTTTCCAGTTCCAACCACTTGCCTACGAATTTCATAAACTCGTTGTTTTTGATAGCTGAGTAATATTCCATTGTGTAGATGTACCACATTTTCTGTATCCATTCCTCTGTTGAAGGGCATCTGGGTTCTTTCCAGTTTCTGGCTATTATAAATAAGGCTGCAATGAACATAGTGGAGCACGTGTCCCTTTTATATGTTGAGGCAACTTTTGGGTATATGCCCAAGAGAGGTATAGCTGGATCCTCAGGCAGTTCAATGTCCAATTTTCTGAGGAACCTCCAGACTGATTTCCAGAATGGTTGACACAGTCTGCAATCCCACCAACAATGGAGGAGTGTTCCTCATTCTCCACATCCTCTCCAGCATTTGCTGTCACCAGAGTTTTTGATCTTACCCATTCTCACTGGTGTGAGGTGAAATCTCAGGGTTGTTTTGATTTGCATTTCCCTTATGACTAAAGATGTTGAACATTTCTTTAGGTGTTTCTCAGCCATTCGGCATTCCTCAGCTGTGAATTCTTTGTTTCGTTCTGAAGCCCATTTTTTTAATAGGGTTATTTGTTTCCCTGCAGTCTAACTTCTTGAGTTCTTTGTATATTTTGGATATAAGGCCTCTATCTGTTGTAGGATTGGTAAAGATCTTTTCCCAATCTGTTGGTTGCCGTTTTGTCCTAACCACAGTGTCCTTTGCCTTACAAAAGCTTTGCAGTTTTATGAGATCCCATTTGTCGATTCTTGATTTTAGAGCATAAGCCATTGGTGTTTTGTTCAGGAAATTTTTTCAAGTGCCCATGGGTTCCAGATGCTTCCCTAGTTTTTCTTCTATTAGTTTGAGTGTGTCTGGTTTGATGTGGAGGTCCTTGATCCACTTGGACTTAAGCTTTGTACAGGGTGATAAGCATGGATCGATCTGCATTCTTCTACATGTTGACCTCCAGTTGTACCAGCACCACTTGCTGAAAATGCTATCTTATTCCATTGGATGGTTTTGGCTCCTTTGTCAAAAGTCAAGTGACCATAGGTGTGTGGGTTCATTTCTGGGTCTTCAATTCTATTCCATTGGTCTATCTGTCTGTCTCTGTACCAATACCATGCAGTTTTTATCACTATTGCTCTGTAATACTGCTTCAGTTCAGGGATAGTGATTCCCCCTGAAGTCCTTTTATTGTTGAGGATAGTTTTAGCTATCCTGGGCTTTTTCTTATTTCAGATGAATTTGCAAATTGTTCTGTCTAACTCTTTGAAGAATTGGATTGGTATATTGATGGGGATTGCATTGAATCTGTAGATTGCTTTTGGTAAAATGGCCATTTTTACTATATTAATCCTGCCAATCCATGAGCATGGGAGATCGTTCCATCTTCTGAGGTCTTCTTCAATTTCTTTCCTCAGTGTCTTGAAGTTCTTATTGTACAGATCTTTTACTTGCTTGGTTAAAGTCACACCGAGGTACTTTATATTATTTGGGTCTATTATGAAGGGTGTCGTTTCCCTAATTTCTTTCTCAGCTTGTTTCTCTTTTGTATAGAGGAAGGCAACTGATTTATTTGAGTTAATTTTATACCCAGCCACTTTGCTGAAGTTGTTTATCAGCTTTAGTAGTTCTCTAGTGGAACTTTTGGGATCACTTAAATATACTATCATATCATCTGCAAATAGTGATATTTTGACCTCTTCTTTTCCTATCTGTATCCCCTTGATCTCCTTTTGTTGTCTGATTGCTCTGGCTAAAACTTCAAGAACTATATTGAGTAAGTAGGGAGAGAGTGGGCAGCCTTGTCTAGTCCATGATTTTAGTGGGATTGCTTCAAGGTTCTCTCCATTTAGTTTAATGTTAGCATCTGGTTTGCTGTATATGGCTTTTACTATGTTTAGGTATGGGCCTTGAATTCCTATTCTTTCCAGGACTTTTATCATGAAGGGGTGTTGAATTTTGTCAAATGCTTTCTCAGCATCTAATGAAATGATCATGTGGTTCTGTTCTTTCAGTTTGTTTAAATAATGGATCACATTGATGGTTTTCCGTATATTAAACCATCCCTGCATGCCTGGGATGAAACCTACTTGATCATGGTGGATGATTGTTTTGATGTGCTCTTGAATTTGGTTTGCCAGAATTTTGTTGAGTATTTTTGCGTCGATATTCATAAGGGAAATTGGTCTGAAGTTCTCTTTCTTTGTTGTGTCTTTGTGTGGTTTAGGTATAAGAGTAATTGTGGCTTCGTAGAAGGTATTCGGTAGTGATCCATCTGTTTCAATTTTGTGGAATAGTTTGGATAATATTGGTATGAGGTCTTCTATGAAGGTTTGATAGAATTCTGCACTAAACCCGTCTGGACCTGGGCTCTTTTTGGTTGGGAGACCTTTAATGACTGCTTCTATTTCCTTAGGAGTTATGGGGTTGTTTAACTGGTTTATCTGCTCCTGATTTAACTTCGATACCTGGTATCTGTCTAGGAAATTGTCCATTTCCTGAAGATTTTCAAGTTTTGTTGAATATAGGTTTCTATAGTAAAATCTGATGATTTTTTGGATTTCCTCTGAATCTGTAGTTATGTCTCCCTTTTCATTTCTGATTTTGTTAATTTGGACATACTCTCTGTGTCCTCTCGTTAGTCTGGCTAAGGGTTTATCTATCTTGTTGATTTTCTCAAAGAACCAACTTTTGGTTCTGTTGATTCTTTCTATGGTCCTTTTTGTTTCTACTTGGTTGATTTCTGCTCTGAGTTTGATTATTTCCTGCCTTCTACTCCTCCTGGGTGTATTTGCTTCTTTTTGTTCTAGAGCTCTTAGGTGTGCTGTCAAGCTGCTGACATATGCTCTTTCCTGTTTCTTTCTGCAGGCACTCAGCGCTATGAGTTTTCCTCTTAGCACAGCTTTCATTGTGTCCCATACGTTTGGGTATGTTGTACCTTCATTTTCATTAAATTCAAAAAAGTTTTTAATTTCTTTCTTTATTTCTTCCTTGACCAGGTTATCATTGAGTAGAGCATTGTTCAATTGCCACGTATATGTGGGCATTCTTCCCTTATTGTTATTGAAGACCAGTTTTAGGCCGTGGTGGTCCGATAGCAAGCATGGGATTATTTCTATCTTTCTGTACCTGTTGAGGCCCGTTTTTTGACCAATTATATGGTCAATTTTGGAGAAAGTACCATGAAGAGCTGAGAAGAAGGTATATCCTTTTGCTTTAGGATAGAATGTTCTATAAATATCCGTTAAGTCCATTTGGCTCATGACTTCTCTTAGTCTGTCGACATCACTGTTTAATTTCTGTTTCCATGATCTGTCCATTGATGAGAGTGGGGTGTTGAAATCTCCCACTATTATTGTGTGAGGTGCAATGTGTGTTTTGAGCTTTAGTAAGGTTTCTTTTACGTATGTAGGTGCCCTTTATTTGGGGCATAGATATTTAGGATTGAGAGTTCATCTTGGTGGATTTTTCCTTTGATGAATATGAAGTGTCCTTCCTTATCTTTTTTGATGACTTTTAGTTGGAAATTGATTTTATTTGATATTAGAATGGCTACTCCAGCTTGCTTCTTCTGACCATTTGCTTGCAAATTTGTTTTCCAGCCTTTCACTCTGAGGTAGTGTCTGTCTTTGTCTCTGAGGTGTGTTTCCTGTAGGCAGCAGAATGCAGGGTCCTCGTTGCGTATCCATTTTGTTAATCTATTTCTTTTTATTGGGGAGTTGAGGCCATTGATGTTGAGAGATATTAAGGAATAGTGATTATTGCTTCCTGTTATATTCATATTTGGATGTGAGGTTATGTTTGTGTGCTTTCACTCTCTTTGTTTTGTTGCCAAGACGATTAGTTTCTTGCTTCTTCTAGGGTATAGCTTGCCTCCTTATGTTGGGCTTTACCATTTATTATCCTTTGTAGTGCTGGATTTGTAGAAAGATATTGTGTAAATTTGGTTTTGTCATGGAATATCTTGGTTTCTCAATCAATGTTAATTGAGAGTTTTGCAGGATACAGTAACCTGGGCTGGCATTTGTGTTCTCTTAGGGTCTGTATGACATCAGTCCAGGATCTTCTGGCCTTCATAGTTTCTGGCGAGAAGTCTGGTGTGATTCTGATAGGTCTCCCTTTATATGTTACTTGACCTTTTTCCCTTACTGCTTTTAATATTCTTTCTTTATTTTGTGTGTTTGGTGTTTTGACAATTATGTGACGGGAGGTGTTTCTTTTCTGGTCCAATCTATTTGGAGTTCTGTAGGCTTCTTGTATGTCTATGGGTATCTCTTTTTTTAGGTTAGGGAAGTTTTCTTCTATGATTTTGTTGAAGATATTTACTGGTCCTTTGAGCTGGGAGTCTTCACTCTCTTCTATACCTATTATCCTTAGGTTTGATCTTCTCATTGTGTCCTGGATTTCCTGCATGTTTTGGACTAGTAGCTTTTTCTGCTTTACATTATCTTTGACAGTTGACTCAATGATTTCTATGGAATCTTCTGCTCCTGAGATTCTCTCTTCCATCTCTTTTATTTTGTTGGTGAAGCTTGTATCTACAGCTCCTTGTCTCTTCTTTTGGTTTTCTATATCCAGGGTTGTTTCCATGTGTTCTTTCTTGATTGCTTCTATTTCCATTTTTAATTCCTTCAACTGTTTGATTTTGTTTTCCTGGAATTCTTTCAGGGATTTTTGCGATTCCTCTCTGTAGGCTTCTATTTGTTTATTAATGTTTTCCTGTGTTTCCCTAAGGGAGTTCTTCACGTCTTTCTTGAAGTCCTCCAGCATCATGATCAAATATGATTTTGAAACTAGATCTTGCTTTTCTGGTGTGTTTGGATATTCCATGTTTGTTTTGGTGGGAGAATTGGGCTCCGATGATGCCATGTAGTCTTGGTTTCTGTTGCTTGGGTTCCTGCGCTTGCCTCTCGCCATCAGATTATCTCTAGTGTTACTTTGTTCTGCTATTTCTGACAGTGGCTAGACTGTCCTTTAAGCCTGTGTGTCAGGAGTGCTGTAGACCTGTTTTCCTCTCTTTCAGTCAGTTATGGGGACAGAGTGTTCTGCTTTCGGGCGTGTAGTTTTTCCTCTCTACAGGTCTTCAGCTGTTCCTGTGGGCCTGTGTCTTGAGTTCACCAGGCAGCTTTCTTTCAGCAGAAAATTTGGTCTTACCTGTGGTCCCGAGGCTCAAGTTCTCTCGCGGGGTGCTGCCCACGGGCTCTTTGCGGCGGCAGCAACCAGGAAGATCTGTGCCGCCCCTTCCGGGAGCTTCAGTGCACCAGGGTTCCAGATGGCCTTTGGTGTTTTCCTCTGGCATCCGAGATGTGTATACAGAGAGCAGTCTCTTCTGGTTTCCCAGGCTTGTCTGCCTCTCTGAAGGTTTAGCTCTCCTTCCCACGGGATTTGGGTGCAGAGAACTGTTTATCCAGTCTGTTTCCTTCAGGTTCCGGAGGTGTCTCAGGCGCAGGGGTCCTGCTGCTCCTGGGCCCTCCCCCACGGGAGCCCAGAGGCCTTATACAGTTTCCTCTTGGGCCAGGGATGTGGGCAGGGGTGGGCAGTGTTGGTGGTCTCTTCTGCTCTGCAGCCTCAGGAGTGCCCACCTGACCAGGCGGTGAGGTCTCTTTTCAAGTAGGCATTTTTTTTAAATAGCTGAGTAATACTCCATTGTGTAAACACTCCATTGTGTAATGCATACTTCTGTATGAATTCCTCTGTTGAAGGACATCTGGGTTATTTCTATTCTGGCTAATATAAGTAAGGCTGTCATGAATATAGTGGCGCATGTGTCCTTGTTTTAGGTTGGAGCAAGTTTTGGGTGTATGCCCAGGAGTGGTATTGCTGTGCCCTCAGGTAGTACTGTGAACAATTTTCTGAGGAACCTCTGAAATGATTTCCAGAGTGGTTGTACCAGCCTGCAATCCCACCAAACATGGAGAAGTGCTCCTCTTTCTCCACATCTTTGCCAGTAGCTGCTGTCACCTGAGTTTTTCTTTTTTTTTTCCCCGAACCCAGGGCCTTGCACTTGCTAGGCAAGCGCTCTACCACTGAGCCAAATCCCCAACCCCTGTCACCTGAGTTTTTAATGTTAGCCATTCTGACTGCTGTGAGATGGAATCTCAGGGTTGTTTTGATTTGCATTTTGATAACTAAGGATCTTAAACATTTCTTCAGTTACTTCTCAGCCATTCAGTATTCCTCAGTTAAGAATTCTTTGTTTAGCTCTGTACCCCATTTTTTTCTCTACTTACTCAGTTCAGTTTTTTTTTATTAACTTGAGTATTTCTTATTTACATTTTGAGTGTTATTCCCTTTCCCGGGGTTATTTGATTCTCTAGTGTCTAACTTCTTGAGTTCTTTGTATATATTGGATAGTAGCTTCGGTTTCTATTTTGTGGAATATTTTTTGAAAACTTGTACAGTAAACCCATTTAGGTTTTTTTTTTCTTTTTGGTTGAGAAACTTTTAATGACCACTTCTATTTTTATGGGTTATGGGACCATTTAAATGGCTTATCTGATCCTGATTTAAGTTTTTTGTCTAGAAAATTGTACATTTCCTCTAGATTTCCCAGTTTGTGTTGAGTGTATGCTTTTATAGTTGGATACGATATTTTTTTAAAATTTCCTCAGTTTCTCTTGCTATGATTCCCTTTTATTTCTGATTTTGTTAATTTGGATACTGTCTCTCTGCCCTCTGGTAAATTGGTGGAATGCACATGGTTCAGAACCTTTGTTAGTTTCACTGTGTCTGTTTAGTTTCTGTTTCTATGATCTGCCAATGAGGAACGTGGTGTGATGAAACCTCCTACCACTACTGTGTGTGGTACAATGAATGCTTTGAGGTTTAGTAAAGTTTCTTTTATGAATGTGTGTGCCCTTGCATTTGGAGCATAGATGTTTAGAATTGAGATTTCATCTTGGTAGACTTTTCCTTTGATGAGTATGAAGTGTCCTCTCTTAATTTTTATAACTTTTGGTTGAAAGTTGATTTTATTTAGAATGAATACTCCAGCAAGTTTCTTGGGACCATTTGCTTGGAAAATTTTTTCTTAGCCTGTTACTCTTGGGCAGTGTCTATCTTTGTCCCTAAGGGAGGTGTCTTATAGCCAGCAAAATGCTTGGTTCTGTTTACTTATCCAATCTGTTAGTCCGTGTCTTTTTATTGGAAAATTGAGCCCACTGATGTTAAGAGGTATTAAGGAATAGTGATTGTGTCCTGATATTTTTGTTGTTAGAGGTGGAATTATATTTGGGTGGCTATCTTCTTGTAAGAAGATACTTTCTTGATTTTCTAGGGTGTAGTTTCCCTCCTTCTGTTGGAGTTTTCCATCTGCTATCCCCTGCAAAACTGGATTTGTGGAAAGATATTGTGTAAATTTGGTTTTGTCATGGAATAGCTTGGTTTCTCCACGTATGGAAATTGAGAGTTTTGCTGGATATAGTAGCCTGGCCTGGTACTTGTGTTCTCTTAATGTCTGAATGACATCTTCCATGATCTTCTAGCTTTCATGGTCTCTGTTGAAAAGTCTGGTGTGATTCTGATCGGTCCGCCTTTATATGTTACTTGACTTTTTCCTTTATTGCTTTGAATATTCTTTCCTTGTTTTGTGCATTTGGTGTTTTGTTTAATATGTGATGGAAGGATTTTCTTCTCTGGTCCAGTCTATTTGAAGTTCTGTAGGCTTCTTGTATGTTCATAGGCATCTCTTTCTTTAGGTTATGGAAGTTTTCTTCTATAATTGTATTGAAGGTATTTACTGGCCCTTTAATTTGGGAATCTTTGCTCCCTTCTATGCCTATTATTCTTAGTTTTTATTTTCTCATTGTGTCCTGGATTTCCTGGATGTTTTGTGTGAGAAGCTTTTTACTTTTTGCTTTATTTTACTATTGTGTCAGTGTTTTCTATGATATCTTCTCTCTGAGATTCTCTCTGAGATCTTCACCCCTGAGATTCTCTCTTCAATATTATGTATTCTGTTGGTGATACCTACATCTATGACTCCTGATCTCTTTCCTAGATTTTCTGTCTCCAGGGTTCTCTCCCTTTGTGATTTTCTTTTTGTTTCTATTTCCATTTTTAGATCCTGAATGGTTTTGTTTAATTCCTTCCCCTCCTGTTTGGCCGTATTTTCCTGTAACTCTTTAAAGGATTTTTGTGTTTTTTCTTTATGAACTTCTTCTTGTTTACTTGTGTTGTCCTGTATTTCTTTAAGGAAGTTATTTATGTCCTTCTTAACTTCTCTATCATTATCATGATATGTGATTTTAAATCTGAATCTTCCTTTTCCTGTGTTAGGATATCCAGTGTTTGCTCTGGTGGGAGAACTGTGTTCTGATGATGCCAAGTAGTTTTGGCTTCTGTTGCTTATGTTCTTGTGCTTGCCTCTTGCCATCTGGTTATCTCTGATGTTAATTGGTCTTGTTGTCTCTGACTGGAGCTTGTCCCTCCTGTGAGCCTGTGAGCCTGTTACTTGATGCATGAGAGTACTCCTGGCAGACCAGCTCTCTGCCAGGCTTTTTATTTGAGGGCTATGGAACAGCCTCATCTCTGGGTGCAAATGGAGACTTCAAGGATCATGACCTCAGCCTCCTTGTGGCTCTTGAGTCCTGGGCACACACAGGAGAGTACTCTGTGTTTTTCCTTGGACAGTCAATTGAGATAAAGTGGAGTCCCACCTGTGGGCTGTGGGTTTAGGAGGAAGACTGCTCCTGCCATACCTGCTCTCTATTGGCAGGTTTGAGACAGGGAGCTTTATTATAGCCCCAGTTCTGGGTGCAGATGGAGATTTGAAGGGTGAATTAAATACATTTATCTCAATTTTTCATATAAGAAAACGTGGACATCCTGTGAAAAGCTCATGGTACAATTTCAAACTGGACTTGCATCCATACATACTGTCCCTCGATCTTGCACTGTGAACTTGTGTTGTCTTTCAGTGTCCCTTTGCTATAAGGGATTAGATGAGGAATATTTCATTCTTACTAAGGAAGATAGAAGGTAATGTTATTTCTCAAATATTCTGGATAAACCTTTTATACTTTATTCTTTATTCTTTTAATGACTCACTAGAAAAACAAACTCTTTAGTCCTGAAATTCCTTAACAGCTTTCTGATGTTGCCATATTAGCAGAGTTGCCACAAGATGGCAAACTTCTCTAAGAAGTGCTCACCAGCTCAGGTCAAACACATAATTAGCTAGCATGTAATAGAGCTGGGTAGATAACAAGGACCTTTTGTACATACTTTTCTGAACTTATATACCATCTTAACTAAGATAATTCAGGGCTAACAAACCATATAACTGATATTCAAACCAATGATTCAATCCTCTACCTTGTGCCCCTATTTGTCACAAGCATTGACATTTGTATATTTAACGTTCTATTATCAAGATCAAAGCTCTTGGTTTGACTTTACATTCCTTCACAAGAAACAGTTTGATTATAAAGAGATTATATATTCCCTGGGGAAAAGGGTCTTTCCATGTACGTATCCATATGAGTGCTTAGGATGGAATAAACATTTGAACTGTTCTGTAGCCTGTCAGCATCACTACGCCCCATCAACAGTGTCAGAGCATTACTCAGAGACTAAACACTAAGGCAGAAACATTGATAATTCAGACAGACAAAGTCTGAACCCAAGAACACAATCCATTATTGGCAGATGTTAAAAGTTAATCCTATGTTGAAAATAACTATTTCAACTATTTCACATTTCTAGGTAAAATGGTATTAAACTGTGGAATGAAAACACCATAACATATGTTACATAGGCCATATGCACATTATCAAAACAGCCCACTTCAAACTACAGATCAAGCAGAATGGATGTCAAGGTCTTCCTCGTGCTTGAAATACTTGGTTGTGACTAAAGAAGATTTTCATATTTAAGTAACAACTTCCTGCGAGGGAGCAGAACAGCTCTGACCATTGTCAGTTTTCTTTAAACTGTTTAATACAATTGCCAGGCAGCTATAGAATGGTGCTCTATGAGTGTTGGGGTCAGTGAAGAGTCATGTGTGGCTCAAGGTTTTTCTCCATGGAATCTGAGACACTGAATCTGGAGAAGTCTCAGCTCTGGCAAAGATCTGGTGTAGAAAATGGATTTGAGACATTAAATGTAAATCTACTGTGTGTGAAGGTGAAGTTTAGGACTACTGTGCTGGCTGTATGGAGATGGAGACCTCAAACCATACTGCAGATGAGTATTCACAATGAAAGTTAAACCTTTAGGAAATTTTTGTTCCCTTAGCATAAAAGTTGACATTTTGAAGTACAAAGATTTTATACTTTCATGCACACATATACTTACAGTTGTTTTACTTTTCTCTTTGGATCTGTTTGCTGGCTTATTTAAGAGAGTTGAGTTTAACTCTCTCTGCTCAGACCTCTCTCCCCACCTTATTTAGTAGAACCCACTTATACTCTGTTCTGGTAAACCTAGTTCATCCAAAGCTTTACTGAAACCCATAGACTGGAGCTTTCTCTCCGTTATATCTGAATTCAAATTGTAATCTCCAGCTGTGCAGTGACCAGCAGAGCAGATCTTCGTTAGTGCCTTCGTTAGTGTTCCACACTGCATGTTGCTGAACTAGAAAGTTAAGATTTCCACTTCAGGAAACATGTAGAAATTGTAAAAAAAAAAAAAAAAAATCAGTGCAGAGTGTAGTTTGAAATTCTTTGTTAATGGTCTAAGAATGTAAAGAATTTTATGGGTTAAGAGTATATGACAAAGAGTAGGAAGTGAGGGTAATCCAAATTCACTAAATATATGTATGGAATGAACGAAAAGTAAATTAAATTTATGTTAGAAAATGACTGTGGAGCAGCTCTCTGCTCCCAGACCCCGTGAGAGAGAGACCCAACCGCCTGGTCAGGTGGGCACTCCTGAGGCTGCAGAGCGGAAGAGACCACCAACACTGCTCACCCCTGCCCACATCCCTGGCCCAAGAGGAAACTGTATAAGGCTTCTGGGCTCCCGTGGGGGAGGGCCCAGGAGCGGCAGGACACCTGCCTGAGACACCGCCGGAACCAGAAAGAAACAGACCAGATAAACAGTTCTCTGCACCCAAATCCTGTGGGAGTGAGAGCTAAACCTTCAGAGAGGCAGACAAGCCTGGGAAACCAGAAGAGACTGCTCCCTGCACACACATCTCAGACGCCAGAGGAAAAAGCCAAAGACCATCTGGAACCCTGGTGCACTGAAGCTCCCGGAAGGGGCGGCACAGGTCTTCCTGGTTGCTGCCTCTGCAGAGAGCCCCTGGGCAGCACCCCACGAGCGAACTTGAGCCTCAGGACCACAGGTAAGACTAAATTTTCTGCTGCAAGGAAGCTGCCTGGTGAACTCAAGACACAGGCCCACAGGAACAGCTGAAGACCTGTAGAGAGGAAAAACTACACGCCCGAAAGCAGAACACTCTGTCCCCATAACTGACTGAAAGAGAGGAAAACAGGTCTACAGCACTCCTGACACACAGGCTTATAGGACAGTCTAGCCACTGTCAGAAATAGCAGAACAAAGTAACACTAGAGATAATCTGATGGCGAGAGGCAAGCGCAGGAACCCAAGCAACAGAAACCAAGACTACATGCCATCATCGGAGCCCAATTCCCCCACCAAAACAAACATGGAATATCCAAACACACCAGAAAAGCAAGATCTAGTTTCAAAATCATATTTGATCATGATGCTGGAGGACATCAAGAAAGACATGAACATACTTAGGGAAACACAGGAAAACATTAATAAACAAGTAGAAGCCTACAGAAAGGAATCGCAAAAATCCCTGAAAGAATTCCAGGAAAACACAATCAAACAGTTGAAGGAATTAAAAATGGAAATAGAAGCAATCAAGAAAGAACACATGGAAACAACCCTGGATATAGAAAACCAAAAGAAGAGACAAGGAGCTGTAGATACAAGCTTCACCAACAGAATACAAGAGATGGAAGAGAGAATCTCAGGAGCAGAAGATTCCATAGAAATCATTGAGTCAACTGTCAAAGATAATGTAAAGCGGAAAAAGCTACTGGTCCAAAACATACAGGAAATCCAGGACGCAATGAGAAGATCAAACCTAAGGATAATAGGTATAGAAGAGAGTGAAGACTCCCAGCTCAAAGGACCAGTAAATATCTTCAACAAAATCATAGAAGAAAACTTCCCTAACCTAAAAAAAGAGATACCCATAGACATACAAGAAGCCTACAGAACTCCAAATAGATTGGACCAGAAAAGAAACACCTCCCGTCACATAATTGTCAAAACACCAAACACACAAAATAAAGAAAGAATATTAAAAGCAGTAAGGGAAAAAGGTCAAGTAACATATAAAGGGAGACCTATCAGAATCACACCAGACTTCTCGCCAGAAACTATGAAGGCCAGAAGATCCTGGACTGATGTCATACAGACCCTAAGAGAACACAAATGCCAGCCCAGGTTACTGTATCCAGCAAAACTCTCAATTAACATTGATGGAGAAACCAAGATATTCCATGACAAAACCAAATTTACACAATATCTTTCTACAAATCCAGCACTACAAAGGATAATAAATGGTAAAGCCCAACATAAGGAGGCAAACTATACCCTAGAAGAAGCAAGAAACTAATCGTCTTGGCAACAAAACAAAGAGAATGAAAGCACACAAACATAACCTCACATCCAAATATGAATATAAAGGGAAACAATAATCACTATTCCTTAATATCTCTCAATATCAATGGCCTCAACTCCCCAATAAAAAGACATAGATTAACAAACTGGATACGCAACGAGGACCCTGCATTCTGCTGCCTACAGGAAACACACCTCAGAGACAAAGACAGACACTACCTCAGAGTGAAAGGCTGGAAAACAACTTTCCAAGCAAATGGTCAGAAGAAGCAAGCTGGAGTAGCCATTCTAATATCAAATAAAATCAATTTCCAACTAAAAGTCTTCAAAAAAGATAAGGAAGGACACTTCATATTCATCAAAGGAAAAATCCACCAAGATGAACTCTCAATCCTAAATATCTATGCCCCAAATACAAGGGCACCTACATACGTAAAAGAAACCTTACTAAAGCTCAAAACACACATTGCACCTCACACAATAATAGTGGGAGATTTCAACACCCCACTCTCATCAATGGACAGATCATGGAAACAGAAATTAAACAGTGATGTCGACAGACTAAGAGAAGTCATGAGCCAAATGGACTTAACAGATATTTATAGAACATTCTATCCTAAAGCAAAAGGATATACCTTCTTCTCAGCTCCTCATGGTACTTTCTCCAAAATTGACCATATAATTGGTCAAAAAACGGGCCTCAACAGGTACAGAAAGATAGAAATAATCCCATGCGTGCTATCGGACCACCACGGCCTAAAACTGGTCTTCAATAACAATAAGGGAAGAATGCCCACATATACGTGGAAATTGAACAATGCTCTACTCAATGATAACCTGGTCAAGGAAGAAATAAAGAAAGAAATTAAAAACTTTTTAGAATTTAATGAAAATGAAGATACAACATACTCAAACTTATGGGACACAATGAAAGCTGTGCTAAGAGGAAAACTCATAGCGCTGAGTGCCTGCAGAAAGAAACAGGAAACAGCATATGTCAGCAGCTTGACAGCACACCTAAAAGCTCTAGAACAAAAAGAAGCAAATACACCCAGGAGGAGTAGAAGGCAGGAAATAATCAAACTCAGAGCTGAAATCAACCAAGTAGAAACAAAAAGGACCATAGAAAGAATCAACAGAACCAAAAGTTGGTTCTTTGAGAAAATCAACAAGATAGATAAACCCTTAGCCAGACTAACGAGAGGACACTGAGAGTGCGTCCAAATTAACAAAATCAGAAATGAAAAGGGAGACATAACTACAGATTCAGAGGAAATTCAAAAAATCATCAGATCTTACTATAAAAACCTATATTCAACAAAATTTGAAAATCTTCAGGAAATGGACAATTTCCTAGACAGATACCAGGTATCGAAGTTAAATCAGGAACAGATAAACCAGTTAAACAACCCCATAACTCCTAAGGAAATAGAAACAGTCATTAAAGGTCTCCCAACCAAAAAGAGTCCAGGTCCAGACGGGTTTAGTGCAGAATTCTATCAAACCTTCATAGAAGACCTCATACCAATATTATCCAAACTATTCCACAAAATTGAAACAGATGGAGCCCTACCGAATTCCTTCTACGAAGCCACAATTACTCTTATACCTAAACCACACAAAGACACAACAAAGAAAGAGAACTTCAGACCAATTTCCCTTATGAATATCGACGCAAAAATACTCAATAAAATTCTGGCAAACCGAATTCAACAGCACATCAAAACAATCATCCACCATGATCAAGTAGGCTTCATCCCAGGCATGCAGGGATTGTTTAATATACGGAAAACCATCAACGTGATCCATTATATAAACAAACTGAAAGAACAGAACCACATGATCATTTCATTAGATGCTGAGAAAGCATTTGACAAAATTCAACACCCCTTCATGATAAAAGTCCTGGAAAGAATAGGAATTCAAGGCCCATACCTAAACATAGTAAAAGCCATATACAGCAAACCAGTTGCTAACATTAAAATTAATGGAGAGAACCTTGAAGCAATCCCACTAAAATCATGGACTAGACAAGGCTGCCCACTCTCTCCCTACTTATTCAATATAGTTCTTGAAGTTCTAGCCAGAGAAATCAGACAATAAAAGGAGATCAAAGGGATACAGATCGGAAAAGAAGAGGTCAAAATATCACTATTTGCAGATGACATGATAGTATATTTAAGTGATCCCAAAAGTTCCACCAGAGAACTACTAAAGCTGATAAACAACTTCAGCAAAGTGGCTGGGTATAAAATTAACTCAAATAAATCAGTTGCCTTCCTCTATACAAAAGAGAAACAAGCTGAGAAAGAAATTAGGGAAACGACACCCTTCATAATAGACCCAAATAATATAAAGTACCTCGGTGTGACTTTAACCAAGCAAGTAAAAGATCTGTACAATAAGAACTTCAAGACACTGAGGAAAGAAATTGAAGAAGACCTCAGAAGATGGAACGATCTCCCATGCTCATGGATTGGCAGGATTAATATAGTAAAAATGGCCATTTTACCAAAAGCAATCTACAGATTCAATGCAATCCCCATCAAAATACCAATCCAATTCTTCAAAGAGTTAGACAGAACAATTTGCAAATTCATCTGGAATAACAAAAAACCCAGGATAGCTAAAGCTATCCTCAACAATAAA
Source organism: Rattus norvegicus (assembly GCF_021556685.1). Classification (NCBI taxonomy): domain Eukaryota; kingdom Metazoa; phylum Chordata; class Mammalia; order Rodentia; family Muridae; genus Rattus; species Rattus norvegicus. The sequence goes on along the minus strand of NC_141537.1, from coordinate 24,092,661 downwards.
AGGACTTCAGGGGGAATCACTATCCCTGAACTGAAGCAGTATTACAGAGCAATAGTGATAAAAACTGCATGGTATTGGTACAGAGACAGACAGATAGACCAATGGAATAGAATTGAAGACCCAGAAATGAACCCACACACCTATGGTCACTTGATTTTTGACAAAGGAGCCAAAACCATCCAATGGAAAAAAGATAGCATTTTCAGCAAATGGTGCTGGTTCAACTGGAGGGCAACATGTAGAAGAATGCAGATCGATCCATGCTTATCACCCTGTACAAAGCTTAAGTCCAAGTGGATCAAGGACCTCCACATCAAACCAGACACACTCAAACTAATAGAAGAAAAACTAGGGAAGCATCTGGAACACATGGGCACTGGAAAAAATTTCCTGAACAAAACACCAATGGCTTATGCTCTAAAATCAAGAATCGACAAATGGGATCTCATAAAACTGCAAAGCTTCTGTAAGGCAAAGGACACTGTGGTTAGGACAAAACGGCAACCAACAGATTGGGAAAAGATCTTTACCAATCCTACAACAGATAGAGGCCTTATATCCAAAATGTACAAAGAACTCAAGAAGTTAGACCGCAGGGAAACAAATAACCCTATTAAAAAATGGGGTTCAGAGCTAAACAAAGAATTCACAGCTGAGGAATGCCGAATGTCTGAGAAACACCTAAAGAAATGTTCAACATCTTTAGTCATAAGGGAAATGCAAATCAAAACAACCCTGAGATTTCACCTCACTCCAGTGCGATTGGCTAAGATCAAAAACTCAGGTGACAGCAGATGCTGGCGAGGATGTGGAGAAAGAGGAACACTCCTCCATTGTTGGTGGGATTGCAGACTGGCTAAACCATTCTGGAAATCAGTCTGGAGGTTCCTCAGAAAATTGGACATTGAACTGCCTGAGGATCCAGCTATACCTCTCTTGGGCATATACCCAAAAGATGCCTCAACATATAAAAGAGACACGTGCTCCACTATGTTCATCGCAGCCTTATTTATAATAGCCAGAAACTGGAAAGAACCCAGATGCCCTTCAACAGAGGAATGGATACAGGAAATGTGGTACATCTACACAATGGAATATTACTCAGCTATCAAAAACAACGAGTTTATGAAATTCGTAGGCAAGTGGTTGGAACTGGAAAATATCATCCTGAGTGAGCTAACCCAATCACAGAAAGACATACATGGTATGCACTCATTGATAAGTGGCTATTAGCCCAAATGCTTGAATTACCCTAGATCCCTAGAACAAACGAAACTCAAGACGGATGATCAAAATGTGAATGCTTCACTCCTTCTTTAAATGAGGAAAAAGAATACCCTTGGCAGGGAAGGGAGAGGCAAAGATTAAAACAGAGACTGAAGGAACACCCATTCAGAGCCTGCCCCACATGTGGCCCATACATATACAGCCACCCAATTAGACAAGATGGATGAAGCAAAGAAGTGCAGACCGACAGGTGCCGGATGTAGATCGCTCCTGAGAGACACAGCCAGAATACAGCAAATACAGAGGCGAATGCCAGCAGCAAACCACTGAACTGAGAATAGGTCCCCTATTGAAGGAATCAGAGAAAGAACTGGAAGAGCTTGAAGGGCCTCGAGACCCCAAAAGTACAACAATGCCAAGCAACCAGAGCTTCCAGGGACTAAGCCACTACCTAAAGACTATACATGGACTGACCCTGGACTCTGACCCCATAGGTAGCAATGAATATCCTAGTAAGAGCACCAGTGGAAGGGGAAGCCCTGGGTCCTGCTAAGACTGAACCCCCAGTGAACTAGTCTATGGGGGGAGGGCGGCAATGGGGGGAGGGTTGGGAGGGGAACACCCATAAGGAAGGGGAGGGGGGAGGGGGATGTTTGCCCGGAATCCGGGAAAGGGAATAACACTCGAAATTTATATAAGAAATACTCAAGTTAATAAAAAAAAAAAAAAAGAAAATGACTGTGGCCAAATTCACTAAACATTGGTTCTGAGGGAAAGTCTGGTTAGTTAGTCTCATCATGTCTGCTTCCTGTCATTTTAACACAATAAATAATAAATGACAATGAGAAAGGAAAAAGATAATCTATGGCATTTCAACCAAGAATGAATTGTGAATAATATACATTAAATAAAATACAACTGGTACAATTAATGTACATATATAATATTTATACCCAACTCCTGCTAGAGCTATTCTACTTGTTGAAATTTCAGGTTCTGTTACTTAATTGAGACCAATGAGCTTCTCATATACTTCTGTGCACTGGGTCATTGCCCTATTTAGCATCTTAGGGTTATGAACAGACACCATGACCACAGCAAGTCTTATAAGAACATTAATTAATAGGGGTTAGCTTACAGGTTCAGAAGTTCAGTCCATTATCATCAAGGAAGGAGTATGATAGTGTCCAGGCAGGCATGGTGCAGGAGGAAATAAGAGTTCTATGCCTTCATCTACAAGCCACTAAGAGACAACTGGCTCTCATCTGGTAAGATGGAGGGTCTTAAAGCCCACACCCAACCCAGGATGCTATTTTGTAGTTTGATCAATTGGCCTGTAAAACTCAGGATGTCCTTGTTCTTAATAGCTGAATAGTATTCCATTGTGTAAACCCCATATTTTGATTGTGTTGCCTGAGTGAGGAATCTCAGACCCAAAAGGACATGAATGATATGCACTCACTAATAAGGGGATATTAGCAAAAAACCCATAGAATATCCAGTATACAATTCATAGAACTCAAAAAGGTTAGTAAGCCATAGGGTCCAATTGAAGATGATTCAATCCAAGTAGGGAGAGAGAAGAAACCAGAGGACAGAGGGATGGAGGGAACTAGGAAGAAGAGGAGAGGGTATGGGCCATCAGGTATTGGTTGGGGCTGGAGTGAAGAGACTGAGAGAAAGGGATTCCAGTAACCTGTTCAAATTGGGACCTATCTCATGGGGAGGTTCCAAGGCCTGATATTATTACTGATGCTATGGTATGCTTCCAGACAGGAGCCTAGCATAGCTGCCCTCTGAGAGGCCCAGAAAGCAGTGGATTGAGACAGAAGCAGATGCTTACACCCAACCAATGGAGAGAAGATGGGGATCCCTGTGGTTGAATTATTGAAAGACTAGAAGAAGCTATGGAGGAGTCTGACCCCATAGGAAGACCAGAAGTCTCAATAAACCTGAACCACTGAGATCTCTCAGACATTGAATCACAAAGCAGGCAGCATAGCTGTTCCAAGGCCCCCAACACATACACATCAGAGGACATCTGGTTTGGCCTAAGTGAGAGAAGATGTATCTATATCTTGAGAAACTTGAGGCCCAAGGGAGTGGGGAGGCCTGAAGGGGTATGGGGTGGTGACATTCTCTTGGAGACAGGGAAGGAAGAATGAGATGAGGATCTGTTTGAAGGTAGAATGGGAAGGGAATAACAATGTCTAGACTGTAAAAAAATTGTTAAAGATTAAAAAAAAAGCATAGTCTAAACCCACATTGACACATTTCTTCCAAAAAGGCCACACCTCCAAATAGTGCTACTCCCTGGTCCAAGCATATTCAAACTACCACAGCCATCCACTAGATCATAGTTTACCTACTAGGGGCACACCCTTAAAGCCACTGAAGCCACCAATTTCCCATATCTATAATTAGGAATGAGAGCTTATGACCTCTTCTTTCTTCCACGCTAGGATGTTGACTTGCTTGATCTTATGCAGAGAGCTGGTATAAGTTCCTGAATGCTGCAATCCTGTCATGTTCAGAAGGCCCTATTTCCCTCCAGCGTTCCCTAACCTCTAACACTTATAATCTTTCCTCCTTTATTCCAAAGTTGTCCCTGGAGTTTAGTCAGAAGATATATTCTGTTTGTGGCAGAACACTCTATGATACTTATTCTTTGCACTTTGACAAGATGAAATTGTCTGTGTTAGCCACATTCCTTTACACAAACAACTTCTCTAATGAGTCCTGTGAGCTATGAGTAGAGAAATACAAACTTAGAGGGCAGTGTTACATTATGTCTCTTTAAAAATAATAGTAGTAGATTCAACATTGAAGTCTGTTACTGTTCTTACCATGGAAATCATTATATTTGGTGAGGTAACCCAGATCAAGAAATGTCTCATATATTTATTTATATGTGGATCTTTGTTGCAGGATATTTAATAATCCTATAAACCCCATGGAAAAGAAACACTTCTTGTTGTGTTGTTGTTTAGCCTTAGCACACACCCTTAATCTATGACCCTTCTCTTTATTGTAAACAAGATTATATAAAGTAAACCATAGGTCGAGAGGCAGAGCAAGCAACCAGTTGACACAGTGAATATAGGGAAAATATAGAAAGTAATAGAAGCTCAGGAGGATGGATAGAGAGACATATAGTAAATACAAAGGAGGGACATTGAGTTGGAAGGATTTTGGAGATGGTGTGGATAAGAACTGTCTTTTGGCGATGTCTGCTGTGATGGAAGGTTGACTGGGTGTTTTCTCTACCTATTTGACCCAGCAGGATTTCATCCCAGCATCTGGGTTGAAAAGATTCTTTGGTAAATCTAACAATTAAAATTGTATTAAAACCCAAATTTTGCATTCCAATGTATGGCACAACTACCAGGACTAATAAATTATATCAGCTATCAGCTGTAGATGAGCTGAAATGCCATCAGATTTGGTAAGTCACCTGGGAAGTAATCAAGCAGAGAGTTACAGAAGGAAAGTACAATAATAGAAGGCATTAGAAACCTGTATAGTACTAGTTTAGATGGCTAGAAAATAGAAACAGAAAATAAAAAGCTAAGTGACTTAATTGAAATTGGCTAAATAGCAATTGGTTATCATTTTGATATTACATATTTTATTCTTAATATCAATTTTAGCTTTGTGAGCCCCCTTATTGATAAAAGCTTTAGAATTCAAAGCCTATTCTGAGATTCATGAAATATCTTCACTGTAGTCCCTCATAAAATCAAAAGGCAGATCACATACTTTGAACATCGTAAGATATACATTATCATTCCAAAATGTCAAGTCCAAAAGACAACTGGGCAAAGTCTGAACTTTACATCTCCATGTCTGATGTCCAACTATGTTCAGATTGTTGACTGAAACACAGTTCTTTCTCTTAAGCTATTTCTACTCTCTGTTAGCAGCTGTCCTCATCAGGTATCTCACAGCTCTGGTATCTCTACCTTCTTTTGTTCCCCAAAGCATTTTCAACTTCTGAGCCTATTCTTCCAATGTCTGGGATCCACACATAATGTTTTGGGCTCCTCCAAAGGGCTTAGGTCACTTCTCCAACTCTGCCATCTGTGGCGCTCTAGGCCCTGACTGAATCCACTCCACTACTATTGCTATTCTTGGGGATCATCCCATAGTACCGGCATCTCCAATATGCTGAGATCTTCCTCTACAACCAGGCTGCATTTTCACCAAGAGCCTTTTATAGATTCCCTTCATGGTGACAGTCCTCAACTTCTTTGCATGACTCCTTCAGTCCTGGGCTTTCAAATTTGTCTGAGGCTGCACCATAACCAATGACCTTTTCTATCCTTTCACAGTACTAAAATCCAGTTGTTTTCCATGTCCTCTTTATGCAAGTCTGCCAAACAAGTCCACTTGAATGACTCTTACACATAATATCTGGCTGCAGGCATGATGTATGTCTTTGTAGTACAGCTTTCTGCTCTCAGAAAATGCTTCCCGGATTTCACCTCAGTGATGCTAGTCTCTTCTTAATCACTACTAATTTCTTAGCTCCAGGTAACCAGTATTATTTGTTCCAGTAACCCCTGTTTTCTTAACTCTAAAGCTAGAGCCAAGTGACTGAAGTTACCAAGTCCTATTGCTTGTTGGGGCTGGAACATTCACCCCTTCTTCTATTACATCTTTACAAGCTTTCTGTTTTCAATGGGTTTTTCTCATACCTTAAGCTTGCTTATCTTGGAACATTCTCTGTAGATTGACACTGAACACAGAGATCTGCATGCTTCTAATTCCTGAGTATTAGGATTAAAGGCATATCACATTGGACCTGTACCTAGACTTTTCTTTAATTCTCTTTCAGGAGATCTTTACAAACATGATCACCATGTCTTCAGATCTGGATGAAAGGCATGTGTCATTCAATATCAAGATCCGGATCAAAAGTCAAGATCCAGACCAGAGATGTGCCCTCCATATCTGGATTGGAATTTACTCAGACAACTGATAATAGCCATCATAATCTATTCCTTGTCAATTTGACACATAATCATGTTATCATATGCCCAAATGAAAGCCATAACCAGGACATAATAACACCTAAAATAATATGACTAACTTATATGCAAACACATGAACAGTAAGTTTAGCTGGGTGGGAACTTGCCCTGATGTCACCCTTTTTCTTAATTCCATTTAATATCCTTGGACACTGGATTTAGCTTCATTGCACACCCTTTGGCTTCTTTAATTCTTGAATCATGCATTTGGTATTTTTCCTTTCTAAGCTTGCTGTGCTTGATCAGAATGTTCTTCACAAGAGTTAACCACAGGATGAAGTCTATGCCAGGCTGTTCTGAGATTTCCTTTGTCAATGTAATTAATGTAAATATCTTTACCTTAGTATCAGAATCTTCAGCCCAGGGAAGAAAACAGCTACATTCTTTACAAAAATATTACAAGATCAGTCTCTAGGCCATACACTAAAATTCCTTTTTCTCTGAAACCTCTTAAGTTAGGCTCCCGCCGTTCAAATCACTCTTAGTACCATGTCTTCCATGTTTTTACTAGTATGGCCCATTAAACTTCACTTAAAGCATTCTACTGCTTTCCAAAATTTCGAATCCACATTTCTTCAAACAAAGGCATGGTCAGGCCAATCATAGCAACATCCAAACCCTGGTACCAATGTATATCTTAGTTAGGGTTTTATTTATTGCTGTGAAAAGACACTATGACCAAAGAACTCTTATGGCCAGCATTTACTTGGGGGATGGATTACAGTTTCAGAGGTTTAGTCTATTAGCACTATCATGGAAAGCATGGTATTAGGCATGGAGACATTGTGGTGTAGCAGCTGAGAATTTTACATCTTGTTTCAAAGGCAATCAAGAGGACTCTCTGATTTCATACTAGGTGAAGCTTAGACATAGTGGACCGCAAGTCCCACATACACAGTAACATATATCCTTTAACAAGGCTACACCTTATCCAATAAGGCTGCACCTCCTAATAGGACCAAATTCTATGGCTAAGCATTGAAATATATGAATCTGTAGGGGCCAAACCCCTATATAAACCTCCACATATACTCTCATATCAAGGTTCATAAGGCAACTCTCTAAGGAAAGGACCCCAAAAGCAGGCAAAAGAGTCATAGATAGCCCTGCTATTACTGATAGTAGTCCCACAAGAACAGTAAGCTATACAATTATAACATATATGCAGAGCCCTAGCTCAGACCCAGAAAGTATTTGTGAGTTCCTGTAAGCTCTTCTTTTTTATTCTATGAGTCATGTTTTTTTGGTGTTTCTGTGGTTTTCTTAACCCCTCTGGTTCCTATAATCCTCCATTTCCCTCTTTCACTGGGTACTCAGAGCTCTGCCTAAAGTTTTGCTGTGAGTCTCTTTTTCTGTTCCTAGAAAAGTTGCTTTTATTTGCTAGATAAAATAACTTTTTCTTATGACTGCCTTCATTTTAAGTAAAATGATACAGTTACTGAGGGCACAGCCTCTTTACAAAATGCAATGTGCTGAAATGGAGGTCTTAGTTTTCATGTAAGCTCTTTCCCTATATCTTTCCCTGTTTCTATTGCACAAATTAAAGTTCCATTTCTCTTGAAGTCTTATAAGGTCTCATCAAGGCACTGTCAACTCAACTTCTCCCAATCCATTTACTAGAGTGTTATCATGTAATTAGAATATATTTAGATTCATTTGTCATAGTCTGCACTTCATATTGAGGTTTCCCATTACTCTAGTTGATTTTATTAACTTGTATATAACATTCCTTCTTAGTGGTAAAGTCTGTGGGTTTTGCCAAATGCAAATAAAAGTATATCTCTGATGCAAAAAACAGTTCTACCAGCCTCAGTCAGTTCCTTCTACTTTCCTAGTTCTTAAACATCTTCTAATCTCAGAAAACCCTTATGTCTACTCAGCAATTCTGTTCTTTCAAACAAATTGCTGTATAAATGCCAGTGTAAAAAATCCCCAGGTTTGAAGTCAATTTACTTGTTAAATGTCAGAGAGCACAGCTGCTGTACTGTAGAGGAATTTTAATCTAGTAACATGACTGTTCTGACACAAGTATCACCTCCAAAGAATTTTTGGGACTACGTGATCTATTGGACTGACATAACTTTGATCCATCCTGCTGGAGTACTGACATGCCATCAATATATACTTTTAATCATAAACACTGATATCTAATTGAGCGGTAAAAAAGGTCAGAATCAGAAATATTTGACAGAATCATTCAGAAATCATTTTCCAACTTTTGGAGAATAGAAAGAAAAGAGAAGTCAAAAAAGCAATGCACAGTGAGTCAGGTGTAGAAAGAAGTACAGTGAATGCAATTCACTTGAGATCAGGCAATACAGTGGAGCTCAGTTGAGTTCAGTGCAGTGCAATGCAGTTCAATGCAATTCAGTTGAATGCATTGAGTCCATGTGGTCAATGTAGTTAAGTTCATGGAATTCAGGGAGAGCTGTTTTCAAGAAGAGCAAATCAGTGAGAAGCCAAGAGAAGCCCATTTGAAGCACTTAGCTGGGAGAAGGGTTTTGAGCCAAAAATGGTAAGTTGAACCAGTCAGCAAGAGTACAGAAAAACTAGAAACAGTGAACTTATTCAGCAGTAGATCTAAGAAATTGAAATATTCTAGGCCTATATTAGTAGGAAGAGGCTGGAAGATAATGTCTTCAAGGTCTTGGCTGGTGATTAGATGGTGAAGTATGCATATACTTTACTTTTGGGAAGAGTTGTCAGACTATTCTCCTCGGGTGATAGCACAGGGCTGTACATGTATCTGCACTAGATGAGATCTCAGGCTGTCCCTGTGTTCACAGCACTTGGTATTGTTAGATGGTTCCCAATATCTTTTGGTTGAAAATATCAAGAACATCAGGGCATCATATCAGTTTTTCATGTGAACTTATCATTGTGCTTGAAAATGGCGAATCAAGTCTGTTTTCCTCTATTGACTCTACAGCCATGAGTAGTTGCTGTATACACCTACAAAGAGTTGTGGGACTAGGTCAGCTCCAACAGCTTTTTAATAGGACCTAACACATCCTCAATAAAAGAAAAGTCATGCCCGGTACAGCAAACATAAGCAATTACTCATGACTGTAGATGAGATAGAGAATAGAGGCAAACAGACTTGCCATTTTCCTATGCCTATACAATTCCTATTGTATTCTAAATGCTTAGCCTTATACCCACAGGTAAATGTAATTCTCACTCTTCATCAAAAAATGTTTTATTTTACACCACCAGATTAAGTCTCTCAGATAGACCTTCAATTTGTAAAACTACAGAAGATAAGTGACTAAGGATGCAAAGTCCCTATTAATTAATCTACAACATAAACATCACCCGTAACACTTGTGAAAATTGTGGAAAGGAAGGTGGAAAGATTGTAAGAAAGATATGATGTGGATATCTGCTACTACATAAAATCATCTAGAAGGCAGAGCTGATGTACCTATAATGTGTTAACAAAGACACAGGAACCTAGGATCAGTAAGGGACAGAATCCTTCCACTCTCTCACTATACCCATAGCTCAAAGTCAGTCACCAGGAGTGCTGACACACCTGAGAGGAGAGGTAAGACCACCATTTCTGCTCTGAGGGACCTGCCTGGAGCTTTCAGGATATAGAAATCCAGGAGCAGTCTGGGACAAGATCATTCTGGTTTCTGCCTACAGCCTGAGCTGACAAGGTCTGACAGTTCTTTATACCAAAATCCCATGGGGTAGAGAGCTGGATGTTCAGAAGTGCCAACAATCCTGAGACCTCAGGAGAGACCATCATTCTGCTCACATTCCTGGCCCAAAAGGAACCTGCCTATTGCCCTCTGGGACAAGATCCTTCTGGTTTCTGCATGCACCTGGAGCTGACCCTATGACTCAGCATTCTGTACCCAGATGTCACTGAAAGAAAGCTGGTCTCTAGGACACACAGGCTTACAGGAGGGTCAAGCCACTGTTAGAGAAAGCAAGACAAGCTAACATGAGAGACAATAAGATGGCAAGAGGCAAGGGCATGAACCTAAGCAAAAGAAACCAATACTACTTGACATCATTAGAGCCCTAATTAGAGCTCTAAGATATAAAGCAAGATTTAGATTAAAAAATCACAACTCATGATGATGATGGAGGACTTTCAGAAGAGCATAAATAACTTCCTTAAAGACATACAGGACAACATGAGTAAACAAGGAGAAGCACTTAAAGAGGAAACACAAAAATCCTTTAAAAACATTACAAGGAAATACAACCAAACAGGTGAAGGAAATTAACAAAACCATCTAGGATCTAAAAATTGAAATAGAAACAATGAAGAAATCAAAAAGGGAGACAAAACCTAGGAAACCTAGGAAAAAGATCAGGAGACATAGATGTAAGCATTACCAACAGAATACAAGAGATTGAAGAGAGAACTTCAAGGGAATATAAGATAGAAAACATAGATACAACCATCAGAGAAAATGTAAAACGCAAAAAGCACCTAACCCAAAACATCAAAAAATTCAGGACACAATGAGAAGGTAAAACCTAAGGATAATAGGCATAGAAGGGAGTGAAGATTCACAAATTAAAGGGCCAGCAAATATCTTCAACAAAATTATAGAAGAAAACTTCCCTAACCTAAAGAAAAGACCCCCACAAACATACAAGAAGCCTGCAGAACTCCAAATAGATTGGGTCAGAAAAGAAATTCATTACATAATAGTCAAAGCACCAAATGCACAAAATAAAAAAAAAGAATATTGAAAGCAGTAAGGGAAAAGGTCAAGTAACACATAAAGGCAGACCTATCAGAATTATACCAGATATCTCAACAGAGACTATGAAAGCTACAAAATCCTGGGGAGATGCCGTACAGACCCTAAGAAAACACATGTGCCAGCCCAGGCTACTATATCCAGCAAAACTTTCAAATAACATAGATGGAGAAACCAAGATATTCCATGATATAACTAAATTTAGACAATAATTTTCTACAAGTCCATCCCTACAAAGGATAGGAATGTAGATGTAAAACTCCAACGTATAAAGGGAAAGTACACCATAGAAAAAGCAAGAAAGTAATCTTCTTGCAACAAACCCAAAAGAAGATAGCTACACAAAATTAATTCGACCTCTAAAAACAAAAATAACAATAAGTGAAAATCACATTTCCTTAAAATCTCTTCACATCAATGGACTCAATTCCCCAATAAAAAGAAATAGACTAACAGTCTGGATACATACAGAGGATCCAGCATTATGCTACATACAGGAAACATACCTCAGTGACAAAAACAGAATCTACCTCAGAGTAAAAGTCTAGAAAAGAAATTTTCAAGCAAATGGTACCAAGGAACAATCTGGAGTAGCCATTCTAATATCAAATAAAATCAACTTTCAACCAAAAGTTATAAAAAAAGGTCAGGAAGGACACAGCTTATTATTCAATGGAAAAAATCTACCAAGATGAACTCTCAATCCTGAATATTTATGCTCCAAATTATAAGGGCACCTACATTCATAAAAGAATCCTTACTGAACTCAAAGCTCACATTACACCTTGCACAATAATAGTGGGAGACTTAAAAAGTTCACTCTCATCAATGGAGAGATCAAGGAAACAGAAACTAAGTAGAAACACAGAGAAACTAACAGAGTGTTGAACCAATTGGATTTAACAGATATCTCAAAGACATTTCACCCTAAAACAAACGAATATAACTTCTCAGTACCTCATGGTACCTTCTTCAAAACTGACCATTTAATCAGTCACAAAACAGGCCTCAACAGACACAAGAAGATTAACATAATCCTATGCATCCTATCAGATCACCACATAATAAGGCTGACCTTTAATAACAACAAAAACAACAGAAATCCCACATACACATGGAAGTTGAACCACAATCTACTCAATGATAAATAAAGAAAGAAATTAAGGACATTCTAAAATTTAATGACAATGAAGGCAGAACATACCCAAACTAATAGGACACAGGAAAGCAGGGCTAAGAGGATAACCCATAGCTCTGAGTGCCTCTAAAAAGAAACAGGAGAGACCAAACATTAGCACATTGATGACACACCTAAAAGCTCTAGAACAAAAAGAAACAAATACACTCAAGAGGAGTAAACAGCAGGAAATAATCTAACTCAGGGTTGAAATCAACCAAGTAGAAACAAAAAGAACTATATAAAGCATTAATATGACCAAAAGATACTTCTTTGAGAAAATGAAGATAGATTAAACCCTTAACCAGAGGACACAGAGTATTTCCAAGTTAACAAATTCAGAAATGAAAAGGGAACAACAGAATCTGAGGAATTTTTTTTTTAAAAATCAGATCCTACTATAAAAGACTATATGCAACAAAACTGGAAAAATCACAATTTTCTAGACAAATACTAGGTACCAAAGTTAAATCAAAAATAGATAAACCATCTAAACAACCCAATAACTCCTAAAAAAATTAGAAGCAGTTATTAAAAGTCTCCCAATCAAAAAGAGCACAGGACCAGATGGGTTTAGTACAGAATTCTATCAGACCTGCATAAAAGACCTCATACCAATACTATCCAAACTATTCAACAAAATAGAAACAGATGGAGCACTACCGAATTCCTTCTATGACGCCACAATTATGCTTATACCTAAACCACACAAAGACCCAATCAAGAAAGAACTTCAGACCAATTTCCCTTATGAATATCAATGCAAAAATACTCAATAAAATTCTTGCAAATTGAATCCAAGAGCACATCAAAACAATCATCCACCATGATCAAGTAGGCTTCATCCCAGGCATGCAGGAATGGTTCAATATATGGAAATCCATCAATGTAATCCACTATGTAAGCAAACTCAAAAAAAAAAAGAAGAGGGAGGAGGAGGAGGAGGAGGAGGGGAAGGAGGAGGAGGAGGAGGAGGAGGAGGAGGAGGAGGAGGAGGAGGAGGAGAAGAAGAAGAAGAAGAAGAAGAAGAAGAAGAAGAAGAAGAAGAAGAAGAAGTGATCATTTTATTAGATGCTGAGGAAGCATTTGACAAAATTCAACACCCCTTCATGATAAAAGTCCTAGAAAGATGAGGAATTCAAGGACTATACATAAACATAGTAAAAGCAATATACAGCAAACAAGTAGATAACATCAAACTAAATGGAGAGAAACTTGAAGCAATCCCACTAAAATCAGGGACTAAATGAGGCTGCCCACTATCTCCCTACTTATTCAATATAGTACTTTTAAGTTCTAGCCAGCGCAATTATACAACGAAAGGAGGTCAAAGGGATAAACATTGGAAAGGAAGAAGTCAAAATATCACTATTACAGATGATATGATAGCATACTTAAGTGACCCCAAGGAACTACTAGGCCTGATAAACAACTTCAGCAAAGTACCACGGTATAAAATTAACTCAAACAAATCAGTAGCCTTCTTCTACTGTAAGGATAAACAGGATAAGAAAGAAATTAGTGAAATGACACTCTTCACAATAGTCCCAAATAATATGAAATACCTCAGTGTGACTTTAACTAAGCAAGTGAAAGATCTGCATGACAAGAAATTCAATTCTCTGAAGAAAGAATTTTAAGAAGATCTCAGAAGACAGAGAGACCTCCCATGCTCATGGTTTGGTAGGATTAATATTGTAAAAATGGCCATTTTGCCAAAAGCAGTCTCTAGATTCAATGCAATCCCTATCAAAATTTCAACTCAATTCTTCATAGAGTTGGACAGAGCAATTTGCAAATTCATTTGGAATAACAATAAAACCAGAATAGCAAAAATATATTCTCAACAATATACAGACATCTGGGGGATACACCATTCATGACCTCAAACAGAATTACAGAGCAATAGTGATAAAAACTGCATGGTATTGGTACAGAGACAGACAGATAGACCAATGGAATAGAATTGAAGACCCAGAAATGAACCCACACACCTATGGGCACTTGATTTTTGACAAATGAGCCAAAACCATCCAATGGAAAAAAGAGCATTTTCAGCAAATGGTGCTGGTTCAACTGGAGGTCTGCATGTAGAAGAATGTAGATCGATCCATGCTTATCACCCTGTACAAAGCTTAAGTCCAAGTGGATCAAAGACCTCCACATCAAACCAGATACACTCAAACTAATAGAAGAAAAAGTGGGAAAAAGCCTCAAACACATGGACACTGGGGAAAATTTCCTGAACAGAACACCAATGGATTATTCTCCAAGATCAGGAATCCACAAATGGGACCTCCGAAAATTGCAAAGCTTCTTTAAGGCAAAGGACATATCATTAGGACAAAATGGCAACCAGCAGATTGGGAAAAGATCTTTTCTAATTCTCCATTTGATAGAGGGCTAATATCCAAAAAATACAAAGAATTCAATACGTTAGACTGCAGAGAAGCAAATAATTTATTAAAAAATGGGCTACAGTGCTAAACAAAGAATTCTTTTTTTTCCTTTTTCTCTTTTTAATTTTTTATTAGATATATTTCTTTACTTAGATTTTAAATGTTATTCCCCTTCCCGTTTTCCTGCCATAAGCCTCCAGTCCCTCCCCTCGGCCTCCCCAATACAGTCATTCCCCGTGTACATGCCCCTTATTGCCCCGGCCCATATTTGCCTGCACTAGGGGTCCAACCTTGGCAGGACCAAGGGCTTCCCCTTCCTCTGGTCCCCCAACAAGGCTATTCTCTGCTACATATGCATTTGGAGCCTTGGATCAGTCCATGTATAGTCTTTCGGTAGTGGTTTAGTCCCTGGCAGCTCTGGTTGGTTGGCATTGTTGTTTTTATGGGGTTGAAAGCTCCTTCAACTCTTTCAATCCTTCCTCTAATTCCCAGCAAGAGGGTCCTATTCTCAGTTTGGTAGTTTGCTGCTAGCATTGACATCTGTATTGGACATGCTCTGGATGTGTCTCTCAGAAGAGATCTATATCCAGTCCCTTTCTACATGCATTTTCTAGCTTCAACAACCTTATCTAGTTTTGGTGGCTGTATATATATGGGGCACATGTGGGGCAGGCTCTGAATGGCCCTTCTTTGAGTCGCTGCCCTAAACTTTGCTTCCATATCCCCTCCTATGGATATTTTCCCCCTTTTAAGAAGGAGTGGGAGCAACCACATTTTGGGCATTCTTCTTCTTCAGCTTCCTGTGGTCTCTGGATTGCATCTTGGGTAATTAGAGCTTTTTGGCTAATATTCACTTATCAATGAGTGCATCAGTGTGTTTTTCTGTGATTGAGTAACCTCACTCAGGATGATATTTTCTAGCTCATTCCATTTGCCTATGAATTTCATGAAGTCATTGTTTTTGATAGCTGAGTAGTACTCCATTGTGTAGATGTACCACATTTTCTGTATCATTCCTCTGTTGAAGGGCATCTGGATTCTTTCCAGCTTCTGGCTATCACACTTAAGGTTGCTATGAACATAGTGGAGGATGTGTCTTTATTGTATGTTGGATCACCTTTTGGGTATATGCCCAATATAGGTATAGCTGGGTCCTCAGGTAGTGTAATGTCCAATTTTCTGAGGAACCTCCAGAGTGGTTGTAAAAGTTTGCAATCCCACCAACAATGGAGGAGTGTTCTTCTTTCTCCACATCCTCACCAGCATCTGCTGTCACCTGAGTTTTTTTTAACTTAGCCACTATGACTGGTGTGAGGTGGAATCTCAGGGTTGTTTTGATTTGCATTTCCCTGATGACTAAGGATGTTGAACATTTCTGTAGGAGCTTTTTGGTCATTCAATAATCTTCAACTGAAAATGTTTTGTTTAGCTCTGAACTCCATTTTTTAATAGGGTTATTTGTCTCCCTGTGGTCTAACTTCTTGAGTTCTTTGCATATTTTGGATATTAGCCCTTTATCAGTTGTAGAATTGGTAAAGATCTTTTTCCAATTTGTTGGTTGCTGTTTTTTTCCAAATGACAGTGTCCTTTGCTTTACAGAAGCTTTGCAGTTTTATGAGATCCCATTTGTGGATTCTTGATCTTAGAGCATAAGCCATTGGTGTTTTGTTCAGGAAATTTTCCCCAGTGCCCATGTGTTTGAGACTCCTCCACACTTTTTCTTCTATTAGTTTGAAAGTATCTGGTTTTTATCTTTGAGTTTGTTTATATAGTGGATTACATTGATGGATTTTGTATATTAAATCATCCCTGCATCCCTGGGATAAAGCCTACTTGATCATGGTGAATGATTGTTTTGAGGTGTTCTTTGACTCAGTTTGCAAGAGTTTTATTGAATATTTTTGTATCAATACTCATAAGGGAAATTTGTCTGAAGTTCTCTTTCTTTGTTGGGTCTTTGTGTGGTTTAGGTATAAGAGTAATTGTGGCTTCACAGAAGGAATTCGGTAGTGCTCCATCTGTTTCAATTTTGTGTAATAGTTTGGATGGTATGGGTAAGAGGTCTTCTATGATGGTCTGATAGAATTCTGCACTGAACCCATATGGACCTGGGCTCTTTTTGATTGGGCGACTTTTAATAACTGCTTCTATTACATTAGAAGTTATGGGGTTGTTTAGATGGTTCATTTATTCCTGATTTAACTTTGGTACCTTTATCTGTCTAGAAAATTGTCCATTTCCTACAGATTTTCCACTTTTGTTGAATATAGGCTTTTGTAGTAGGATCTGATAATTTTTTTAATTTCTTCAAATTCTGTTGTTATGTCTCCCTTTTCATTTCTGATTTTGTTAATTTGGATACACTCTCTCTGACCTCTGGTTAGTCTGGCTAACTTGCTATCTTGCTGATTTTGTCAAAGAACCAACTCCTGGTTTTGTTGATTCTTTGTATAGTCCTTTTTGTTTCTATTTGGTTGATTTCAGCTCTGAATTTGATTATTTCATGCATTCTACTCCTCTTGGGTTTATTTCTTTCTTTTTGTTCTAGAGCATTTAGGTGTGTTGTCAAGCTGCTGACACATGCTCTCTCCTGTTTCTTTTTGCAGGCACTCAAAAAGTTTTTGAGTTTTCCTCTGAGTACAATTTTCATTGTGTCCCATAAGTTTGGGAATGTTATAACTTCATTTTCATTAAATTTTAAGAAGTGTTTAATTTCTTTATTTCTGCCTTGACCAAGTTGTCATTGAGTAGACCATTGTTCACCTTCCATGTATATGTGGGCTTTCTGTCATTTTTTTGTTATTGAAGACCAGTCTTAATGCATAGTGATCTAATAGGAGGCATGGAATTATTTCTATCTTCCTGTATCTATTGAGGCCTGTTTTGTGACAGAGTGTATGGTCAATTTTGAGAAGGTTCCATGAAGTGCTGACAAGACGGTATGTCCTTTTGTTTTAGGATGGAATGTTCTATAAATATTTGTTAAATCCATTTGGTTCATATCTTCTGGTAGTTTCTCTTCATCTCTATTTAATTTCTGTTTCCATGACCTGTCCATTGATGAGAGTGGGGTGTAGCAATCTCCTACCATGTTTTTTTGAAGTGCAATGTGTGCTTTGAGCTTTAGTAAGGTTTCTTTTATGAATGTAAGTGCCCTTGCATTTGGAGCATATATATTTAGGATTGAGAGCTCATCTTGCTGGATTTTTCTTTTGATGAATATGAAGTGTCCTTCCTTATCTTTTTTAATGACTTTTGGTTGAAAGTCAATTTTATTTTATAATTGAATGGCTACTTCAGCTTGTTTCTTTGGGCCATTTGCTTGGAGAGTTGTTTTACTCTGATGTAGTGTCTGTCTTTTTCTCAGAGGTGTTTTTCCTGCATGTGACAAAATTCTGGGTCCTCTTTACGTATCCAGTCTGTTAGTCTATGTCTTTTTATTGGGGAATTGAGTCTGATGATGTTGAGAGATATTAAGGAATAGTGATTGTTGCTTCTTGTTATTTTCGTATTTAGAGGTGGAATTATGTTTCTTTGTCTGTCTTTTGGTTTCATTGCAAGGAAATTATATTCTTGCTTTCTGTATGGTGTAGTTTCTCTCCTTGTTTTGGAATTTTCCATCTATTATCCTTTGTAGTGCTGGATTTGAGGAAAGATATTGCATAAATTTGGTTTTGTTATGGAATATCTTGGTTTCTCCATCTATGTTAATTAAGAGTTTTGCTGGATACAGAAACTTGGACTGGCATTTGTGTTCTCTTAGGGTTTGTATGACATTTATCCAGGATCTTTTATCTCTCATAGTTTCTGGTGAGAAGTCTGGTATAATTCTTATAGGTCTGCCTTTATATGTTACTTGACCTTTTTCCCTTACTGCTTTTAAAATTCTTTTTTGTTTTGTGCATTTAGTGTTTTAACTAATATGTGACAGGAGGAATTTCTCTTCTGGTCCAATGTATTTGGAGTTCTGTAGGCTTCTTGTATGTTTATGGGCAATTCTTTCTTTAGGTTAGGGAAATTTTCTTCTGTAATTTTGTTGAGTATATTTACTGGCCCCTTAAGTTGGGAGTCTTCACTTTCTTCTACACCTATTATCCTTAGGTTTGATCTTCTCATTGTGTCCTGGATTTCCTGTATGTTTTGGGCTAGGAGCTTTTTGTGTTTTACATTATCCTTGACAGTTGTGTTGATGTTTTCTATGGTATCTTCTGCCCCTGAGATTCTCTCTTCTATCTCTTCTATTCTGTTGGTGATGCTTGCGACTATGGCTCCTTGTCTCTCCCTTTGGTTTTCTACATCTAGTTGTCTCCCTTTGTGCTTTCTTTATTGTTTCTATTTCCATTTTCAATTCCTTCACCTGTTTGTTTGTGTTTGCCTGTAATTCTTTCAGTGATTTTTGTGTTTCTTCTCTAAGGGCTTCTACTTGTTTACTTGTGCTTTCCTGCATTTCTCTAAGGGAGTTCTTTATGTCTTTCTTAAAGTCCTCCATCATTATCAAAAAATGTGATTTCAAATCTAAATCTTGCTTTTCTGGTGTTTTTGGCTATCCAGTATTTTCTTTGGTGAGAGAACTGGGCTCTGATGATGCCAAGTAGTCTTGGTTTCCGTTGCTTAGGTTCCTGTGCTTGCCTCTAGCCATTGAGTTGTCTCTGGTGCTTGCTTGTCTTGCTGTTTCTGAAAGTAATTTGAGCCTCCTCTAGACCTCTGTGTCAGCACTCCTGTAGAATTGTTTTCCTGTTTTCTTTCAGCATTTCCTGAGAACAGGTGCTCTGATTTCAGGTGTGTCGGTGCTTCTGGATAGTCCTCCAGCTCTAGGCACAGGCAGGAATCAAAGGTTCCTGCTCCTGATTGCTTGTGTAGGTCCTTGCACCCTGTGGGCACAGTTGGCACTGTGCAATTCCCTCTTGGGTCTGGACTGTGGGCAGAGCGTATTCTCCTCTGATTTCTCCAGAGTAACCACACTTCTGAGGTTCCAGCTCTCTCCCCCAGGGTGTTTGGGTGCAGGGAGCTGTTTGGCTGGATCAGTTCAGTCCTGGGTGCAGACCAGAACTGTGGGTACCAGTGGTTGTCTGTTCCTATATCCCTGTGTCTGGAGGCACTGTGCAGTTTCCCCTTGGAACAGGGATGTGGGCCGAGGGAAACAGAGGTGGCAGTCTGTCCTTTGGCCTTGTGGTGTCTGCACTCAAACAAAGAATTCTTATCTGAGGAATATTGAATGGCTGAGAAGTACCTAAAGAAATGCTCAATATTCTTTGTCATAAGGGAAAAGCAATTTAAAATAACCCTGAGATCCCACTTCATACCAGTCAGAATGACTAAGATCAAAAACTCAAGTGATAGAAGATGATCCCAGGATCTGGAGAAAGAGGAACACTTTCCCATTGTTGGTTTTATAGCAAGCTTGTTCACCACTCTGGACGTCAGTCTGGTGGTTTCTTCAGAAAATTGGATATAGTACAACCTGAAGATCCAGCTCTACCACTCCTGGTCATATACGCAAAAGATGCTCCAACATATAAAACGGACACATGCTTCACTATGTTCATAGCAGTTTTATTTATAATAGCAGATGTTCTTCAACAGTGGAATGGATACAGAAACTTGATATGTCTACACAATGGAGTATGACTCAGCTATTAAAAACAATGACTTTATGAATTTCAAAGGCAAATGGATTAGGAAACCCAGTGACAAAAACACACATAGTATGCACTCACTGATTAGTGTATATTAGCCCAATAGCTCAGATTACCCAAGATACAATCCACAGACCATATGAAATTTAAGAAGGATGACCAAAATTTGGACCCTTCAGTTCTTTTTAGGAACATGAAAAAAAATTCATAGGAGGATGTACGGAGACAAAATCTGAAGCACAGACTGAAGGAATGGTCATTCAGAGCCTGTTCTAACTGGGTATCTAGTCCATATACATACAGCCACCAAACCCAGCCAGTATTGCTGATGCCAAGAAGTGCATGCTGACAGGAGTATTATATAGCAGTCTACTGAGAGGCTCTGCTAGAGCATGGCAAATACAGAGATCAATACTTGCAGCCAACCATTAACTGAGAAAGGGCTGCCCACTGGAGGCGTTAGAGAAAGGACTGAAGTACCTGAAAATGTTTGCAACCCCATAAGAGCAATACCAACGAACCAGAACTCCAGGGACTAATACATCATCCAAAGAGTACACATGGACAGACCCATGGCTCCAGCTGCATATCTAGCAGAGAATATACTTTTTTTATTATTATTATTAATTTGAGTATTGTTTATATACATTTCGAGTGTTATTCCCTTTCCCGGTTTCCGGGCAAACATCGCTCTCCCCCCTCACCTTCTTTATGGGTGTTCCCCTCCCCATCCTCCCCCATTGCCGCCCTCCCCCCAACAATCTAGTTCACTGGGGGTTCAGTCTTAGCAGGACCCAGGGCTTCCCCTTCCACTGGTGCTCTTACTAGGATATTCATTGCTACCTATGAGGTCAGAGTCCAGGGTAAGTCCATGTATAGTCTTTAGGTAGTTGTTTAGTCCCTGGAAGCTCTGGTTGCTTGGCATTGTTGTACATATGGGGTCTTGAGCCCCTTCAAGCTCTTCCAGTTCTTTCTCTGATTCCTTCAACAGGGGTCCTATTCTCAGTTCAGTGGTTTGCTACTGGCATTCGCCTCTGTATTTGCTGTATTCTGGCTGTGTCTCTCAGGAGCGATCTACATCCTGCTCCTGTCGGCCTGCACTTCTTTGCTTCATCCATCTTGTCTAACTGGATGGCTGTATATGTATGGGCCACATGTGGGGCAGGCTCTGAGTGTTCCTTCTGTGTCTGTTTTAATCTTTGCCTCTCTATTCCCTGCCAAGGGTATTCTTGTTCACTTTTAAAGAAGGAGTGAAGCATTCACATTTTGATCATCTGTCTTGAGTTCCATTTGTTCTAGGCATCTAGGGTAATTCAAGCATTTGGGCTAATAGACACTTATCAATGAATGCATACCATGTGTGTTTTTCTGTGATTGGGTTACCTCACTAAGGATGACATTTTCCAGTTCCAACCATTTGCCTACGAATTTCATAAAGTCATTGTTTTTGATAGCTGAGTAATATTCCATTGTGTAGATGTACCACATTTTCTGTATCCATTCCTCTGTTGAAGGGCATCTGGGTTCTTTCCAGCTTCTGGCTATTATAAATGAGGCTGCTATGAACATAGTGGATCACATGTCTTTTTTATATGTTGGGGCATCATTTGGGTATATACCCAAGAGAGGTATAGCTGGATCCTCAGGCAGTTCAATGTCCAATTTTCTGAGGACCCTCCAGACTGATTTCCAGAATGGTTGTACCAGTCTGCAACCCCACCAACAATGGAGGAGTGTTCCTCTTTCTCTGCATCCTCACCAGCATTTGCTGTCACCTGAGTTTTTGATCTTAGCCATTCTCACAGGTGTGAGGTGAAATCTCAGGGTTGTTTTGATTTGCATTTCCCTTATGACTAAAGATGTTGAACATTTCTTTAGGTGTTTCTCAGCCATTCGGCATTCCTCAGCTGTGAATTCTTTGTTTCGCTCTGAAGCCCATTTTTTTAATAGGGTTATTTGTTTCCCTGCAGTCTAACTTCTTGAGTTCTTTGTATATTTTGGATATAAGGCCTCTATCTGTTGTAGGATTGGTAAAGATCTTTTCCCAATCTGTTGGTTGCCGTTTTGTCCTAACCACAGTGTCCTTTGCCTTACAAAAGCTTTGCAGTTTTATGAGATCCCATTTGTCGATTCTTGATTTTAGAGCATAAGCCATTGGTGTTTTGTTCAGGAAATTTTTTCCAGTGCCCATGGGTTCCAGATGCTTCCCTAGTTTTTCTTCTATTAGTTTGAGTGTGTCTGGTTTGATGTGGAGGTCCTTGATCCACTTGGACTTAAGCTTTGTACAGGGTGATAAGCATGGATCTATCTGCATTCTTCTACATGTTGCCCTCCAGTTGAACCAGCACCATTTGCTGAAAATGCTATCTTTTTTTCCATTGGATGGTTTTGGCTCCTTTCTCAAAAATCAAGTGCCCATAGGTGTGTGTGTTCATTTCTGGGTCTTCAATTCTGTTCCATTGGTCTATCTGTCTGTCTCTGTACCAATACCATGCAGTTTTTATCACTATTGCTCTGTAATACTGCTTGAGTTCAGGGATAGTGATTCCCCCTGAAGTCCTTTTATTTTTGAGGATAGTTTTAGCTATCCTGGGTTTTTTGTTATTCCAGATGAATTTGCAAATTGTTCTGTCTAACTCTTTGAAGAATTGGATTGGTATTTTGATGGGGATTGCATTGAATCTGTAGATTGCTTTTGGTAAAATGGCCATTTTTACTATATTAATCCTGCCAATCCATGAGCATGGAAGAACTTTCCATCTTCTGAGGTCTTCTTCAATTTCTTTCTTCAGAGTCTTGAAGTTCTTATTGTACAAATCTTTTACTTGCTAGGTTAAAGTCACACCGAGGTACTTTATATTATTTGGGTCTATTATGAAGGGTGTCGTTTCCCTAATTTCTTTCTCAGCTTGTTTCTCTTTTGTGTAGAGGAAGGCTACTGATTTATTTGAGTTAATTTTATACCCAGCCATTTTGCTGAAGTTGTTTATCAGCTTTAGTAGTTCTCTGGTGGAACTTTTGGGATCACTTAAATATACTATCAAATCATCTGCAAATAGTGATATTTTGACTTCTTCTTTTCTGGTCTGTATCCCCTTGACCTCCTTTTGTTGTCTGATTGCTCTGGCTAGAACTTCAAGAACTATATTGAATAAGTAGGGAGATAGTGGGCAGCCTTGTCTAGTCCCTGATTTTAGTGGGATTGCTTCAAGTTTCTCTCCATTTAGTTTAATGTTAGCAACTGGTTTGCTGTATATGGCTTTTACTATGTTTAGGTATGGGCCTTGAATTCCTATTCTTTCCAGGACTTTTATCACGAAGGGGTGTTGAATATTGTCAAATGCTTTCTCAGCATCTAATGAAATGATCATGTGGTTCTGTTCTTTCAGTTTGTTTATATAATGGATCATGTTGATGGTTTTCCGTATATTAAACCATCCCTGCATGCCTGGGATGAAGCCTACTTGATCATGGTGGATGATTGTTTTGATGTGCTCTTGAATTCGGTTTGCCAGAATTTTATTGAGTATTTTTGCGTCAATATTCATAAGGGAAAATGGTCTGAAGTTCTCTTTCTTTGTTGGGTCTTTGTGTGGTTTAGGTATAATGGTAATTGTTGCTTCATAGAAGGAATTCGGTAGTGATCCATCTGTTTCAATTTTGTGGAATAGTTTGGATAATATTGGTATGAGGTCTTCTATGAAGGTCTGATAGAATTCTGCACTGAACCCTTCTGGACCTTGGCTCTTTTTGGTTGGGAGACCTTTAATGACTGCTTCTATTTCCTTAGGAGTTATGGGGTTGTTTAACTGGTTTATCTGTTCCTGATTTACCTTCAGTACCTGGTATCTGTCTAGGAAATTGTCCATTTCCTGAAGATTTTCAAATTTTGTTGAATATAGGCTTTTATAGTAAGATCTGATGATTTTTTGAATTTGCTCTGAATCTGTAGTTATGTCTCCCTTTTCATTTCTGATTTTGTTAATTTGGACACACTCTCTGGGTCCTCTCGTTGGTCTGGCTAAGGGTTTA
Source organism: Rattus norvegicus (assembly GCF_021556685.1). Classification (NCBI taxonomy): domain Eukaryota; kingdom Metazoa; phylum Chordata; class Mammalia; order Rodentia; family Muridae; genus Rattus; species Rattus norvegicus. The sequence goes on along the minus strand of NC_141537.1, from coordinate 24,068,431 downwards.
TCTATCTTGTTGATTTTCTCAAAGAGCCAACTTTTGGTTCTGTTGATTCTTTCTACGGTCCTTTTTGTTTCTACTTGGTTGATTTCAGCTCTGAGTTTGATTATTTCCTGCCTTCCACTCCTCCTGGGTGTATTTGCTTCTTTTTGTTCTACAGCTTTTAGGTGTACTGTAAAGCTGCTGATATAAGCTCTTTCCTGTTTCTTTCTGCAGGTACTCAGCGTTATGAGTTTTCCTCTTAGCACAGCTTTCATTGTGTCCCATACGTTTGGGTATGTTGTACCTTCATTTTCATTAAATTCTAAAAAGTCTTTAATTTCTTTCTTTATTTCTTCCTTGACCAGGTTATCACTGAGTAGAGCATTGTTCAATTTCCACGTATATGTGGGCATTCTTCCCTTATTGTTATTGAAGACCAGTTTTAGGCCGATAGCACGCATGGGATTATTTCTATCTTTCTGTACCTGTTGAGACCATTTTTTGACTAATTATATGGTCAATTTTGGAGAAAGTACCATGAGGAGCTGAGAAGAAGGTATATCCTTTGGTTTAGGATAGAATGTTCTATAAATATCTGTTAAGTCCATTTGGTTCATGACTTCTCTTAGTCTGTCTACGTCTCTGTTTCATTTCTGTTTCCATGATCTGTCCATTGATGTCCATGATCTGTTCCATTGATGGGGTGTTGAAATCTCCTACTATTATTGTGTGAGGTGCAATGTGTGTTTTAAGCTTTAGTAAGGTTTCTTTTATGTATGTAGTGCCCTTGTATTTGGGGCATAGATATTTAGGATTGAGAGTTCATCTTGGTGGATTTTTCCTTTGATGAATATGAAGTGTCCTTCCTGATCTTTTTTGATGACTTTTAGTTAAAAATTGATTTTATTTGATATTAGAATGGCTAGTCCAGCTTGCTTCTTCTGACCATTTGCTTGGAAAGTTGTTTTCCAGCCTTTCACTCTGAGGTAGTGTGTGTCTTTGTCTCTGAGGTATGTTTCCTGTAGGCAGCAGAATGCAGGATTCTCATTGCGTATGCAGTTTGTTAATCTATGTCTTTTAATTGGGGATTTGAGGCCATTGATATTGAGAGATATTAAGGAATAGTGATTATTGGATATGAGGTTATGTTTGTGTGCTTTTCTTCTGTTTTTTTTTTTTTTTTTTTTGTTTTTTTTTTTTTGCCAAGACGATTAGTTTCTTGCTTCTTCTAGGGTATAGCTTGCCTCCTTATGTTGGGCTTTACCATTTATTATCCTTTGTAGTGCTGGATTTGTAGAAAGATATTGTGTAAATTTGATTTTGTCCTGGAATAACTTAGTTTCTCCATCTATGTTAACTGAGAGTTCTGCAGGATACAGTAACCTGGGCTGGCATTTGTGTTCTCTTAGGGTCTGTATGACATCTGACCAGGATCTTCTGCCTTTCATAGTTTCTGGCTAAAAGTCTGGTGTGATTCTGATAGGTCTGCCTTTATATGTTACTTGACCTTTTTCCTTTACTGCTTTTAATATTCTTCCTTTATTTTGTGCGTTTGTTGTTTTGTCTATTATGTGATGGGAGGTGTTTCTTTTCTGGTCCAATCTCTTTGCAGTGTTGTAGGCTTCTTGTATGCCTATGGGTATCTCTTTTTTAGGTTAGGGAAGTTTTCTTCTATGATTTTGTTGAAGTATTTACTGGTCCTTTGAGCTGGGAGTCTTCACTCTCTTCTATACCTATTATCCTTAGGTTTGATCTTCTCATTGAGTCCTGGATTTCCTGTATGTTTTGGACCAGTAGCTTTTTCCGCTTTACATTATCTTTGACAGTTGAGTCAATGATTTCTATGGAATCTTCTGCTCCTGAGATTCTCTCTTCCATCTCTTGTATTCTGTTGGTGAAGCTCGTATCTACAGCTCCTTGTCTCTTCTTTTGGTTTTCTATATCCAGGGTTGTTTCCATGTGTTCTTTCTTGATTGCTTCTATTTCCATTTTTAATTCCTTCAACTGTTTGATTGTGTTTTCCTGGAATTCTTTCAGGGATTTTTGGGATTCCTCTCTGTAGGCTTCTACTTGTTTATTTATGTTTTTCTCTGTTTCTCTAAGGGAGTTCTTCATGTCTTTCTTGAAGTCCTCTAGCATCATGATCAAATATGATTTCGAAACTAGATCTTGCTTTTCTGGTGTGTTTGGATATTCCGTGTTTGCTTTGGTGGGAGAATTGGGCTCTGATGATGCTATGTAGTCTTTCTTTCTGTTGCTTGGGTTCCTGTGCTTGCCTCTTGCCATCAGATTATCTCTAGTGTTCTGCTATTTCTGACAGTGGCTAGACTGTCCTATAAGCCTGTGTGTCAGGAGTGCTGTAGACCTGTTTTCCTGTTTTCTTTCAGCCAGTTATGGGGACAGAGTGTTCTGCTTTCGGGCGTGTAGTTTTTCCTATCTACTGATCTTCAGCTGTTCCTGTGGGCCTGTGTCTGGAGGCGTGTCTGTCTCTCTGAAGGTTTAGCTCTCCCTCCCACGGGATTTGGGTGCAGAGAACTGTTTATCCGGTAGGTCCCTTCAGGTTCTGGAGGTGTCTCAGATGCAGCAGTCCTGCTGCTCCTGGGCCCTCCTCTACGGGAACCCAGAAGCCGTATACAGTTTCCCCTTGGGCCAGGGATGTGGGCAGGGGTGGCAGTGTTGGTGGTCTCTTCTGCTCTGCAGCCTCAGGAGTGCCCACCTGACCAGGTGGTGAGTTCTCTCTCCCATGAGGTTTGGGAGCAGAGGCGAGAATATTCTTTTCGTGCACCATAGATAATAGAATTCCTTGGTCTTGCTAAGGCTGGATCCCCCTCCTCCACTGTAGGGGAATGTCAGGGCAGGGAATTGGGAAGGGGAAGGTGGTTGTTGGGGGGAAAGGAGTTAACATTTGAAATGTAAATAAGTATCCAAAAAAAAAGCCAACCTGCAACAACTGTTGGTTACCTCCACCTTAAAAGTCCCAGTATTATACCAATGGGAAATATTCTACAGGTCAGTCATGGTGGTTTATAATTCTGAAGTATACGAGATCTACTAATTGATTTCTTGCTTCACAGCTTGCCTAGAACTTAAGATACTATGATAACTTATCCTCAGAGTAGTTCCCAATTCAGTTCAAACTTAATTCCTTCAAGACCTATGTTTTAAGTATGTGGTGTGTTCTATAATGTAATGTGGTATAACCTTCAAGTACTGGGAGACAACAGAATACAGTGACAATTGACGAAACTATTTTAGTGGTTTCAGAGTATCTCTGACCAACACTTTAAGGAGAGATTCTTTAAGCGAGTCACTAGGACTTTTTCTTCAATAGTTTATGGCTTTGTGAGATAAGGTTTATCACTTCATGTAGCATAAGTTTATGTCATACAAGAGTATAAGTGCTTATAAATATTATATATTTGCTTTAAGTAAACATAAAATATGATCCCTATGAATTTTTCAAAAAATATTTCAATATTACCTCTCACATCCAACATGTTTGGCTTTTGTAGCTTCAATCTGCCCAAACCACCATGATGAAAGTTTTTTTCTAGAGGTTATATTGTATATTATCTAACATTTATTTTATAAAGCATTTTTTCAGACAGTATGAAGTTGGAATTACATTTCTTCTGCTTGGCCTATAAATATCCAAATACCCAAGATATAGCAATTGATTTTTACTGAGTTGTTATACATTGTAGGAGGATATCAGTTATTGCTTTAATGTTTGCTATACTTGAGGTTTCTAATGTGTTATCTATAACCCTTTCCTCTCTACTGCACTGATTACTGCAGTTGTAATGACTTAAATTAGTATTATAAAAAATACTATATCACATTTGAATATGACTTATATCATTGTATTGTATTTTTTTAAATCTTTCACCATTGTTAATCCCATGTATAAATTCTGTCAGGAATTTTGTACACAATTTGGAAATTTCTTTGTCCCTTGTTAGCATATCATTTAAAGCTTGGGGAATGTTGCTTTTTTAGTAATTTTCTTAGTTTAATAACCTATATGGTTACTCTGTTGGGGAATTAATAAAAAACAATACTCTTTGTGGTAAGATAATCATTGTTATTTTAATGAGGAAAAATCAAATCTCTCATTATTAAGCATGCTACAATGTGCAGACTTTGATGGCATGCTTCTTTGTAGAATTACCATGTTCAATTAAGGAAGTTCTATCGATTTCTACTTTGTTAAGAATATCATTGTATTTCAGTAGCTCTTTGTTTGACACTTGTCAAATATTGGTATTTTTTCCTTCAATATCTTTACACTGTGAATCATTCACATTGCTTTTCCATTGTTGTGTCAGCTTTCCATTCTTGAAGCCAAACATATTTTGTGTGCTCATGATGCTTAGACCTTGGTTCAGATCACTAGATTAAATTTGTTCAGAAATTTTGTTCATACATTCATGGTGACACATTAATACAGTTTGTTGTCAAATATATTTAATTTTAATCAGGGACTTCTACCCTGCCTTTGACCATTCAGTTCCCAGATAAAAGACACATAGCTACTATTAATTACAATAGGCCTTCATCACCACTAAAGATTGGCAGATATCTACCCTCTATGCAATTAGAATCTACTTACCTATTGGTAATCCTGAGAAATTACTTATTATTTTTTCCTGTGGGATGCTCTTAACTCCAATTAGTCAGCCTTCATCACCATAATTTTAATATTTTTAACCATGGTGTCTTTTCCTCTCTACACCTCATCTCTTCCCTCATAGTCTCCTAAGACCCTATACTCTGGAAAAGCAAACTCTGCTTATGTCTCTTCTTCCCAGCTATTAGTTGTTGACATCGTTATTTAACCAGTGGTTTTAAATCATGGAGCAAAGTCATATTGTGAGTGTGCATTCTCTTTTTCCTGGCAGCAACCGGATCTTGGGGGCCAGGACAATCAGCATTAAAAGATCAAACCTCAACAATAGTTTTCTTATAGTGACTATTATTTTATTATTAGTCTATTGCTGACCTATGGCAGTAATTTTGGAATTTATTTCTCTGCTGTACTTTTTCATAAGGAATTACATATAATCAGTATTACCTTTCATAAATGTTTGGTAAAATTATTCAGTGACACTATATACACGGAATTCTTTTCCTTCATGATATTTAAATAATACATTTAATTTCCCTACTCATATGTAACATTCAAAAGTTGCCTAACTGTGAGTTTTATAAGTCTATACTATTTACAGAATGAACTCACTCTTTTCACTGTTTAAAGGTACACATGGACATTGGATAAAGGCTCCTTATTTTACTGCAAGGGTTAGAGAATTGCTTATAACACCCTCATTTTATGTGTAATATTAAAAGTTCTGTTACCCTTCATTTTGCCTCTTTTGGGTTTTATTCTGGAGTCACTCTCTGTGTAACTTGCAAAATAGAGTTAGTAACCTGAAGTCATTATTACCTATCATACTTTAAAAAAATTAATTCTCACTATTTACATACGTGCATGTTTGCACACACACACACACACACACACACACACACACACACGTATTGATGTTCCTAAAGGCCAGAATATATTGGCTTCTCTGAATCTGAAGTAGCAGGTGAGTGTGAGTGGGACCTAGGAAGCCATAGAAAATTCCATCCTATTACACATTTCCTCCTAAACAATTTTTAGCTATAACCCATATATTTATATGGGCTCTATACTTTTTAGTCCAATTCATTCAGAATACTTTTACACTTTCCTGAAAAATTTTCTCTAATGCATATAGATATCTGAAAAGTTTTTCTAGTGTCATTGAACTAAGGTTTTCTATGTTAATTTGCTGTTTCCCAAGAATATGCAATTTATTTAAAAATATTGTAATTTATAATGCTAACTGGAAATGGTATCTCTTTCAGACAACATTTTTGAAAAGTGTGTATCTCGATATTCAAGGACAACATGTTTAAACTATGACGTTAACTCTGTTGTGTTGATATTCAGGTTGGTTATTTCATTGTTTTGCTTATTTGCTCCACCAACTATGAAAGAGAAATGTTTGATCTTTTCATTTATAGTCATGAGTTTATCTCTATTTTTTTAAAAATTTAACCCATGTTTTCGTGGATAAATATGTAAATACCTTTTCTGGGAAAACTAATCTGATTTCTTTGTGGGAATGTAAAGTTTTGTGATCTACAGCTTCATAGTGAATATTACACATGCTTTTAACTCATGTGCTATTATTAGCATTTTCATTTTAGATAATATCTTCAAAAGATTAGTGTGAACAAATTATTTTCATTTTAATTCTATTTTGTCCATTCTAATCCTGTATAATTGTCACATACATAAAACATTTGAATAGTGATAGACTGTTTTTTCTATCACAAAAAAAGCAAATATCCAAAATTTGAATCTCTGTGGATTCTGGGTATACTGGTGCATTCTCTGTGAACTCATATATGTATTAGTTCTGCTGTGTCCAGAAATCGCGGTTTCCTTGGGTACATTTATACCCTTGGGCAGGTACAATCTTTCTCTTTCCTCCTGTCCATAGTCCTCTGAGCCTTGGGGGAAGAAATTTGATGAAGATATCCCATTTAGCACTGAATACTCCAAAGTCTGTCTGGCTCACACACGCAGGCACACACACAAACACACACACACAAACACACACACACACACACACACACACACACACACACATTATAAAATGCCTTGGCTACCTCAAAAGCTGGGTACTCCTAAAGCTTCCCTTATCACACCAGACCCAATCAGGGAAGTGAACAGTTGCTACTACCCAAAGTCTGATATGACGAGTTGGCTTTATATCCTACTGCACTTGTGGGCCATCCTTCTACCCTGAGTCGTGGCAACTCTGTCTTTTTCCTCTCTACATCCTTGTCCATACCATGCCCAGTCATTAGCCAGTGGTAACTTTATTGACCAGCCGAAAAACAATTGCAGACACGGACCTTTAGCATTTGGACTAGCAGATTCCCGATTGAATCAAACCATGAGAACCAGTCTCTAGCACCTCCTCTTTTCTGTCCAACTTTGCAGGAAGTAATGAAAGCAAGGTCTGGTTCCAAGATTGGTTCTTGATTCCATCAATAAAGAAGGTGGAGGCTAATTGCTGAGATGAAGGGAAAAGTGGGACTTCTGGGTGTCAGGAGGAAATGCAGATGCAGGGAAAGAGAAGGAGCTTTTTTGTCCAGGCTTTAGAATGAAGCAATCCCACTAAAATCAGGGATTATACGAGGCTACCCACTCTCTCCCTACTTATTCAATATAGTTCTTGAAGTTATAGCCAGAGCAATCAGACAACAAAAGGAGATCAAAGGGATATAAATTGGAAAATAAGTCAGAATATCACTATTTGCAGATGATATGATAGTATATTTACGTGATCCCAAAAGTTCCACCAGAAAACTACTAAACATGATAAACACCTTCAGCAGAGTGGCTGGGTATAAAATTAACTCAAGTAAATCAATAGCCTTCCTCTACACAAAAGAGAAACAAGACGAGAAAGAAATTAGGGAAACGACACCCTTCATAATAGTCTCAAATAATATAAAATACCTCGGTGTGACTTTAACCAAAAACGTGAAAGATCTGTATGATAAGAATTTCAAGCATCTGAAGAAATTGAAGATGTCAGATGGAAAGATCTCCCATGCTCATGGATTGGCAGGAATAATATTGTAAAAATGGCCATTTTACCAAAAGTGATCTACAGATTCAATGCAATCCCCATCAATAAAATTCTTCAGAGAGTTAGACAGAACAATTTGCAAATTCATCTGGAATAACAAAAAACCCAGGATAGCTAAAACTATCCTCAACAATAAAAAGACTTCTGGGGGATTCACTATCCCTGAACTCAAGCAGTATTACAGAGCAGTAATGATTAAAAAACTGCATGGTATTGGTACAGAGACAGACAGATAGAGCAGTGGAATAGAATTGAAGACCCAGAAATGAACCCACACACCTATGATCACTTGATTTTTGACACAGATGCCAAAACCATCCAATGGAAAAAAGATAGCATTTTTAGCAAATGGTGCTGGTTCAACTGGAGGTCAACATGTAGAAGAATGCAGATCGATCCATGCTTATCACCCTTTACAAAGCTTAAGTCCAAGTGGATCAAGGACCTCCACATCAAACCAGGTACACTCAAACTAATACAAGAAAAAGTGGGGAAGCATCTTGAACACATGGGCACTGGAGAAAATTTCCTGAACAAAACACCAATGGCTTATGCTCTAAGACCAAGAATTAACAAATGGGATCTCATAAAACTGCAAAGCTTCTGTAAGGCAAAGGACAATGTTGTTAGGACAAAGCAACAACCAACAGATTGGGAAAAGATCTTTACCAATCCTACAACTGATAGAGGGCTTATATCCAAAATATACAAAGAACTCAAGAAGTTAGACTGCAGGGAGACAAATAACCCTATTAAAAAATGGGCTTCAGAGCTAAACAAAGAATTTAAAGCTGAGGAATGCCGAATGGCTGAGAAACACCTAAAGAAATGTTCAACATCTTTAGTCAAAAGGGAAATGCATATCAAAACAACCCTGAGATTTCACCTCACACCAGTGAGAATGGCTAAGATCAAAAACTCAGGTGACAGCAAATGCTGGAGAGGATGTGGAGAAAGAGGAACACTTCTCCATTGTTGGTGGGATTGCAGACTGCTACAACCATTCTGGAAATCAGTCTGGAAGTTACTCAGAAAATTGGACATTGAACTACCTGAGGACCCAGCTATACCTCTCTTGGGCATATACCCAAAAGATGCCCCAACATATAACAAAGTCACATGCTCCACTATGTTCATAGCAACCTTATTTATAATAGCCAGAAGCTGGAAAGAACCCAGATGCCCTTCAACAGAGGAATGGATACAGAAAATATGGTACATCTACACAATGGAATATTACTCAGCTGTCAAAAACAATGACTTTATGAAATTCATAGGCAAATGGATGGAACTGGAAAATATCGTCCTGAGTGAGGTAACCCAATCACAGAAAAACACACGGTATGCACTCATTGATAAGTGTCTATTAGCCCAAATGCTTGAATTGCCCTTGATGCCTAGAACACATGAAATTCAAGACAGATGATCAAAATGTGAATGCTTCACTCCTTCTTTAAAAGGGGGAACAAGAATACCGTTGGCAGGGAATAGGGAGGCAAAGTTTAGAACAGAGGCAGGAGAAGCACCCATTCAAAGCCTGCCCCACATATGGCTCATACATATACAGCTACCCAATCAGACAAGATGGATGAAGGGAAGAAGTGCAGGCCGACAGGATCCGGATGTAGATTCTCCTGAGAGACACAGCCAGAATACAGCAAATACAGAGGCGAATGCCAGCAGCAAACTACTGTACTTAGAACGGGACCCCTGTTGAAGGAATCTTAGAAAGGAATGAAAAAGCTTGAAGGGGCTTGAGACTCCATATGAACAACAATGTCAACCAATCAGAGCTTCCAGGGACTAAGCCACTACCCAAAAACCCTGGGCTTCAACCTCATAGGTAGCAATGAATAGCCAAGTAAGAGCACGAGTGGATGGGGGAGCCCTTGGTCCTGCCAAGACTGAACCCCCAGTGAATGGGATTGTTGGGGGAGGGTGGTAATGGTGGGAGGATAGGGAGGGGAGCACCCATATAGAAGGGGAGAGGGAGGGGCTAGGGGGATGGTGGCCTGGAAACCGGGAAGGGGAATAACAATCGAAATGTAAATAAGAAATACATAAGAAATACTCAAGTTAATAAAGATGGGGAAAAAAAAGAATGAGGAGTCAGGAGCAGTCATATAAGATCTTGTGGAAACTAGAACTGGCGGCCTCTGCCACCTGTGATTAACCAAGGTAACTGATATAGACAAGCTAATAAGGTTTAGGCAGAAGATTTTGCGCCCAGCAATTGTGGCATCGGACAAGTTCAAACTTAACAGAGCTGGAATGTTTTCCTTCCGTGGAGCAAAGTTGGATAGAGATAGAAAAAAGCCAGATGAAGCTATGCTGGCACCATGATTCCAGCTCCTGGGAGAGACAATAGCTGGCCATTGGTGGAGTTAAGCCAGAAGAAATGGGCAAGAAGGGAGTGGGACCAGAGGCAGCCAATCTCAGAGTTAAGCCAGGAGCGAGCGCTGCTCAGGCTGGTAGCCTGATTTTAAATTAGATGCAACAGTCCAAATTAAAAACAAACAAATAAACAAAAAACCTTTTCTCTCAGACATAAATTGCATACAACCATAACAATGATGTATATCAGAGAGTATGATATACAATAAAGATCAGTCCATTATATTTGTCAATTAGAAAAAGTACTTTACCTTCATTTCTAACTTAAAGACTTTATGATTCTATACCTGAATTATTTTTTTGATTTTAGGCTGAAAACCTTTTTTTCTAGTTCTATATCATATCTTTGGATGTTAAACAACTTAAGTTTGCTTTGGGGAATATAATTAGTCTTCAACCATGTCAGAAATTTGAGAATGAATTAAATATTATCTGAGTATATAGGAAGTGTCAAGCATAGCTTCTAAAACTTAAACAATTGTATGGACAGCTGACTACCTGGATAGTCCCCTAATTTCTTACAATGTTGGAGCATCTTTCTGTCCCAGACCCAGCAATGAAGAAAGAAGATAAAGGACTAGTTTACCCTGTTTTATTACAAGTGTTTGTCCTTTTGGATGGTATTTTGTCTGCAGAAGAAATAGGCAATTTCTACCCTGTGGCTACCTTTCCACAAGAAGCAACCTCACCTGGAGGTAAAGATGTTCAATTCTTCTTTGAAGGAGAATGAGGAAGCTGTCAGAAGCAGACATGTTCATTGTCAAATGATCCTTAATAATGAAATGACATTTAATGTCACATTCTGTGGACTTCAGATGTTTTGGAAAACTATGTAAAGTATATTTGAATTATTAAACTTTAACTACTGCTAGCCATTTATATTTGAGTGAATTGAAAGCACTTTATTATAATTAAATTAGAATCAAACTTTACCAGGGATTTAATATCTGGACCTTAACTTGTGTTTCCTATTATTTTAAACAGTTTGCAATAGCAGCTATTGGAAGGACTGAGTCATACCCTTTTATTCTTAAATGAGTTGCATAGGCACAATGCCTATCTAGGAGTAGCAATATTAATTTTAAATTTCATATCAATATACAAATTTATACCATTGAAAACCTTAATTCTATATCAATATATAAATTCTGTACCAGTGTAAGAAATTATAACTTCAATTTTACATCAATGACAAAGATTTCTATCAATGTAAGATTATGGCTACACAATGCTTTGTCAAGAAAAAATTTAGTAATCCATCTCATCTTTTTTCGCCTCATTCAAAATTATGACCATTCCCAAATTATGCCTTAAAATGACAAGCTATCTATAATTTATAAAATAACTATAACAAGACACCCAAACTCAGGGATTCAGGCTGACAACTCTCCATGGCTTCTCTCTGCTGAATAGTAATATTTTAAAGGGGTGGGAAAAGGCTAGGAAAATTAGAGAATTGGTTAGACTTAAGAATGCTAGCTTTAGCATTGGTTATCCACTTTCTGTATGCTTAGAAGAGTCAGGACTTAACTGAAGTTCTGAATGGATCCGTCTGAAAGTTGGGATGAGGCAAGATCATCTAAAATCACTAGCAATTCTTGAAACTGTTCTGGAATCAAGTCTCTGGACAACATCAGGAAGTGGGGGAGTTTGGGGGCTGGGCAGCAAGTCAGTTTCCCATCTCTGACAATGGATCTTGTCAAAGTGGTACATTCTGTAATATAGGACTCTAACAATCAAAATTTTGCTACCAATAAGACATTTGTATGGATTGTGCAGGGTGCACAGACCAGTTAAAGATGAAACTTGGCTCCTTGTTTGAGCAGGTGAAAAGAAACTGTCTTTTATATGAGTTAATTTTATCAGTAACCAATTGTAACAAATCTTCATTCTTGCCATATGAAGAATCTTAAGAATTCCATAACTAACAAGATTCTTTTTTTCTCATTTAGCTGAAGTTTTTCATAGAGACATGTTTATATCTAAGCCTGTTACAGAGCTGTTTCCATATGAAGGAGTCAGGAGATCAAGACTTGTTTAATTTTCTCGAATTTTTTGAGATCTTCAGGAGGTGTTCTCCTGTTATGTCTGATCCATATCACTCTGAAAGGGGTTCAGAACCTTTTCTCCTTTCCTGTCAGCACAAATACTTAGCCTCTCTCCAGAATAGCATGTCTTTGTTCCAGTAACCAGAAAAAACTAAAGGTATAGCTCGACCTTGAGAATTATGTAAAAAGAAAGGGGCCTACTAAAATATGTACCCACAGAGTTGTTTGTCTCCGTAATAGGAAGGATCTAAGAATACACAGGAGTAAAAATAGTTTAGGCCATGATCACATGTAGGTTGGGGCAGGAGAGAGCAAAGAAGCACTGTCTCAACAGAGGAAAATTGTTTAGATTGCTTTAATTGCTTTGAATTGTTTTAATTGTCAAAATTATCAAAGTGCATGTGGTTATAAGTTTGGTGGTTATATCAAAATTCCTCTTCCTATGAATTCAAGCACCCACTGTAGGTCAGAGATCAAGAAAGTGGGTGGGGTTTCAGCATGGCACCTTTAATTCACTACTCCTGAGAAAGTAGTGTTTCAGTTTTTTCCTGATTTTGAGTATATGGTAGCATGTGGAGCCAAAACAATGATCGTGTGTGAGCATGTTCATACCTTTCCACAAAGAAAGCACTTTCAGTACCTGCATGGGAGTCTCTCCTATCCATGATGATAGCTACATGTATACTTTCATGGAGTGACATAGATTCTGGAAGTACAGAACAGAAAGCAAATGCTTACTTAGACACCTTTCTTCCTAGAAATCTATGTCTGCTACCTGCTAAGGGATTTTATATACCTTTAGTTTGATTTATATACAATGTTTACCATCAATATAAACTTCCATGTTTCATATTTTCTCTTTCTTTTAAAACATTGGGGACTTCCAATTCGAACACAGATTCTTTTTTTTTTTAAGATTTATTCATTTATTATATATAAGTACACTGTAGCTGTCTTCAGTTACACCAGAAGAGGGCATCAGATTCCATTACAGATGGTTGTGAGCCACCATGTGGTTGCTGGGAATTGAACTCAGGACCTCTGGAAGAGTAGTCGGGTGCTCTTAAGTGCTGAGCCATCTCTCCAACCCTCGAACACAGATTCTTGGTAACTGCTTTTTTGTTCAGAAACTTAAACTCTAAATATGAAGTCTTAAAGACCTATCTCTTTAAAAAAATGAACTAGTCACTGGATGTCTTCTAAAGGACTGCCCAAAAGTAACATTGTGGCACTGTATGTATCTTCAATAATTTACTTCAGATTATTGGGGAGCCTTCTTTCTCATATACAATTTTTTAAGTACAAAATTAAAAGAAAAAAGAAAATCACATATCCACACTCATGTTTAATTCTTCGTTTAATATTTAATCATGTTTTCCTCCATACAAGGGAAGAATAGTGTTATATATGACTAAATTATTATTTCATGCAAATACTTATCTATAAGCACATATACAATCATTGGAATGAGGAATTTAGATCAAATTCCAGATTGTTCATATGCTATAACCATCTTTCATCTGTAAAATATGAGAAAACGCATGCAGTCATTTTGGTTAATAACATGGGTTTCAGTGCTTTATCATATATAAAATATAGACGGTATGGCTTTGGAACTTTAAATGAAATTGTTTCTCATTAACTTACCTAAGGTTCCCAAAATGTAATGATTATCTTGTTTGATTCTTAGTGATTTCCATCGCAAAACAATAGGCCAAATTAATAACGTTACTCTAACAAATATATAAGATCTTACTCTATGCTTCAAAGTTAGAAACCTCAGTCAGGTTATAAATATGTAAATCATTGACTAGCATACTTTTAAATTTTGTGCACTTAATATATCAGTAATATTTCAATTAATATATATGTTAAGTTTTTATTATGGATTTTCTGTAGGAAAACATATGAGTATTTTCTATTACTTGTTACTCACTAGTTTATACTATTTGTACAGTTCCACATAGAAAATGGTACTATGAAGTAAATTGAAAACTCTTGAAGTTAGAAACCCTAAGACTTACAATTCAGTCATTCTGTTTCAGTTTTAAATCATATATCTTTCAGCAATTTTTTTTCTTTTGGTGGGTTGATGACAATGTCTATAAAAGCAAGCTAGTGGCAGAATAAGTGTAAAGAGTATTAAAATTCTTTGATGAAAACTTGAAACTGATGCCTATAGTCATTTAGTTTTATTGCCTAAGTGAATTTCCATTTTTTTTTAATTCTTTACAATCTTTTTTTAAAGAACCAGTGGAAAATACCAACTTTGAAATCTCAGGATTCTCGTCCAGTAATTAAACTCATGATCTCCTCCTCAGTCCACAGCTTAATAACAAACATAACTCTTAAATTACATACTTATTCTCACTGTATGTTTCACTCGGGTACAGAAGAAAACAATCATGCTTCTGTCTCTGAAATATATTGATCATTTTTCACCACCAATAAAGTTCTCATATGTTAGCTATTGGCAACATTTCTAGCTTAAATTATCGTAGTTCAGTCTGCTTGAGATGAGGTACTAAAGTAAAATAGGCATGAACTTCTGGATGAAATTTCAAGGAAATTGCTTTAGCGTATGTGACTTAATTGAAAAGAATCAATTACAATGTTTTTGTCCCATTCTATTTTCTGTTGCCTAAAGCATGGATGATGGAAACTATAGCAGCCATCTTGGAACCATGATAATAGGGCTAAAAGAAATAAAAAGTCTTGGCCCCAACATTCTGAACCACTGTGGTGACACCAGCAGCTGCCAAGTCTGGGCTCCAGTTGTGAGGAAAATTGACTCTTTAATGTTTAGGCCATTTTAATCATCTTTCTGATATCAGTAAACTGATACTTTTAAGGAATAAAATGTGAGGAATAACACACGCAAATGATTCAAATATATAGTTCCTTTTTGTTTTAATTTAACTTTATTACATAACAGAAGCCAAAAGTTTTTGATATTTTGGTTATATTTTATCTCTGCTTTCTTTCAGCCAAAGTTTAATGCCAAATTGTTTTCTGAATTAACCTGTGCTTAGTATCTCAAATTAAATACAACTCCTTCTTTAAACTCCATTTCTTACTTTTGTCTTTGTAAGTACCATGGGTTGATTTTCTACTTAAAGAAAGGGAATAATCTGCATTTCTCATGTTATAGCTAGAGTATAAATGTCTCCATTAAATGTTTGTAAATAGTCCTGTAAATGAAAAAGATAAAAGAAAATTTTATTTAATTTAATCTGTCAATCTCATCTGTCCTTAATGCTGACTTCAGAAACAAGACAAATTTATATCAGATAAATCTTTTGATAGAGGTAATAATCCCTTAGATGAATAAGAAAATATTGAAAATATGCACACATGTACAAATACAAGTATATGTAATATTACTAAAAATAAATATTATCCTATCAACCACTAGTTTAGCATATTTCATCGGGAAGAAAAACTTGGCTATGTATATTTTAGGCACATTTAAAGTACATTATACCATGAACAACTATGGAGATAATTGATATAATTGATAATAAGACATAAATTTAATTTTGTTAAATTTTGTTTTGTAAGACCTGTTTATATTGGATATACTTGGAAGTTCTTGTTTGAAAGAATTTTCTCAATTTCACTGGCCTGAAATATTTCCTCCATGTTTTTCCAAGTTTCATAATTTCATATTTTAGATTTAAGTCATGAAATTAATTTGAGTTGTTTTCTTAAAAACTAGTGAGAGAGTTGTTTTCTTACAGCTACAGAGGTATATGTAGGTTAGATCAAACTTAATAGCACTTGCATGGTAAAACATTTGGAACAGTGTATTTGACAATTTATAGACATGAACTAGAAAAGTTAATAGCAGTCAATCAAGAAGTATATAAAACCCTATTGAAAAAACTGTCAGTGAGTCCAATAAGTCTTTCTGAAATGAATATAGACAAATGACAAAATAAATACTTGAAATATTGTTTAGAAATATTAATCATCAAAGAAATTCAGATCAGAGCTAAAAATTCCCATCATTTAATTATTGTAAAATGTTGTCAATATAAATGTGAAGACAACAAGAAGAGAAAGAGAACATTTGCATATTTTAGATAATGTGGAAATTAATGTCAATATGAAATTAATATGATGGCTATTTAACACTATTAGAATACACTTAACTAATATGATCTAACAACATCATTTCAACCTATCTGAATGAAATAAAATGGTCATATAAGAAAGTCTTGTATTCTTAAATGAAAGCCTTAGGAAAAAGTGGAAATGCAAATAAATTTACACTAAGCAATTCTGACCTAGTAGTCACCACTATCAATATCACTTATTGCTAGCAAAATTCTATTAGCCTACAGGTCTACATAATCTGTTATATTTGAAAATGGTTTTCATTTTCCATTTTACCTAATTTTTAATGATTAACTTTGAATCTCACATAATCAGCAACATGTTAAAAAACAGAATAAAACTGTAGTTTGTCTCTGTGAAAGTAGTACAGAGTTAAAAAAATCAGGGAAAGACAAGCACTTTTAATATAAAAGTCCTAAACTCAAATAATTATAAACTATTCATTACCCAAGTTTTTCAAATCCTTCTTTACATAACACAAATTATAGACACACCTGTATTCTCAGTTTTCAAAAGGAAAATATTACTCTGAGCTTTTGGAAGCGAAACCATAAGTGGTTTCATCTACCTAACCTAAAAACAGACTTCAGGAAGCAAAATTATAGAGTGTGAAAGTGTTTACAACTTCATTTCTCGCAATGAACATGCCAAATAGTGGCACTGTGATTGGAAAAACGCACCAACTATATTTAATATTTTCTGTATTAAATGAAAAATGACATGGAAATAAGCAATCATAGATACTGGTAATTTCCCACTATTTTCAAGTTTCATCAGTTTTTCTTTTCTTTATTGCCAATGGTTTTTAATGTTGAGTTCAAGTCTAAGGGATATTTTCTAATGTGTTTACTTAGCAGTTCAGGGTTATGTTATAAATTCAAAATAACAACTATTATCACAATCTCACAATGCTACTGAGTTCAGAGAAGTCTACATAATAGTTCCTCCATTTATCATACTCTTTTGTACCATTCTATTATGGTCAGAGAACAAGAATATTAATTCTTCTTTACTAGACACCCATGCATTGTGTTATATTGAGAATCTTTCTGTTTGAATGAATGATACACTTTTGGAGGCTGGGGCAGGAAGGGATACATTAAGAAGATTAGCAGAGAAAATTGTCCTATAAATTTATTTTAAAAATCACAGTCACAAGGTGTAGGAAGACATATACAAAAGGAGGTCAGATGAAGAGCAACGTTTTAGATAGTCCTTTGGGTATTACCTAATAATTTGATGTTCTGGATTCATAAGACAGTAACAAATAGAATAGCTTCTCAGTGGCAATCTGATTCAGAGCTTCTGTCATTCTGTCACATAGAAGAAACGTTAGGTACATTTTTGTTAAACATCCAGAAGATTTTCATGGTTGATCAATGATCATTCTATGTTAAAAACCAGCTTAAATCCTCCTTATATAAAATGGGACCATTTGGACCATTAACTGTGGTGCAAATGGAGTTCCCACTAGCAATGAGATATATCAGGCTGCACTGTATAGTAGTTAGACTTTCTCATGACCTGCATTCTCACATTACCTAAATCTTTTGTAGACTAAAGTTAGACATATAATATACTGGTCTAAAATGAAGGGTGATATGTAACAAAAGAGATTAGACAAATGAAATGCAAATGTCAAAGATGACAGAAGTCATTGTTTAGACAGCAGATCACATAGTAAGTGTGTTCTCTGGCATGTCCTGCTCAGCATTTGATGGTGAGTTATCTAGAAACTTACTGGAAGTGTGGGTGTACAGACATATGCACATATATAAATGTTTGTTTTATGCACATGTGGATGTATTCAATTTTGATTAAGTTATATTCTTAGAGGTAGTCCACAGTGTAATACCTACTCAAATAATTCAGTTTTGTTTGAAAATAGTGGCTTAGAATTAAGGCTTATTTATATGTCTTTAATTTACAAATTGGAAATTTATTTGAATTCCTGATCATCATTCTTAGTTTATCTTTGTATGTTTCTGGCAGTTGATCAAATAGGCTAGTGGATTAAGGTACTACCTTTCCACAGATGAAGTGGGAAATAACTGAATCTACAGTAATGAGAATAGGTTTTCAGATTAAAGATGATAGGAGACAGGGATTAAATCGAGCCTGTTCTGCTGTCAGTAAACAAGTTGCACTTCAGAGTTTTCTCTATTGGGAAACACCAAAGCATCTGCCAACTTCTCTGTGGTTAAGAAGAGGATTCAGGAAATACTGACAGACCATGAACTGTCTTTAGAAACAGTCCAAATGTGAGTGGCCAGGCACATGTTCACCACACTGGAGAAACATGTTAGAAACTAAACAAAGGACTCCATTACAAATCAGAACCGTTCAGTGATGTCACTAGAAATATTTGGGGATTGACTTCAACTCTTCAGTCTAAGGCTATTGATTGTTTTTTTTGTTTTTGTTTTTTTCACATGGTTTATAGAAGATAAAGATTGAACTCAGTGCCCGAAAGTCCTTCTTTTCTTACTATTTTTAGGTATTCTCCATCATTTTCCACAGATGCCCTATAACAAGGAACAGATACTCCATGTTTTCTTGACTATGGAAGAACTAGGCATGTGTGTTAACACCAAGGAAGCAGCAGGACTTCTCACACTTACAGTGACATCAAAACTTGACAATAGCTCCCCTTTCAGAAACGTGGCACTTGGAGTTAAAGTGGATTTATTTTAAGTAAACACATATGCTTTTATTGTGGTAATTATCAGACAAGACACCCAAAGGAGCAGGCCTAACAGCGTGGTTCCCTTGTTCAGGCTATTCAGAAATAAGGGACAAACAATTGTGGATAGCCCTGGTGCTATTTGTATTTTGATGCTAATTCAGCTTCCCCAAGAAGGGCTGCCTGGGTTGAGGAGGGAATCAAGTTACAAGGTGACTGCCTGTGAACATTCCCCAAGGAATAAAGATGTCTAGGAACCAAATCACTGGGAGATGAGTAGGCAGGATTTCCAGGGAGATGGAGAGGAGATGAAGAAAGAGAAGGGTTTTTGCTTTGGGATGGGGACAGCTGGAGGAAAAATGTAACCAACAAGAGACGCCCCCCAGCTTTAATGGTGGATCCACCAAAATTTGCCACCAGAGGATTTAATTTAGAATGGCTTACAAATTAGGATTCTAAACTAAGATTGTGTGGTGTTTTCCTTCACACAGCGACTCAACTGAGTTCCAGAGAAAGGTAGAGCAGCCATGAAATTTGGATGCATGGGTCTGGCATGGCAGTAACCTTCATCATGGGAACTTAGCAAGTCGGTTGAAGAGATTTCAGAGCAGCGGGTCAGAGAGAGAAGAGAACAGACCAGGCTCACTGGCCTGTTTGCCAGAGATAGTGAGGGATGGTGCATTTTTTTAATATTTTCCGCTACAAACAATTGTCAAAATCAATTCTCAAAAATTTATTTCAAGATGTTTTTGCTGTGTATCAGCTTTTTCCAGAATAATTGTCAAAAAAGTATTTACAGGAGAAAGCATGTTTCTCTTTAAACGGAGATATAACATAAAACCGATAGAAGAGCTACTTTGATATTCAGAAATACTTATAAAAAAATCTCTATATATGATAATATAACCTTGTCAGTTTTTGCCATGGTATTTTTCATAGCATCTTTTAACCAAAACAATATAAAATATTTGAGAGATTGTTCAGGAAAATATTGAAGAAGGGAGGGAGATAGGGGCAGAGAGATAAAAACACACAGACAGAAAGAGGTTAAAATTATGCTGAGTATTTTCATCTTTGGCAAAGAAAGCTCACATGACAGGGACAGATGTCAGAGTTGCAGAAAGGCCAGTTACAGAAAGACTCACACATACATCTCTCATTTCTAGAAACTAGCATGTTTTTGATAAATGCTAATTCTAGGTTTGGATTTTGCCTGATTCCTTGAGCATTAGGACTCTGTCCTCAGCAAATTAGAGAACATAGAGAAAATGAGAAGCAAGAGTATGCCAAGGAGTGTTTCTATAAAGAGGAATGGCCCTTGTTTCTCACACAAGGAGATGCTGAAGTAACTACCAATGTCTCAGTAAACAGTCCGCTGAAAATTGACTACAGTGTTTTCCCTGTACCATTACATTTCTGGAAAGTATTTTATTTGGAGTTTGACCTCAAGTCCAAAGAATATGCAGGCATAGAGTGTCCATGAAAACAGATGGGTGTAACAGAACATTTTCTTAGGATTCCAGTTCCCTACAAAGTAAATGTATGTCGTTCACCACACACATTCTATAAAAGTATGCCATGCTTTAGGCATTGGATAGCCAAAGGGTGTGCTCTTTCTAGGCAAAGACTATTTCTCTCTCACAAAGTTTCCCTTAGTTCATCTCAGGACATTGTTTAGGTAGGGTTGAAACCTGTGAGAATTACACCCTGCCCATAAGCATCACTTGAAGAACCATTTGTGAGATTTCTGCCTGTCTTTTTATATTTAGGAATAGACTCATTTTATAAACTACAATTTATAAAAATAAACATGCCGTGAATTTGAGAATGGCAGGAACATAGCAGAGTTTGGAGGATGCAAAGTAAAGGGGAAATGTAATTATATAGTAATATAGAAATAAACAAATAAGTAATAAAAGTATATCTGATCCCTGACCATAATTCTCTCTCCTAACAAAGCAGAGTGACATTAGCAGAGAAGGCCAGACAATTGCACTGCCTGAGGTGTGGGGAAATCTGTGTCATTTTTTGATAACAATGCCCTCCTGGACAGGCATCCATCTACATTGTTAACAGCTGGGTGAATGGTGACCACAAAGCAGAAAAAGCATGTCTAAATGAGAGGTTCAAGCAGGAGGATGTGAAATGAGCTCCCTGCTCTATTTAGGGTAATAAAAGTTACCTCATAAGTATATTAGCAGGGTGTACTTTTAAGCACTTGTCCTCAAAATGCCTAGGTGGAAAAGAAATTACAAATCATGTAATTTTCAAAGTTTATTCATTTCAATGTTTAAATTTCTGACCCTAATTTTTCCTTACTATATTAAGAAAGGGGATATAAGTAATTACAGTTGAAAGCTCTGTAGAGTCTGCTTTGGAACCACAAAATACAAGTATATTTTTAAAAATTGCCTCATTTTTTAATCTCTCGTTTTTCCTTGAGGTGCCATGGTTAAAGGAAAAGCAAAGTGATTTTTCTTTCCTCTCCAGTGATTTTCCACAGGCAACCACAAATGGAAAGGGATTTCATAAGCGTGTAGAACTTCTTAACCACAAAAGACTTTGCTTCTCAAAGAATAAGAAGAAAGCGTACACGTGCTGGCTGGTGTCTTTGACTAAAGATTCTTTTTCACAGCAATGTACACTCTACTACATTCAAGATAGTCAAGATTTTCCACTTGAGAGATGGAATCTCTTGGTTGCATTTATTTATTTATACATTTATTATTTATGTAAATATGTTCTTTATATACTTAAAAATTATGCTGTTTTGTCAATAAAAAGTAATTTTTATTTTACCTCTGTTTCCAACTTCCTTTATACAAATACTTGGTTTGTAATGATGCTTGCCCTTGATGTTTGCACAGGGCTTTGATGCCATACATGAATGAAACAGAAATTAGAAGAATATGTAGGCAAAATGGAATGAATGTTATATTGTGTCCTAATATTTGACAAGGCAATGATTCATTTATCTTGAGAACACTCAAACTGAGCACCATGTTTCCCAACAAATTGGAACATAAAATATTCAAAATAGTATGTTGATGTGGAAAAAGTAGTTCAATACCAGATTTTCTTTTAACTATAGTTGTGTGGAAAATAGGTTCATAAAACTATCACAGGATGTGAAGGGGTCTGTTGAAGTGATTTGAAAGCAGGAGATGAATCCTTGGCAATGAGGAAACAGTAAAGTGTTTCTGCTTGGAAAGCACAGACGGCAAACTTTGAGGAATGGAAGGAATAATAAAACTATAGAAGGACATTAAAGAAAAAGTCAGATGTTTTTCATTAAACATTTCTACTGTCAATTTCAAAATCTGTTTGGTATGGATAAAGATAGAAGAGACATGAACAATATAGGAGCTTAAAGAACAATTATATATGATTTAAGAAATCACTAATTGCAATATTTAACAAAGGATTAAAATTTTCAAGGTTTGTTTTGTTTGGTTGTGTTTATCTCAGTAAGGGAATTTGATGGTCAACATGAAGAAGGATGTGAATATGATGGTTCTCAATTGGACACATGATCCAAAGAAAGGAAAATACAGTTGTAGCAGAAGGAAAATGTAGAGGACCAACATATAGAAAACTTTTAAATGAATAGCATAGAAACGTGTGTTCTAAGATGAGAGGAATTTTATTTGGTCTTTGTAATACAGTTCCCCATATAAAATTCATTCTCATTCCACTCAACTATTTTTCACCATAAGATTTACTTTTATAAGTGTAACAAAGTCTATGTCTAAGACTGTCAATGAGAAACACAGATTCTCAAAGAATTGGTTACTGCATATGAGCTATTAAAATAATGATAATAATACTGAGTACTTATTATGTGCTGGCATTTATTTGTGAATCAAACCAAGAAAAGAAGGAAGCCACAATCAGCCATTGTTTACATAAAAGCTGAGACAAGATTTAATAAGGAAAGCTATCCAAGTTAAGGGTCTAATAAATTCAAACTGGTCATCTACTGTTGTAAATAGTTTTATCCAACTTTTCTCTGTAAATGCTTTGCTTGCCAAGTGTTGTAAATTTTTTAACTCATTTTCAATATAAAGGATCACCATTTTCAAGTCTCAAACAAGTTAATAGTGGAACGGAGAGAAAGAGAGAGAGAGAGAGAGAGAGAGAGAGAGAGAGAGAGAAAGTTGAAAAGTAGCAATAAAATCATTTCACTTCTTACAAACTTAATTAGCTTTATGAAGGCCTAGGTAATTTTTTATTTCTATCTTTTTTTATAAATTTGTTCTGTCTCTTTTAAAATATTTTATTGAAAATAGATGTTTCTCTAATTACATACATCTCTACCATAGTTTCTCCTCCCTCCACTCTTCCTATCCCCCAACCCTAATTCCCTTCTCCCCCAGATCCATACTTCTTTGTTTTCTGTTTCCTTTTCAGAAAACAGCAGGCCTTTGGAACTTGTGTTCTAAGTTCCTGAATATCTCTGTGAAAATCTTTCCTCTTTCACGCTAATGTATAATGACAGTGGAGCTTTTAATTAATCATGCCTAAGTAGATAATATACCTTCAAATTAGAAGTGATAACCCTTCTATTTGAAAGAAAAAGAAGACAAAAATTATAGATTTCAAAGTATAATTTTAAAGAACAGATAAAATAACATTGAGGTCAAATTCTTATAGAAATATTAGGGAGAAAGAGACATTGATAATGACATTATTTCTTATTTGTTGTTCTATTGTTATAATACGATATCATGACATGCAACTTATAAAAGAAAGAATGTAATTGGGAAGTATAATTTCAAAGGTTAAAGCCCATGACCAATTTTCTAGGAGAGCATGACCACAGGCAGGCAGGTATCTGCCTATTGGAGCTGTAGGTAAGAGCTTATCTTTTCATCTAAAAAAAAAAAACAGGCAGAAAGGTAGGCAATAACTAAAATGGTCACAGTCTTTGAAACTTCAAAGCTCCTCCCACTTCCAGCTAAGACACATCTATCAATCCTATTCAAAGACTTCTACCAACTCAGGACCAAGTATTTAAACATATGAGCCAGTGGGGGCATTCACACTCAAATCACAACATTCCCCTCCCTAGGAAGCATAGTCTTGTGGCAATATCATAAGGCAGAAGGCATTTAGTTCAATGTCAAAACTCTTCACAGTCTTCATCGTCTTTCACAGTCTCAATAGAGTCCTGAGTTTTGTTTGAGACTCAAAACAAACTTTTAATCGTTACTCTCTGTAAAAATCAAAAAGAAAATGCCATACTTCCAAGGTTCATGGTAAGAAGTATGAGTTACAGTTTCATAACAGAGGAAAGGAAGAATAATGAGAAAACATTGTAGCAGAACAAGACCAAAAAAAACTAAATACTATAGTTCTATCTGAGGTCTTTTTTTTTTTTTTTGGCCCCATCTTTATTAACTTGAGTATTTCTTATTTACATTTTGATTGTTATTCCCCTTCCCAGTTTCCGGGCCAACATCTCCCTAACCCGTCCACCTCCCCCTTCTATATGGGTGTTCCCCTCCCCATCCTTCCCCCATTACCACCCTCCCCCCAACAATCACCTTCACTGGGGGTTCAGTCTTGTCAGGACCAAGGGCTTTCCCTTCCACTGGTGCTCTTACTAGGCTATTCATTGCTACCTATGAGGTTGGAGTCCAGGGTCAGTCCATGTATAGTCTTTGGGTAGTGGCTTAGTCCCTGGAAGCTCTGGTTGTTGGTGTTGTTGTTCATATGGAGTCTCGAGCACCTTCAAGCTCTTCCAGTCCTTTCTCTGATTCCTTCAATGGGGGTCCCTTCTCAATTCAGTGGTTTGCTGCTGGCATTTGCCTATGTATTTGCTGTATTCTAGCTGTATCTCTCAGAAGAGATCTAGATTTGGTTCCTGTCAGCCTGCACTTCTTTGCTTTATCCATCTTATCTAATTGGGTGGCTGTATTAGTATGGGCCACATGTGGGGCAGGCTCTGAATGGGTGTTCCTTCTGCCTCTGTTCTAAACTTTGCCTCCCTATTCCCTGCCAAGTGTATTCTTGTTCCCCTTTTAAAGAAGGAGTGAAGCATTCACATTTTGGTCATCCTTCTTGAGTTTCATGTATTCTGTGCATCTAGGGTAATTCAAGCATTTGGGCTAATAGCCACTTATCAATGAGTGCATACCATGTATGTCTTTCTGTGATTGGGTTAGCTCACTCAGGATGATGTTTTCCAGTTCCAACCATTTGCCTACGAATTTCATAAAGTCGTTGTTTTTGATAGCTGAGTAATATTCCATTGTGTAGATGTACCACATTTTCTGTATCCATTCCTCTGTTGAAGGGCATCTGGGTTCTTTCCAGCTTCTGGCTATTATAAATAAGGCTGCAATGAACATAGTGGAGCATGTGTCTTTTTTATATGTTGGGGCATCTTTTGGGTATAAGCCCAAGAGAGGTATAGCTGGATCCTCAGGCAGTTCAATGTCCAATTTTCTGAGGAACCTCCAGACTGATTTCCAGAATGGTTGTACCAGTCTGCAATCCCACCAACAATGGAGGAGTGCTCCTCTTTCTCCACATCCTCGCCAGCATTTGCTGTCCCCTGAGTTTTTGATCTCTGCCATTCTCACCAGTGTGAGGTGAAATCTAAGGCTGTTTCGATTTGCATTTCCCTAATACTAAAGATGTTCAACATTTCTTTAGGTGTTTCTCAGCCATTTGACATTCCTCAGCTGTGAATTCTTTTTTAGATCTGAACCCCATTTTTTTAACATTCTTTTTTTTTTATTAACTTGAGTGTTTCTTATTTACATTTCGAGTGTTATTCCCTTTCCCGGTTTCTAGGCAAACATCCCCCTAATCCCTCCCCCTCCCCTTCTTTATGGGTGATCCCCTCCTCACCCTCCCCCCATTACTGCCCTCCCCCCAACAATCACGTTCACTGGGGGTTCAGTCTTAGCAGGACCAAGGGCTTCCTCTTCCACTGGTGATCGTACTAGAATATTCATTGCTACCTATGAGGTCAGAGTCCAGGGTCAGTCCATGTATAGTCTTTAGGTAGTGGCTTAGTCCATGGAAGCTCTGGTTGCTTGGCATTGTTGTGCATATGGGGTCTCGAGCCCCTTCAAGCTCTTCCAGTTCTTTCTCTGATTCCTTCAACAGGGGTCCCGTTCTCAGTTCAGTGGTTTGCTGCTGGCATTCGCCTCTGTATTTGCTGTATTCTGGCTGTGTCTCTCAGGAGCGATATACATCCGGCTTCTGTCGGCCTGCACTTCTTTGCTGCATTCATCTTGTCTAATTGGGTGGCTGTATATATATGGGCCACATGTGGGGAAGGCTCTGAATGGTGTTCCTTCTGTGTCTGTTTTAATCTTTGCCTCTCTATTCCCTGCCAAGGGTATTCTTGTTTCCCTTTTAAAGAAGGAGTGAAGCATTCACATTTTGATCATCTGTCTTGAGTTTCATTTGTTCTAGGCATCTAGGGTAATTCAAGCATTTGGGCTAATAGCCACTTATCAATGAGTGCATACCATGTATGTCTTTCTGTGATTGGGTTAGCTCACTCAGGATGATGTTTTCCAGTTCCAACCATTTGCCTACGAATTTCATAAAGTCGTTGTTTTTGATAGCTGAGTAATATTCCATTGTGTAGATGTACCACATTTTCTGTATCCATTCCTCTGTTGAAGGGCATCTGGGTTCTTTCCAGCTTCTGGCTATTATAAATAAGGCTGCAATGAACATAGTGGAGCATGTGTCTTTTTTATATGTTGGGGCATCTTTTGGGTATAAGCCCAAGAGAGGTATAGCTGGATCCTCAGGCAGTTCAATGTCCAATTTTCTGAGGAACCTCCAGACTGATTTCCAGAATGGTTGTACCAGTTTGCAATCCCACCAACAATGGAGGAGTGTTCCTCTTTCTCCACATCCTCGCCAGCATCTGTTGTCCCCTGAGTTTTTGATCTTAGCCATTCTCACTAGTGTGAGGTGAAATCTCATGAACCCCATTTTTAATAGGGTTATTTGTCTCCCTGCGGTCTAACTTCTTGAGTTCTTTGTATATTTTGGATATAAGCCCTCTATCAGTTGTAGGATCGATAAAGATCTTTTTCCAATCTGTTGGTTGTCATTTTGTCCTAACCACAGTGTCCTTTGCCTTACAGAAGCTTTGCAGTTTTTTGAGATCCCATTTGTCAATTCTTGTTCATAGAGCATAAGCCATTGGTGTTTTGTTCAGGAAATTTTCTCCAGTGCCCATGTGTTCGAGATGCTTCCCCACTTTTTCTTCTATTAGTTTGAGAGTATCTGATTTGATGTGGAGGTCCTTGATCCACTTGGACTTAAGCTTTGTAAAGGGTGATAAGCATGGATCAATCTGCATTCTTCCACATGCTTACCACCAGTTGAACCAGCACCATTTGCTGAAAATGCTGTCTTTTTTCCATTGGATGGTTTTGGCTCCTTTGTCAAAAATCAAATGACCATAGGTGTGTGGGTTCATTTCTGGGTCTTCAATTCTATTCCACTGGTCTATCTGTCTGTCTCTGTACCAATACCACGCAGTTTTTATCACTATTGCTCTGTAATACTGCTTGAGTTCAGGGATAGTGATTCCCCCAGAAGTCCTTATATTGTTGAGGATAGTTTTAGCTATCCTGGGCTTTTTGTTATTCCAGATGAATTTGGAAATTGTTCTGTCTAACTCTCTGAAGAACTGGGTTGGTATTTTGGTGGGGATTCCGTTGAATCTGTAGATCGCTTTTGGTAAAATGGCCATTTTTACTATGTTAATCCTGCCAATCCATGAGCATGGGAGATCTTTCCATCTTCTGAGGTCTTCTTCAATTTCTTTCTTCAGAGGCTTGAAGTTCTTATCATACAGATCTTTCACTTGCTTGGTTAAAGTCACACCGAGGTATTTTATATTATTTGGGATTATTATGAAGGGTGTCGTTTCCCCAATTTCTTTCTCGACTTGTTTCTCTTTTGTGTGGAGGAAGGCTATTGATTCATTTGAGTTAATTTTATTTACCAGACACTTTGCTGAAGGTTTTTATCAGGTTTAGTAGTTCTCTGGTGGAACTTTTGGGATCCCTTAAATATACTCTCAGATGCCTTCATTTCTGGCTTTGCCGGAAGCAAGACAACCTATTTTTTTTTTCTGATCAGGGTGACAATTTTATTTTTTCCCAAGGCTGAATTTATACCATAATAGGGATAACAGAGGGATGGGGAAGTGTGAAACATTTACACAGGTCAAGGACACAGTGTTCCTGTGGTCAGCTGATGTCAGTGGATGGCAAGACCACCTCTTACTTGGAATATTTCCACTCCCTCTCTGTAGCTCTCAGTTGTAAGTATCCCATGGCCTTGGCATCTTTAAAATTTTAAGGTTTGTGATGTAATGCAACTTCAAGCAATGGGCTTTCTGTGTCTCCATATAGAGACTCCACTTCTGTATATCTGGCTTCTGTGGCTTTCCTTAACTGAATATTCCATAAATGCTTAGTCTAATTCAGAACTTCATGTCCCAAGCTGCAAAGCTCAGATGCCTACTTGCTTTGTAAAAATTTCCTCTGAGATTGAAACATTCCATCCTGCAGGAAGCTCCTTAAACCGGAGGGAAAATAGCCTAAATAGAAGATTTAGGATGTCCCTGAAATTGACCAGATTCATTTGGTTCTTCAGTGAGAAAGCATTTAGAGTCCTCCTCTGATTTAAAAAATTCTGAGGTGCAAATAATGTCTCTCAGATGAGTAGGGCTGCCAAAACACTCACAGATGCCAAGCTACAAAGAGTCTGGGACCAGACTAGACCAGCTTCCTGAAAGAAGCAGAAACGTCACCTTGCCTTAAAGAACTGAGAAAGGATACTCTCTAATCTGTTGAGTTGCCTGGAGGATATGCAGTATACACAATGACCCTAGCTTTTGTGATCTGTGTTAAGGTGTGTTTTAGAGGTATAAGTGGTTTTTTGAGTCATTTCTGCACTTGTATGTAGCCCCTTGTGTGTGTGTGTATATATATATATATATATATATATATATATATATATATATATATATAGAGAGAGAGAGAGAGAGAGAGACATAGCTGCATATATCTGTACATAATCCCAGTAAAACTCATGAATCATCAAGTTTGACTCTACTGTAACTGTACTTTCCATCTCGGGCTCCCTCTCCAAAGTGAGTACACACGCCTGTTGTGCCTCCCAGAGAAAGCTATGGCAGACCTTCCAAGAAGGTCTACTGTCACCTGCAGTTTTGATCTTAGCCATTCTGATTCGTGTAAGGTAGACTCTAAGGGTCATTTTGAGTTGTATTTCCACAATGACTAAGGATGTTGAACATTATTTTTAGGTGCATTTTGACCATTTGAGATTCCTCACTTGAGAATTCTGTTTAGCTCTGTACCTCACTTTTTAATTAGGTTATTTGGTTTTCTGGAGTCTAACTTCTTGAGTTCTTTGTACATTTTGGATATTAGCCCTCTACAGAATGTCAAGTTAGTGAAGAAGTTTCCCTATCTGTAGATTGCCATTTTGTCCAATTGACAGTGTCCCTTTTCCTATAGAGCTTTTCTGACTCATGAGGTACCATTGTCAATTGTCGACATTAGAGCCTGAGCCACTGGTGTTCTGTTCAGGAAAATTTCCCCATGTGACAATGCTTTCTAGACTATTGCCCACCTTGGCTTGTGAGAATCAAATTGAGTATTTTGCACCAATAATCACAAGTGAAATTGGTCTGAAGTTCTCTTTTCCTGTTGGATCTTTGTGTGGTTTACATACCAAAAAACTCTGGCTTCATAAAATTAATTAGATAGTGTTGCTTCCATTTCTGTACTGTGAAAAAGTTTGAGGAATGTTGGTATTGGGTCTTCTTTGAAGACCTGGTAGAATTTTGCACTAAAACTACCCAGCCTTAGGCTTTTCTTAGTTGGAAGGGTTTTTTTGTTGTTTGTTTGTTTGTTTTGTTTTGTTTTGTTTTTTCTTTTTTTCGGAGCTGGGGACCGAACCCAGGGCCTCGTGCTTGCTAGGCAAGCGCTCTACCACTGAGCTAAATCCCCAGCCCCTGGAAGATTTTTTTGATGTTTCTAATTCCTTAGTGGTTGTTTAGATAGTTTACTTGCTCTTGATTTAATTTTGGTACATTGTATCTGTCTAAACAGTCATCCATTTCATCTAGATTTTCCAGTTTTGTTGAGTATATAGGTTTTTGTAGTAAGATCTGACATTTTCTTGAGTTTGCTTAGTTTCTCTTGTTATGTCTCCCTTTCCATTTCTTATTTTGTTACTGTGGATACTGTCTCTGTGTCCTTCAGTCAGTTGGCTAGAGGTTTATCTATCTTTTTGATTTTCTTAAAGAATCAGTTCTTGATTTTGTTAATTTTTATATCATTTCTTTGTTTCTGATTGATTAATTTCAACCCTGAGGTTGAATATTTCCTGCCATCTACTCTTCTTGGGTGTGCTTTTTTTGTTTGTTTGTTTGTTTTAGAGTTTGCAGTTGTTCTGGTAAGTTACTACCATAAAATTTCTTCAATTTCTTCAAGATGGTTCATAATGCTATGAACATTTAACTTAGCACTGCTTTCTTTGTGTCCCATAAGTTTGGGTTTGCTGTGTCTTCATTTTCAAAGTCTTTAATTTCTTTCTTTATATCTTCCCTGACCAAGAAATCATTGAGTAGGGAGATAATCAGTTTCCATAAGTATTTCTGTTGTTTTTGAAGACCAGTCTTGTCAGTGGTTATCTGATAGGATGCATGCGATTATTTCAGTCCTCTTTTATCTGTTGAGGACTCTTTTATGACTGGTTATATGGTAAACTTTGGAGAGGGTTCTATGAGTTGTTGAGATAAAAGGCATTTTTTTTGTTTTAGGATGAAATATTCTGTATATACCTGTTAAATCCATTTGGTTCAAAACTTTTATTATGTGTCTATTTTATTTTCAATGACCTGCCAATTGGTGAAAGTGGAGTGTTGAAGACTCCCACAATTGTTTTGTGAAGTTCAATGTGTGTTTTAAACTTTAGTCAAGTTTTTTATGAATTTGGGTGCCCTAGCATTTTGGGCATAGGTGTTCAGAATTGAGAGTTCATCTTGGTGGATTTTTCCTTTGATGAATATGAAGTGTCCTTCACCATCTCTTTTGATAACTTTTGAGTTAATGTCTATTTTATTGGATATTAAAATGTCTTCTTTCTTGGGACCATTTGCTTGGAAAACTTTTTTCCTATCTTTTACTCTAAAATAATGTCTGTCTTTGTCACTGAGTTGTTTTTCCTGGATGTAGTAAAATGCTAACTTCTGTTTACATATCCAGTTTCTTAGTCTAGCTCTTTTTATTGGGAAAATGAGCCCATTGATGTTGAGGAATATTAATGATCGGTGATTATTGGTCTGTTATTTTTGTTGTCAGAGGTGGTTGTAGTAGTAGTAGTAGTAGTAGTACTAGTTGTGTGTGTGTGTGTGTGTGTGTGTATGTGTGTGTGTGTGTGTATGTACTTCTCTTCTTTTGGGTTTGTTGTAACATGATTAATTTATTGTGTTTTCTTAGATTTAGATAACCTCCTTGTGTTGGAGTTTTCCTTCTAGTATCCTCTATATTTCTGGATTGGCATATATATATATATATATATATATATATATATATAATTTTAATTTGGTTTTGTCATTGAATATCTCAGTTTCTACATCTATGGTTGTTTCACAGTTTTTACTGTTGTGAACAGACACCATAACCAAAAAAAAAAAAAATTCTTATAAAGGACACATTTAATTGGGGCTGGTTTATAAGTTCAGCGTTTCAGTCCATCATCATCAAGGCAGGGCAGCATCTAGCCTGGCATGATGCAGGCAGAGCTGAGAGTTCTATGTCTTCATCTGAAGCCTGCTAGTAGAAGACTGGCTTCCAGACAGCTAGAAGTAAGGTCTTAAAGCCAATGTCCACAGTGGCATATCTGCTCCAACAAGGCCCCACATGCTCCAAAAAGGTCACACCTCCAAATAGTGCCACTTCGTGGGCCAGTCATATACAGACCACCACACTCTACTCCCTAGCTCCCATAGGCTTGTCCAAACATATGATTCTATCGGGGCCATACCTAAAAATAGCATAATGCAAAAATACATTTAGTCCAACTTCAAAAGTCTCCATAGTCTGTAGCAGTCTCAAGAATGCTATGAGTCAAAAGTTCAAAGTCTCTTCTGAGATTCATCCAATCACTTAACTGCAATCCCCAAGGTAAGACAGCAAAATGGCTGGGCAAACTCCAAACTTTGCATCACCATGTCTATTGTCAACCCAGTCTTCAAATCTCCAACTTTTTTTTTTTTATCTATGCTGACTGTAAGAAACTTCTTCCTCCTGGTCTTGTTCCATATCCTATTAACAGCCTTCCTCAGCAGATAGACCACAGCTCTGGCATCATGAACATGTTAGGGTCTCCAAAGGAAGTTCAATGCTACAGCTTTTTATTTCAATGTATAGGGTCGACATATGTTCTCCTCAGATCCACCAAAGGGTTGATGTCACTTCTCCAGCTCTTCCTTCTGTAGCATTCTAAGCTCAGGTTGATCCATTCCACTGCTGCTACTGTTCTTGGTGATCATTTCATGCTACTGGCATTTCTAATATACTGGGGTTTTCCATTGCAACTAGGCTTCACCAATAGCTTCTCACAGGCTCTCTTTATGGTGCTAAGCCTCTACTCCTTTGCATAACCCCTTCAGTCCTTGGCAATCAACTGAAACTGAGGCTGTACCTTCACCAATGGTCTCCATGGTTTCTCACAGTACAGAGCCTCTGCTGCTCTTCACGGCTCCATTCCTGTTTTCAAAATCAGTACTACCTGGGTGACTCTTACACATTACAAAGTAGAGCTGCAACACAAGGTACAACCTTGGCTGTCTCTGGAACTCAGCTTCTTTGTGCTCTCTGAAAACACTTCCCAGAAGATTTCACCTCAGTGATGCTTGGCTCTTTTTATTCACCGCTAATTTCTTTTTTTTTTATCATCTTTATTAGCTTGAGTATTTCTTATTTACATTTTGATTGTTATTCCCCTTCCCAGTTTCTTGGGCAACATCACCCTAAACCCTCCCCCTCCCCTTCTATATTGGTGTTCCCCTCCCCATCCTTCCCCCACTACCACCCTCCCCCCAACAATCACCTTCACTGGGGGTTCAGTCTTGGCAGGACCAAGGGCTTCCCCTTCCACTGGTGCTCTTACTAGGCTATTCATTGCTACCTCTGAGGTTGGAGCCCAGGGTCAGTCCATGTAGAGTCTTTGGGTAGTGGCTTAGTCCCTGGAAGCTCTGGTTGGTTGGCATTGTTGTTCATATGGGGTCTCGAGCCCCTTCAAGCTCTTCCAGTCCATCATCATCAAAGTGGGAGCAGGGCAGCATCTAGGCAGGCATGATGCAGGCAGAGCTGAGAGTTCTATGCTTTCATCTGAAGCCTGATAGTGAAAGACTGACTTCCAGACAGCTAGAAATAGGGTCTTAAAGCCCATCCCCACAGTAGCACACTTATTTCAACAAGGCAATACCTGCTCCAAAAAGGTAACACCTCCAAATAGTGCCACTCCCTGGACCATGTATGTACAAACCCTCACAATAGTGATTGAGAGTTTTGCTGGCTATATAGCCTGGAGTGGCGTTTGTGATCTCTTGGGGTGTGCATGACCTCTGTCTAGGATCCTCTGCATTTTAGATTCTCTGTTGAGAACTCGGGTCTAATTCTGATAGGTCTGCCTTTATATGTTATCCCTCCTTTTTCTCTCACCACTTTTAATATTCTTTGTTTGTTCTGTGCATTTAGTTTTATGATTATTATGTGATGGGAGGTTTTTTTTCTGATCAAATCTATTTGTTCATTTGTAGGCTTCCTTTATGTTTATAGTCATCTCTTTCTTTAGGTTAGGGATGTTCTTGCCTATTAATTTGTTGTAGACATCTTCTGGCTTTTTGAACCATGAAACTTTTCTCTCTTCTAATCCTGTTTCATTAGGTTCGGCATTTTCATTGTGTCATGAATTTCCTGTATATTTTCTGTTAGGAGCTTTTTCCACTTTATATTTTCTTTGACTTTTGTATTAATATCTCCTGTAGTATCTTTTATGCTGGGGATTTTCTATTCTGTTGGTGCTTGCATTTGTAGCTCCTGATCTTTTCCTTAAGTTTTCCATTTTCAGGGTTGCCTCTATTTTTGTTTTCGTTATTGTTTCTACTTCCTCTTTTCAGTCTAGACTGCTTTGTTCAACTCCTTCACCAGTTTGATTGTGTTTTCCTTTATTTCTTTAAGGAATTAGTTTCTTCTTTAAGGGTTTCAGCTTGTTTGCCTGTGTTTTTCTGTATTTCTTTTGGTGAGTTATTTATATCTTCTTTAAAGGTCTCTGTTAACTTCATGATTAGCATCATGCTTTCCAGGGGGCTGTTAGAGTATTAAGGGTTTGTTGTATCGGAGAACTGGGTTCTGATGGTGCCAAAACAAATTGGGTTCTATAGCTTATGTTCTTGTGCTTGCCTCTAGCCATCTGGTTATATCTATTGCTAACTGTCCTACGAATCTCTAGAACCTGCCTCCTTAAAGGCAAGTAGATCTCTGTAACATGGGTTAGTGAAGGCCTCCTGGGAGGCAGATAGTGTTGTCTCTGGTTAGGGACTTCCTGTGTCCCTGGTTTTAGCATCCATTTTGTGACCTGGATATGACAGACATTTTGGGAGACAGGCAGGCTATGTTCTTGGTTATGGTAGGCCACCTAGGATACAGGAATACTGTGGGTTATGAGAGAGGAGTGGGAACACTGATATGCCCAAGGAAACGTACAAACCAGGAGAGAGATGGTTGTCATACATAGGTGAGGGTTTCCTTGTCTGCTGAGCTCTGTGGGGGTCTCAGCTGGAGTGGTTATTTAGTTGGGGGGTCTCACTTGTGTTCCTGGTTATGGCAGACCACCTGAGAGACAGGGAGACTGTGGGATGTATTGGCATTTTTGTTACTGTTAGTGCTTATAAAACAGTGATGCTCCCTATAACTATCTACATTCTTGGTCAAAAAATGAGGATAAAAGGAAATGTTTTTACAATCTCTTTGGAAAACATAGTTTTGCTACCTCTGGCAAACTGTGCTTTCTAAACTACATGACTACTAATTTTCTATACAAGTCTTTGTTTCTAAGACAAAGCACTCCATGGGAACAATACAGTGGCCATACTGTTAGTGTTGAGCCTTTAATAGCCAATGTGTAGCAAAGGCTTACACCTTATGTTAGGTTTTGTTACATGTTATACCAGATAATGTAAAGTTTAGATTAAGTTCTTTGAAATGAAATTTAGATTCTCCTCTATTTATGGAGCAAAGGCCTGCTATATTATGTTAAAAAGGAACAAATTAAGCTTAGTTTTTAGTGTAATTGGTGTTCAAGTTTGGGGTTTCTGTTTTTATTCTCAATTCCTTACTTTGTCAAATAATATAGGTCTTTTCTCACATTAATTAAAATGTTTCACCTTCTATAGTCTTTTGAATAGAAATTTCTAAATATACACACAAGTGTGGCAATTACATCTATAATTATACATATGATATATACATATATAGATACACGCACATATATAAAATGGCTATACACTGGAAGATATTTTAACAAAATTTTAAACACTTAATTTCACACATAATGTGATGTAATGTTAAACAGCCATGCAATGTTTGATTTACACTTGGAAATTTTGGCTATGGTTGTGTTGTTTATTCTCTGCTGTTTTTGAACTGTTTTTCATTTACAATTAATTACTTTAAAAATTTGCATGTGTGAGTGCTTTGCCTATACGTATGTATGTGGATCTCATGTATGTCTGGTGTCCACAAAAGCCTTAAGAGCATTAGATTTCCTGGAACTGATGTCACAAAACATTGTGAACTACCTGTTGTAAGTGCTTCTATTGTGTGTGGGCTTTTGCAGGATCAGGTGTTCTTAATATCTGAGATATATTTGCAGCACTACAGTGCCTTTCTTTTAATTTTCTAACATAGAAGAGTAGAAAATACCAAAACCCCTTGTGTAATTTAATTAGAACCTATAAAATTATATGGGAACTTAAGTAAACAAAATATAAAATATAATTATTAGCTCAATAAAGAAAAAACACATTACGCATACTTCAGAGTTATATAGATCTCTAAGGGTTATTTTAGTATTTTCTCTCCTACGATCACTAGATTTTTTTTTATATATATTAAGAAGTAAGCTAGTATGGTTTCCACTAAGGTATATCTAAACATAATATCAGTTTTTCAGTATAGTTTGATTTACATCATTTATTCTCTTAAGTACTGATTGAAAAATGTTAACTCACAACAGATTTTGTGATATTGTAATGTTTTTTTATTCTTATTTCTGTGCTTAAACTGACTGACCACTAACTAGTTCTTGACAAAAAAGTAAAGTGACTAATCTACTCCCTGCCCCAAAAATGAAATACAAGTTCATGCATTTTTATATTTTCCACATACTTTTGAGATTAGTGATAGCTGATTCTTATGATGTTTACTGTAATGGAGTGTTTCTAGCTAGGTAGTTATAAATAAAGCCTCCTTTATATCATTAACCTGATACACTTTTGCAAGTGAGCAAAGTGAATTTTAATTTATATCCTATGATTCACAGCATTCCATCATAAGTTATTTAATGATACTTTCAAAATGTTATATTTAACGTTTTGCCAACATTTCTAATTTATAATCTCATCGGTTGTGTCTGCCAATTTCTGTTTCTCAACACATTGACAATATAATCAGATATTTAAAGCTTAGCAATCGGATTTAGTGTGAAACATTCTAAAATTTTTATTTGCATTCCTATCATTTATGTAGTAAAAGCATTTCTTCATATATTTATCATTTGTCTGCCTCCAGTTTTTTTAAGAATTCTTTGTTCCAAAATATTTTTCCTTTATTTTATCAATAATTTGATTAGTGTGTGTGTGTGTGTGTGTGCATATGTTGTGTATGTGTGTATATTGTTGCTGTGGTGGTGGTGGTGGTGGTACTGCGTGTGTGTGGTATGTGTGTATGTGTGTGATGATTAGAAATTATCTGTGCCTTTAGTCATTAACATGTATCATACTATCTTGTTTCATTCTTTAATTCTTAGGTATATCCACATAAATTTAGCAGTAGATTAAAGAAAGTTTAAATTTTAATGCAACAAATACCACCTACAATTTCCACTGTTTATTTAAAGGAATCAATTTGACTTTGTGTAGTCCAAAAATTACTTACCTATCTTGTGAAGATATATTGTCTCATATTTTAGAAAAGCTGTAAAGCTTGGCTCTCCTCATTTTCCATGCAAGCCATCTGTAACTGATTTGTTTTCTTATGCTATTAGAAATGTGTTCTAAACAGTAATTTTCCGTAAGCACATCCAAGTTTTTCCAAAACGGTTTTGGAACACAGACTTCCTTCCTTGCTGATAGGCTGCATCCCCCTGTCATGTATGAAAGACTCATCCAGCAATACAGGCCTTTCTGCATTAGCAGTGTCAAACCTACATCACAGACTGGTGGAGTGTAAAGTTTTACTGATACACATTCAAAATATTTTGAAATACTCAGTTTAAAGTGTTTCTATGTGTTCTAATGTATTTCTCAATTTTAGTGTTATGAACTTTTGTATCTTTCATAATTGCAGAGATTAACTATACTGCTACAAAGAACTTTTTCATTAGTCCTTGAATTATTAATATTCAAGTATGGTAGCAATACATTATTGATGGCTTATTCTTTAATAATTAACTGTGTAGTACCCCATCATTTAAAATAGACTTTTACTTTAAAGAATATGAAATGAATAAACTATATCAGCATTCTTCTGCCTGCTGCTTGCATGTTCTACTACATCTTTCAAATTTTACAATCAACTTTTCTTTCTTTATTCTTTTTTCCTTCCTTCTTCCTTTTTTTTTTTTTTTTTACCCTCCAGATTTTATTCCCCTCCCGGTCCACCCTCTGACTGTATCACATCATATACTTCCTCCCTGCACACACCCACCCCTGTCTCCATGAAAATGTCCCCACCTTATCCACACCACCAGACCTCTAAATTTTCTGGGGCCTCCAGTCTCTTGAGGGTTAAGTACATCTTCTCTGACTGAAAGCAGACCTGGCAGTCCTCTAGTGTATATGTGTTAGGGACCTCATACAGCTGGTGTATGTTGCCTGGTTGGTGATCCAGTGTCTGAGAGATATCAGGGGTCTAGGTTAATTGAGACTGCTAGTCCTTTTACAGGGTCACCCTCCTCCTCAGGTTCTTCCAGCCTTTCTTTAATTCGACCACGGGGATCAGCAGCTTCTGTTCATTGGTTTGGTGCAAATATCTGCATCTGACTCTTTCAGCTGCTTGATGAGTCTTTCAGGAGGCATTCGTGATAGATCCCTTTTTGTTAACACTCCATAGCCTCAGTAATAGTATCAAGTCCCTTTGAATTGGATCCCACTTTGGGCCTGTTGCTGTACCTTTTTTCCTCAGGCTCATCTCCATTTCCATCTCTGCAGTTCTTTCAGATCTGAACAATTCTGGGTCAGAGTTTTTGATTGTGGGATAGCAACCCCATCCCTCACTTGATGCCCTGTCTTTCTGTGGGATGATGTCACAGGTGAGGCAGGTACAAGATTGAATGAGGCCATTCATTGGAAAAGAAGGAAGGATGGGCGGGAGAAAAGTTTGGAGCCAGGAACAGAAGGGAAGAAGAGACAGCAGAGAGTAACCGTGGGAGAACATGGAAGCTAACGTTAAGATTCCACGCTGTACCTTTACAGGTTGTTATGAATATTCTTAAGGGATAGATGTGTACAGGGCTTTGTATGTTTAGGTGGATAATTATATCTTATTAATTGGATCAGAAGTTACTGTGTTGTGTGTTCTTTCATGTGCAGATTTAAGTGTTAAGAGAGTGTGCGGAGGCTAGTGTGGGCCGCCGTGGAGTTGGGATGTGTGTTTCTCACATGGAAACTCCCTCGGGAACTAGATGGGTGGAGAGATTGTTGCCAGGCTCAGAGAGAAGCCTTTGGTAGTGTGACGTGGGGTGGAACGGAGTGGGTGAGACGCTTTGCTGACTTAGATTAAGATATCTATGAGATAACTTGGGGCAATGTGGTGCCGGACCTAGAGCGGTAAAAAGACTTTTATTTTTTATAATTTTACAACAACATCTTTCTGCTGCAAGTGGGCTCTACAAGTTCCCTCTCCCCACTATGTAGGGCATTCATCTAAAGTCCATCGTTGAGTCCTGAGAGTCTGTCACCTCCCAGGTCTCTGGTACATTCTGGAGGGTCCTCCCAACCTCTTACCTCCTGAGGTTGCCTGTTTCCATTCTTTTTGCTGGCCCTAAGGGCTTCAGTCCTTTTACCCCACCCAATATCAAATCATGTTCCCCTACTATCATCCCATTTTTATCTGAAGTCCCTCCCTCCCTCCCTTCCCACTTGTGATTGTTTTCTTCTCCCTCCCAA
Source organism: Rattus norvegicus (assembly GCF_021556685.1). Classification (NCBI taxonomy): domain Eukaryota; kingdom Metazoa; phylum Chordata; class Mammalia; order Rodentia; family Muridae; genus Rattus; species Rattus norvegicus. The sequence continues at coordinate 24,029,041 of NC_141537.1, read as the reverse complement.
GTGGGATTGAGGTGTTCCTCAGCTTGTTGACCTTATTGAGTTCTGTGAACTGTATCTTGGGTATTCTGAAAAAAATTTTTTTGTTAATATCCACTTATACTGAGAACATATTGTGCATGTCCTCTTGGGTCTGAGTTATCTCACTTAGGATGATATTTTCTAGTTCCATCCATTTGCCTGAAAAGCTCAGAATGTCCTCACTCTTAATAGCTGAATAGTATTCCATTGTGTAAATGAACCACATTTTCTGTATCCATTCTTCTGTAGTTGGGCATCTGTGTTGTTTCCAGCTTCTGACTATTACAAATATGACTTCTAAGAATATAGTGGAACATGTGCTCCTGTGGCATGTATTTCTCCTCTGGGTGTATTTCCAAAAGTGGTATTTCTGGGTCTTTAGGTAGGTCTATTTCCAATTTTCTGAGGAACCTCCAAATTGATTTCCAGGGTAGTTGTACCAGTTTGCAATCCCAACAGGAATGGAGGAGTGCTCCTCTTTCTCCACATCCTAGTCAACTTGTGTGGTCACCTGATGTTGGATCTTAGTCATTCTCACTGATGTAAGGTGGAATCTCAGTGTTGTTTTGATTTGCAATTTTCTGATCACTAAGGACTTTGTACATTTCTTTAGGTGCTTCTCAGCCATCCGAGATACGTCTGTTGTGAATTCTCTGTTTGGTTCTATATTCCATTTTTTGATTGTGTTGTTTGGTTTTTGGTGGTTAGCTTCTTGAGTTCTCTTTACTATTTTGGATATTAGCCTTCTTTTGGATGTGAGGTTAGTGCAGATTTTTTCCCAGTCTGTAGAATGCTGGTTTGTCTTATTGGCTTTGTCCTTGGCCTTACAGAAGCTTTCCAGTTTTGTGAGGTTCCTTTTATCAATTCTTGATCTTAGAGCATGAACCATTATAGTACTATTTAGAAATTTTCCCCTGTGCCAATGAGTTTAAAGTTATTTCCCACTTTCACATCTATTATATTGATTATATCTAGTTTTATGTTGAGGTACTTGATACATTTGGACTTGAACTTTGTGCATGGTGACAAATATGGGTCATTTTTCTATATACAGATAACCAGTTTGACCAGCACCATTTATTGAAGATGCTTTCTCTTTTTCAATTGTATATTTTTGGCTTCTCTGACCAAGATCAAGTGTAAGTATGTGGTTTTATTCTTAATGTGTAATGTGTCCTTTTTATTGTTTCCTAGCTGGAGCTTTTTATTATAATCTTGTGTCCTTTTAACTTATCCATTTCATCTTCTGTCCTTTGCTATATCATTTTATGTTCTTTATATTCAGTCTTTTATCTTTTTTTGTGCACATTGTTTTTATGGTTTATCCAAGTATCTGCTGTTGTTTCTTTTCATATTGAGCTTTTACATTCTGGTTTGAAACCCAGTGGTTTCAAGTTTATAATTCAAGTACATACTAGACTGGATCCTGCTCAGTTATTTTTTTAATAGCAAATGAGATTATGTGCTTTTAAGATTGCATGGCTCTGGTATCTTGAAGTTCTATATTCAAATTTCATTCCTGTTCTACATACAATAAATAATTCAACACATGTTTATGAACCAAAAGCTAATTTTCCCAAAGAATTTTGATATACTTTAACACAATTCCACAATTCAAACATTTCTAAATTATTTATATTCTCTTGTAATTTCTCAGTAATTGATTTTACAAAACTTTTGTTAAATAATAGTATAGTAATAAATATATGTATGTGTGTATATACATATATCTATATACATATACCTATACATATATATGTATAAAGTACAATTACACCTATTTAAAAATTATCATATTATAAGTATATCCTTGATGCTGTCATGTCTGATGGACAAAAGCAAGCCTTTTTTTAGCATACTGTTGTGACACAAGCTTGTTATAGACTTTCTTTGATATTTTCTCAATATAAAAGAATTCAGTCAGATTGAGAGTGATCCTAGTTCACAGTATGTGGCAGATTGTGGCAAATATATGACTACAGAAATAGGAGCTAAAGCATAGGAGAAATAGGCAAGGGAACCATAGAAGATGCATGATAATACTGTGGGTCTTACTTTGCCTCTTGCTCCCAAAATGTTGAATCTCTCCCTTTTGAGGATAATAAAACTTTTATCCACTTTTTATGGCTCTGACTTTTTCTGTCTTTTTATTGGGAGAAACTCTTAAGTTTCCTTTATTTTGATACAATGTTTTGGTATTTTTTTCCTTTCAATGGTGTCTGTAATAAGTGCGCCATCTTACCTTTTGATATATTAATAAATAATTAGTAATAAAATGTGAATACCTCAAATATTATCAAAATTAATTTGGCTTACATTTTTAACATAATTATATGTAAAATGTAAAAAATATATTATTAGTGGAATAATAGACTTCCATTTAATTTTTCTTTCAAACATTCTTTATTTAATTCAATTTTAATATTTTTTTCCTATTACTGGCTTTATATTTTTAAAATAAAGCCATAAGGATGACATTGGACTCATTTCTACTATTGTAGGCCTCATCATTTAATGTTGTAAAGAGTTGCCTAATCTGCCTTTCTCTATTAACTACTAAGTAGAAATAAGTTTATTTTATTTTTGATTTAGGGTAGTATTTTGTAGCTTTGGAACTTGCTAAGTAACAGGATAGCCTTAAACTCAAAGTAATCTACCTGCTTCTGCCTCCAAGTTGAGACTGCTGGTCTTCCCATGGGTCTGCCCTCCTCTTCAACTTCTTCCAGCTTTTCCCCAATTAAACCAGAGGGATCCCTGGCTTCTGTCCATTGGTTGGGTGTTAGTATCTGCATCTGACTCTTTCAGATGCTTGTTTCCCTCTCAGAGGTCAACCATGTTAGGCTTCTATCTGCAAGTACACCTCAGCGTCAGTAAGAGTGTTAGGGTCCCAGACCTCCCCTTCAGCTGGATCCCAAATTGAGCCTGTCACTGGTCATCCTTTCACTCAAGCTCTTCTCCATTTTTGTTCCTGTGATTCATTCAGACAGGAACAATTATGAATCAGAGTTGTTGACTGTGAGATGGCAAAGCCATCCCTCCATCTGATGTTCTGTCTCTCCACTGGAGGTGGACTCTCCAAATTCCCCCTCTCCATTGTAGAGCACTTGATCCAAGGTTCCTTCCTTTGAGTCCTGAGAATCTTTCACCTCGCAGGTCTCCAGCACATTCTAGAGCGACCCCTACCTCCTACCTTGTGACGTTGCCTGTTTCTATTCTTTCTGCTGGCCCTTATGGTTTCCCTCTTGTTCTGCCCCAATAACTGATCATGTTCCCCTCCCTGTCCTCTCTCCCACTTCTATCCCTCCCTCCCTCTACCACCCAGAACTGTTTTCTTCTCCATCCCACGTGGGATTGAGGCATCCTTACTTGATTTCTTAGGCTTGTAAACCTTCGTGAATCCTGTGGGTTATGTCCTGAGTATTCTGTACATTTTTGGCTAATATCCACTTGTTAGTGAATACATATCATGCATGTCCTTTTGGGTCTGAGTTACCACACTCAGGGTGATTTTTTGTTCTTCCATCCATTTGCCTGCAAATATCATAATGTCTTCATTCATAATAGCTGAGAAGTATTCCATTGTGTAAATTAATCACATATTCTGTATCCATTTTTTCCACTGTGTGACATCTCGGTTGTTTCCATCACTTGGCCATCACTAATAAAGCTGCTGTGTACATAGTGGAACATGTGCCCCTATGGCATGGTGGGGCATCCTTTGAGTATATGCCAAAGACTGATATAGCTGGGGGTTCAGGTAGATCTATTTTCAATTTCCTCAGATGAATCTCCAGATTGATTTCCAGTGTGATTTTACCAGTCTACAACACCAACATAGCCTTTCCGGCATGCATACACTGCTGTTCTTAGCTCATTTTTTTTTCAAATTAATTAATTACCTAATACAAGGAATATATGAACAATTGCTATCTTTACTTGTTTGCTATTCTTACACAGATCATCATACTGTAGCTCTGTCTCATGTGGTGCTCCCTAGGTAAACCATGGTGCCCTTGAATTTACAAGCCTCTGACTCTGCACCCAGCATTGGGATTATAGGCATGCTTGATATAAGACCTATATCAGGATTCCCTGCCCTTAAGCTTCCCAAATTTATGTATTCTCATTTAAGTAGATTTCTTCAAAATTTCAGTCCCTGTTTATAAATTTAATTAATATATTTAAATTTTAAGTAAATTTACATGTTTAGATTTCTGTAAAATACTTATTTTCTATTTTAGGGGAGGATAACAAATTTTTGAAACTTTCTTTTTTTTTTTTTTTTCTATAGCATCATGCCTGATTTTTTTTTTTTTTATTAACTTGAGTATTTCTTATATACATTTCAAGTGTTATTCCCTTTCCCGGTTTCCGGGCAAAATCCCCCTCCCCCCTCCCCTTCCTTATGGGTGTTCCCCTCCCAACCCTCCCCCATTGCTGCCCTCCCCCCATAGTCTAGTTCACTGGGGGTTCAGTCTTAGCAGGACCCAGGGCTTCCCCTTCCACTGGTGCTCTTACTAGGATATTCATTGCTACCTATGGGGTCAGAGTCCAGGGTCAGTCCATATATAGTCTTTAGGTAGTGGCTTAGTCCCTGGAAGCTCTGGTTGCTTGACATTGTTGTACTTTTGGGGTCTCGAGCCCCTTCAAGCTCTTCCAGTTCTTTCTCTGATTCCTTCAACGGGGGACCTATTCTCAGCTCAGTGGTTTGCTGCTGGCATTCGCCTCTGTATTTGCTGTATTCTGGCTGTGTCTCTCAGGAGCGATCTACATCCGGCTCCTGTCGGTCTGCACTTCTTTGCTTCATCCATCTTGTCCAATTGGGTGGCTGTATATGTATGGGCCACCTGTGGGGCAGGCTCTGAATGGGTGTTCCTTCAGTCTCTGTTTTAATCTTTGCCTCTCCCTTCCCAGCCAAGGGTATTCTTTTTCCTCATTTAAAGAAGGAGTGAAGCATTCACATTTTGATCATCCGTCTTGAGTTTCGTTTGTTCTAGGGATCTAGGGTAATTCAAGCATTTGGGCTAATAGCCACTTATCAATGAGTGCATATCATGTATGTCTTTCTGTGATTGGGTTAGCTCACTCAGGATGATATTTTCCAGTTCCAACCATTTGCCTACGAATTTCATAAACTCGTTGTTTTTGATAGCTGAGTAATATTCCATTGTGTAGATGTACCACATTTTCTGTATCCATTCCTCTGTTGAAGGGCATCTCGGTTCTTTCCATTTTCTGGCTATTATAAATAAGGCTGCGATGAACATAGTGGAGCACGTGTCTCTTTTATATGTTGAGGCATCTTTTGGGTATATGCCCAAGAGAGGTATAGCTGGATCCTCAGGCAGTTCAATGTCCAATTTTCTGAGGAACCTCCAGACTGATTTCCAGAATGGTTTTACCAGTCTGCAATCCCACCAACAATGGAGGAGTGTTCCTCTTTCTCCACATCCTCGCCAGCATCTGCTGTCACCTGAGTTTTTGATCTTAGCCATTCTCACTGGTGTGAGGTGAAATCTCAGGGTTGTTTTGATTTGCATTTCCCTTATGACTAAAGATGTTGAACATTTCTTTAGGTGTTTCTCAGCCATTCGGCATTCCTCAGCTGTGAATTCTTTGTTTAGCTCTGAACCCCATTTTTTAATAGGGTTATTTGTTTCCCTGCGGTCTAACTTCTTGAGTTCTTTGTATATTTTGGATATAAGGCCTCTATCTGTTGTAGGATTGGTAAAGATCTTTTCCCAATCTGTTGGTTGCCATTTTGTCCTAACCACCGTGTCCTTTGCCTTACAGAAGCTTTGCAGTTTTATGAGATCCCATTTGTCGATTCTTGATCTTAGAGCATAAGCCATTGGTGTTTTGTTCAGGAAATTTTTTCCAGTGCCCATGTGTTCCAGATGCTTCCCTAGTTTTTCTTCTATTAGTTTGAGTGTGTCTGGTTTGATGTGGAGGTCCTTGATCCACTTGGACTTAAGCTTTGTACAGGGTGATAAGCATGGATCGATCTGCATTCTTCTACATGTTGCCCTCCAGTTGAACCAGCACCATTTGCTGAAAATGCTATCTTTTTTCCATTGGATGGTTTTGGCTCCTTTGTCAAAAATCAAGTGACCATAGGTGTGTGGGTTCATTTCTGGGTCTTCAATTCTATTCCATTGGTCTATCTGTCTGTCTCTGTACCAATACCATGCAGTTTTTATCACTATTGCTCTGTAATACTGCTTGAGTTCAGGGATAGTGATTCCCCCTGAAGTCCTTTTATTGTTGAGGATAGCTTTAGCTATCCTGGGTTTTTTGTTATTCCAGATGAATTTGCAAATTGTTCTGTCTAACTCTTTGAAGAATTGGATTGGTATTTTGATGGGGATTGCATTGAATCTGTAGATTGCTTTTGGTAGAATGGCCATTTTTACTATATTAATCCTTCCAATCCATGAGCATGGGATATCTTTCCATCTTCTGAGGTCTTCTTCAATTTCTTTCCTCAGTGTCTTGAAGTTCTTATTGTACAGATCTTTTACTTGCTTGGTTAAAGTCACACCGAGGTACTTTATATTATTTGGGTCTATTATGAAGGGTGTCGTTTCCCTAATTTCTTTCTCGGCTAGTTTCTCTTTTGTATAGAGGAAGGCAACTGATTTATTTGAGTTAATTTTATACCCAGCCACTTTGCTGAAGTTGTTTATCAGCTTTAGTAGTTCTCTGGTGGAACTTTTGGGATCACTTAAATATACTATCATGTCATCTGCAAATAGTGATATTTTGACTTCTTCTTTTCCGATCTGTATCCCCTTGATCTCCTTTTGTTGTCTGATTGCTCTGGCTAGAACTTCAAGAACTATATTGAATAAGTAGGGAGAGAGTGGGCAGCCTTGTCTAGTCCCTGATTTTAGTGGGATTGCTTCGAGTTTCTCTCCATTTAGTTTAATGTTAGCAACTGGTTTGCTGTATATGGCTTTTACTATGTTTAGGTATGGGCCTTGAATTCCTATTCTTTCCAGGACTTTTATCATGAAGGGGTGTTGAATTTTGTCAAATGCTTTCTCAGCATCTAATGAAATGATCATGTGGTTTTGTTCTTTCAGTTTGTTTATATGATGGATCACGTTGATGTTTTTCCGTATATTAAACCATCCCTGCATGCCTGGGATGAAGCCTACTTGATCATGGTGGATGATTGTTTTGATGTGCTCTTGAATTCGGTTTGCCAGAATTTTATTGAGTATTTTTGCGTCGATATTCATAAGGGAAATTGGTCTGAAGTTCTCTTTCTTTGTTGTGTCTTTGTGTGGTTTAGGTATAAGAGTAATTGTGGCTTCGTAGAAGGAATTCGGTAGTGCTCCATCTGTTTCAATTTTGTGGAATAGTTTGGATAATATTGGTATGAGGTCTTCTATGAAGGTTTGATAGAATTCTGCACTAAACCCGTCTGGACCTGGGCTCTTTTTGGTTGGAAGACCTTTAATGACTGCTTCTATTTCCTTAAGAGTTATGGGGTTGTTTAACTGGTTTATCTGTTCCTGATTTAACTTCGATACCTGGTATCTGTCTAGGAAATTGTCCATTTCCTGAAGATTTTCAAATTTTGTTGAATATAGGTTTTTATAGTAAGATCTGATGATTTTTTGAATTTCCTCTGAATCTGTAGTTATGTCTCCCTTTTCATTTCTAATTTTGTTAATTTGGACGCACTCTCTGTGTCCTCTCGTTAGTCTGGCTAAGGGTTTATCTATCTTGTTGATTTTCTCAAAGAACCAACTTTTGGTTCTGTTGATTCTTTCTATGGTCCTTTTTGTTTCTACTTGGTTGATTTCAGCTCTGAGTTTGATTATTTCCTGCCTTCTACTCCTCCTGGGTGTATTTGCTTCTTTTTGTTCTAGAGCTTTTAGGTGTGCTGTCAAGCTGCTGACATATGCTCTTTCCTGTTTCTTTCTGCAGGCACTCAGCGCTATGAGTTTTCCTCTTAGCACAGCTTTCATTGTGTCCCATAAGTTTGGGTATGTTGTACCTTCATTTTCATTAAATTCTAAAAAGTTTTTAATTTCTTTCTTTATTTCTTCCTTGACCAGGTTATCATTGAGTAGAGCATTGTTCAATTTCCACGTATATGTGGGCATTCTTCCCTTATTGTTATTGAAGACCAGTTTTAGGCCGTGGTGGTCCGATAGCATGCATGGGATTATCTCTATCTTTCTGTACCTGTTGAGGCCCGTTTTTTGACCAATTATATGGTCAATTTTGGAGAAAGTACCATGAGGAGCTGAGAAGAAGGTATATCCTTTGGCTTTAGGATAGAATGTTCTATAAATATCCGTTAAGTCCATTTGGCTCATGACTTCTCTTAGTCTGTCGACATCACTGTTTAATTTCTGTTTCCATGATCTGTCCATTGATGAGAGTGGGGTGTTGAAGTCTCCCACTATTATTGTGTGAGGTGCAATGTGTGTTTTGAGCTTTAGTAAGGTTTCTTTTACGTATGTAGGTGCCCTTGTATTTGGGGCATAGATATTTAGGATTGAGAGTTCATCTTGGTGGATTTTTCCTTTGATGAATATGAAGTGTCCTTCCTTATCTTTTTTGATGACTTTTAGTTGGAAATTGATTTTATTTGATATTAGAATGGCTACTCCAGCTTGCTTCTTCTGACCATTTGCTTGGAAAGTTGTTTTCCAGCCTTTCACTCTGAGGTAGTGTCTGTCTTTGTCTCTGAGGTGTGTTTCCTGTAGGCAGCAGAATGCAGGGTCCTCATTGCGTATCCAGTTTGTTAATCTATTTCTTTTTATTGGGGAGTTGAGGCCATTGATATTGAGAGATATTAAGGAATAGTGATTATTGCTTCCCTTTATATTCATATTTGGATGTGAGGTTATGTTTGTGTGCTTTCATTCTCTTTGTTTTGTTGCCAAGACGATTAGTTTCTTGCTTCTTCTAGGGTATAGCTTGCCTCCTTATGTTGGGCTTTACCATTTATTATCCTTTGTAGTGCTGGATTTGTAGAAAGATATTGTGTAAATTTGGTTTTGTCATGGAATATCTTGGTTTCTCCATCAATGTTAATTGAGAGTTTTGCTGGATACAGTAACCTGGGCTGGCATTTGTGTTCTCTTAGGGTCTGTATGACATCAGTCCAGGATCTTCTGGCCTTCATAGTTTCTGGCGAGAAGTCTGGTGTGATTCTGATAGGTCTCCCTTTATATGTTACTTGACCTTTTTCCCTTACTGCTTTTAATATTCTTTCTTTATTTTGTGCGTTTGGTGTTTTGACAATTATGTGACGGGAGGTGTTTCTTTTCTGGTCCAATCTATTTGGAGTTCTGTAGGCTTCTTGTATGTCTATGGGTATCTCTTTTTTTAGGTTAGGGAAGTTTTCTTCTATGATTTTGTTGAAGATATTTACTGGTCCTTTGAGCTGGGAGTCTTCACTCTCTTCTATACCTATTATCCTTAGGTTTGATCTTCTCATTGAGTCCTGGATTTCCTGTATGTTTTGGACCAGTAGCTTTTTCCGCTTTACATTATCTTTGACAGTTGAGTCAATGATTTCTATGGAATCTTCTGCTCCTGAGATTCTCTCTTCCATCTCTTGAATTCTGTTGGTGAGGCTTGTATCTACAGCTCCTTGTCTCTTCTTTTGGTTTTCTATATCCAGGGTTGTTTCCATGTGTTCTTTCTTGATTGCTTCTATTTCCATTTTTAATTCCTTCAACTGTTTGATTGTGTTTTCCTGGAATTCTTTCAGGGATTTTTGCGATTCCTCTCTGTAGGCTTTTACTTGTTTATTAATGTTTTCCTGTGCTTCCCTAAGTGTGTTCATGTCTTTCTTGAAGTCCTCCAGCATCATGATCAAATATGATTTTGTAACTAGATCTTGCTTTTCTGGTGTGTTTGGATATTCCATGTTTGTTTTGGTGGGAGAATTGGGCTCCGATGATGGCATGTAGTCTTGGTTTCTGTTGCTTGGGTTCCTGCGCTTGCCTCTCGCCATCAGATTATCTCTAGTGTTACTTTGTTCTGCTATTTCTGACAGTGGCTAGACTGTCCTATAAGTCTGTGTGTCAGGAGTGCTGTAGACCTGTTTTCCTCTCTTTCAGTCAGTTATGGGGACAGAGTGTTCTGCTTTCTGGCGTGTAGTTTTTCCTCTCTACAGGTCTTCAGCTGTTCCTGTGGGCCTGTGTCTTGAGTTCACCAGGCAGCTTTCTTGCAGCAGAAAATTTGGTCTTACCTGTGGTCCCGAGGCTCAGGTTCGCTCGTGGGATGCTGCCCACGGGCTCTCTGCGGCGGCAGCAACCAGGAAGACCTGTGCCGCCCCTTCCGGGAACTTCAGTGCACCAGGGTTCCAGATGGTCTTTGGCTTTTTCCTCTGGCGTCCGAGATGTGTGTGCAGGGAGCAGTCACTTCTGGTTTCCCAGGCTTGTCTGCCTCTCTGAAGGTTTAGCTCTCCCTCCCTGGATTTGGGTGCAGAGAACTGTTTATCCGGTCTGTTTCTTTCAGGTTCCGGCGGTGTCTCAGGCACAGGGGTCCTGCCGCTCCTGGGCCCTTCCCCACGGGAGCCCAGAGGCCTTATACAGTTTCCTCTTGGGCCAGGGATGTGGGCAGGGGTGAGCAGAGTTGGTGGTCTCTTCTGCTCTGCAGCCTCAGGAGTGCCCACCTGACCAGGCGGTTGGGTCTCTCTCTCACCCGGTCTGGGAGCAGAGAGCTGCTGTGGGCCGGGATCCGCGGGTGTGGGTCTTCCGGTAAACACAGAACGTGCCCGGTCCTAGAGAAATTCTGCTTTCCCGTGTCCCAAGCTCACCAGGCAGCTTTCTTGCAGCAGAAAATTTGGTCTTACCTGTGTTCCCGAGGCTCAGGTTCGCTCGTGGGGTGCTCCCCACGGTCTCTCTGCAGCGGCAGCAACCAGGAAGACCTGTGCCGCACCTTCTGGGAACTTCAGTGCACCAGGGTTCCAGATGGTCTTTGGCTTTTTCCTCTGGCGTCCGAGATGTGTGTGCAGGGAGCAGTCACTTCTGGTTTCCCAGGCTTGTCTGCCTCTCTGAAGGTTTAGCTCTCCCTCCCACGGGATTTGGGTGCAGAGAACTGTTTATCCGGTCTGTTTCTTTCAGGTTCCGGCGGTGTCTCAGGCACAGGGGTCCTGCCGCTCCTGGGCCCTTCCCCACGGGAGCCCAGAGGCCTTATACAGTTTCCTCTTGGGCCAGGGATGTGGGCAGGGGTGAGCAGAGTTGGTGGTCTCTTCCGCTCTGCAGCCTCAGGAGTGCCCACCTGACCAGGCGGTTGGGTCTCTCCGAAACTTTCTTAATAGTCCTAGTCTTACTTACAAACTAGACTTCATAGCTTTAATTGTCCTTCCCATAGTAACGTACAAGATGAGACATATATACTTCAGAAATGTGTAAACTGAAATTTATAAACAGCATGTGGCTGAGGTGCTGAGAACTTCCCAGAATCATCTCCAGTAGGCTTTGTGAAAAATAGCTTGACAAAGATGCTGAGAATCACTGATACAAGAGTATGGTGCTCATGAGTAAAGGATTTATGGTTTCAGGCATACAGTGTAGACACTGTTTAAGAAGAGAGTGGCCAGTCTAAGTGTTGGTGAGTGGCTGTAATCACAGCACTCAGGAGTCTGAGACAGGGAGATTACCATGAATTCATGCCAGTCTAAGAATACAGAATGTGGCAGGCCAGTCCTGGTGACATATTGACAACCCCTACATCTGAGAATGATGAAATAAGAACAAAACAAGCCAAATAAATTTCAAACAAAAGAATTTTAGCTTCAGTAACTGTAACTTAATGGTTAGAAAATAATGGAATTATTATAGATTCAAAGGTTTTTAGGATTTCAGTGACAAATGTCCTTTGAATGCTTTCCATTATCAACCTCTTAAAGAAAAAGCTACTGACGTATTCTTACTGCTTATAGGGAATAGGTGTTGTGGGAGCAGGGGCAGAAAAGTTCCTGTGGTTACAAATGGAATATTTGTAAATGTTTATATAACATGTATCTCATTTCAAAATTCATTTTCCCGTTCTGTATCTTTCATTCCATATTTCATTTAGATACACAGCTGATACTTGAGGCTGAAATTATTCAATCTCCCTAAGGAAGAAGTTGATATATCCAGTATGTTGCTTCTTTTGTAGCCAACATTCTGAATTGTCTTTGTAAGCATTTTTGCATGGAGCTTAGGAGAAATGACATGTGGAGGCTGCTTCATCTCACTTTAATGATTATTTTCAAAATTTAGAAACATGCATTTGTTCGAGAGTAGCTTAAAATGATATGATTGTGCAAATACGAAGAGTGATTTCATGACAAAAGATAATTATAAATCTTTGGAAAGAGTGATTTCATGAAAACAGATTATTATAAATCTCATTGGCATTTGTCCCATTTCATTAGAAAACTATCTTACTAAAATATTGAAATTATTATGTGAACTCCAAGGAAATAGAAAAGGTTATCCAGTTTTTATTTCGTTGGTTTTCATAATCCTAGTATATTGGAAGTAACATTTGAAGATGTCAATAAAAATACAATCTTTCCATTGGATTTCACATTATGGTTTACAAAGCTCTTTTTATTGTATCACTCAATCATTTAGTTCCAATGGTAAAATAGTGAGGGAGTTGGAAGGTTAGTTAATACACTTGAGAAATGCTCCATACTATTTCTTTGTATTGAAATTCTTTGCTAAACACTTGTTTATATATTTGAAATCTATCTGTGATATAATGAAAATTTTATATAACATGCACACATATGTGTACGTTCTTATTTATACATAAAGTTTTTAAATTGTATTTACAAACTGTAATTTGATTTCAAGTTTCAACTCTGGGAATTGTCTAAAAATCAGACACTATTGTGTTTAATTTCAAAGACCATTGTTAGCGTACAACAAATGGGAGAGTAAACTGGAAAGCTCTGTACCACAGAGAACCATTTCATATAAGGATTCAAATATTAATTTAAATATTAATATCAATACTAATATGAGAAATAGTATTAAATTTGTTGTATTTTATTGGAAACACTGGTTTTTCAGAGATACTATTTATTATGCTATTTTTCAGAGGAAAAGGTGAGGGGGATGGGGAAGGCACTCTGGGAGAGGCAGAGAGCATTTGGGATGTAAATTAATTAATTAATTAATTTTTATAAAGGAGAAATGTATCTAATTCTATTATGTGTATACTTTTCACGAGTAATTTCTTATATAATTTATTTTAACTACATCAGTAAAATCAATCTTTACTCTGTTATTATCTCATAATTTACTTCACATTCACCCCAAATGTTACTAGCTACTTTATATATTGTCATACCATAAAAAGTATAATGTGCCTATTTTATATTGAATTTGTCTATTGTATTAATATTTCTTCTTCCTTCCTTTCTTTCTTTCTTTCTTTCTTTCTTTCTTTCTTTTTTTCTTTCTTTTCTTCCTTTCTTCTTACATAGGAAGATGGGACTGTAAGATGAATACATGTTTTTCTACTCTAACTTTTCAATTAATTATTTTATTTATTTATATCCTAGATGTTACCCAACTTCAGGTCCCCTCTCTGAGAGTTCTTCATCTCATTCCCCATCCCTTTCGCCTCAGAGAGCATGCCTTCCCCCTAGGGCATCCCTCTTCCCTAGGGCATCAAGTATCTACAGGATTAGGCATATCTTTTCCCACTAAAGCCAGACAATGCAGTCCTCTGCTACATATGTGCTGCAGGTCAGGGACCAGCTCCTGAATGCTCTTTGGTTGGTGACTTACTCTCTACAAGTTCCTAGGGTTAGTTAACACTCTTGGTCTTCCTATGGGATTGTCATCTGCTTCAGCAATTCCAGCCCTTACCCTAACTTTTCCAAAAAGTTCCTTGATTGCTGTAAGTATCTGAATCTGTCTTCGTTAGCTGCTGGTAGTACCTCTCAGAAGACAGCCATACGCGGATTCTATCTGCAAGTACAACATAGCATTAGTAATAGTTTCTGGGTTTGGGATGGATCCCAAATTGGGCTGGTCACTGATTGGCCTTTCCTTCAGAGACCTGGGATATTAGAGGCTCCCAGTACTCAATAGGGGTGACCGTAGCTGAAATGGCCAACATTGAGAAATGGGACCTGAAGAGATCACATCCATTAGTTAGACAGGATCCCCAGTGGAGGAATGGGAACACCAACCTAGTTTCAACATTTTTCACCCAGAATTGTTACTATCTAAAAGAAATACAGGGGAAAAATGAAGCAGAAACTAAAGGAATTTATTTATAATACGGATATCTTCTCTATTTGATAGACTCTATGTATTTTTGAAAACTTCATATTCCTTCAATCTTTATGTGTTTTAATATCTAGCAGTAGATATACTTTTATACTATCTACAAAAGAAATTGTTACATTCTTACAAAGGAAATTGACAAAAAGCTTACATGTCATTTCTGTTGAAAGCTAAACTCCAATTTAACAGTATTGAAAACTGGAAGTACAGGGAGATATTTTGGACACAAGGTATCTATGATACCACTACCACAGGCATCTGGCTGTAGAGCCACTCTTTTTTTACTTTTCCATATGAAAACATGGATTTCATCCCTAATTTCACTTCCAAAGTTTTTCTGTTTGTACACAGAACAAAAGCTGTCACTAACCACCAGAACCTGGTATGTTGATTTTATATTCTCAATCTTAGGGACCACAAGAAATATTTCTTTGTTCTTTGTAAAGCTATCCTTTAGAGGTTATTATGGCATATCTCTTTGCTATTACTGTCAAAGTGTCTGAAAAGAGAGTTAATGCATAGAATATAAACATATAAAAAGTGTGCCTATTAGTGATAAAAATAATGATTCTAACATTTTACAGTGGTAGGATAAATAGGAAGTAGCTACAATGACTGATATAATAGCCTCAGTAAGAAGAAAACTAAAGCTACATACTAGGGCAGTAGGAAACTGATTCAAAATGCAAAGCCCTATTCATGCAAGTCTCCCACCAACCTAAACTTGCCTGCATAAAGTTTAGGTTGCCCGGAGAATCTATAGAAAGCTGTAAAATCAGGATCCTCTTATAACAACTAAGAAAGTGTTTTCCAGTGAAAATGTAGTATGCACCTTTAATTTCACCACTTGTGGGGCTGAGGTAAGAAGATCTTTATTATTTTGATCCATCTGGCCTAGGCATCCATGACTATGCATTGAGACTCTAGATAAACAAAACAAAACAAAACAAAACAACAACAACAACAACAACAACAACAACAACAACAAATGTTTCCAATTCCAGCAACCAAGGGATCCAGAATCCACTGTAGTACTGTTTGAAAAAGCCATTCTGGAATTTCAGATGGAAAAAAAAATGAGTTAGTTGATCAACATTATTAGTGAATCTCTCCTCTCTGACTAGTTGGAAGATGATCAGCACCTTAATACTCTGTAAACATGGTTTCCTAGACTTATGAACTGCATCCGTGACCTGTAGTGAAAGATCAACCTTTCTTAATTTCATAGTATCTGGCATTAGGACACAGCAAAACAGGTAATCCAGACAGAAATTTACATCTTTAATTTATGAAAATTCCCTGTTTTATTTATATTATTTATTTATTATGGATATGATTAGCATATAAAGTGTATAGTATAGCAGTAAATTGTTGAGGAAAGGAGATTCTTCATTGGTTGAACTGCCTACAAGCTGTCCAGGCAGCTCTTATGGATTTGTGTTAACCTTTTCCCACCCATGGTAAGATGGAGCCTTAATGATACATTTGTTTTGAGTAGTCCATGATCCTATAAGTAATTCCTCACTCATATACCCACAGGTAGCTTAATAAGGTAATCGACTTTAAAAATTGGACATTAATGAAATCCATTATTTTATCTGCCATGGGTGCTTTATTTTGAGGAAAGAGGCATGTTTTTTGATGTCTTACAGGAAAAATTAAGACAGTAACCACAAAAGAAAAAAATGTGAAGTTGGTAATGGTAAAGGTCAGTGAGGCCTGTATATGGAACTTCCTGACAGACTCAAGACAGATAGTTGTAAGTGCAACAGCAACAGCAACAACAATAATAACAACAACAACAACAACCAACCAACCAATCAACCACGTAAGCAAACAAATAAAAGACAAAGAAAAACCACTGCTGAAGTAAAGGAAATTAGCATTCAGAACCCACATGTTTGGAAACATGGAGATGACATACTTTAAAGGTCACTCTAGCAAGTGAGAAAATTGATGAAACCTTTTAACAGAGTTAACATCTGGAGTCTTTCAACACTTCTTTAGAGAAAAAGAGATAATGTCCTGATTGTGAATTTTTGGTAACTTTAGGTAGGCTTCTTCCCCTCCCTCATTGGGTTTGACAAGTTTTCATAATTGGTTATATTTTTTTCACCTTATTTGGTTAAACCTGTGGTTGCATGAATGAGAATGGAGCTCACATATTAGAATACTTTGTCCTCAATTGGCACAACTGTTTTGTTTGGAAAGGATTGGGAGGCATGGCCTCCCTGGAAATGGTGTTTCACTGGGAGCAGGATTTGAGATTTCAAAAGACTCATGAAAGTTCCTGTGTTCTTTCTCTTCCTCATAGTTGTAGATCAAGATGTGATCTGTCACCTATGTCTTTGTTCCACTCTCATTAACTAAACATAGAAACAAAAACAAAAATGAAAAACAAAAACAAAAAACCTTTCTATGTAAGTTGCCTTGGAATAGTGTCTTATCACAGCAATAGAAAAGTCTTATCACAGAAGCTGGCACCAGGAGTGAAGTGAGTATTTATGATGGTTCTAACCATACTGTGACTTTATTTGATTGCAGAAAGTAGAAGACTCTGTACTTTAGGTTAGAAAATTGTGTGATGCTGTTAGTAGGGAAAATTAGGATATCCTAGTAAGGACTTGGAAGATAACGTTGCTGATAGAATTGTAAACCGAGGCCTTGATTCAAGAGGATTCAGTGAGAAAGAATATTAGCCACCATTGTAAAGACCGATCTTGTAATATTTTAGCAAAGAACGTATCTGTTGCTTACCCTTGTGCTAAAAATCTACCTGACGCTAAATTTAAAAGAAGTGGACTGATATCCTTGCTGAAGGAGATCCCAGTACAAACAAATGAGATGTGCTTTAAAGAGTAATTCATGTTGGAATATAAAGTAGACTTGTGATGAAAGTGATGCCAAGTCTGAAATGGTCTGAAATGGAATGAAGTGAGGCTGTCGTCAGAGAAAGACCTCAATCACCTCAGCTTCAAAATTAAAAATATAAAATATCTAGGGAATTTTTGCTACTAAAAGGAGAACACAAACCAGAGGTTCTACAAATGTGATTAAATTATGCCAGGGTTCAGCTTAAGTTGATAGTCTATATTTCATAGCTGATTAGGATTAAAAGATCCTCTGAAGTGTTAGATTTCAGATTTTGAAATTTGAAATAGTGTTGTGATTGTGGAAAACAACAGGGACTTTTGAAGATGGACTTATATTTGACATTTTAAATTGCAACAAGCTTATGGAAGGCAGGGGGTGGAATTGATAGTTTGAATAAGAATGATCTCTATAGACTAATAGAGTTGGATACTTGATCCAAGTGGTAAAACTCTTTTGGAAGATTAAAAGATATTTTTAAAATTATTTTTTATCTCTTTATTTTTACACTACAGATTTTATTCACCTCCTGGTTCACCACTCTACTGTTCCTAATCCCATACCTCGAAGTCCCCCACCCCCAGCCCCTACAAGAGTGTCCCCACCCCACCCACCTCACCAGATCTCTAAACTTCCTAGAAATTCCAGTCTCTTGAGAGTTAGGTACATCTGTTTTGACTGAACTCAGACCCATCTGTCTTCCATTGTATGTGTGTTGGGGGCCTCATATAAGCTTGTGTATGCTGCCTGGTTGGTGATCCATTGTCTGAGAGATTTTGGGAGTTCAGGTTAATTAGGACTTCTGGACCTCATACAGGATTACATTCCTCCTCAACTTCCTCTGGCTTTTCCCTAAATTCAACCAGAGGGGTCAGCATCTTCTGTTCATTGGTTGGATGCACATACTGCATCTCACTCTTTGAGCTGCTTGTTATGTCTTTTAGAGGGCAGTCAGGATATGCCCCTTTTCATGAGCACCCCATAGCTGTGACCTGGTATGAGGTATTGGAGCATCCTATTGAGCTGGATCCCACTTTGGGTCTGTTCCTGGACCTTCTTTTCCTCAGGTTCTTCTCCTTTTCCATCCCTGCATTTCTTTCAGACAGGAAGGATTAAGGTTCAGAGCTTTGACTGTGGGATTGCAACACCATCCCTCACTTGATGCCGTCTTTCTGCTAGAAGTTGGATCAATACGATCCCACTCCCCACTGTAGTCCTAAGCATCTCTCACTTCCCAGGTTTCTGGTATGCTATAGAACATTCTCCCAACTTCCTTCCTCAAGAGATTGCCTCTTTCCATTTTTTCTGCTGGCCCTCAGGGCTTCAATATTTTCCCCCTCATGACGCCTGTGTCATCACAATACTGAGAACTGGGCATAGGCTGCAAAATTAAAGAAGAAACACACAGACTCGGGTCACTCATGTTAAGAAAAAAATGAATGCAGAAGCTTTTTACTAGGTTCACAGAATATATACCCCAACCACTGAGTGGAAGCACAATGGAGAGTTTACATTCTCAACAGGATAACAGAAACTGATATTAAAGCTGAGATCAAAAGATCTAGCATTCAGGTGTTAGCTAACCCCTACAGCAGACAGGAACAAAGACTTTCACATGGATCAGCAAGGCTCAGCAGGGGGCAAACACTCACAGGGCCCAGGAGTGTCCAACATTCCTCCACCAAATACCAGATCACGTTCCTCTTTCTCCTCTCCCCATCTCCATTACCTTTCCCTTTCCTGTCCCTCCCTCCCTCCCTCTCCACTTGTGTTTGCTTTCTTCTCCCTCCCAATTGGAACTGAGGTGTCCTTGCTTGGCCCTTCAACTTGTTGACTTATGGACTTCTGTGGACTGTATGGTGGATATTCTGTACTTTTTTTTTGGCTAATATTCACTTATTAGTGAGAACATACTGTGTATGTCTTTTTGGGTCTGAGTTAAATCACTCAGGATAATATTTTCTAGTTCACCCATTTGCCTGAAAAACTCAGGGTGTCTCATTCTTAGAAGCTGAGTAGTATTCCAAAAGAACCACATTTCCTGGATCTTCTGTAGTGGGACATCTGGGTTGTTTCCAGCTTCTGACTATCACAAATAAGGCAGTTCTGAACATAGTGGATCATGTGACCTGGTGGCATAATGGGGCAGTTTTGGGGTGTTTTCCTAATAGTGGTGTTGCTGGGTCTTTAGGTAGGTCTATTTCCAGTTTTCTAAGGAACCTCCAAATTGATTTCTAGAGTGGTTCACAATCCCACCAGCAATGAAAGAGTGTTCCATATTCTCTATGTCCTTGCAAACATGTGTTGTCACCTGAGCTTTTGATCTTAGCTATTCGGACTGATGTAAGGTGAAATCTCAGGGTTGTTTTGATTTGCATTTCTCTGATCATTAAGGATTTTGCACATTTCTTTAGGTGATCCTCAGCCATTCAAGATTGCTGTGTTGTGAATTCTTGGTTTAGTTCTTTACCCCATTTTTTGATTGGGTTGTTTGGTTTTTTTTGGTGGTTAGCTTCTTAAATTCTTTAAATATTTTGGATATTAGTCCTCTATCACATGTGGAGTTAGTGCAGATTTTTTTCCCAATCTGTATGATGCTGATTTGTCTTATTGACTATGTCCTTGGCCTTACAGAAGCTTTCCAGTTTCATGAGTTCCCATTTATCAATTATTGATCTTAGACTGTGAACCATTGGAGTTCTGTTTAGGAAAGTTCCCCCTGTGCTCTTTCCTCATTTCTCTTCTATTAGATTCATTGTATCTGGTTTTATGTTTTGTTCCTTGATCCACTTGGACTTGAGCTTTGTGCATGTTGACAAATATGGGTCTATTTTCATTTTTTCAGCATACAGACTTCCAGTTAGACTGGCACCATTTATTGAAGATGCTTTTATTTCCCATTGTATATTTTTGACTTCGTTGTCAAAGATCAAATGTGCATAAGTGTGTGGTTTTATTTCTCGGTCCTTAGTTCTATTCCATTCATTGATTAACTTGTCTCTTTCTGTAGCAATACGGTACAGTTTTTATCACTATTGCTCTGTAGTATATCTTGAGATTAGGGATGGTGATTCCTCCAGCTGTTCCTTTATTGTTAAGAATTGTTTTTGCTATTCTGATGAATTTTTTGCCTTTCCAGATGAATTAAAATTGCTCTTTCCCTACTTTTGAAGAATTGTGTTGGGATTTTGATGGGCATTGCACTGAACCTGCATATTGCCTTTGGTAGGATGGCCATTTTTATCTTATAAGTGGAAGTGTGTCAATGAGGCCAGGCTTTGAAAATTCAAAAGACTTATATCATTCCTAGTGTTCTCTGCTTCATGATAATAGATCAAGCTGTGAGCTCTTATTCCTTTTCTTTGCCACTATGGATTCTAATCCTCTAAAACTATATGTCAGCTGAAAATTTTTCTTTTATAATTATCCTATTCAGGGTGTTTTATCACAAGATAAAAAAGTAACTATGATACCCTCCCTCAGCTGACTCCCTATAAATTAGGTTGTCTGTGGTTAAAGATACAGGTTACCGGAAATAGAAGAAATAGTTTCTAGATATGACTGGTGACCTGGTCCCTAAGCATTCATACTATTATATAAGGAAATAGTCTGAAGAAGTTGAGGTCTAGCTTACAGCCAGTTGGCTAATTAGCAAAAGACTATTGCCTTCAAGACTCACAGGGGATGTAATTCTTTGGAATTACATAAACATAGCAACAATAAAACACACACACACACACACACACACACACACACACACACACACACACACTTTTTTCTTTTCTGATCTCTTCACTCAATTGTTTCTTTCCAACAATTGTTCTATGGTTTTAAGTTTTTACAATTCAATGAGCCTATTGTCATTGTTTGAATATGCTTGGCCCAGGTCATGGCACTATGTGGAGGTGTGGCCTTGTTGGAATAGGTGTGTCATTGTGTGTATGAGATTTAAGACACTCATCCTAGCTGCCTGGAAGTCAGTCTTCTGCTAGCAACCTTCTGATGAAGTTGTAGAACTCTCAGCTCCTCCTACAACATTCATACCTGGATGCTGCCATGTTCTCACCTTGATGATAATGGATTGAACCTCTGTACTTGTAAGCCAGCACCAACTATATATTGTCCTTATAATGTTGCCTTAGTCATGGTGTCTGTTCAGTGCAATAAAACCCTAACTCTTAAGATACCTACCATTGACCTTTAGAATGTAAATATATGTTTAACAAATATCTGTCTTAGTCCCATCTACTTCAGAAGCAGGAGATAGGATTGAACTTGAGTTCTCTCTCTCTCTCTCTCTCTCTCTCTCTCTCTCTCTCTCTCTCTTTCTCTCTCTCTCTTTCTCTCTTTCTCTCTCTCCCTTACTCTATTTCTACTTCTGTTTCTATTCCTCTATCTGATTTCAGAATGACAAAAGGCAGCCTATTGTAGAGTCCTGAGTGAACGTGAATTGTGATATGGGCATGGCCAAGCCAGGGACTACATGCTTCAGACCCATAGGAGTGGCAAAGCCTTCTGCCTAGTGAACCTCAGAAAGATGAAAAGGCATACATTGGTCCCAAGTGAGAATGTTGATGACAGCATATACTGTCAATATCTGTCATAGCTTTCTCTCAGCACCAGATGTTTACAGACTGTTCTCCACAGAATCTGTTCCATTTGAGATTAGTTAAACTTGACTCTTCATTCATCTGTACTCAATAATCCAAACTCATACTCAGAAGTATGTAATAACTATGGTGAGATTTACTGGTATTGTGGCTTCTTCTTCAGAACTCAATTTCAGCTCTTCTGCCTCTGTTTTTCACTCTCCCATTGTTCCTAATCAGGGTTTAGAACCTATCCATGTAAGGCCATGATACATTTATCAATGGTTTGTTGATGAATGACTAATTTTCATTCCTTTTTATCTAAGTCATACAAATGCAGTTGTAAAACTTGGATCTTTAAAACCATTGAGAAATAGCAAGATTTAAATATGTTATCAAGATCATATCAGCAAATCACTTTTCAATATAGTTTTTCATTTTACTATATGACTTTCCTCAAATAATAATTTAATTGTTTTAAAAATTATGTATGGCAGATACTTCGATAATTTACTTAAGCATTAAATTTGACTTTTGTTAAAAGTACCAAAAAGTCCAATTTTTTTAAAAACAAAAAAAGTGGTAATTATCACTTTATTTTCATTGTTTCAAAGCTTCATTATTACCATCTACAACTAACTATGTAGTATAATTATGCACATACATTCAGACTTTATAATTGAAATTTACAAGTGTCCAATGCCTCTGCTTCCTGGATTATTCATACTTCATTGAAGCAAATAGACTTGGCAAAGTCCTTAACTCTTAAGAAATCCCACAAAAGATTGTGAGTTGGATGTAACCAATACACTCCCTTGTTTTCTCCATTTAAAACCAGTTTCTGCCAGTTTTGGACATTTAATTAATGTTCTTGACAAATACAACTTTTCTACATAATATACTTGGCATCTGATATTCATAAGTAACAGGAAATGGCATGTCTTTGGGTGAATTCATAAGTGTCAGCCCACTTATTATAAACCAATTATATAGCTTTACCAATAAAGTTTGAGGGGAGGAGAGGCATGCATACCATAATGATGGTGATAAAAATTAACCTTAAGAAATCTTAAATTTTCCCCTGCTTTTGTAAAATAAAATCTTTATAGCTTGCAATGATTTATTGTAAGGCAAACTAACCATAGAAAGTGACACCACTGGGACATAGAGGGAAAAAAAGCAGCTTTCAATCATCCTCTTAATAAAAGTCAATAAAATTTGAAGACCATTTTCTTCTGAAAGGAAAACGTAAGAGTAGGATTTACCAGGAACAAATCAGCTCATCATTGTCTATCATTATAATCAGCGTCAGTGACTTCAAACTTTCAAAATCAAGATCTTCTTAGTCTTCTTAGTTTTGTTTCAACAACATATTATTTCAAAAAGCAACTGATATTTCAATTGTAACTAGTACTTTTCATTTAGATTTTATTTTTAAGGGACAAAGATATTCTTTGTCCCCATAACTTTTTCTAGCTCTAGAAGTCAATACTTTCTGTTTCATTTCTCTATATTTTAGTGGAATGATTTTATATCATAGATCTTCCCCAATAGTTCATCAAGGTTCCAAATATGGTTTTCAGTTTCCTGATCTCGGCTTCCTGGACTTACATTCAGCCTCCAAATAACTCTAGTCCACCTGAAGTTACCTTCTCCTACAAACACAGATCGTCTAAACTTTCCACCCACTCTTTCCTAGGCTCCTAATTATTTCCTCTTTGTTTTCTGACCTGTGACCATTAGATAACCTGGGATCTAGCCTTCCCAACCTTAACTCATGGAGAGTAGGGAAGTCCTTGTCCCTATAGCAGAAACTGGGATATTCCAAACATTTCATTACTAAAACAACTTGTCTTAAAATATCCATCTTTGTTATGGTAGCATCACCATGAAAAGATCCAGTTAGGAACAGAAAGAAAATAGATAGAAACACCTTAGAATGCCATTCACCCTTTTTTAGGTGTGTGGCTTATTCATTTGTTTTGTTTCTGGATATGGTGCCTTATTTTTTTTTTTCTGTCTTTATAATTGCATTGTATCACACTGACTGAGCATACAGTTACTGTGTTAACTCACATTATGGCCAACAAAAATAAGCCAGAGCTGATCAAAAGATATAAAAAAGGCCTACATGGAGTACCAGGAGACAAAAGACATTTGAGCCCAAGAGTAGTGCAAGCAAAGCAATTCTCATTTATATTGTTAAAGAAAGCAGAACATTAGGTGGCATTTACAGTTAGTTTGAGCACCTGGAAATATGTAATACATCTGGTGTTGTGTCTTGCCATCTTTGGTCATGTGAAGAGAGATAATAATAGTCCTCCCAGGCCTTTGCCCTTCCCACAGAGATAATGTGAAAATGCCGGGGCACTCCTTTCATATCCTTACTTAAAAGTTCAATCACTTAGCATAGTTTTTGGAATTCTTTCTAAAAGATTACCTTATGGGAAGAACATTCTGTATACTCCTCTATTCATAATTCACACTAATTTTACAGCTTTCTTATACAGGATCCCACATTACTGCAAACTGTTTTTATTCATATTTAGCATCCATTTGCATCAAGTTCTCCAAGCACATAATCATTTAAAGCTCACCACTAGTATCATTAAAGTCTTTAGAATTTGAACAACGTATTCTCATAAATTTCTCTATGTCCAAATGAAAAAATAAATTCTACACACTATTCCATGTTAATGGCCATTTATACATACATTAGTTTTTATTTGACATTAAGCTTTGTATTTTTAACTGCATTGAATTTCTTTTAAAGACAGTCTCTGATTGATCTAGGCTAGCCTCAAACTCATAGACCTCCTTTCTTGGTTTATTGCATTTTAAAATAGTGACTAGGTATTTATTATTTTTCACTATGAATTTCCACTTTTCTTTATTGTAATGTATTTTATTTGTGTGTGTGTGTGTGTGTGTGTGTGTGTGTGTGTGTTTGTGTTCTATTTTATATATTTAAAAAACAGTGTTGGAGAGATTCACAGGAGTTAAAAGGAGAAAAAGGTGACAGTGTGATGATATTTTATTGTATACATGAAATCAATTCTGTTTTTAATTGGAATTCTCCAATATATTCTATTTTAAATACAATAGTTGCATTTTTATCTTTGACTTATTATTTTATTATGCCTTATTTTTTTAATAGAATCCAAATATCAATTGTCCTCTGGGCCTTCTTTCCTTATCTTAAGAAGTATCAATCCCTGAATTATACTTTCTCTTTCTCTGTTGCTCTCTCTGTCCCTCTCTCTGTTTTTTTCTCTCTCTCTCTCTCTGTCTCTCTCTCTCTCTGTCCTTCTCTTTCTCTGTCCACATCTCTTTTACTCTCTTTATATTTCTCATGGTCATGTTCTGAACAATTCTGTAGCCATGTCTAAGTGGAAATAAACTGAGAACCTCTTCTGCTCCACAACCAGTGAGGAAATAGGATCTCAATCTAACAACACTTGAGGAAATGAATCCTGACAACCAACTCATAAGTGAGCTTATCAGCCTCTTTGTGGAAAGCTGCAATAACATTCGCCATCACAAGATGGCGCTGGCTTCCGCTGCGCCCCACGTGAAAAGCCGGGATAGCATTCGCCATTACAAGATGGCGCTGGCTTCCGCTGCGCCAGCCCGACTTCCTTTCAGGAAACTAGCTTTGTGCGCATGTGCAAGAGTGTGTTCGCGCCAAGTCTTTGCCCACCCCGGGACGTGCCAGTGAGATCATGGGTAAGCGACCAATCAGGCGTGGACGCGCCGTGCTAGGGGTTTTTTTTTTTTTTTTTTTTCTTTTTCTTTTTTTCGGAGCTGGGGACCGAACCCAGGGCCTTGCGGTTGCTAGGCAAGCGCCCTACCACTGAGCCAAATCTCCAACCCCCGTGCTAGGGTTTTATAAGCAGCGCCTTTCTGGGCCCCAGTCTCTCCTCTTCAAGATGTAATAAACGCTTTGTTGCCAAAGGATCCTGGTGTCCGCGCGTGTTCTTGCTGGCGAGACGATAGCGCGGGACACCTCTTCCTATTAGAGACTTGAGATAAGGTTAAAAACCCAGTTGACAGTAATTGTTTGTAACATGTAAGGAGTTTTGACCCACAATACCCAGAGAAGCTGTGTACATATTATTAACTTGGGGAAACAATGGATACCATATAAATGCTGAAATGTTTCTTGGAAGACTCATTCAAGTCAGATAATTACTAAGGGGACATAAGAGGTTATTTTAAAATAGGGGAAATGGAAACAATGCAATATAAGTTATAAAAGGGGAATGATGAAACGTGAAAGATTAAATTTGGGTGAGAGATAAAAGAATAAGGAATGAAAAAAATGTGGGAGAGGCAAGTAACAGCAAAAGACTTTTGGAAAACCTACATGAAAATCTACTACAATTGAACCTTCCTAAAATATACACATATATATCACATACATATAAATATAAAATGGAGTTTCAATAGAACTACTCTACAAGGGAAGGGCAATACCCTGAAGAGATATTCAGTATTTCTATAGTAAGCAGAAAATACAATACTGGGAACTTAACTCTTCACAAGTAATTGACTCACCCCCACCCATTACAGGGTATTGC
Organism: Rattus norvegicus; assembly: GCF_021556685.1. Classification (NCBI taxonomy): domain Eukaryota; kingdom Metazoa; phylum Chordata; class Mammalia; order Rodentia; family Muridae; genus Rattus; species Rattus norvegicus. The sequence continues at coordinate 24,002,710 of NC_141537.1, read as the reverse complement.
AAATCCTCTTGGATGTCCTATAAAACTTAATAGTCAGGACCTATCACTAAATATACTATATGATATGCTCACAGAATATGAAAAAATAAAGCTGCAATTCACTACTTTATTCCTACTGACTTCCTATCATGGTGCTGGAAAATAATATCCACTCTACTAGAGGGGAAAAGAAATCATAGTCTCACCAAGCTGTAATCCAAAGTTCACCAACGTTTTAGGAATAACCAACCACTTTCTTATTGGAATAAAGGAACACTCCATGAAAAGCAAGACATTTCTGGTACTGCTAACAGGGTCAAAAACCTGTAACTAGATAGGTTATAGATCCTAGAGGAGAACCCAATTTATTCTGTTAAGTGGACATAGTATGAAACATCTCCTAATGTCTTACTGATACATCCAGAAAAGTATTTTCAGGAAATACTTTTTCATTCAGTAGATGAGAACTAACACAGAAACCCTCAACTGATCAATAACCACAGAATAAAAGACTATAGAGAGCTCAGCACTATATAGGATGTCCTCACAAGCCTCTTAAAACTTTATGGAATGGAGATAGAAATATTGTAAGAACCAGAGATAAAGGATGACTTCAAACAACTGTTTTTAAGACAAAGCAGGGTATTCATACATATTAATTATATTGATTGTGAAAGCATGCATAACATATATGCATGCTCAAGACTGACAAAAGTCGTAGCATGTAAGACCTGGGGGCAGGGTTAAAGTGGACACAAAGTCCCACTAGTAACTAATAAACTAGTGTCATGAGCTTAAAGAAGACAGAGTCAGTTCTTTGTAATGGTTTGCTACTGATAGGTTGGTCACTTTTCAGGGCAGACCCCTCTCCCAAAAGAAGTTGAGCAACATACAGTAAGCTTAATGGGGAGAAAAGAAATAAAAGTAATATATTCAACCATTTTAACATAAGAAAACTGTGCTATTTAAGTTGTCAAGCAGAACCCAGATTTTCTATTTAATCTCTCTTGACTCTGATTATTTTAATGTGTAGCTAGTGAATGCATCTGTCCTAGTAAACTCATTTTAGACAAATTCTTTCCCCCACAGACATGAAGTAGTATGAGCATGTTTCTTCTTACAGATCTATCTAAACACATGGATTTGCTTAAGTCTCAGGGTGAAACAGTGCTGGAAACAGTAATATAAAGCTTGCACATTTCCTCTGTGTACTATCTACTACAAGAATGCTATCAGCAGTACTTTGAAACAGACCATGTGGTACTTAAAACATTGCAGTATCTCAAAATAGATTTCTTTAGTCATTTATATGATAATTTTGAACAACATATATCTTAAGGAGCCAAATTACAATTGCTTGTCTCCAGAGATGACCAACATTGAGGGGGAGGCATCAGTAACATGGTTTAACCAAAATGCAGCGCTGGAGGCAAAACGTCCTACACTGCTTGCCATAATTTACACCCAGTCTTGACAAACCGCTTAAAGAATCAAAGAAGATAAAACAAAATGACTGCCAAATGGAATCATCTGCGTGTTGTGTATGAGTGGTGCGGTAAGTGGTTTATAGAACTGAGTATCTACAGAAAACAAAGAATCTTTTCATATTCTCTTAGGAAATTTAGACAGTCAGTTGTTTTATTATTGTCTCATATTATATTAAGAAAAAATTCCAGGAATTGGGGATGTGTGGGATACATAAATTTCCATGTTCCATAAAAAACTTCTAAGTCCCTAAAATATAGTTCTCAGTAAAGGAAAATATTGTCTTCAGAATGTCATTAATATTATGTGCTCATTTTCAGTGCCTTATAAAAGCCTTTTCTGTTTCCTTGGCTATGCTTTAAGCTTACATTATCCCAGTTAAAAGTACGTATCATAGAAATGAGTAGATAGAATACTTCTGTATCAGAATAAGTTTTTTTTTCTCTCTGATGGTAAAGACAGACCCAGGTTTTAGAGAAATAAAATGCCTAATTTTTAACACAGTACTTCAAAATATGAAACCACGGTGTGGTGTGTTATGGCATGCATTAATGTCAACTAACCCACTGAGTAACAAATTTGGGCCACATTATTTCTCTGGATTGTTACTTCCTGGACTGAAGAAATAAGACACTGGCTACAATGGAATATGTTTTAAATACACCTGGGAACAATACCTTGCGTAGCTAGCCTCATGAGTTAGTATGACTGCAGAATCACAATTTTATTAGCAAGAATTTCCCCTACCTCATCTCCCTCCATTGTGTACAAGGACTTATGTAATGTTAATATTTGTTACTCAAAGTCTTCAAAGTCTTTGATCAAGAGAGAGAAGCTGTTAAAATAAAACTATAATACTTGGTACTCCAAATTTTTCTTTCTTTTTTTTATATTTTTATAAAACCCAAATATAGATATAACTATGTTATATTTGAATACACATAAAGTTGCTCTGTTTTGTGATAATCTATTTACGACCAAGTTTCAGTATGTCTAGGTGTGCTTATGGACTCTTAGAGGAGCTCATCCGCAGGTACTGTACAGGTTACCAGGCTATAATACAATTCAAGGCAAACAAGAAACACCAGTAGTAAAGTGAATTTTAGAGGGTGGTGGGAGCAACCTTGCTTTGCTAAAGTATGAAGAAAAAGCACATTTGTAAAGCTATCTGCAATTTGTACCTCAGCATCTTAGAAAAATAACTGTTGGAAAACAAAATAAAATTTATAAGATATGAATGATAACATCACTGTTTTGTCATTTAAGAGTCATATAGAAAGTAGTTCTCTTTTAGATGGCACCAAATGGAGTTGAGGGTGGCCAGATTCCCAAAGACCTGTGGGACAAATCCCATCATTTTTGTTAAAAACCTGAAAGCTATTGCAAAAGAACCAGTACACAAAACTGGAGTAATGGAGAAAGAAGCGAAATGAAGAAATTACACCAAATGTTCATATGCTTTCCCAAGATGTTATGCTGACTGGTAGGGGCAAGAAAAATCAACAGTGTAATGCTTTATTGAGTCAAGAAAACATCTAGAAACATAAACATGAAAATAACTTTGAAGAACATTTCAGGTCTTTGGTAGAGGGTACAGGCTATATAATGCCTGGTAATTTCTATAATTGTGTTTGAATCTTTGACCTTTATGTATTTCTCCAGCTACATAAACACGATTGAGATCAGTAAATACTAATCATGGTAGTTACCATTAATTCTAAAGCAAAAGATACATTTTAATGTTACCTTTATTTAATGTTGTGAATAATTTAATATGTAGGAAAATAATTTAACAAACATAGCTCCTAGAAGGTATGACAAAGCAGTTATAAAAGATGATGCACATTTTTGAGATCAGAGTGAGAATTATTCTTATTCTCTGAATTTTTTTTTTAATCGGAGCTGAGGACCGAACCCAGGGCCTTGAGCTTGCTAGGCAAGCGCTCTACCACTGAGCTAAATCCCCAACCCTATTCTTATTCTCTGATTTCTTAGCTTACCTCCTATCTGTAAACTTAGTTCTTCCTGATACCATGAGTGTAGCTTGGTGAAGATTTTATATAACAGATGTGTAAAAATAAAAGGAATCCAAAATGCTTACTTCAGCAGAATTTATGCTTTTGGATTTCAGAGCAATCACAGAGCATTTATTTTCCTACAAAAATGCTAGTATATGGTCATATAAAAGCTCTAAGCTATTCAGAAGACTATAAAATGAAAGTAAGAGATTACCAAAAACTTAAGAATAACTTTGTTAATGTGAATTTGTGGATACATCCAAAATATTTTATTGTAATTGTATTTAACATAACATTGCTGAGTCACACATACCATTTGAAATTTAATATTTTTCAAAGATTAACATACCAAATAATCTTTGCTATGACTAAAATGTAAATCTAATAATGTATATTTTCATATATATATATGTCTCCATTATAAAGAATATTAAATTTATAATTGCTTATAATATTTGAATATCTATGGAAATGCAAAAAATTTATTGAAGCAGAAAAGATGTATTCAAAATATTTTCATGATTCATACTTTAAATTTTGATAGATGATAGCAAGGTGTTCTTGATATGTATTTGAATTTTCACCCAGAATCTATGAGAACTTTTTTTCTTTTAACTGTGGAACACCAACATATACAGACATATGTATGAATATGCACATATGCATATACATAAAATGAATCTTTAGTCAATTCAAGATGACAAATTTATTCAAAAGTCAAGCGGACAAAATATACATCTTTTCATATAGTTTTAACTAGTTTTGTTTTTCATTACTGTAGTACAGAGTTGTGACTCTTTAACAGGTCACCTCATTATTTAAAATGATCATCTTTCCTCCAGTTTCCGCCTTCACCCAGAATTGACCCTGTGCCACAGCTATCTGAACCCAGTAGGGCCATGCCACTGTCAGAGACAAAATGACCAGCTAACACCAGAGATAAGCAGATGGCAAGAAGGAAAGGGCAAGAACCTAAACAATAGAAACAAAGACTACTTAGTAACATCAGAACCCAGTTCCCCCACCACAGCAATTCTGGATACTCCAACACACTGGAAAAGCAAGATTTTATTTACAAACACAACTCATGCTGATGTTAGAGGACTTTAAGAGAGACATAACCAACTCTCTTAAAGAAATAAAGGACAACACAGGTAAACAGGTAGAAGCCATTAAAGAGGGAACAAAAATCCCTTAAAGTATTACAAGAAAACACAATCAAACAGGTGAAAGAATTGAAAAAATACTATCCAGAATCTAAAAATGGAAATAGAAACAAGAAATAAATCACAAAGAGAGACAAACCTGGAGATAGAAAACCTAGGAAAGAGATCAGGAGACATATATGGAAGCATTAACAATAGAATACAAGAGATAGAAAAGAAAATCTCAGAGGCAGAAGATACATAGAAAATATTGACAAAATCTTCAAAGAAAATGCAAAACACAAAAAGCTGCTAATCCAAAACATCCAGGAAATCCATGACACAATAGGTACAGAAGAAAGCAAACATTCCCAAATTAAAGGGCCAGTAAATATATTCAACAAAATTATAGAAGAAAACTTCCCTAACCTAAAGAAATAGATGACTATAAACATACAAGAAGCCTACACAACTCCAAACAAATTGGTCCAGAATAGAGATTCCTCCTATCACATAATAGTTCAAACACCAAATACACAAAACAAAGAAAGAATATTAAAAGCAATAAGGGAAAAAGTCAAGAAATATGTGAAGGAGGACCTATCAGAGTAAAATCAGACTTCTCAACAGAGACTATGAAAGCTAAAAGATCCTGGGCAGATGTGATACAAAAAAACCCTAAGAGAACACCAATGCCATCCCAAGCTATTGTATACAGCAAAACTCTCAATTAGCATAGTTAGTGAAACCAAGATAATCCATGACAAATCCAAATACACAAAATATTTTTCCATAAATCTAGCCCTAAAAATGATAAGAGATGGAAAACTCCAACATAAGGAGGGAAACTACACCTTAGAAAAAAGCAAAAAAGTAATGTAATTTCAACTAACCCAAAAGAAGATAAGCACAAAAATATAATTCCCTTCTGACAAAAGATAAGAGGAAACAACAATCCTTGGTCCCTAATATCTCTTAATATCAGTGGACTCAATTTCCCAGTAAAAAGATATAGACTAATAGATTGAATACATAAAGAAGATCCAGCATTTTGCTCCATATAGGAAAGACTCCTCATTAACAAAGACAGACACTACTTCAGAAAAAAGGCTGGAAAACAAATTTCCAAGCAAATGGTCCCAAGAAACAAGTTGGAGTAGTCATTCTAATATCAAATAAAATCTGCATTCAACCAAAAGTTATCAAAAAAGATAAGGAAATACACTTCATATTCATCAAAGGAAGAATCCAACAAGATGAACTTTCAAGCCTGAATATCTCTGCTCCAAATGCAAGGGCACCTACATTCATAAAAGAAACCTTACTAAAGCTCAAAGCACACATTGCACCTCACACAATAATAGTTGGAAACTTCAACACCCTACTCACAGCAATGAACAGATCATGGAAACAGACACTAAACAGAGACACAGAGAAACTAACAGAAGTTATGAACCAAATGGATTAACAGATAGCTATAGAACATTTCATCCTAAAACAAAAGTATATACCTCCTTCTCAACACATCATGGTTCCTTCTCGAAAATTGACCATATAATCAGTCACAAAACATGCCTCAATAAATACAAGAAGATCAAAATACTCCCATACATCCAATCAGATCACCATGGACTATGAATGGTGTTAAATAACAACAAAATGTCAGAAAGCCCACATAAACATGGAAGCTGAACAATGTTCTACTCAATTATAATTTGGTCAAGGAAACAATAAAAATGAAAATTAAAAATATTTAAGAATTTATTGAAAATAAAGGCACAACATACCTAAACTAATGGAACACAATGAAAACAGTGCTAAAAGGAAAACTCATAACTCTGAGTGCCTCCAAAAAGAAACTGGACAGAGCAACACTAGTATCTTGACAGCACACCTAAAAGCTCTAGAACAGAAAGAAGCAAATATACCCAAGAGGAATAGACGGCAGGAAAAAACAATCAAATTCAGAGCTGAAATTAACCAAGTAGAAAAAAAAAAGAACTATAAAAAGAATCAACAAAATCAGAAGATACTTTTTTTGTGAAAATCAGCAAGATAGATAAACCCTTAGCCAGACTAAGCAGAGGGCACAGAGGGCGTATCCAAATTAACAAAATCAGAAATGGAAAGAAAACATAACAACAGAAACTTTGGAAATTAAAAAGAAAAAAATCAGATCATACTATAAAAGTTTTACTAAACACAACTGACAAATCTGGAGGAAATGATCAATTTTCTAGAAAGATACCAGGTACCAAAGATAAATAAGGAACAGACAAAAACATCTAGAGATTCCCATAACTCTTAAAGAAATAGAAACAGTCACTAAAAGTTTCCCAACCAAAAAAAAAAAAAAAAAAAAAGAAAACCCCAGGACCAAATGAATTTAGTGCAGAATTTTATTAGACATCATAGAAGACCAAATACCAGTTTGTCCAAACTATTACACAAAATAGAAATAGAAGGAACCATACACATTTCCTCTATGAAGCCATAATTACACTGATATCTAAACCACATGAAGACCCAACAAACAGAACTTCAGACCAATTTCCTTATGAATATCTATGCAAAAATACTCAAATTCTCACATACCAAATCCAAGAATACAACAAAAGGATCATCCACATGATCAAGGAATGATTCAATATACAGAAATGTATGAACTTACTATATACATACATACATACATACATACATACATATATATATATATATATATATATATATATATATATATATATATATAAAAACTCAAAGAAAAAAAAAACCCGACATGGTCATCTCATTAGATGCTGAGAAAGCATCTGACAAAATTCAACACCCTTTCTTTTTTTTTTTTTCTTTGCACAATGTTTTATTTCTTAGCTTTTGATTCACTTTTACAAACTAACACAGAGAAATGCTATAATAAACTACACATCACCTAATTGTTATGTTTCACATCACCCAACTGTTTGAAATTATTTACTAGTTTTCAGAAAAGGATGAGGAATAAACTTAATATCTCTCTCTCTCTCTCCCTCCCTCCACCTTTCCTGATGTACCACATGTTTCTTATGTCTTTACCCTCTTTTATCTTTTAATCTTTTATTTTTGAGATTATAATATAATTATTTCACTTCTCCCTTCCTTTTCCCCACTTCAAATCTTTCTTTCTTTCTTTCTTTCTTTCTTTCTTTCTTTCTTTCTTTCTTTCTTTCTTTTTTTTTTAAAGTACCTGGGTTTTTGATACCGCACAGATACATTCTTTTTTTTTTTATTAACTTGAGTATTTCTTTTTTTGTTTGTTTGTTTGTTTGTTTTTTTATTAACTTGAGTATTTCTTATATACATTTCGAGTGTTATTCCCTTTCCTGGTATCCGGGCAAACATCCCCCTCCCCCTCCCCTTCCTTATGGGTGTTCCCCTCCCAACCCTTCCCCCATTGCCGCCCTCCCCCCACCAGTCTAGTTCACTGGGGGTTCAGTCTTAGCAGGACCCAGGGCTTCCCCTTCCACTGGTGCTCTTACTAGGATATTCATTGCTACCTATGAGGTCAGAGTCCAGGGTCAGTTCATGTATAGTCTTTAGGTAGTGGCTTAGTCCCTGGAAGCTCTGGTTGCTTGACATTGTTGTACATATGGGGTCTCGAGCCCCTTCAAGCTCTTCCAGTTCTTTCTCTGATTCCTTCAACGGGGGTCCTATTCTCAGTTCAGTGGTTTGCTGCTGGCATTCGCCTCTGTATTTGCTGTATTCTGGCTGTGTCTCTCAGGAGCGATCTACATCCGGCTCCTGTCAGTCTGCACTTCTTTGCTTCATCCATCTCGTCTAATTGGGTGGCTGTATATGTATGGGCCACATGTGGGGCAGGCTCTGAATGGGTGTTCCTTCAGTCTCTGTTTTAATCTTTGCCTCTCCCTTCCCTGCCAAGGGTATTCTTGTTCCCCTTTTAAAGAAGGAGTGAAGCATTCACATTTTGATCATCCGTCTTGAGTTTCATTTGTTCTAGGCATCTAGGGTAATTCAAGCATTTGGGCTAATAGCCACTTATCAATGAGTGCATACCATGTATGTCTTTCTGTGATTGGGTTACCTCACTCAGGATGATATTTTCCAGTTCCAACCATTTGCCTACGAATTTCATAAACTCGTTGTTTGTCAATTAAAAGAATTAGAAAGATCAGGATTTCGAGTAGTTTATTTTTTGAAGGGGGAGCAATTCCAATCACCATTGTTAGGATATCAACAATTCAGCCCAATAGCAAATACAAAACATTAGTCAGTAGCAGCAGGTTGATCCAGCAGAAACTACAATGCTTCACCAAATCCTTAGGAGTCGGCAGAAGCAGTAAGAATCAGTGGGAATACCATAAGTATTTATCTCTAGGAAATGAAGACCAGCAAAGACCAGTGAGTCATTGCATGGCAGACAAAAACCAGTGAAGAGTTGCACAGTGTAGTCATGTAAGAGAGTCCTCTCACTGTCTGTAGGGTTGTTACTTATACTCTTTCCAAATATCACGTGCCTTTGAAAGCATCTGTTTCAGCAAAACATCCTCTCACATATCTGTTTCAGCAAAGCATCCTTTCACAAGACAGCTTCTTGAAAATCATTCTGTGACACAGTGGAGTTTCCAAAGAAACCAGAAGCTTCCATGGCAGTAACAAATATTTATTGTTTATTATCTCAATTTTTATCAATAATCCTAATAATTACAAGTAGTTTTGTCTTCTTTGGTAAAACATTCATATAGAAAAAATATTGGGTTGGAGAAGAGCACTAGGTATCCTACAGGGGATAGGATTTCAGTTTCCAAGACACACATTGAGCAGCTCATACCTACCTTCCCCCAATATAAATGAAAAGAATATTTAAAACAAAAAACATAAGGCTAATGTATCATAACATAGAAAATAAATCAGTAAAGTACAAAATGAATTACCATATATATTATAAGCATTCAGAAAATCTAGAGTTATATGACTAACAAGAACTTTTCCTTAAAAATCACATGACTGTGAATATTCAAGTCATTTGATGACAAAAATATTGTCAACAAATATTAAAACCAACATACTTGCAATCCTTTCAAAATGATTGCTACAAGGGAAAAATGATCAATGTAAACTCTATATGTACATGGAAATATTCCAATGGAACTCATTTTATAAGGAATCAATACTACTGCAAAATATTATTCAAAAAGGAAAATAGAAAAATGGTTTTGTTGACACTTCAAGGAAGAGATTGCATAAATCAATAAAGACAAGTTCCCACAAGCATCCTCATTAGCTATTTTGTAAGTCATAATCATAGTTTCTAGAAACAGTGCTCAGAGTGATTAAAGGAGTGGGTACCATGTGTCAACATGAATGCAGAGAAGCTCGAACTTTCTCATAGTCTGCAGGTGTGTGAAACACTTCATCTTGCTGAGAAATCACTTACTCAAATGGCCATATAGCCACAGATCAAGATTTCCACTCTCAAAAATGAAATCAGGAAAAAGGTTCCCATTCAGGTTGTAGTTTAAGAATGAATATGTAATATAAATGAATATGTCTTGGAAGACAATATACAGCAACATTATTTATACTAATTTTGTCTGAAAATATAATGATCCTACCAAGAGCAGAATTAGCGGGAAAAACTAGGGAAGGTTAACACAATATAGTGGAACCATTGATAAGATTGAACTGCTCTTAAACACAAGCAAGATAATCAATCTTATCCATAAATTTTGACAAATAGAAGACAGAATAAAATAATTGCATATCATATAAATCTATTTACATAATTGTTACAACCAATCTACAACATAAACAACAGTTACATGGAGATTACTACACAGATAAGAGACATGGAGACATTTTTATGTGCTGTTAAACTTCTATTTCTTGACCACTGCATTTTCAAACCAGTACTACTCACAAGGTATTAAAAAGCAGACACATCAGCTTATGTATTTTCACTAGTTGGTAAATATGATCTATAATTTCTATAGTTTTTCCTTATTAAACTCCATGATATCTTTTAGTGAACCTAAGAAATGCATACAAATTATTTTATCTCCATTTGGAAAAGAAAAACAACAGTTAATAATAAGAAGCAACCATCCTTGGCAGTATTTTAAAAATGAGTTTTTGAAACTCATTATCCTGTACCATAAACTACCTTCAATAAGTTCAAATGTGGAATAATTTTTGTATTGATTTTTATATGCACTGATTGATTGCCACCATTTGTAAAGTCCATAATACTGGTGATGCTACTCTTGTAATAAAAAATATTTGCACGTCTGCTTTCTGTGTGTGATCTCTCTACTGATTCCAAATCATCACATCATTCACTAATAGACTGACCTTATTATACAAATTAGTCAAATCTAATTAGCCTACCTTTTCTTTCACTGTTTAAAATGCTAATTATTATAGACTTTTTTTTTTTTTTTGGTTCTTTGTTTCGGAGCTGGGGACCGAACCCAGGGCCTTGCGCTTCCTAGGCAAGCGCTCTACCACTGATCTAAATCCCCAACACCTAGACTACTTTTTTTGGGGAAAATTTACACCATTTTATGTATGTTTGTACTACTTACCTGCCTACAGAATTCAATAAAATGTAGACTAGTATTACTTTCTCTTCTTTTCCCACTTATTTTTCTGTATGTTTTGTGTTTTATCATGACCATCATTGCCAAACTCTAATATTGTTTTCTTCATGATATGGGGACATGTATGTAGTTAGAGAGTAGACATGATTTGAAGGTAAAATGGATGCAGGCTGTGCATATTCGCATTCTGGGACAGTGTTTCACTGGGATTCTTATAGCTCTTTGGTGATGGCTGGCTGACGGAAGGCATATATATGTCCTCTATGATGTGCGCCTTTCCTGTGGTGGAACTGTCATCCAGACCTGTGTGCAGGAATGCCAGTTGAAGAACAGGGTGATTTATTCTATTTTCCCTCTCCTTCTGACACTCATTGTGATGATTTACTATGCTCCCGGGAGCACTTGCTTTCAGAAGATAGAGGTGACATAAATTTAATACCATTTCCACCATTTCCCTTGAGGCTTTCTCTCATCCAAGGGAAGAAAACACCTTCCTGTTTCTCCCTACAAATCCTTCCCAAGAGACTGAGCAACCAGGCTGTGAAGTTCTCAGACTCATCAGAAATTACTCACATAGGAAGTTGAACAGTAAGGACACATTTTAGCCCACAGTTTACCCTTCTACTATCAAAATACAGTCTATGGTACTGGTTTCCAATCTGAGCATTTGTGGTTCATCTTGGAGTATATGGTGTGTTTTAGTATAATCAGGTGGTTTCTCTTTACATTACGAGCTTTTTGGAAAGAGCATTTGTTATATCTAGAGAAGAAGTAATCCCTTGGCTGGGAGTCAGATGGACTCAAAAAGCATAATTTTGTTGGAAGATAAATGAATCCCTTAACTGTTTTTTCCTGCCATCACCACAAAGTTAAGAGTGATTTACAGCATCAAGTTGCCTAATTTTCCATCTGCATTTTGTTTGGAAAGAGTAAAGCTAATGGTAATGTAATATACAAAGGAGTTAAAATGGAACTTGCATCACTTCAAATGTACACGTGCTCAGGGTTTTTCCTAGGTACCTTGAACAGAACCTGCTTGGATTCTCAGTGTGATTCTACTACCTATTCGGAACGGACCGTTTAGTAAACTTTTAGGATGTGTCATGTTTGAAACATCACCATACTTCATTGAATGTTGACAAAGTATGTGGCAACTTCTGAGCTCTTCTGGGAAAAAAAAACCCAAAAGCTTTTATTCTCTTAACAAGTAAATGGAAAAGAATTACCCAAGTCTGTCAGTTTTGTTTGAAGGAGAAGTTAGTTTTTCGTACCAGAAGAATCAGCCCCTCCATAACGTGGAGATTATATGCCTAGAGCACAGAGAGTAACGGGCTAGCTAAAGTCATGTTTTAAACTAAATTTGTTCTGCTTTTCTGACTCTCACAAACTGAAAACACAAACTTAATGTACATAAATGGTCACCATTCTTTTGCAAAGTAGGAAAACCATCACAGAAGTTGTAAAAACTCAATGCTAAATCATAGGAGTGGTAAGGATCCTTAAAGAAATTCTATTCTCAAAACGTAATCGTAAAGGCAGTACTCAAATGTACGGTCTTTAATCAAGCTCATGTTGTCAGTGGAGGGAGACTCGAGTAGCAAGACAATATCCTACTTGAAGACACAAATTTATTTTAATTTATCACTGTGTCAAGTGTCAGTTTCCCCACCATGACAAAAAAAAAAAAAAACGATAAGAATTGAAGTGAAATGAAGTTGAATTTCATGGATATCTTTCCATATTGTTTATTAAAACCGTGTAATTAGTTGGATGAATCATAATCAATATTGTGTTAGATAAGTTATTTTTATCAAATTTTCTATAACATAATAATTTTCTAATGTCCTCATCAAGATTAATAAACCATCTAGGACAGAAGCCAATTGGATATTATATGTTTAAAAATAAAATTCTATCAAGAAAAAAATACTGGTTAGCTTCACTGCAATGGCCTGTCTTGGTATAGAATATTAGGATTATTTTTATTGCAGCACTTAAAACAACCTATAATATTCAGACAATCTTGTGTCAGGGTTTCCTGTACATTGAAAGCTTTAATTGCAAGAATACCCTATTTGGATGTGGGACACAGAAGTTCAATATTTGAGTAGTCCTTATTAATGGACTTATTAATGTGCAGTGCTGTGTGTGTGTGTGTGTGTGTGTGTGTTTGTGTGTGTGTGTGTGTGTAATATAGGACAAGGAATAGAGTTAATGGACAAAAATGAATCTACTGGTATCATCTCACAGTTGATTCCTTTTTTTTTTATGGGGAAATTTTTATTTTCTCCTTTCTTTCTTTTTTTTTTTACATCTCAATTGCTATTTCCTTTCCCACAGTTGATTCCTAAACTGTGAGAAAGTGACTTTTACTTAAGAGACGGGATATTGACAATAAGTGCACTTGAGCAAGAATACTTATTTATGACATAACACACACACACACACACACACACACACACACACACACACACACACACGTATTGTTCTTACTCAGGCACTACCTGCTTTGTTTTCTGAGAAATAGGCTACTTTCCTTCCTCCAATCTGGGACCAGTGAATCCAACTCTCTCCACACGTTCAGTACTTATTGGCTACAGTATCCTGCAAATAAAAATACATAGCACCTGCTTGCTACTGCTGTCTAGTTTGGTCTTTTACTGGTGTGCTAAGACTGTGAGGAAATTTGGTGATCTCTGAAGAAGCATTTGATTCGTAAGCATGTCAGCAGAGGATCAGTGTTTAGATTAGATTGGAAATAAGGTTTCTGTGCTCATGTATTAGTTTCATGCTTCCATGGAGAAGGATGGTTTCATGTGCCTGGCTTTAGTGATTGTGAATGAATTTTTAAAAGTGCTGAATTTGCTGATGTGTTTATTTAATCCTTAAACAGTTAATGAAGTGGAAATACAGATGTCTGTGTATTGGTCATGTTGTCGTTTACTTTTCAAATGTTCTTTAATTTGACAGATACAAATATATGCATTATAAAGTAATATTTGCTTCTTAAAATAAAATGTATTAGATTTAAGTCTTTGCATGATGTAATTGTAATGAAATGTCATATTTAATGAAGAAGTATCCACTTAACTCAATTTAACAATTTTATACTTTTAAGTCGATGAGTGTAAAAGACACTATAGCTTATAAAGTTGCATGCAGAAATTCATAAAACACACACACACACACACACACACACACACACACACACACATACCATACACACACAAACACGTCAGACCTCATGAAGGGAGACAGTAACCTGCCGCTTTAAACTTCCTTCCTACCAGCAAAGTCAGATACTGCAATGTTTAGATCAGCTTTCATTTCCTCAGACACAGAGCAACTTCTGTGAGAGGAATCGAGCTCCATTTTCTCCAATTCGTATTTAAACTTCAGTACTACCCAGAAAGAAAACTGTTGTGTGGAGTCAGAGCTGTAGATGGGGATTATAATTCAACATGCCACCTATTCTAGATCCTTTTATCCTTGACACTGTAGAGAAATAGGGTCCCACTGTGACTCTTCCACAGTTCAATCCAACATAAACAAGGAAATGAGAGGCATCCTGTGGAAAATGCAGCTTACAGCCCAGCAATTGGAATTATATTTCAGTCATTATTGGTGACAACATAGCTATTAGAGTTAGCACTATTAGGGGTAGCATTATTGTATGATGATATTCTGTATGTAGCATGTTATCTATTTATTTGACAGTAAAACAGCTGTTTCCACTGTAAAAGCCTAGAAGATCCTTTGATCTCCACAGTGGCAGGGTGATTCAGAAACAGCCAAATGAGATAAGAAAAACTAATAATTCTCTGAATAATAAATTAAATAGGCATTTAACAATTAATAAACCATACACAAATATAATCCTGATTGAAATTTTAATATAGAAGTTTTTTCATTACTATGTCTTTCTCAAATTCCTGGATAAGTGTATGTATGCTCATGTACTGCTAGCAGAGATTTTAACAGAGAATGGAAGTCTCATGGAAATATACAAAGACTACTGGGGCAACCATTGTTCATTCTCATCATACCTGTGACGTGAGGAGAAATCTTTAGTTTTAAGTAGCAATGTGGAATTGATGGTAAATTTGGTTTAATATTTTTTCTTAGAGCGTTTTGGTCACTTGAAGTCTGTTTCATACACTAGGGAGCAGAAATGTAACCTGCAGTGAAATTATCATTGGTTTGTACCAATATCTAAGGAGAATACATATTGTAAAAGCAATTTTCAAAATCATAAATGTGTGGATTGTTGTTAATGAAAAGTAAATATATGCATTTAATATATTATGTAAAAAAGTTCGACATTCAAAAGCAACAAAACATTCAAAAATATAATTTTAATGAATATTTTAGTTACAGTAAAAACCATAGTAATAGATAAATGATTCATCTTGGTATACATTTGAATTGTCAAATTCAGATCTAATGAAAACAAGCTTCCCCATGATCTCATATCTAAAATGATATTTGATATGAAACTCTTTATTTTCAAATTTATCTAATACAACATCTCTGTTGTCACTCGAAACCGATTATCCTACAAAATCTAGTAATTATTGTAGACCTCATATCATATGATGTACCATAAACATTATAGTTTATGAATAAAATTGTCTTAGATAATATTCCCTTTCATTTATATGATTAGATTATTGTAACATGAGAACACATATGGTTCTCATGATATGTATATATATATATATATATGACATGTATAGTTGTGCCTAAATATGACAATATTTACAAATAGCTAATCATTTGCTAAGATTACACTGAAGAACTGAGGAAATTGTGAGATAGCTCCTACCTATTTGAAATAAATATTTTCACAGAAAATCATCTGGATAGAAAAATATATATGAAGTGGCTTATATAGTCTTTATGTTTGTCATAACATCTATGTTTTTCCACAGATGTGTTATCCCCTCAAGTGACACCAGACTTTTTAGAAAGAACAGAGATTTTTTTAAATGTTCTTAGATGTTGTTCACAACACACTTGCTCAGAAATACTTCAATAGTATACGAAAACAAGCCCAGCCAGAAGATCAGGGTAAGTGGAGAGATAATTCAGGAACTTAGGGAAATGAAATGAAAAGCTAAGTAGACAAATGTTTACATGTCCTGATACATAAAAAAACACCTCAACTAAGACTATCTATAACATAAAATGCTAGCCATCAGCAATCTATACTTTTGAGAAACAAAGGAGAGACAGCCTGGGGATTAGTAGTCACAGTTCCTAAAATTTACTAAGCAAATGAACTGTCATGTGAATTTAACATGTATGTTAACATTAAAAAATAAGTATTATGTGTATAAATGCAATTATTTGTAGATTCTAAACAAGTATTTAATTAATAAGTATATTGTGTATATTTGAAATAAAAATGATAAGATTCACTGAGAACTTTACCGTGACTTGTGACAGTGGAGTTAACAGTCCCAAGCAACATTACATATTGAATTATTTTTCTAGATATATAATATATTAAGCATTCATACAATACACCTCCCTTAAAATTCAGCATACTATTTTCCAAATATCTCTATAAGTCTTCTTTTAATATGATATTTAGATTAAATAGAATAATGTCAATATCTAAATGCACTTATATTTTAAGTTCAAAACTCTGACACGAAGAGATTTTAGTGTATCAAGCACAAGCATATATAAAACATTTCAAAGACATAGATTTGTCTTTTAAAGAAACGTCAGCGTTGAGAATATAGTCTACTGTGTTGTGTAAAATGAAGAAAGCATGCTTAACAGCCCCTATGTAAAGCCCAAATCCTAGTTTATCCACCAAGGAAGTATCAGAGAGTTAAATGTACATACCATGTGAATATCCTACCCGATGTCTTGAGAAGATAACAGGAGATGAAATGATGTGGACCAACTGAGCCATAATTAGAAACACACCAGCAATCATCCATAAAAGGCTTATGGCAATGTGAGATGTCTTATTTACAGAGCCCTCATAACTCAGGGCTGACATCTGGCTTTTCCTTTGGTCACAAAGACTATTTGAGGTTTCTGTTGAATATTCTATGGACTGCGCTGCAGAAATGATAGAAGCCAGTTTCCACATTAGTACTAATTGCCCATTGGCTCGAAATATACTTTAGGTCCCACGAAAACTGACTTTATAGGGAGCAACGAATTTTGGACATCAAAGGACTTATTTTAACTGATCACATTAGCTCACATGCAAGCATTAAGGTCTAAACAGAGGTCCACACACATGAGCCTGCACATACACATGCAAACAAGCACACAGCATAAAAATCTTGCCAGCTATTCTAAAGCAATGCTTCAATTTAAAGCCAGATGTTCTTTCACCATATTCAAGCTGTTCCATTTACTAGGCTTAGTAAAAAGATATTATACATTGATTATAAAGAGGAACTTCCTTGAGCTCAGACAACATTTCTATACTATAGTATATTTTAACTTTACAAACAGTATAGGATATGTGCTTCTGATTTATTATGTCTCAGGATTTTTGGGTAATCTCTATGGTTACTGGCATGTTCACATAGCACAGTTATGTGTAGATATCAGCCTTTGGATTAAGCTATTTGGTTTGGAATTTCTTTGATTATTTAAAAATATAGTGTTTATTTTTCACTACACTGAATCTGGAATTTAATTCCATTAAAATCACTAGCTGAAATTTCTAGGTTATATGATACAAAAATGTAGCAGTGTATAATTTTTATAGCTAATTTATTTCCAAATGACTATATGATGCCTCAAGTTAGATATCTTGAAGAAACTTTGTATTTTATAGACATCTTGTATATTAAATTCCAGATTTCTAAAAATAATTAAGACTCAAATCATTCCTTACCACTTCTTAATCTGTGTTGGTGTAGCAGACTCTGTTTTACGGCTGTTTTTAGTAAAAAGTAGTAATAATGACTGGGTCGTCATTAAAAGAAGGCCAAACTTTGGTGGTACTTATTCTTATGCTTCATGTCCATGGAGGAGGTGGGTATTTCCATGTTTTTTATTAGATTACAAATAGAAATAACAATCTTGTATTTGTAATCACCTTCTTTGCTTTTTACTATTAAGAAATGAAACACAACTTTTAAATTATATTTTCCAAGGAGATACCTGAAACTCCCATAAGATTTCATCATCAAAGAGGCTTCATACACCAGTTGCTAGGAGCAAATTCAGAGAGCTAAACATTTGGCAGAGCTCAGGGAACACTGAAGAAGTGGGAGAGGGGATTGGGGAGCCAAAGGATAAAAAAAACCATGAGAACATGGTCCACATAATCAACTAACCAGAGTTCCTGGGGCTCACAGAGACTTAATTGAAGAACAGCAAGCTTTTACTCATCTGACTTGGGTCCACTGTATATATTAAGCTCTTATACGTTATGGGACTCCTAACAGTGGGGCATAGGGCTCTCTCTGACCCTTTTGGCTGCTTCTGGGACCTTTTTCTTACTGAGTTGTCAAGTTTGATATTAAGGTATGTGCCTAGTCTTATTGTAACTTGTTATGCTTTTTTGTTGATATAGCCCTGGGAGGTCTACACTTTTCTGAAGTGAAGTGAAGTAGGAATGGACCTGGCGAAGGTGGGCGAAGGTAGGGGTACAGGAAGAAAAGGAGAGAGGAAAAACTGTGGTTAGGATGTATTGTATGAGAAAAAAATAAATAGAAAGGAAAAATGGTGTAATTCGTATTGTAGAAAAATGTCAGCTCAGGGAAAGAAAAGTTGGAGTTAAATAGAAAGGAATAAACATTTAAAACAGTCTTTCAAGGACATAATCTAAAGGAGTGTTTATTGAACTTTTTCCTCAGTTACAATTTCCTATATGTGTAGAATACTTTTTTTTTTTTTTTGGTTCTTTTTTTTCGGAGCTGGGGACCGAACCCAGGGCCTTGCGCTTCCTAGGCAAGCGCTCTACCACTGAGCTAAATCCCCAACCCAATAATGTGGGGACCGAACCCAGGGCCTTGCGCTTCCTAGGTAAGCGCTGTACCACTAGAATACTTTTGAATAGGGCTTTCTATTAAAATATATTTTCAAAATTTTATTTATGAGAATGTAGTTATGGGTAGTTAGTTGTGTGTGTGTGTGTGTGTGTGTGTGTGTGTGTGTGTGTGTGTGCTTGTGTGTGTGTGTTTATGAGAGCGAGACAGAGAGGTGAGAAGGAAAGAAAGAAAAAAAGAAAGAAAGAAAGTTCTATCTCTTGCCTGCAAAACGCAGTATGTCCTCATTCTTAAAGCTGAGTAGTATTCCATTGTGCAAATGAACCACATTCTTTGTATTCTTTCTTCTGTCATGGGACACCTGGCTTGTTTCCAGCTTCTGGTTACCACAGGTAAGGCTGCTATGGACATAGTGGAACACGTGCCCCTGTAGCATGGTTGATCAACAATGATGGTAATGCTAGTAGCAAGAAAGAAGCAGCCATGTGTAAAAGTAACATCTAATTAAGAAGAGCAGTTCAGTAGAGTTCAGGCAGGTCAATAGAGTTCAGTTGAATTTAGTTCAGTGTAGTTTGGAGCAATTGAGTTCAATTTAGTCAGTTCTACAGTGAAGTGGAGTCCAGTCAATATAGTGAGGACAGTTCTGTGTAGTAGAATTCATTCCTGAATTCATGTAGTTCAGTGCATGTCCTCAGAGGCAGTTGAAACCAGAAAATAAGAAAGAGCCAAGAGGTTAGATCAAATTCCCAAAGTTAGCTTAAGGACAAAGTAATTCAGTAAGAAGCCAACAGAACCTAGATTAAATCAGTCGGTTTAGAGTGAAATTTGAGTCAGAACAGCTAAACTGAACCAGCCAACCAGACTTCAGAAAGAACTAGCAAGGGTGAGCTTATTCAACGCTAAGCCTCCAGGATGTGAGTTATATCACATGAATACAAGTTACTTTTTAAAGGAATATCTTAACCTTGTCCTTGGAAATTATAAAAACCCCCATGTAGTAGGAAAGTACTAAAAATCTTGTAAAAAATGAAGGAATTTTAAAGCAAGTACATAGTAACTTATGAGCTGCTGGGATTGCTCTCTACAAGTATAAATTATGCATATATAAAACTATAATGAAAGATTTTTACACCTAAACTGAGAAAGAGATATTGTGTTTTCAGACTACTGTTTCCTAAAATGTAGTCTAGGTGTAGTTGGCTATGATTTATACCATGAATCTGGTTAACATTATTGTCTGATAAATGAAAAATAAATACCCATACATTTTAGAAGTTTGTTACCCAAAATGCAAAATGCCAAAGTTGTCATGGTTAGCGTTCCTTCTAGGCTCTGCCTGTCAACAGGCACTTATGCCTGACTCCATATTAAAACCACCTATTTGCTGGCCCTCCCTCTCACTCTCTTTATCTTCTATTCTCTTAGCCTCTCCATTCCTTCTCTCCTCATCCCACTCCAACCCCTCTCCATGTATTCCTGGCCAACCTCTACTATCTATCTATTATCTATTTATCTATCTATCTATCTATCTATCTATCTATCTATCTATCTATCATCTATCTATCTATCTATCTATCCATCTATCTCTATCTCCCTCTCTTGGTCTTTTCCTGTCTATACTCCCTCCTCAACCTCCTTCCCTACCCTAAATAAATTCTATTCCATATTCCATACTATATCCATGTGTGGCTGGTACATCAGGAGGAAGGGATGATGCCTCAACATAGGCCTGCAAAGGCATCCCTTTGCACTTTACCATATCATACCTCTATCAAATATATACCAATTTTTCTTTCTTTTTTAATAAAACACAACAAAACTAAAAATTACCCATAAAACTAATCAAAAATAAAATTATTTACATATATGTTAAGTATCAACCAATTTATATAAATGGATACTGCAGTTACAATTATTTGAGAACAACTTTAAATTAGCTTTATAAATTACTGCAAAAAATCACTAAGAATACTCTTTGAATAAAGTGAGCTGTAAAAAAATGTGTGTATGTAAATAAAATCTAACCGAAACGCTATAGCTAAAAAGTACAAACACTCAAGAGATGCCATAAAAGGAAAATTAAAACAACACACAGATTAAGGAACCTTTAAGGTAATTCAACTGAGCTTTTCTTGGACTTATGGAACATCATGGCAGAAGTATGTAAGTGAAGAAGTTGCTTGCTGTGTGGTGATGGAAGCAAAGGAGAGAAAGAGGTGAGACTGACATCCTTCTGTAGTTCAAGAAAATTATCATCAAAAACTCATACATTGACCTCTTGAACACCAGATGGTCACACTAGGGAGTTTCTGAGAATGTTAGGAGGTATACCCTCTCTGAAAGGTTAGGAGAAGGTTCTACTGAGGGGCTGTACTTTTCCAATCCCTTCTTAGTTTGTTTCTCTCTGCCTAACACTTAAATTAGCAGACAGCTCTTTTGTCAAATGTTCTTGATACAACGTCATGCCCAAACACACAGGGCCAAACTACTAAATTCTACTAAATTTTCTAACTCTAAGCCAATGGGAACTTTCTTTCAAGTTGCTCCTCAGGTTATTTGGTAGCAACTATAAAAGGAATAATTAATATGGTTAACATCCATTTAAGAGGACACCATTAATAACTTAATTCCATTAGGATCAACTTCTAAAATTTCCATAATCTCCAAACATCACTGTGAGTCAGCAAACAATTATTTAATGTGTAGCCCTCTGAAGAAAACTTAGGTAAATAGAGAAGTGACCAGATGTATTAAGAGAAATTCTTGCGAGTATAGATCATATGAAATTATGTCAAATGAGTGAGTGCAGAAGAAAGTCTTTAAAAATTGAGGATTGAGGTAGATGTGTTGACACATGCCTGTAATCCCAGCAATCAGGAATCTAAAGAGGATCCTGATTGATATCTACTTGGTTATTACAAGAAAGACTCTGTCTTAGCAAAAATAAATAATAAATCAATGAGTAACTAGCTTGTCTGTCTTTACTGTAGCTTTATGTTTCTACTCATACTGAAAGGAAATATCAACAGAATACTTCCCAAATTTTTAAAAAGCTGAATATTTTTAATGTAACAAACTTATCCAATTAAAAATAGAATAAGACTATAAAGCATTAATGTGTGTAACTTTACTTTTTATTCTTCTCTCATATATTGCATCTTTAGAATAGTTTCTCCTTCCCCACTCTTCCCTGTTACAACCACATTCACTTTTCCCCAGTTCAACTCCTCCTCCATTTCTTTCAGAAAAGGCCAGATGTTAAAAGTTATCAAAGGAATGCAGCACAAAAAGTTACAATAAGACTAGACACAAACCATCATATCAAGATTGGACAAGGCAACACATTAGGCAGAAAAGAGTCCCCCAAACAAGCAAAAGATAGATAATCCTTACTTCCACTGTTAGTAATTCCATAAGAATGCCAATTGACTCGACCATATCATATAAGCAAAGGACCTAGCTCAGACCTATAGAGGCTCCCTGATTCCTGCTTCAGTCTTTGTGAGCCCATGTGAACTCTGCTAAGTTGATTCTGTGAGTCAAGTTCTTATGTGTCCTTGACGATGGGTATCCTTGACCCACCTCACTCCTACAATCCTTTCTCCTCCTTGTCTTAAAGGTTTCCTGAAATCTGACAGTTTTCTTGTGAGTCTGTTTTAGTTCATTACATTATGGTAGAAAGATTGGCATCATCATGGTCCTGGAAAAGGGATGAATGTTCTACATCTTGATGCAAAGGCAGCCAGGAGGAAGTGGGTCTGGATCACACTGGCTAGACCTAAGTATATATACCTCAAAGCATCACCTTCACAGTGACATACTTTCTTTAGCAACACTACAATTTTGACAAGGCCATGCCTCCTAATAGTGCTACTTACCTTGGGCCAAGCATATGAAAACTATGACATTACTCTCCCTGACCCTTATAGTCTTGTTCAAACATTTGAATCTATGGAGGTCATAGCCATAACATACTGCAAAATACATTTAGTCCATCTTCAAATGTTCCCATAGTTTCACCAATGTTTAAAAGTCCAAAGTTCAAAGTCTCTTGTGAGATCATTCAGTCTCTTAACTGCAATCCCCTATAAAATCAAAATCAAAAAGCAGATCACATACTTCTAACATCAAAGAATATACATTACCATTCCAATATGTTATAGTGAGGAAATACTGGACCAAAGCAAGAGCAAAAACCTTCTGGATGCTCTCCAAACTCTGCATCTCCATGTCTGATGTCCAACTCCTTTTAGTGAGTGCAACACACTTCTCTCTCTTCAACTGGTTCCATTCCTTGTTAGCAACTTTTCTCAGCAAGTATACCACAGCTTTGACATTTCTAAAACATTGTGGTCTCCAAGGTAACTTCGATGGAATAGCTTCTTTTCCTAATATCTGGCATCCATTAATGATCTTCTTAACTCCTCCAAGTGCTTGGGTCACATTCCAGCTCTGTTCTTTGTAGCCCTCCATGGTTTGTTGACTCCACTCTACTGCTGCTGCTGTTCTTGGTGACTATCCTACAGCACTGGCATTTCCAATTTGCTGGAGCCTTCTATTGCAGCTATGATTCACCAGTTGCCTCTCATAGACTCCTTTCATGGTGCCAAGCCTCACATTACTTGCATGGCCCTTTCAATCCTGGGTCATCAACTGTACATGAAGCTGTACATTCACCAGTTGCCTTTCCTGATCTCTCACAGTGCCAAGATGCATTCCAGGATACTTTTGTGCCTTCAAAACTAATACAACCTGGTTTATTCTTACACATTACTAGATTTAGCACAAGGTGCAACCTGGCTATCTCTGGAATACAACTTTTTTGTGCTCTCATAAAACCCTTCCCAGGAAATTTCACCTTAGCGATGATGGCCTCTTCTTAATCACCACTAAATTCTTAGCTCCAGCTAACCAGTGTCAACTGTCCCGTTAACCCATTCTGTCCTTGACTCTACAGCCAAAGCCACATAGCTGAAGCCGCAGCTTGCTAGGGTTGGAACATGGCCTTCCTTGTTCTACTATATCCTTCAGTGCCTAAGCTTGGCAGTCCTTGAACTCACTCTATAAATTGATCTTGAACTCAGATATATGCATGTCTCAATCTCCTGAGTTCTGGGACTAAAGGCATGTACCACCATGCCTTAGTAGAGTGATAAATATGGATCAATTTGCATTCTTGTACATGCTGGCATCCAGTTAGACCAACACCATTTGTTGAAGATTCTTTAGTTTTTTTCGCCTCTG
Organism: Rattus norvegicus; assembly: GCF_021556685.1. Lineage (NCBI taxonomy): Eukaryota > Metazoa > Chordata > Mammalia > Rodentia > Muridae > Rattus > Rattus norvegicus. The sequence continues at coordinate 23,978,279 of NC_141537.1, read as the reverse complement.
TATTTCTGGGTTATTTATCTAAACTCAGGTGTACATGGTTATGTAGATTTAGGTCTGGGTCATCAAATGATTTTTATTGATCAACATGTATGTTTTATGTCACTATTATGTGGTTTATTACTATAGCTCTGTAGTAGATTGTGGAGTCAGGGATGATGACATCTCTCAATGTTCTTTCATTGTGTGTTTATTTTAGATATCTCGGGTTTATTGTCGGTTTGGGGTATGAAGTTCAGTATTGTCTTTTCAAGGTCTATAAAGCTGGTATTTAAATTTTGATGCAAATTGCATTGAATCCATAGATTGCCTTTGGTAGGATGGCCATTTTTACTATGTTAATACTACCAACCCATGAGTATGGGAGATCTTTTCAGCTTCTGCTATCTTCTTCAATTTACTTCTCTGAAGACTTGAAGTTCTTGTCTTACAAGTCTTTCACTTGATTAGTTGCTTGAGGCATTTGTAAGGTGCTGTTTCTATCATTTCTTTCTCAGCCCTTTTGTTGTTTTTATATTGGAAGGTTACTGATTTATTTTTTAAATTTATCTTGTATCCTACACCATTTCACTAAAAGATCTGTAGAAATGCCCTGGTAGAATTTTGGAGTATCATAAGTGCACTAATATATCATCTGCAGATAACTATACTTTTATTTCTTCCTTTTGAATTTGTATTGTCTTCATGTCCTTTTGCCTTATTTGTCGAGCTAAAGGTCTAACTAAATCACCATATTGAATAGGTACAAAGAAAGTGGATATCCTTTCCCTTTTTCTGATTTTAGTGGTATTGCTTTGAGTTTCTGTATATAATTTGATGTTGCATATATGTTTGCCATAAATTGACATTATTGTCTGTAGATATGTTGTTGTATCCATAGAACACCTAAAAGTCATATACATTGATTGCCATTCTCTGCCCCCAACTCAGACCAATATCCCCCTCCTCAAGTGCAAACCATACTAGCCAGAACAAAAATGGTAAATGACTCATAATGGAATTTCTCAACTTCATTAGTTCTCACAGACAGAATCTTTCACCAATCTATCACTCCCTACCTCCATTGCCAAGCATGTGGCCCCAGTAGTGTCAGACATCTCCTGCTTTAGTGCTGGCAACACCATCTAGAAGAATAGGTAGGTTATTTCAGGCTCAAACTCCTTGCTGGATCAGAAGACACGTTACCTGGAGAGCTACAGATATGCCAGATGTCCACAGACCTTCTCCGCTCAGTGCCAACCCACAACACTCTTCCAAATACTCCCTCCCCCCTTTGTCACCATGCCCTAGACCATTATCATCATTATCAAGACTTTATCATAAAAGGGTATTCAATTTTGTCAGAGTTTTAAAGCATGTAATGAGATGAACATGTGCTTTTAGTTCGTTCAGTTTGTTTCTGTTATAGACCACATTGACCATTTTCTGATATTAAATAATCCCCACATCATTGAAACAAAGGCTACTTGTTCAGTGTGAATAATCTTTTGATGTATTATTTAAATTGCCAGTATTTTAGTAAGTATTTTTGAATCTATTTTCATGAAGGATATTGGTCTGTAATCCTCTTGGTAGAATTTTTGTGTACTTTATTTATCAGCATGACTGATAAAAGTACTGGACAAGGTTCTTTCTGTTTCTATTTTGTAGAATAATTTGAGAGGTATTGAAATTAGTTCTTCTTTGAATTTTTTGAGAAAATCAACAAGATAGACACAATCTTTATACAAACTAAAAGACAGAAAAGGAATATCCAAATTAACAAAATTAGAAATGATGGTACACAAGGACAGACATCAAGACAATCGAAAGAATCATTGGGTTGTATTTTAAAAACTAGTACTCCAAAAAAAATTAGAAAATCTAAAAGAAATGGATAATATTTTCAATAGGTACTACTTGGCAAAGTTAAATCCAGATCAGGTAAACAATTTAAATAGATCTATTATCTTCAAGGAACAGGAATCAATCATTAAATTTCCCCAACCAAAGTTAGCCAAAGTCCCCATGGTTTCTGTTTCATCTCTGATCTTTTGGTAGGCACGACTTCATATTGAACCAGGGGCACTCCATCTAAGTTGGAGGCAGAGATATAGCAAAGAGGAGAGGATGTAGCATTGAGCATTGTTTGTTGAGGCACATAGAGAATGGAGGAGGTTAAATATTGGGACCTTTCTGGAGTTCTGATGGACTGCGTTGACTCTGGTCCACCAAGGAGTGTCTGTCCAAGATGGGAGCTGGCACAAAGTGACCAGGAATGGAGAAAATTGGGTTAGTTAGAATGGAGAGAGGGAACCAAGGGAGTTGGAGAGGTCCAAAAGCAAATAATCCACCTTGAATTCTAGTGCATGGTGTGGCCTTTGGTCAGCCAGGGGTCTCTGCTGGAGTTATGGTCTAGGGCATGGTGACAAAGGGGGGAGGGAGTATTTGGAAGAGTGTTGTGGGTTGGCACTGAGCGGAGAAGGTCTGTGGACATCTGGCATATCTGTAGCTCTCCAGGTAACGTGTCTTCTGATCCAGCAAGGAGTTTGAGCCTGAAATAACCTACCTATTCTTCTAGATGGTGTTGCCAGCACTAAAGCAGGAGATGTCTGACACTACTGGGGCCACATGCTTGGCAATGGAGGTAGGGAGTGATAGATTGGTGAAAGATTCTGTCTGTGAGAACTAATGAAGTTGAGAAATTCCATTATGAGTCATTTACCATTTTTGTTCTGGCTAGTATGGTTTGCACTTGAGGAGGGGGATATTGGTCTGAGTTGGGGGCAGAGAATGGCAATCAATGTATATGACTTTTAGGTGTTCTATTTAAAGACCTTAAAAAATAAGACTTTTCAAATTATCAAGAAAAAATGTTGTTGTGATACATACTATTACAAATTTCATGTATAAGCTAATTAAGAAAAAATGAAAGCTACAAAGATTTTCAGGGCTAGATGAGATTTCAAATAGGGTGAAATTGTTACCAGCTGAGCCTCGTGACATTTACTTTATGGTGGAAGAAGAATGTGCACCCTGGAATATATGCATTTCCACATGCATGCACATATATACACGTACAAGTAAATATATATCAAAATAATTTGTGTTTGATGAACTTTCACTAAAAGAAATCTACATAAACTGGCAATAGATGTTAGGAGTGAGGAATAAGTATAATTTGTGCTTGTCAGGCCTGCAATAAAAAATCATTAATTTTTTCTGTGCAAAAGACTTTTGAAAATAAACATATATTATTAAAGAAAGAGCAGAACAAGAGAAAAGCCAAGTACTTGTATAAATGTTATACTTTATTAGTCTTACCATTAGAGTTTAAAACATATTGGATAATTGAATGTTAAAACTATATTATTGTAAATAGAGATAATATATGACACCTACATAAGAAAATAAAAAAGTTGAAGAGTGTGATTATTTTTTCACATATTTGAATGTTTGGTATGCTGGTTTGAATAGAATTGTCACTCTAGACTCATATTTAAGTGCTTAGGGCATGGCATTAGGAGGTATGCCCTTGTTGGAGTAGGTGTGGCCTTGTTGGAGTAAATATGCCACTAGGGTTGGATTTTGGGTTATAATATGCTCAAGCAAGGACCAGTGCTCTCTCTCTTCCTGCTGCCTATAGATGTGGACATAAAATTCTCTGCTCCTTCTCTAGCACCATGTCTGCCTGTGTGCTATGTGCTGTTATGTTTTCTGTCATGATGATGATGGTTCAATATATAAAAATCCATTAATGAAATTCACTATGTAAGCAAATTCAAATGAAAAATCACATGATCATATTAGTAACTGCTGAAAAAAGCATTTGAGAAAATACAACACCCTTCATGTTAAATGTCTTGGAGGGATGAAGAATTCAAGGCCCTTACCATAACATAATAAAAGAATATAAAGCAAAGCATCAGCCAATATCAAATTAAATGGAGCAATACTTGAAGCAATCCTGCTAAAATCATGAATAAGACAAGGCTGTCCACTCTGCACCTATCCATTCAATATAGTACTTGAAGTTCTAGCTAGAGCAATAAGACAACAAAAGGAGATCAAAGGAATACAAACTGGAAATGAAATCAAGCTACCACTATTTGTAGATGAGATGATAGTATAGGTAAGTGATACCACTCTTAGGCATATATTCAAACTATGTCCCACCATACAACAGAGACACATGATTCACAATTTTCATAGTGGCCTCATTTGGCTAGAAACAACATAGATGTCCCTCAAATGAAGAATGGATACAGAAAGTATGGTACATTTACACAATGGAATAGTATTCCACTATTATGAATGAGGACATCATGAATTTTGCAGGCAAATATCATCCTGAGTGAGGAAACCCAAACTCAAAAGGACATAAATGGTATGTACTCACTAATAAGTGGTTATTAGCTAAAAGATACAGAATACCTAAGATACAGTCCACAGAATTTAAGATGTCAAACAAGCAAAAATGACGAGTGTGGATGTTTCAATCTCAGTAGAGGGAAGAAAATAATCACAGGTCGCAGAGGGAGGAAGGTGTTTGGCAAGAGAGGAGAGAGATGGGGGAAAAGCGGAACAGGGAAACAGGATCATGTTGGGTGGAGTGGAATAGAAATGAAGCTCAGAGGGCCAACAGATTGAATGAAAATATGCAGCCTTGGGGAATTGGAGGGGGGACCCTCTGGAAAGTTCCAGAGATCTGGGAGGTAAGAGACTCTCAGGACTCAGTGGGAGTGACCTTAGATGCTCAATGGTGGGGAGAGGGAACATGAAGAATCCACTTACAGTAGATAGAGAGGGCCTCAACCCACAGTCAAAATTTCTGACCCAGAAGTATTCCTATCTAAAAGATCTACAGAGAAAACATGGAGAAGAGACAAGAAATGGAGGGAAAGGCAGTCCAGTGATCTTCTGAGCTGTGGATCCAGCTCATGGGGAGACACCAAAGCCTGGCACTATTACTAAAGCTATGATCTGCTTACAGACAGGAGCCTAGCATGGCTGTCCTTCGAAAGGCACAACAAGCCGCTGCCTAAGACACAAGCAGATAGATACACCAAACCATAGGAGTGAAGTTGATGACCCCTATGACTTAGCAGAACGATGAAAGAAGCAGAAGAGGAGGGCAGCCCATAGAAAGATCAGCAATTTCTGATTGCCTGAACCACTGGCAGCTCCCAGACACCGAGCCAACAACCAGTCAGCATATAGGAACTGGTCTGAGGCCTCTGACACATATTTAGCAGAAGACTGCCTTGTCTGCTGTCAGTGGGAGAAGATGCACCTAATCTTTGAGAAACTTGATGCCCCAGGGAGTTACCTCCATATTGATGGGGGTAACATCCTCTCAGAGACAAGGGGAGGTGGAATGTGATGAAGAATTGTGGGAGGGGAAACATGGAGGTGGGACAATGGCTGGATTGTGAATTAAAAACAGTGACATTAAGTTTAGAACATATGATATTTGGGGGTAGTTCTGGGTGAAGTTTTGCAAAAGTGTATGTTCACAATACACTACCTACAATTCTCAATCGATAAAATATTACATTAATAAAAACAAAAATAGAAGAACAAATAAAAACATTCTATCATAAAAATAAAACAATGGGGTTGGGGATTTAGCTCAGTGGTAGGGCACTTGCCTAGCAAGCACAAGGTCCTGGGTTGGGTCCTCAGCTCTAGGAAAAATAAATAAATAAAAATATAACAAATGAATTCATGTACCAACTTAACAGAGGAACTATAAGAAAAGTCTTCAGCCTTTAAAGGATATTGATACCAAAGTCATCATGGAGAATAAACAATTCCAAGAGTAGATCAAGATAAATCTAAGAAAATTCTACACAATCATAACAATGACAGGAATTAACAGCAGTGATAACTCTGAAGATGAATACCCTCAATTCTTCTAGTAACAGACACAGACTAGGGCATGGAGAAATACTTTTTTTTTCTTTATTAACTTGAGTATTTCTTACTTACATTTCGATTGTTATTCCCTTTCCCGGTTTCCGGGCCAACATCCCCCTAACCCCTCCCCGTCCCCTTCTATATGGGTGTTCCCCTCCCCATCCTCCCCCCATTACAGCCCTCCCCCGAACAATCACGATCACTGGGGGTTCAGTCTTAGCAGGACCAAGGGCTTCCCCTTCAACTGGTGCTCTTACTAGGATATTCATTGTTACCTATGAGGTTGGAGCCACGGTCAGTCCATGTATAGTCTTTGGGTAGTGGCCTAGTCCCTGGAAGCTCTGGTTGGTTGGCATTGTTGTACATATGGGGTCTCGAGCCCCTTCGAGCTCTTCCAGTCCTTTCTCTGATTCCTTCAACTGGGGTCCCGTTCTCAGTTCAGTGGTTTGCTGCTGGCATTCGCCTACGTATTTGCTGTATTCTGACTGTGTCTCTCAGGAGCGATCTACATCCGGCTCCTGTCGGCCTGCACTTTTTTGCTTTATCCATCTTGTCTAATTGGGTGGCTGTATATGTAGGGGCCACATGTGCGGCAGGCTCTGCATGGGTGTTCCTTCTACCTCTGTTCTAAACTTTGCCTCCCTATTCCCTGCCAAGGGTATTCTTGTTCCCCTTTTAAAGAAGGAGTGAAGCATTCGCATTTTGGTCATCCGTCTTGAGTTTCATGTGTTCTGTGCATCTAGGGTAATTCAAGCATTTGGGCTAATAGCACCTTATCAATGACTGCACACAATATGTGTTTTTCTGTGATTGGGTTAGCTCACTCAGGATGATATTTTCCAGTTCCATCCATTTACCTATGAATTTCATAAAGTCATTGTTTTTGATAGCAGAGTAATATTCCATTGTGTAAATATACCATATTTTCTGTATCCATTAATCTGTTGAAGGGCATCTGGGTTCTTTCCAGCTGCCGACTATTATGAAAAAGGCTGCTATGAATGTAGGGAGCATGTATCTTTGTTATATGTTGAAGCATCTTTTAGGTATATGCCCAAGGGAGGTATAGCTGGGTCCTCAGGTAGTTCAATATTCAATTTTCTGAGGAACCTCCAGACTGATTTCCAGAATGGTTCCAGTCTGCAATCCCTCCAACAATGGAGGAGTGTTCCTCTTTCTCCACATCCTAACCAGCATTTGCTGTCCCCTGAGTTTTTGATCTTACCCATTCTCACTGGTGTGAGGTGAAATCTCAGGGTTGTTTTGATTTGCATTTCGCTTATGACTAAAGATGTTGAACGTTTCTTTAGGTGTTTCTCAGCCATTCGGAATTCCTCAGCTGTGAATTCCTTGTTTAGCTCTGAACCCCATTTTTAATAGGGTTATTTGTTTCCCTGCAGTCTAACTTCTTGAGTTCTTTGTATATTTTGGATATAAGGCCTCTATCTGTTGTAGGATTGGTAAAGATCTTTTCCCAATCTGTTGATTGCTGTTTTGTCCTAAGCACGGTGTCCTTTGCCTTACAGAAACTTTGCACTTTTATGATATACCACTTGTGGACTCTTGATCTTAGAATATAAGCCATTGGTGCTTTGTTCAGGAAATTTTCTCCAGTGCCCATGTGTTCAAGATGCTTCCCCACTTTTTCTTCTATTAGTTTTAGTGTATCTGGTTTGATGTGGAGGTCCTTGATCCACTTGGACTTAAGCTTTGTACAGGGTGATAAGCATGGATCGATCTGCATTCTTCTACATGCTGACCTCCAGTTGAACCAGCACCATTTTCTGAAAATGCTATCTTTTTTCCATTGGATGGTTTTGGTTCTTTTGTCAAAAATCAAGTGACCATAAGTGTGTGGTTTCATTTCTGGGTCTTCAATTCTATTCCACTGGTCTATCCGTCTGTCTCTGTACCAATACCATGCAGTTTTTATCACTATTGCTCTGTAATACTGCTTGAGTTCAGGGATAGTGATTCCCCTGAAGTCCTTTTATTGTTGAGGATAGTTTTAGCTATCCTGGGCTTTTTGTTATTCCACATGAATTTGCAAATTGTTCTGTCTAACTCTTTGAAGAATTGGATTGGTATTTTGATGGGGATTGCATTGAGTCGGTAGATTGCTTTTGGTAAAACGGCCATTTTTACTATATTAATCCTGCCAATCCATGAGTATGGGAGACCTTTCCACCTTCTGAGATCTTCTTCAATTTCTTTCTTCAAAGTCTTGAAGTTCTTATTGTACAGACCTTTTACTTGCTTGATTAAAATCACACCGAGGTACTTTATATTACTTGGGACTATTATGAAGGCTGTCATTTCCCTAAATTCTTTCTCGGCTTGTTTCTCTTTTGTGTAGAGGAAGGCTACAGATTCATTTGAGTTAATTTTATTCCCAGCCACATTGTTGAAGTTGTCTATAAGCTTTAGTAGTTCTCTGGTAGAACTTTTGGAATCACTTAAATATACTATCATATCATCTGCAAATAGTGATATTTTGACTTCTTCTTTTCCAATCTGTATCCCCTTGATCTCCATTTGTTGTCTGATTGCTCTAGATAGAACTTCTAGAACTATATTGAATAAGTAGGGAGAGAGTGGGCAGCCTTGTCTAGTCCCTGATTTTAGTGGGATTGCTTCAAGTTTCTCTCCATTTAGTTTAATGTTACCAACTGGTTTGCTGTATATGGCTTTTAATGTTTAGGTATGGGCCTTAAATTCCTATTCTTTCCAGGACTTTTATCATGAAGGGGTGTTGAATTTTGTCAAATGCTTTCTCAGCATCTAATGAAATGATCATGTGGTTTTGTTCTTTCAGTTTGTTTATATAATGGATCGCGTTGATGGTTTTCTGTATATTGAACCATCCCTGCATGCCTGGGATGAAGCCTACTTGATCATGGTGGATGATTGTTTTGATGTGCTCTTGGATTCGGTTTGCCAGAATTTTATTGAGTATTTTTGCGTCGATATTCATAAGGGAAATTGGTCTGAAGTTCTCTTTCTTTGTTGTGTCTTTGTGTGGTTTAGGTATAAGAGTAATTGTGCCTTCATAGAAGGAATTTGGTAGTGCTCCATCTGATTCAATTTTGTGAAATAGTTTGGATAGTATTGGTATGAGGTCTTCTGTGAAGGTCTGATAGAATTCTACACTAATCCCTTCTGGACCTGTGCTCTTTTTGGTTGGCAGACCTTTAATGAATGCTTCTATTTTGTTAGGAGTTATGGGGTTGTTTAATGGTTTATCTGTTCTTGATTTACCTTCGGTACCTGGTGTCTTTCTAGGAAATTGTCCATTTCCTGCAGATTTTCAAGTTTTGTTGAATATAGGCTTCTGTAGTAGGATCTGATGATTTTTTGAATTTCCTCTGATTCCATAGTTATGTCTCCCTTTTCATTTCTGATTTTGTTAATTTGGACACACTCTCTGTGTCCTCTCGTTTGTCTGTCTAAGGGTTTATCTATCTTGTTGATTTTCTCAAAGAACGAACTTTTGGTTCTGTTGCTTCTTTCTATGGTCCTTTTTGTTTCTACTTGGTTGATTTCAGCTCTGAGTTTGATTATTTCCTGCCTTCTACTCCTCCTGGGGGTATTTGCTTCTTTTTGTTCTAGAGTTTTTAGGTGTGTTGTCAAGCTGCTGACATACGCTCTTTCCTGTTTCTTTCTGCAGGCACTCAGAGCTATTAGTTTTCCTCTTAGCACAGCTTTCATTGTGTCCCATAAGTTTGGATATGTTGTACCTTAATTTTCATTAAATTCTAAGAAGTCTTTAATTTCTTTTTTTATTTCTTCCTTGACCAGGTTATCATTGAGTAGAGCATTATTCAACTTCCACGTATATGTGGGCGTTCTTCTCTTATTGTTATTGAAGACCAGCTTTAGCCCGTGGTGGTCTGATAGGACACATGGGATTATTTCTATCTTTCTGTATCTGTTGAGGCCTGTTTTATGACCAATTATATGGTCAATTTTGGAGAAAGTACCATGAGGTGCTGAGAAGAAGGTATATCTTTTTGCTTTAGGATAGAATGTTCTATAAATATCTGTTAAGTCCATTTGGTTCATGACTTCTCTTAGTCTGTCTATGTCTCTGTGTAATTTCTGTTTCCATGACCTGTCCATTGATGAGAGTGGGGTGTTGAAATATCCTACTATTATTGTGTGAGGTGCAATGTGTGTTTTGAGCTTTAGTAAGGTTTCTTTTACGTATGTAGATGCCCTTGTATATAGAAATTTAGGATTGAGAGTTCATCTTGGTGGATTTTTCCTTTGATGAATATGAAGTGTCCTTACTTATCTTTTTTGAGGACTTTTAGTTGAAAATTGATTTTATTCAACATTAGAATGGCTACTCCAGCTTGCTTCTTCCGACCATTTGCTTGGAAAGTTGTTTTCCTGCCTTTCACTCTGAGGTAGGTTCTGTCTTTGTCTCTGAAGTGTGTTTCCTGTAGGCAGCAAAATGCAGGGTCCTCGTTGCGTATCCAGTTTGTTAATCTATGTCTTTTTATTGGGGAGTTGAGACCATTGATGTTGAGAGATATTAAGGAATAGTGATTATTGCTTCCTGTTATATTCATATTTGGATGTGAGGTTATGTTTGTGTGCTTTTCTTCTCTTTGTTTTGTTGCCAAGATGATTAGTCTCTTGCTTTTTCTAGGGTGTAGCTTGCCTCCTTATGTTGTCCTTTACCATTTATTATCCTTTGTAGCGGTGGATTTGTAGAAAGATACTATATAAATTTAGTGTTGTCATGGAATATCTTGGTTTCTCCATCCATGTTAATTGAGAGTTTTGCAGGATACAGTAACCTGGGCTGGCATTTGTGTTCTCTTAGGGTCTGTATGACATCTGTCCAGGATCTTCTGGCTTTCATAGTCTCTGTGGAGAAGTCTGGTGTGATTCTGATAGGTCTGCCTTTATATGTTACTTGACCTTTTATCCTCACTGCTTTTAATATTCTTTCTTTATTTTGTGCATTTGGTGTTTTGACTATTATGTGACGGGAGGAGTTTCGTTTCTGGTCCAATCTATTTGGAGTTCTGTAGGCTTCTTTTTTGCTTATGCGCATCTCTTTCTTTAGGTTAGGGAAGTTTTCTTCTATGATTTTGTTGAACATATTTACTGGTCCTTTGAGCTGGGATTCTTCACTCTCTTCTATACCTCTTATACTTAGGTTTGATCTTCTCATTGAGTCCGGTATTTCCTGTATATTTTGGACCTGTAGCTTTTTCTGTTTTACATTATCTTTGACCACTGTGTCGATGATATCTATGGAATCTTCTGCTCCTGAGATTCTCTCTTCTTTCTCTTGTATTCTGTTGGTGATTCTTGTATCTATGGCTCCTTTGCTCTTCCTTTGGTTTTCTATATCCAGGGTTGTTTCCCTGTGTTCTTTCTTCATTGCTTCTATTTCCATTTCTAATTCCTTCAAGTGTTTGATTGTGTTTTCCTGGAATTCTTTCAGGAATTTTTGTGATTCCTTTCTATATGCTTCTACTTGTTTATGTTTTCCTGCATTTCACTAAGGGAGTTCTTTATGTCTTTCTTGAAGTCCTCCAGCATCATGATCAAATATGATTTTAAATCTAGATCTTGCTTTTCTGGTGTGTTTGGATATTTAGTGTTTTCTTCGGTGGGAGAATTGGGCTCTGATGATGCCATGTAGTCTTGGTTTCTGTTGCTTGGGTTCTTGCCATCAGATTATCTCTGGTGTTACTTTGTTCTGCTATTTCTGACAGTGGCTAGACTGTCCTATAGGCCTATGTGTCAGGAGTGCTGTAGACCTGTTTTCTTGTTTTCTTTCTGCCAACTATGGGACCAGAGTGTTCTGCTTTCGGGCGTTTAGTTTTTCCTGTCTACAGGTCTTCAGCTGTTCCTGTCAGCCTGTGTCCTGAGTTCACCAGGCAGGTCACTTGGAGCAGAAAAGTTGGTCAGAAATGTAGGCAGAGTGTAGTCTATTCTGGCTTCCCAGGCATGTCTGCCTCTCTGAAGGTATAGCTCTCCCTCCCACAGGATTTTGGTGCAGAGAACTGTTGATCCAGTCTCTTCAGGTTCCGGTGGTGTCTGTAGCTCAGGGGACCTGCAGCTCCAGTGCCTCTATCTTCCAATTCCCAGAGGCAATATACAGTTTCCTCTTGGGCCATGGATGTGGGCAGGGGTGGGCAGTATTGGTGGCCTCTTCTGCTCTGCAGTCTCAGGAGTGCCCACCTGTCCCGGTAGTGAACTCTCTCTTCCAAGGGGTTTGGGAGCAGTGAGCTGCGGGCCGGGATCAGCGAGGTTGGGAATCCAGCTAAAAACCAGAAGTGTCCGATCCCAGAGGAATTTTGCCTCTGTGTCCTGAGGCCACCAGTCAGGTCGCTTGGAGCAGAAAAGTTGGTCTTACCTGCGGTCCCACAGCCCAAGTTTACTCGTGGGTGTTGATTTTTAGCTCTCAGTGAGGGCAACAACCAGGAGGACTTGTGCTGCCTTTTCCGGGAGACCCCTGTGCACTGCGGTCCCAGATGGCGTTAGGTGTTTTCCTCTGGAGTCAGAAATGTGGGCAGAGTGTAGTCTCTTCTGAGAAATTCTTGTGTTAAGAGCACCTACTGATCGTGCAGAGGAACCAATTTTAGTTTCTAATACATAGACAGCTCATACTGGGGATCTGTCTCTCTGGATTCTTTGGAAACCTACACGCCTGTGGTGCATCTAAACTTATAAAAGTATACAACTATACATAAAAATAAACATTTTATAATGGTACATTCTAGTGAACTAAATCCCAAATTAGGATATTTTTTACCACCTCCAAGAGCTACACCTCTGGATTAACAATAGGTATCACAGGTATAAAAGATTTAAAAAGATATTTTAAGCATGTGGAACTAAGAAACAGTAAGATGTAGCACTTTTAAAATCTGAAAAAAAATGTTTTCCACTCAAATACACAAAAGAGATAAGGGCAGGTGTTTAATACTCATTAATAGAAAAATAAGTCAAGAAGTTATTTTTATTCTATACATATATACACAAAAGCAGGATGTACCTCATTAAATAAAAAGAAACCTATTAGATGCAAAATCACATATTTACCCCAATACAGTGGTAGTGGACAACTTTAAAACCAAATTTTTACAAATTGGCAGGAAAATCATTTGAGCAGAAACTAAACAGAGGAACAGCAGAAGGAACCATACCATAAAAGATAAAATGGACCCAACAGATATACATAGAACACTCTAACCAAACACTAAAGATGACACATTCTTCTTAAACATTCACAAATCTTTCTCCAAAATTTATTACAAATTAGAATACAATTAAACTTCAACAAATGTAGGGAAGTTAAAAAAAAGCTTTTGAGTATTCTCTTTGCCCACAATGGGGGAATAAGGAGAGATGTCAATGTCAACTTTTCTACAGAAAGTTTACAAACTCCTGGAAACTTAACAATACACTGTTGAACGATAATTAGTTCACTGAAGAAATTAGGAAATAAAAATAATCCAGAATTGAATGAAAATAAAAACAGTGTGTTAAAATCTATGGACACTTTAAAAACAGTACTGACAGGAAACTTTAAGCACTAAGTATTTACATTTTTTTAAAAAAAAGCAAAAAATCCTTGAGAAATCACAAGGTAATTCCTTAAGATTCGGTGAGTTACCTGTATGTCTTGGGGAAAAAAATGAAAACAGGAGATAAGAGAGCCAAAAATCAGGACGTAAGGACTTAAATTGAAAGTAAAACTGAAAACCCCTTTTTGCCTAATTAAGTAAAATAAAGATGTAAAATTTTTAATGTTTGATTTTTCTGCATACATGCATTGGCACCATTTGTATGCCTGGTGCCTGAGAAGTCCAGAATAAGGTTTCTAAATCCGTGGAAACAGAGTTAAACGCTGTTTCTAAATAGCTTATGAGAGTGCTGAGAGTCAAATTTGACTCCTTTGTAAGGACGAAAGGTCTTCTGTATGAAAGTCAAGTACCTTTATGCACTGATCAATCTCTTCTGCTCCCAGAGCAACAATAATAAAATTAGAAAAGAAATGGAAATATTACAAAAGCCTCCCCTGAAATTCACAAAATCATTACAAGACACACACACACACACACACACACACACACACACACACACACACAAAGAAAGTAAACATTTTTGATGAAACTTAACAACCTAACGGAAATGGATTAATTCCTACATGCACAAAACATACAAATGTAAACAAAAGTGAAATAATGTAAACAAATTCTTAACAAGAAAAGAATTTGAGATATTATTAAATCTTGCAACAAAATATATCTCAGGGCTAGCTAGATTTACTACAAAATCCAAACACAGCTTTTATGAAAAGGGAATATGAAATTGTACTTAATTTCTTCCATGAACAGAAACTGAAGAAGCCTTGAAAACTCTTTTCATGGAGCCAATATTAACCTGCAACCAAAATCAGATAAGGATAAAACAAGAAAAGGGAAAGGAATGCAAAAGTTCCCCAGAAAATACTGATTAGCTTGAAACAAATATGAAAGAGGTCAATCATCACAACTAAATGGGTTTCATTCCAAATATGTGGGAGTGTTTCAACATTCATGAATTAATACATATTATCCATCATATAAGTGAACAGAATGACAGAACTCTCATGCTCTTATTAGATGACAAAATCATTGATAAAATCTAATAATTCACAATAAAACAGAGTCTAAGGTTACAAGAAGCATAAATTGTTATGAAAAATGATGTGGAAAACTTAGAGCAAATAGCATGCTGAATACAAAACAACTCCATGGGAGGGAAAATAACTTCAAGTGTCTACTCTAGGATCATAAAGGTATCTACTCTCTTTACTCTTACTCATTATTTAATCTAGAACAATAAAAAACTGTAGGCAATGAAGGAAATACAAATAGGAAAAAAAATCAATATATTCTTGTTGAAGGTGGATGATATGACTACTTGAAAGAGCTAATAAATAATTTCAGCCAAGCAACAGAATACAAATTTATGGACAACAAATTAGTAACCATCATGTTTAGGAAAATATACTGGAGAAGAATCAGGTAAACAATCCTGATCTCAATAGTGATACAAAAATGCAAACATCTGGGAATAAACTGAAGAGGAATTTTAATCCAGGAAATTGTTACTTTGGCAAGGAATTAAATCCAGATCTTCTAGGTCTATGTGATTTGGCACAAATGCCCTGTATAACCGTGTGATCTGCCTGGAATACTCATATACATAGGCGAATGCCAGCGGCAAACCACTGAACTGAGAAGAGGACCCCCGTAGAAGGAATCAGAGAAAGGACTGAAAGAGCTTGAAGGGGCTCGTGACCCCATATGTACAACAATGCCAACCAACGAGAGCTTTCAGGGACTAAGCCACTACCCAAAGACTGTACATGGACTGACCCTGGGCTCCAACCTCATAGGTAGCAATGAATAGCCTAGTAAGAGAACCAGTGGAAGGGGAAGCCCTTGGTCCTGCCAAGACTGAACCCCCAGTGAACGTGATTGTTGGGGGGAGGGCAGTAATGGGGGAAGGATGGGGAACGAACAACCATATAGAAGGGGAGGAGGAGGGGTTAAGGGGATGTTGGCCCGGAAACCGAGAAGGAGAATATCAATCGAAATGTAAATAAGAAATACTCAAATTAATAAAGATAAAAAAATAGTAATAAAAAAAAGAAAGATTGAATCAGTTGGCTTGGAAAAGAGTTGGAGCCAAAATAGCTGAGTTGAACCAGCCAGGTTCAAACAGACTTCAGAAAGAACAGGAAAGTTTGAGTTTCTTCAGGAATCCTCAAAGATGACAATTACATCACGTGAATAAAAGTTACTTTTCCATAAACAGTGCAAATGTTACAGCACTAAAGAAAGACATTGAGGGAGATATTAGAAGATGGAAAGACATGCATGCTAATAGATTAGAAATATATAAATATATAAATACACACACATTAAATGACCAGTCTACCAAAAGTAATCTACATATTCAATGCACTCCTAGTAAAAATACTCATAGCATTCTTCACAGATATAAAATAAACCATAGGAAATTTTACATGGAGTCAACAAAAGACCAAAAAACACCAGTGCAATTTTATACAGTAACAATAAAATATTAAAGGAGGTAACTTTATATCTGATTTTAACTAACACAAAAGGGCTAGAGAAGTAAAAACAGCTTTATTCTGATGCAAAACTGACCCAAAGATTAATGAGTGACAAATAAAATCACAAATATAAGGCCATGTGAGCACAATTACTGGACATTTTTTTACAAATATGACAAAATGTACACTGGAAAAAGACATCATTTTTTAAAAAGTGATGTGATAATTAAAATTTAACGTATAGGAAAATAAAAACAGTCCTTTATCTCTCAGCACAAAACTCATACCAAGGGGAGCAAGAATTTCATTGTAAGAAATGCTTGAACCAGATAGAGGGGAAGTAGGAAGCATGCTTCAACTTATAGTCACAGACTTGGCTTTGTTCTCTATCTCTGTCAGAGAAATTGTTTTAATGCAGTGGAGAATAGTCAGCTGACAGATGCAGAACTGCTCAATGTGCTAAGACGGTGTGCTCAGCCATAAAGAGGACATCTACACTAACCTTACAAACGGTAGTCTTTAGCTAGCGTCATACAAAAGGACATGAAAGCGGGAAGAAGGGGATCAATGCTGTGAAATACTGTCTTCTAGAGGTAACAGCTTTGTAATGGTGATTCACAGCAGCTACACTTACCAGTACAGAACAAGATCAAGATAAGCAAAGTTCCAGCATAGATGTGAAACATGATTTTTAGACTCCTTTTATTACTGAGAGGTTATTGGTAGTAGGTGACTGATGGGGAAGGGAGAACAATTTTTCTTTGAGAATGTGGCCCTGGTCAATTTCCAATGCACATCTGACTGATTCTATCCAGATTTTATGGGTAATCAATGAGTAAAAGACTAAACACACTGTCTGGATATTCAATAGCAAAGCATCATCCTTGAAACATATGTGCAGGTAACATTATATATACTAAGCTAGTAGGATTTATGTGTTTAGGAGTGTGATGTGTGTGTGTGTGTATGTGTGTGTGTGTGTGAATTAATTTTTAAAAACTGGTTATAAATTTTGGAAGATAGATGAGAAATGACAAAGTGACACATAATGGCACATTATAATGGCAAAAGTAAAGGAGGTAGATTAAAACAAGATAGCTTTGTAAAGGGGACATGTGGAAGACAGGAAAATTAAAAGGAAAAAGTGCGATAATCATGTTTCATTGTATGCATATACAAAATTCCTAAAATAAGAGAGAAGTGGTTTAGTTGTTAATTGCAGAAAATAAATATTAAAACTACTAATATAAACATTAGCTGGACATTTAAAAAAATAAACCAATGCTCTATGTAAATTACTTATAGGCACACAGTGTACTTTCTTTTTCTTTAAAGACTCATGACAATACTTTATCTCTGAGGCTTGTGAACCTTTAACTGTATTCTACTTTCTAACATCAGAACAATCAGTTATTTTTAACTGAAGGAAACATCTCCCAGAATTTCTCAATGAAGCCTACAATTTCCAAGTGTAACTGATGATTACTAAGTAAAAAGTAGACACCCCAAAGTAGCCTTCAATTAAATCCTGTATTCTAGCATAGACCTTGTTCCTTTTCTTTTTGAAATTGTGTCAATAGATTGTGGTCAGTTTGGCTTAAGTGTAAGAGGTATGTGAAAAAACGTAATGTGATATGATTTATGCAGCCTTTTCATTTTCTTGTTCAGTATTATTTATTGAGAAGACATAATATATGTGTGTATATGTGTGTAAGCATGTATGAGAATATACATTTATATAAATTGAAAATTAGCTGTCATCTGACACTGTTTAAGCCAGAGACAGATCATTGGTTAAACAAAAATATAACTTCCTAAAAAAGGTTACCTCTTTTCTGTTTCATAGTTGTTAAATAAACCCGGTGTATGATTTGTGTCATACTGGTTTGTGGGTACTGGTTTGATAGAATAATTATTAAGAATATCAATCTTTGGAAGGATATTGTCAACGTGTTTTCTTTTCTATTTATTCTTCTCTTGCATTTTACAACTAACCACAGTTTGTCCTCCCTCTTCTTCTACCAGTATACCTACACACACCTACCACCTCCCTTTTCCCTTCCACTTCTCTCTTTCCCTTCAGAAAAGAGCAGGCCTCTAAGAGATATCAACCAAACTTAGAATAACAAGTACAATAAGACTAGGCACATGAATTCATATCAAGGCTGGATGAGGCAACTCAGTAGGAGAAAAGGGGTCCCAAAGGCAGGTAAAAGAGTCAGAGACAGGCCTTCTTCTCACTGTTAGGAGTCCCAAAAGAACATCAAATTACACAATTATAGCATATATGCAGAGAGACAAGGACAACTTGAAGTATTTTCTGTTTTCTTTGGAACTCAGTTGTATCACATTATGATCTTCTGGAAGCTCTCTTGGGAGAGGATTTTTTGCTGAAACACACATAAGAGAGGATATTTTGCTGAAGCAGACATGTGCGAGGGCATGTGATGTCTTGGTGGAGCAGATGCTTGAGAGGGTGCATTGTTGTTGTAAAAATATATAAATAAAAAGAGTAATGTTGTCTATTACCCCATTGGGTCCGCACCGGGGGTGCCCCAGATATCTGCTAGATATCTTGGTCGAAACGCATCCCAGCCACACACTTTCTTACACTCAAACCCTCACATAAAAGAACACACAACACAATAATCTTAGATCCAATTGGTAAGATATAATTGCCCACTTAAACATATAATGCCCGGTACTATCCATCCCTTGAGAACGTTAATAACAACCTGTAAATACACAGAGCAGAATCTTAACATCACCTGCCATCTTGTCCTGCCACGACTTCTCAGCCCCTCTCCTCCACCCTGTCTCCTCCTGTCTCCCCTAGTCTCCTCCTCTTCCTTCAAACTTCTCTCCTGCCCATCCTTCCTTCTCCTCCAATGACAGGCCTCCTTCTATCCTGTACCTGCCTCACCTGTGACATCATCCTACATCGCATGATATGTGGAAAGAGTATAAATGGAACTCCACAAAGAGGGAGCCAGTACTCTTTCATTGCTAGGCCTTGAAATGCTTCACTGGTCTCTGGTGGACTTCATTGGTCTTCACTGGCCATGAAAAACTTTGCTGGTCTTCACTGCCTTTGCAATGCTTTGGCGGTGCTTGCTTGTCTTGATTTCATAGAATGAATCATGGCAAAGAGCTTCCCGTGGCATTCTGTCTGGCTCATGTTGCTTCTGCTGACTCCTGCCAATTTGGAGAAACATTGTGATTTCCAAATCAGTAGATCAAGTAATTGCTACAGATTTATATTTGGTCTTTGATAATGGATTGAACTGCTGATATCCAGACAATTAAGAGTTCGATTGCCACCCGAAGAACTCCTTTTTTTATTATTATTATTATTATTAACTTGAGTATTTCTTATATACATTTCAAGTGTTATTCCCTTTCCCGGTTTCCGGGCAAACATCCCCCTAATCCCCCCTCCCCTTCCTTATGGGTGTTCCCCTCCCAACCCTCCCCCCATTGCCGCCCTCCCCCCATAGACTAGTTCACTGGGGGTTCAGTCTTAGCAGGACCCAGGGCTTCCCCTTCCACTGGTGCTCGTACTAGGATATTCATTGCTACCTATGGGGTCAGAGTCCAGGGTCAGTCCATGTATAGTCTTTAGGTAGTGGCTTAGTCCCTGGAAGCTCTGGTTGCTTGGCATTGTTGTACATATGGGGTCTCGAGCCCCTTCAAGCTCTTCCAGTTCTTTCTCTGATTCCTTCAACGGGGGACCTATTCTCAGTTCACTGGTTTGCTGCTGGCATTCGCCTCTGTATTTGCTGTATTCTGGCTGTGTCTCTCAGGAGCGATCTACATCCGGCTCCTGTCGGTCTGCACTTCTTTGCTTCATCCATCTTGTCTAATTGGGTGGCTGTATATGTATGGGCCACATGTGGGGCAGGCTCTGAATGGGTGTTCCTTCAGTCTCTGTTTTAATCTTTGCCTCTCCCTTCCCTGCCAAGGGTATTCTTTTTCCTCATTTAAAGAAGGAGTGAAGCATTCACATTTTGATCATCCGTCTTGAGTTTCGTTTGTTCTAGGGATCTAGGGTAATTCAAGCATTTGGGTTAATAGCCACTTATCAATGAGTGCATACCATGTATGTCTTTCTGTGATTGGGTTAGCTCACTCAGGATGATATTTTCCAGTTCCAAACATTTGCCTACGAATTTCATAAACTCGTTGTTTTTGATAGCTGAGTAATATTCCATTGCGTAGATGTACCACATTTTCTGTATCCATTCCTCTGTTGAAGGGCATCTGGGTTCTTTCCATTTTCTGACTATTATAAATAAGGCTGCGATGAACATAGTGGAGCACGTGTCTCTTTTATATGTTGAGGCATCTTTTGGGTATATGCCCAAGAGAGGTATAGCTGGATCCTCAGGCAGTTCAATGTCCAATTTTCTGAGGAACCTCCAGACTGATTTCCAGAATGGTTTTACCAGTCTGCAATCCCACCAACAATGGAGGAGTGTTCCTCTTTCTCCACATCCTCGCCAGCATCTGCTGTCACCTGAGTTTTTGATCTTAGCCAATCGCACTGGTGTGAGGTGAAATCTCAGGGTTGTTTTGATTTGCATTTCCCTTATGACTAAAGATGTTGAACATTTCTTTAGGTGTTTCTCAGACATTCGGCATTCCTCAGCTGTGAATTCTTTGTTTAGCTCTGAACCCCATTTTTTAATAGGGTTATTTGTTTCCCTGCGGTCTAACTTCTTGAGTTCTTTGTATATTTTGGATATAAGGCCTCTATCTGTTGTAGGATTGGTAAAGATCTTTTCCCAATCTGTTGGTTGCCGTTTTGTCCTAAGCACGGTGTCCTTTGCCTTACAGAAGCTTTGCAGTTTTATGAGATCCCATTTGTCGATTCTTGATCTTAGAGCATAAGCCATTGGTGTTTTGTTCAGGAAATTTTTTCCAGTGCCCATGTGTTCCAGATGCTTCCCTAGTTTTTCTTCTATTAGTTTGAGTGTGTCTGGTTTGATGTGGAGGTCCTTGATCCACTTGGACTTAAGCTTTGTACAGTGTGATAAGCATGGATCGATCTGCATTCTTCTACATGTTGCCCTCCAGTTGAACCAGCACCATTTGCTGAAAATGCTATCTTTTTTCCATTTGATGGTTTTGGCTCCTTTGTCAAAAATCAAGTGACCATAGGTGTGTGGGTTCATTTCTGGGTCTTCAATTCTATTCCATTGGTCTATCTGTCTGTCTCTGTACCAATACCATGCAGTTTTTATCACTATTGCTCTGTAATACTGCTTGAGTTCAGGGATAGTGATTCCCCCTGAAGTCCTTTTATTGTTGAGGATAGCTTTAGCTATCCTGGGTTTTTTGTTATTCCAGATGAATTTGCAAATTGTTCTGTCTAACTCTTTGAAGAATTGGATTGGTATTTTGATGGGGATTGCATTGAATCTGTAGATTGCTTTTGGTAAAATGGCCATTTTTACTATATTAATCCTGCCAATCGATGAGCATGGGAGATCTTTCCATCTTCTGAGGACTTCTTCAATTTCTTTCCTCAGTGTCTTGAAGTTCTTATTGTACAGATCTTTTACTTGCTTGGTTAAAGTCACACCGAGGTACTTTATATTATTTGGGTCTATTGTGAAGGGTGTCGTTTCCCTAATTTCTTTCTCGGCTTGTTTCTCTTTTGTATAGAGGAAGGCAACTGATTTATTTGAGTTAATTTTATACCCAGCCACTTTGCTGAAGTTGTTTATCAGCTTTAGTAGTTCTCTGGTGGAACTTTTGGGATCACTTAAATATACTATCATGTCATCTGCAAATAGTGATATTTTGACCTCTTCTTTTCCGATCTGTATCCCTTTGATCTCCTTTTGTTGTCTGATTGCTCTGGTTTAGAACTTCAAGAACTATATTGAATAAGTAGGGAGAGAGTGGGCAGCCTTGTCTAGTCCCTGATTTTAGTGGGATTGCTTCAAGTTTCTCTCCATTTAGTTTAATGTTAGCAACTGGTTTGCTGTATATGGCTTTTACTATGTTTAGGTATGGGCCTTGAATTCCTATTCTTTCAAGGACTTTTATCACGAAGGGGTGTTGAATTTTTTCAAATGCTTTCTCAGCATCTAATGAAATGATCATGTGGTTCTGTTCTTTCAGTTTGTTTATATAATGGATCACGTTGATGATTTTCCGTATATTAAACCATCCCTGCATGCCTGGGATGAAGCCTACTTGATCATGGTGGACGATTGTTTTGATGTGCTCTTGAATTCGGTTTGCCAGAATTTTATTAAGTATTTTTGCGTAGATATTCATAAGGGAAATTGGTCTGAAGTTCTCTTTCTTTGTTGTGTCTTTGTGTGGTTTAGGTATAAGAGTAATTGTGGCTTCGTAGAAGGAATTCGGTAGGGCTCCATCTGTTTCAATTTTGTGGAATAGTTTGGATAATATTGGTATGAGGTCTTCTATGAAGGTTTGATAAAATTCTGCAGTAAACCCGTCTGGACCTGGGCTCTTTTTGGTTGGGAGACCTTTAATGACTGCTTCTATTTCCTTAGGAGTTATGGGGTTGTTTAACTGGTTTATCTGTTCCTGATTTAACTTCGATACCTGGTATCAGTCTAGGAAATTGTCCATTTCCTGAAGATTTTCAAATTTTGTTGAATATAGGTTTTTATAGTAAGATCTGATGATTTTTTGAATTTCCTCCGAATCTGTAGTTATGTCTCCCTTTTCATTTCTGATTTTGTTAATTTGGACACACTCTCTGTGTCCTCTCGTTAGTCTGGCTAAGGGTTTATCTATCTTGTTGATTTTCTCAAAGAACCAACTTTTGGTTCTGTTGATTCTTTCTATGGTCCTTTTTGTTTTTACTTGGTTAATTTCAGCTCTGAGTTTGAATATTTCCTGCCTTCTACTCCTCCTGGGGGTATTTGCTTCTTTTTGTTCTAGAGCTTTTAGGTGTGCTGTCAAGCTGCTGACATATGCTCTTTCCTGTTTCTTTCTGCAGGCACTCAGTGCTATGAGTTTTCCTCTTAGCACAGCTTTCATTGTGTCCCATAAGTTTGGGTATGTTGTACCTTCATTTTCATTAAATTCTAAAAAGTTTTTAATTTCTTTCTTTATTTCTTCCTTGACCAGGTTATCATTGAGTAGAGCATTGTTCAATTTCCACGTATATGTGGGCATTCTTCCCTTATTGTTATTGAAGACCAGTTTTAGGCCGTGGTGGTCCGATAGCACGCATGGGATTATTTCTATCTTTCTGTACCTGTTGAGGCCCGTTTTTTGAACAGTTATATGGTCAATTTTGGAGAAAGTACCATGAGGAGCTGAGAAGAAGGTATATCCTTTTGCTTTAGGATAGAATGTTCTATAAATATCCGTTAAGTCCATTTGGCTCATGACTTCTCTTAGTCTGTCGACATCACTGTTTAATTTCTGTTTCCATGATCTGTCCATTGATGAGAGTGGGGTGTTGAAATCTCCCACTATTATTGTGTGAGGTACAATGTGTGTTTTGAGCTTTAGTAAGGTTTCTTTTACGTATGTAGGTGCCCTTGTATTTGGGGCATAGATATTTAGGATTGAGAGTTCATCTTGGTGGATTTTTCCTTTGATGAATATGAAGTGTCCTTCCTTATCTTTTTTGATGACTTTTAGTTGGAAATTGATTTTATTTGATATTAGAATGGCTACTCCAGCTTGCTTCTTCTGACCATTTGCTTGGAAAATTGTTTTCCAGCCTATCACACGGAGGTAATGTCTGTCTTTGTCTCTGAGGTGTGTTTCCTGTAGGCAGCAGAATGCAGGGTCCTCGTTGCGTATCCAGTTTGTTAATCTATGTCTTTATATTGGGGAGTTGAGGCCATTGATGTTGAGAGATATTAAGGAATAGTGATTATTGCTTCCCGTTATATTCATATTTGGATGTGAGGTTATGTTTGTGTGCTTTCATTCTCTTTGTTTTGTTGCCAAGACGATTAGTTTCTTGCTTCTTCTAGGGTATAGCTTGCCTCCTTATGTTGGGCTTTACCATTTATTATCCTTTGTAGTGCTGGATTTGTAGAAAGATATTGTGTAAATTTGGTTTTGTCATGGAATATCTTGGTTTCTCCATCAATGTTAATTGAGAGTTTTGCTGGATACGGTAACCTGGGCTGGCATTTGTGTTCTCTTAGGGTCTGTATAACATCAGTCCAGGATCTTCTGGCCTTCATAGTTTCTGGCGAGAAGTCTGGTGTTATTCTGATAGGTCTCCCTTTATATGTTACTTGACCTTTTTCCCTTACTGCTTTTAATATTCTTTCTTTATTTTGTGCGTTTGGTGTTTTGACAATTATGTGACGGGAGGTGTTTCTTTTCTGGTCCAATCTATTTGGAGTTCTGTAGGCTTCTTGTATGTCTATGGGTATCTCTTTTTTTAGGTTAGGGAAGTTTTCTTCTATGATTTTGTTGAAGATATTTACTGGTCCTTTGAGCTGGGAGTCTTCACTCTCTTCTATACCTATTATCCTTAGGTTTGATCTTCTCATTGAGTCCTGGATTTCCTGTATGTTTTGGACCAGTAGCTTTTTCTGCTTTACATTATCTTTGACAGTTGAGTCAATGATTTCTATGGAATCTTCTGCTCCTGAGATTCTCTCTTCCATCTCTTGTATTCTCTTGGTGAAGCTTGTATCTACAGCTCCTTGTCTCTTCTTTTGGTTTTCTATATCCATGGTTGTTTCCATGTGTTCTTTCTTGATTGCTTCTATTTCCATTTTTAATTCCTTCAACTGTTTGATTGTGTTTTCCTGGAATTCTTTCAGGGTTTTTTGTGTCTCCTCTCTATGGGCTTCTACTTGTTTATTTATGTTTTCCTGGAATTCTTTCAGGGATTTTTGTGTCTCCTCTCTATGGGCTTCTACTTGTTTATTTATCTTTTCCTGGAATTCTTTCAGGGATTTTTGCGATTCTTTCAGGCATTTTTGCGATTCCTCTCTGTAGGCTTCTACTTGTTCTCTAAGGGAGTTCTTCACGTCTTTCTTGAAGTCCTCCAGCATCATGATCAAAAATGATTTTGAAACTAGATCTTGCTTTTCTGGTGTGTTTGGATATTCCATGTTTGTTTTGATGGGGTATTGGGCTCTGATTGTGCCATGTAGTCTTGGTTTCTGTTGCTTGGTTTCCTGCGCTTGCCTCTCGCCATCAGATTATCTCTAGTGTTACTTTGTTCTGCTATTTCTGACAGTGGCTAGACTGTCCTACAAGCCTGTGTGTCAGGAGTGCTGTAGACCTGTTTTCCTCTCTTTCAGTCAGTTATGGGGACAGAGTGTTCTGCTTTCGGTCGTGTAGTTTTTCCTCTCTACAGGTCTTCAGCTGTTCCTGTGGGCCTGTGTCTTGAGTTCACCAGGCAGCTTTCTTGCAGCAGAAAATTTTGTCTTACCTGTGGTCCCGAGGCTCAAGTTCGCTCGTGGGGTGCTGCCCACAGGCTCTCTGCAGCGGCAGCAACCAGGAAGACCTGTGCCGCCCCTTCCGGGAGCTTCAGTGCACCAGGGTTCCAGATGGTCTTTGGCTTTTTCCTCTGGCGTCCGAGATGTGTGTGCAGAGAGCAGTCTCTTCTGGTTTCCCAGGCTTGTCTGCCTCTCTGAACGTTTAGCTCTCCCTCCCACGGGATTTGGGTGCAGAGAACTGTTTGTCTGGTCTGTTTCCTTCAGGTTCTGGCGGTGTCTCAGGCAGGGTTCCTGCCGCTCCTGGGCCCTCCCCCACGGGAGCCCAGAGGCCTTATACAGTTTCCTCTTGGGCCAGGGATGTGGGCAGGGGTGAGCAGTGTTGGTGGTCTCTTCCGCTCTGCAGCCTCAGGAGTGCCCACCTGACCAGGTGGTTGGGTCTCTCTCTCTCACGGGGTCTGAGAGCAGAGAGCTGCTGCGGGCCGGGATCCGTGGGTGTGGGACTTCCAGTAAACACAGAACGTGCCCGGTCCTAGAGGAATTCTGCTTCCGTGTATCCCAAGCTCACAAGGCAGCTTTCTTGCAGCAGAAAAGTTGGTCTTACCTGTGGTCCCGAGGCTCAAGTTCGCTCGTGTGGTGCTGCCCACGGGCTCTCTGCAGCGGCAGCAACCAGGAAGACCTGTGCCGCCCCTTCCGGGAGCTTCAGTGCACCAGGGTTCCAGATGGTCTTTGGCTTTTTCCTCTGGCGTCCGAGATGTGTGTGCAGGGAGCAGTCTCTTCTGGTTTCCCAGGCTTGTCTGCCTCTCTGAAGGTTTAGCTCTCCCAAAGAACTCCTTCTAAATAGGTCTATCACACCCTTCTCCCGTAAACCTTGTTTTCCACCTAAGTCTGGTCAGTGGGCTTGAAGAGAGGTTGAAAACCTAAGAACCCTAAATAAATTATGTTTAGAGAAAAATCTAAGTCTACACAGACTAATGCAGGCTCTCTCATTGTTGCTTCATACTTTGGAGCCTCTATGTGCCCTGTTTATTTGATTCTGTTGGCCTTAACACCTCTGATTCTTATAAGCCTTTCTCCCCTCTCTTGAAAATTTGGCTGCGGGTTTCTGCATTTTCTATCAGTTGCTGAATGAAGCCTCAATGATGATGATTGTGTCTGTAAGAATAGCAGGAACATCATTAGGAATCATGTCACTGATTATTTTTCCCACAGTTATGTTCATTTGTATTCTAGATTTCTGAGCTATTTGTCACTGGTTCCTGTCAAATATGGACTCTATTAATGGGAATAATATGTTTTCCTCTTTACTATGCAATCCTTTCTTCCTTGTCAACTAATTGTTTTATCAAAGCATTATATTGCAGTAATAAAAAAGAAACTAAGACATTTCTTTCATCAAAACAAAACAAACATAAGCAAATTAATAGCCAAACTATGCATTTAAATCACAGAATTAACAGCATAATCTCAAGTGAAGACGAGGTTTATTTGCTTCTGTCCATGTCATTTTTTTTATTTATACAGGAAAAAAGGAATCTAGCTGTATTTACACCTATACCTGTGCCTATATTTACGTCTATTCCTACCCTTTACCTATACATACACCTATATCTGTGCCTATACCATATCCACACAGATACTTATATCTATCTATATAAATTGGAAAATATACAAGTGATCACTCCAATTCATAAAAAGAAGGTAAAACACACCTGCAGTAGTTAACACAACCATACATATGAAGAGGGACACAGGTAAATCATAGCTACAAGCACCTACATGGCTTTGGGAGCAGTAGTGCAAGTGAAATTCCAACAAAATTATTCTTTAAAACATTTACTAGAACAATGACCTTTTTTATTTTTTTAAATTTTTATTGATTAAATGTTACATAATAAGCCCTGAGCACACTCTTTATCCAGTCCTCTCAAGTCTGGTCTGCCATTTCTAGTGACCTTCCCTACCACCTAAAAATTACCAGCAAAAGGGAAAAAATGTCCAATTTGTGTTCTTCAAATATGCATTGGAGCTTGGCCAAACTCAGTGTAGTCAGCTCTTAAGGAAAACTGAGTCAATCTTCTCTCATATCTGCCATAACTTATCAATTGTAGAGAGCTACACTTCAGCATCCTTACTACAATTTTAAAGAGTTCTTTTCAACTGCTTCCTGTTTAGGCTGTTGCTTTTTTGAACGAATATGGTGGTGATAGGAGTTGACATAGAAGCCTTCTATGTTCCTGTTCCTCAACTCAGAGTCCGAAGTCATAAATACCACAAAAAGTAGCTTCCTTGCCCCTTACAGTCAGTGGGAGCATGGATCATGGACTTACACATTGTTTCTAGAGACGTCACAGATCATAGGCATCAACACTGGCTGCAATGTCAGCACAAATCACAGACATCCCTCTGGATCTAGGTGGTGAGGCACATGAGTCATACCAATATTGCCCTTGGCAGTGGTACAACTGGCTCCTGGACATTAACATTACTCCAGGCAGAAACACAGACCATGAACATCTGAATAGCCTTTGGTAATAACACTGACCATGAATATCAACACAGACCCCAGAAACAGTAAGCTCTCACATCCAGACAAACCCCTGGATAGCACAGACTAATACATCATCACGGTATTAGGTGACAGTGCCAGCTAACACTATACCTATATGCCCAGAGACAGTGGCCCATACCAATGCGCTTCTGCGATACCTCAAGCAAGGACATTAATATGAACTGTGGGCTTCAACACAGACTAGGGCAGCTGACGGATTATCAAAGTGGCCTCTAAGGGTAGCATAGACCTTAGATGCCTTTTGATAAAATTCAATACTGAAAATGATCAGTTCTATCTCTTGGACATCATGTCATTGCTTAGATCCCTACCAATTGTGTATTCATGGACTGAGTTAGAATGCTAGCTCCAGGCCACTGTATACCTCACTCTCCTGTCAGCACTACCTGGCAAGACATGTTTCCCTGTCCATACCAGGTTTCTCTCACACATATCTCTGCTGTAGTTTCTCTAGTCCCAACTCTCTCCACCACTCACTCTCTGCTCCATCCCTCTATTTTTCCACCTCTCCATCAAATATTTCTCTCATATAGCAGCACTGGTAACTTTGGTGTCTCACATAGAATTATTTTTACCCAGTCAGCTTTGCATATAAATATGCATTGCAATGAGTTGTTAGTCTTTTTCAAGGTCTCAGAATCAGAATCACCATAAATACTGCACCATCACTGAAACTCATCTCAACTATTGTGCTGTTGCCAGAGCCTGGTGAACCTGCAGGGCTGGCTCTGCGTGACAGGCTCTTTCACTCATCCCAGCACCCCCTAAATGGGATAGATATTGGAATGGATAGACACAAAGACTGGATATGGGCCAGGATATTAGCTGAGTTGGTCAGCTGGCAGTGATGAGCCTGCCTTCCCTTTCATCATATTTTAAAATTGATTAACTCTATAAGAGTGCCATACCACAATGTAATTGGAACCAGAGAGTTCTGGATAACATCGTTGATAATTAATATAAACCTTTTCCTATGCATCATTTTAAGTTTCTTTTCAATACAAAGAGACAATGACTTCTTAAGAAGTCTCTTGTCAGCCCGTTTCTTACTGGGTAAACTTACAGCATTTCAAAAGGTAGTTCAAAAATATTCAATAGTTTTTTCTTTCAAATACTTTTATTTATTTTTCTTTTTTTTTCATCTTTATTAACTTGGGTATTTCTTATTTACATTTCGATTGTTATTCCCCTTCCCGGTTTCCAGGCAAACATCCCCCTCCCCTTTTCTATGGGTGTTCCCCTCCCCATCCTCCCCCTATTATCGCCCTCCTCCCAACAATCACGTTCACTGGGGGTTCAGTTTTGTCAGGACCAAGGGCTTCCATTGCTGCTCTTACTAGGCTATTCATTGCTACGAATGCAATTGGAGTCAGTTCACGTATAGTTTTGGGGTAGTGGCTTAGTCCCTGGAAGCTCTGGTTGGTTGGTATTGTTCATATGGGGTCTCAAGCCCCTTCAAGCTCTTTCAGTCCTTTCTAAGATTCCTTCAAAGGTGGTCCCGTTCTCAGTTCAGTGGTTTAATGATGGCATTCACCTATGTATTTACTGTATTCTGGTTGTGTCTCTCAGGAGAGATCTACATCCGGTTCCTATAGGCCTGCACTTCTTTGCTTCATCCATCTTATCCAGTTGGTGGCTGTATATGTATGAGCCACATGTGGGGCAGGCTCTGAATGGGTGTCCCTTTTGTGTCTGTTTTAATCTTTGCCTCCCTATTCCCTGCCAAGGGTATCCTTGTTCCCCTTTTAAAGAAGGAGTGAAGCATTCCCACTTTGTTCATCCTTCTTGAATTTCATGTGTTCTGTGCATCTACGGTAATTCAAGCATTTGGGCTAATAGCCACTTATCAGTGAGTGCATACCATGTGTGTTTTTCTGTGATTGGGTTACACTCACTCAGATGATATTTTCCAGTTCAATCCTTTTGCCTATGAATTTCATAAAGTCATTGATTTTTTTTAATTTTTATTTTATTTATTTTTTTATTAACTTGAGTATTTCTTATATACATTTCGAGTGTTATTCCCTTTCCCGGTTTCCGGGCAAATATCCCCCTAATCCCCCCTCCCCTTCTGTATGGGTGTTCCCCTCCCCATCCTCCCCCCATTGCCGCCCACCCCCCAACAATCTAGTTCACTGGGGGTTCAGTCTTAGCAGGACCCAGGGCTTCCCCTTCCACTGGTGCTCTTACTAGGATATTCATTGCTACTTATGAGGTCAGAGTCCCGGGTCAGTCCATGTATAGTCTTTAGGTAGTGGCTTAGTCCCTGGAAGCTCTGGTTGCTTGACATTGTTGTACATATGGGGTCTCGAGCCCCTTCAAGCTCTTCCAGTTCTTTCTCTGATTCCTTCAACGGGGGTCCTATTCTCAGTTCAGTGGTTTGCTGCTGGCATTCGCCTCTGTATTTGCTGTATTCTGGCTGTGTCTCTCAGGAGCGATCTACATCCGGCTCCTGTCTGCCTGCACTTCTTTGCTTCATCCATCTTGTCTAATTGGATGGCTGTATATGTATGGGCCACATGTGGGGCAGGCTCTGAATGGGTGTCCCTTTTGTCTCTGTTTTAATCTTTGCCTTCCTATTCCCTGCCAAGGGTATTCTTGTTCCCCTTTTAAAGAAGGAGTGAAGCATTCACATTTTGACCATCCGTCTTGAGTTTCATTTGTTCTAGGCATCTAGGGTAATTCAAGCATTTGGGCTAATAGCCACTTATCAATGAGTGCATACCATGTGTGTTTTTCTGTGATTGGGTTACCTCACTCAGGATGATATTTTCCAGTTCCAACCATTTGCCCACGAGTTTCATAAAGTCATTGCTTTTTATAGCTGAGTAATATTCCATTGTGTAGATGGACCACATTTTCTGTATCCATTCCTCTTTTAAAGGGCATCTGGGTTCTTTCCAGCTTCAAGCTATTATAAATAAGGCTACTATGACCACAATGGAGCACGTGTCTTTTTTATATGTTGGGGCATCTTTTGGGTATATGCCCAAGAGAGGTATAGCTGGGTCCTCAGGTAGTTCAATATCCAATTTTCTGAGGAACCTCCAGACTGATTTCCAGAATGGTTTACCAGTCTGCAATCCCACCAACAATGGAGGAGTGTTCCTCTTTCTCCACATCTTCGCCAGCATTTGCTGTCACGTGAGTTTTTGATCTTAGCCATTCTGACTGGTGTAAGGTGAAATCTCAGGGTTGTTTTGATTTGCATTTCCCTTATGACTAAAGATGTTGAACATTTCTTTAGGTATTTCTCAGCCGTTTGGCAATCCTCAGCTGTGAATTCTTCGTTTAGCTCTGAACTCCATTTTTAATAGGGTTAAATGTATTTATTTATTCATTTTACATTCCAATATCAGTACTTCTTTCTTCTCCAAACCAATTGTATCGATTTTCCCAGCCACTTTTCCTTTCCCTCCTCAACTCCCAATGCCTCACTCTCCTCAACCCCTTAGCCCACAGCACATAAAGTCACTGCAGTACTTGTTTCATCCTTTCCCACTTAGGACAGTTAAGGCAGCCCAGTAATGGGAACTAGACCCACGGGTATCAGATTCAGGGACAGCCCCCACCTCAGCTGTTGGGAAACCTGTATGAAGCCCAAGTTGTACTCTTACCATGTGTATAGGTCCTAGGTTTAGCCTGTGCTCACCCAGGTTAAGTCTTTTGGAGCCACCAAGGTTTCAGGTTAGTTAATTATGTTCTCCTCCTGTGGTGTGCCTATACTCTTGGAGTCCCTTAGTTCTTCCTCCAGCTCTTCCAGACTACTTCCCAAGCTCCATCTAATATTTGGTTGTGTGTCTCTGCATCTCTTTCCATTAGCTGATGGGTGGAGCTTCTCAGAGCAGAGTTACATTAGGTCCCTGTCTACAAGCATAACAGAGTATCATTAATAGTGTTAGGGGGTGGTTCTTACCCATGGGATGGGTCTCAATATGGGGTAGTCATTGGTTAGTCATTCCCTCAGTTTCTGTGCTATCTTTGTCCCTGCACATCTTGTAGGCAGGACATATTTTGGATGGAAGTTTTTATGTATGTGAGGGTTTGGAGTCTTTATCTCTTACTGGGACATCTTGCTGGCTACAGGAAAAGTCCACTTCAAGAACCATATTCCCAACGGCTAGGAATCTCAGTTAGATTCACCCCCATAGATATGCCAGGGGATCCCTCCATCCCAGGTGTCTGGCACTTATTAGATTGCCCTACTACCAATTTCCATTCCCCTGATCTCCCTTCATCTGATATCCCCTCTGTCGCCTCTCCTACTCAGTTCCCTCTCTCTTTCCACCTCTGTTATCTATTTTATTTCCCCTTCTGTGGAATATTCAAAAATATTCTCTTGGGCCCTCCTTGTTATTTACCTTCTTTGGGTTAATTGATTATGACATAGCTAGCCTGCACTTTATGGATAATATTTACCTATAAGTTAGTACATATCATGCATATCTGGGCTGCCTGCCTCAAGATAATATTTTCTAGTACCATGCATTAGCCTGACAAATACATGATGTCACTTTTTGAATAGTACTCTATTGTGTAAATTAACTACATTTTCTTTACCCATTCCTCAGTTAAGGGACATATAGGCTGTTTCCTGATTCTGGCTAATGGATTCTGTTTACACATCCTCTGTCTTTTTATTAGGGAATTGAGTCTTCTGATGCTGAAAGATATTAATAACCAGTGATTGTAAATTCCTCTTATTTTGATGCTGGTGGTGTAGGAAGATGTCATTATGCAAGTGAAGGCAGGTACAAGATAGAACAAGGCCTGCCATTGGATGAGAAGGAAAGATGTGTGGGAAAAAGGTTTTAGAGGAGAGGAGGAGACTGGATCAAGGAAGAAGGGAAGAGCTGAGAGAACATGGCAGGAGATGTTAAGATTCCTCTCTGCACATGTACAGGTTGGTCTGAATATTTTTAAGGGATGGATGTGTACAGGGCTTTGCATGTCTAGGTGGGCAATTATATATTATCAATTGTATCAGAGGTTAATGTGTTGTATGGTTTTTTATGTGGCGATTTAATTGAATTCAAGAGATTATATGATGGCTGGAGACATTGGGGTGCCACAAAATTGGGATGTATATGTCTGGCACGGAGGCAACCTGCCTTGGGAACTAGATGGGTAGAGAGATTGTTGCAAGGCTCAGGGAGTAGCCATTGGCAGTGTGATATGGGATGGAGCAAAGAGGGTGAGAAACTTTGCTGACTGAAATGAACATATCTAACAGATGTCTTAGGGCACTATGGTGCAGGATCTAGTACAAGAAAGCCATTTTTATTTAATTTTACAGCATGGTTGTAGTAGTGTGTGTGTGTGTGTGTGTGTGTGTGTGTGTGTGTGTGTGTTTCTTCTATTGGTTTTAATGGTGTAAAATTTTGTATTTCTTTTATTTTCTTGATTGTAGTTAGCCTCATTGGGTCAGAGTTTTCCTTCTAGTATCTTCTGTAGGACTATCCAATGGAAATAAATTGTATAAATTTGGTTTTGTCATAAAATATCTTTGTCTCCCCATATATGTTGATGGAAAGTTTTGCTGGGTATAGTAATCTGGGTTGACATCTTTAGTAAGTTAAGGTCTGCAAGACATGCCCATGCCCTTCTAGCTTTTAGAGTCTCTGTTGAGAAGTCAGGTGCAATCTGATGGTCTGCCTTTATATATTTCTTGGCATTTTTCCCTTGCTGTTTTCAATATTTTTCTTCATTCTTTACATTAATGTTTGATTTTTATGTGGTGGGAAGATTTTCTTTTCTGATCCAATCTGTTTGGTGTTTTGTAAGCTTTTTGTATGTTTATGGACATCTCTTTCTTTAGATTAGGAAAATTTACTTCTTATGATTTGGTGAAGATGTTTCCAAGGTCCTTGAGCTGGGACTCTTCTCCTTCTATTACTGTAGGTTTGGTCATTTGATAGTGTCCCAAATTTCCTGAACATTTTATGTCATGAACTTTTGAAATTTTGCATTTTCGTTTACTGTTGTATCAATTTCTTCTATTGTGTCTTGTGTTACTGAGATTTTCTCTTTCATCTCTTTTATTCTGTTGCTGGTGCTTCTGTCTGTCATTCCTATTCTTTTCCATAAGTTTTACGTCTTCAGAATTGCCTCAATTTGTGTTTTCTTTATTTTTTTCTAGTGCCCTTTTCAGGTTTGGGGCAGTATTATTTATATTCTTAACCTGTTTGGTTGTATTTTCCTGTATCTCTTTCCTTGTTTAGTACTTCTAACTATTTAAATGTATTTTCCTGTAATTTTATGATTATTTATAAATTTCCTTTTTGAATGCCTCTATTATCTTTATCAGAGTGTATCTAATATCCTCTTCATGTCCTTCAGTTTCCTTATGATACTTTGGAATTGGTACATTAGGATTCTTGGGCTCTGGTGGTACCACATTGTCCTGATTCTTGTTGATTTTGTTTTTATGCTGTCCTTTGCGGATTTGTTTTTCCATGGTATTGGCTGAATGATCCTGGTAATGGCAAGACTTCTTGGGAAAGCACCAGAAGTCTTGGGCCAGACAATGGAGGTCAGGGGACTGAGACTCAACTCCTCTTGCTGTGCCTCAGGTGGACTTCACTTGCAAGGGATTTGTGAGGTCATCAACCATGCAAGTTGTTCTTGGGCCCCTAAAGGCCTGTCTGCTGGCTGTGCTTCAAGCGGTTGAGATTAGAACGATATTGGTGGTGCTTGTTTCCAGTCTAGTTATTCTCGGAGTCCACAAGGCTCCTCAAAAACCTAAGCATATGGATGTCAGGGGACCATATGCAAATCGCCTCTATGCTTCATTGGAACAGATTGTTAGGGGTTTGGTGGAGCTGTTATACAAGCTGGTTATTCTTGGTACCTTGCTGACTTTTATAGGATGCAGGATGCTTCTGGGGTTTTACAAGGCTCGGGATCAAAGGGCAGACCTAGTGCCAGCTAATGCAGTTCAGGAGACCACATACAGCTCTCCTCTGCCTGTTGTGCTCCAGCAGAGCAGACTGGGAGGAGTCATTTTTTAATCCTTGATTTTATGTAGATACCTTGCATTTCTACTAAATATCTTTGAATCTGAAAAGTAAGAAAAATGTTCTAGTATTGTCTCCCAGTAATTTATGCATACATAAAGTGTACTTTCTGAATTGATTTTTTTCTTTTTAAGATATATTTTTAAATTTTCATTTTGGTTTACTTTTACCAATTTTCCCCTTCGTTTTGCAAAAATGATGATTTCTCTGAATTTTTATGATTGAACAGATTTCTACTTTGGTTGTACATCATAATTTCTTTTGGAATGAAGTTTTCAAATTATAATTTATGTGTACTTTTTGATAATTTCACAATGTATACATGTTGTCCTCTTATTTACTCCTTTTCACTCCCGTGTAAATATAAATGTCACTTCTATTTCCTCAGATGAAATGATGAAATGAAAGCCATATTCCTTGAGCCAATGGTTTCACAATTAGGCATGGATTGTTGCATGTTTCTCACATTACCCTTGGATAAATTTGATTGGTTTGTTCTTGCACAAGTTTTATACACATGGTCATATCTGCCATGTTCCTAACAGTGAAACAGCCCTGCCATGTCACAAAAACTTGGTTTTGCCATTTTTCCATAAGTTTTAACTCTTACAAATTTTTCATTCTCTCTTTCACCACTATCTCTGAGTCTTAGAAGTGTGATGCAAAATATCTATTAACACTGGAAAATACACAGTCACTTATTCTTTCCACTTTGACCAGTTCTGTGTATTTGTATTAATTTCCATCCCCTGGTTGGGGAACAGAGAACCTGCTCCAATGAAGGATAAGCATACTACTAAACTATGGTTATAAAGATACATATTTAGAAGCCAGTTTGCTACTATAGCCATTTGACAAAATAGTAATAAGTTTAAGATTTATTACTTTTCCAGACATTGGTTCATAACCAGGTTTACAGTTGAAATTCTTTTACGAAGTGTGGCATAAAAACAATTACAGAGCTGTGCTTCTTTCCACAATACTCATGCCATTCGTGTACAAATGAATGTCTTTCAGAAGGTTGTTATTGCAGCTTAAAATGTCTACTGCTGACTAAGATTGCTTTTCTCCCTGAGCAAGACGAATACCATCTTATGATATTGTTGAAACTAGTTAGTAGGGAAGCAGCTTCAAGGTTTCATGGTCTGTGTCATCCTGATTTCTCCATGTCATATGATCTTTTCAGCAATAGTGTTCATCTGGAAAGTGGTATGAGTAGTCATAGTCTATAATATTTAGGGAGTCCATGGTCCTCTTTCCCAAACAATAACTCAAAAAAGAAAATGAAGGTTTTGTCTGATTATGGTAGATTGTAGAGGCATTTTATCTACATATAAAGCCACTACATTTTAACTCTTTCTCTATATAAATAATTCTAGAAAGTTTCAAATGTTGTACTTTTCATGTCTTTTTCAAAGATTTTCAATAAAATTTATTCTTCTCTGAATGTTCTTACTGTTCTATTAAATTATCTCAAAATTTAGGTCTACCCTGTTTTATCCCACTGTTCTCTTCATATTACCAGTGTTCTTCCAACCTTATGTAAGACACCCTCTATCATGTGCCTGTTAGACTACTAGCTTCTGCATTAACATGTCCTTCTTATTTCAAAACAAAAAGATGGATCATTGGGTAGACCGCTCGCCTCAAGCACGGTGCCCATATTTGAATTACCAATACCCAAGGAAAAGCTTTGAACAGCAGAATATATCTACAAGAATGGTGCTAGTGAAATGGAGGCAGGCAGATCCCTAAAACTTGATACCTAGCCAAGTGGTGGAGTGAAGTTTTAGTGGCAGGTATTATCTCATGTCACACATGCTGGAAAGTGGAGAAGAAAAACACTGAAATGGACTTCTGGCCATCACATGGGCACAGAGAAATTAGAGTAACAGCATAAACAACAGTATACACACAATAGCACATATACATAAAATATAAATAAATAAGTACACAAATAATAGAAAGAATCTCTTCTTATTCCAGGTATACTCTTATCATTCCCAGCCCTCTCCCTCAAAGAAAGAAAAAAAGAGATGTAATAATCAAGTAAGTTTAATGCTTTATATAGTTTAATACAAAATTGCATGTCTAAGATTGTATTGAAGAATGTAATATAAATCTACTGAGGAAGAAATGTTGTTTTTGTACTTTAAAGATAAAAAAATGTGTGGCTAAGGTAAGGAGACACATGAAGACACCAATATCGCCCAAATGTCAGCATTCTACATTTCCACTCTATAGTTGTTTGTTGCTACGAAGCTATTTTCTGTGAATGTTTTTACAAAGTATCTTGCATGAAAGTTATTAGAATCCAAACAATTGAGCAACAAGAAACTAAACTTCCCAATCAATAAGGAGAATAAAGAAAAGTCCTTCTCAGAAGCTTAAAAAAAATGACCAATATTAAAAAACACAAAACAAAACCAGTTACATCCCCATTGGAGAAACAAAAGAGAACACGCACTTGAGATTCTATCTCACGCTGTCTAACAACAAATGCTGACTGTGAACAAAAGACCACACACACTGCTGGTGAGAAGGCTTTTGATTCTTACCGCAGTGCCACAGTGTGTGTGTGTGTGTGTGTGTGTGTGTGTGTGTGTGTGTGTGTGTGTGTGTGTTGTTTTGTTTTAATACGCTTTTTAGTGACAGCATTTATTATCCTAATAAAATTCACAGTAAGATAAAATCGACAACTTTTATGTCAGACATAGACAATTTAAAAAGAAATTGTACTTATGGAGAATAAACTCATTTTACCTATTTTAAATTTTACAAGCATCAACAGGAACAGCAACAAAAACCTTCTTGGGTAATATGGAAAAAATTTATGCTTATTCCCTCACTCTACCTTAAAAATAAAATATAAAGCTTCACAGTGTGTTCAAGTAAATATTTTTTCTGTTAGAGGGAAGACCACAATGGTTTTGTTTTCGCTTTTGTTTTTAACTGATAATATGTAGATTTTTTTAAAAAGGCTTTGATTATTTTATGGTAAATGAAAGTTATTATATGAGTATACCATTTTTTCCTTACTACTGGTATATTTTCTCTCTTGCCTTCCATAAGATATTAGTCAGCAACAAGTTTCATTCATTTACACAGAAAATTGCTCAATTTTAGGAATTTATCTTTCTCTCCCTTTCTTTAGCAGTACAGTGTCAGGTTTTGGTTTTATACTATATTTTTGATTTATTATTTGATATTTTGTACAACATACATAAAATGAATTTTGATCATATCAATCCTCCAAACATGTTTATACTGCCTCCCAGACTCTCAACTTCTTGCTCTATTATAAACAGATAGTCCATAAACAAGTACAGGGCAATGACATAAGCAAGATAAAGAAGTGCATATGAACACCAGGCTTCATTGTTTACATTTAAGTTATGTATTAATTAATATATTCATTCTTTTTATTTTTCTTTATTAATTTTCAAATAAAAATTGACTAGGGTAATTTATTGGTACTTCTGGAGCATCTTTTGGGTAAATGCCCAGGAGAGGTATAGCTGGGTCCTCAGGTAGTGGAATGTCCAGTTTTCTGAGGAACTTCTAGACTGATCAGAGTAGTTGTACCAGATTGAAATCCCACCAACGATGGAGGAGTGTTCCTCTTTCTCCACATCTTCTCCAGCATCTGTTGTCACATGAGTTTTTTATCTTAGCAATTCTGACTGGTGTGAGGTGGAATCTCAGGGGTGTTTTGATTTGCATTTCCCTGATGACTAAAGATGTTGAACATTTCTTTAGGTGCTTTTTAGCCTTTCAATAATCCTCAGTTGAAAATTCTCTGTTTAGCTCTGTAATCCATTTTTAATAGGGTTATTTGGCTCTCTGGAGTCTATCTTCTTCAGTTCTTTGCATATTTTGGATATTAGCCCTCTATCAGATGTAGAATATGTAAAGATCTTTTCTCAACCTATTGGTTGCCCTTTTTTCCTAATAACAGTGTCTTTTGCCTTACAGAAGCGTTGCAGTTTTATGAGGTCCCATTTGTTGATTCTTGATCTTAGAGCATAAGCTGTTAGTGTTTTGTTCAGGAAATTTTCCCCAGTGCCCATGTGTTCTAGACTCTTCCCCACTTTTTTCTTCTATGAGTTTGAATGTATCTGGTTTGATGTGGAGGTTCTTGATCCCCTTGGACTTAAGCTTTGTACATGGTGAAAAGAATAGATCGATTTGCATTCTTCTACATGTTGACCTCCAGTTGAACCAGCACCATTTGTTGAAAATGCTATCTTTCTTCCATTGGATGCTACATCTGAAGCAATGGGGAAAATATAGAAAAAGAAAGAAAGAAAATTATACAAGAAAATACAGTTGAAGAATCCTAAAAAAAAATAGACTGAAGATAAGAGCACATAGCACACAATTATCATAATGCAGTCACTACACTAAAGTAAACTATGATCTCTTGCATATGACTGTGATCCTTGTTTCCCCACTTTTATCAAGGCTCCAGTTCATCACTCATGTAGGAAACACTCTTAGGCAAGCATATCACCAATACAATTATTATCACCCAGATAGGAAATACTCAGAGGCAAGCATAAATTGCCTCTTCTTTTCTCTTTTAACATTTTATGTAAATTCATCCATAAGTAAAGAGCATATCATTTGTTTTTTAAGGCTTTATTTTTTAAGTATGTGTATGAAGTAGTGCACATGAGCGTGGATGCCTAGAATCATAAGATCTCCTCGGAGCTAGAGTTACAAAAATATGCGGGTTCCATGAAAGATAACATATTCTTTTGAAACAAAATAACCATCCTCGAGCCCAACCCAGAAATTCTTACACTTTAAATATTGATTTTGCACATGGAACCTCATAAAATTAAGAGTTCAATTTCAGTATAGAAGGGGAAGTGTTTCGTAATGTCCCATCCATAGCTAGAGAGGCACTGAGAGTTGATGGTTGCTGGTGTTGTGTGATAGTTTAAATGAGACTGCCCTCCCCCCCAACATTAGACTTCTATATTTAAACAATTGGTCCTCAGTCAGGGAAAGTGTTTAAGAAAGGTTAGGAGAGTGTGTTTTCAAATGTCCATGAATTTTCAGTTTGGTCTTTCTGTCTCTTGCTAGGAATCAAACATAAGCTCTCAGCTTCTGGTTCAGTGGTGACAAACAAGCCTGTCAGTTACAGTTCTCTCCATGATAATGGCCATGGATGCTAAACCGTGGGAAACTCAGCTCTAAAATAAATGCTTCTTTTTATAAGTTGCCTTGGTATTGTTGCACTGTCACAATTGAAAAGTAACTAAAATGTGGAGGGAGACTTACTTTTCTTGGAGTAGGTAATATCATTTGCATGTGCATATAAAGAACATTAACTATAGTCAGCATGCTATATATACAAAATGTGGGGGCATGCTGTTTGGGATGGAGATATGATGAACGTTTCATGGGAGAGTGGAGGAAGAAGTAGGGTTAGATATGGCTAAGATATATTTTATAGTTGTATTAATTTTTCAAATAATAAATAAAAGTATTTCAAAGCAATAATAAGGAAGAATTTTTGTTTACAAATAAGCCTGTTGGTGTATCAGTAGGTATTTATGAAGAATTTGTGTAATTAATAATAAAAAAATCAATCAATGGCTATATAAAATTTTAAAATGAAATAAACAATGATAATATTGCCAGGGTGCTGAGTGCTCTAGGTGCAAAATTTTGGCTGACATGTTTTGGTTCAATAGAGAAGCTACTGAACACTTTATCATTATGTGGAACCATGCTAAATATTCAGGGGGACATAAGTTCTGTTCATATGTTAATGCGTGCAATATGTAAGGAACCTATTTGGTTCTTTTGGTTATCTCATTGATAGAACATAGGAATTAAAAATATTAAAAAGAAATCTAGATGTCATGGATAAAACCAACCTCCTTTTAACGGAAAATATTCTAAGACAAATGAGTACTTGAATAAGCCAAATCTTAGCACTTTATTATACAATGATTACTGGAAAATCAGGATAATATGTTGACATGGCTAGCAATAATTCAAGCAAGAACTTACTTGAAGTCAACTGCAATTTTAAAATATCTCCTCGTAAAACCATAACTTCCAGTGGCTTTAAATATCAGCTTTTAAAAATTAGAATTTTAAGCGGTGTCACATTGAAGTACTTGACTGCTGTCTTTATTCAGTCTGTAATCCAAAATTAAACTGGGAGGAAATGATGCTACATATTCCACTGTTGTTAGGGTAGAAGTTTAGAAGAATGAAAATCCATAAGATGACAAATGCAGGCCAAAGCTCGACTTCCTTTCCATTATTTTTTTGCAAAACTAGACTTAATAGAGAAAGGTGATCACATAACAAAGCTGAGAAAGCTGAGTACATTCCTCCTTCTTAGAGGCTGCATATATTTATAAAAGAATCCAGTAGATTCTTTGTTCTAGGTGAGAATCTTACAACAAAACATTGAATAAATGCTAATCAAAGTTTATGTTTATTTAGCATGCTATAGATTCTTTTTCTTTAAAAAAGATTTGTTTGTTTATTTGTTTATTATATACAAGTACACTGTAGCTGTCTTCATACACACCAGAAGAGGGCATCGGATCTCATTACAGATGATTGTTAGTCACCATGTGGTGGCTGAGATTTGAACTCAGCACCTCTGAGAAGAGAAGTCAGTGTTCTTAAAACACTGAACCATCTCTCCAGCCCTTCTTTCTTCTTGAAACAGTCTCATGGGTCCCAGACTGGCCTCAGACCCAAGTTATAGATGAGGGTAATTCTGAACTACTTGGTCTTCCTGCTTCCACTTCCAACTCAGGACCTTAATGTAAGCTAGGCTCAAGTCCTCTGCCACCTTAGGCCCGTGGCTTGATTTTTAAATTAGCT
The DNA here is from genome assembly GCF_021556685.1 of Rattus norvegicus. Taxonomy (NCBI): domain Eukaryota; kingdom Metazoa; phylum Chordata; class Mammalia; order Rodentia; family Muridae; genus Rattus; species Rattus norvegicus. Next base: position 23,936,435 of record NC_141537.1, on the reverse strand, counting down.
TTAATTTTTAAACTATCATGATGTAATCATCCGGATGTAATAGGAACTATTTCTCAACAGTTTCCTATATAAAGTAAAATTGTAGGTTTTAACAAGCTTTTAGCTCTTCACAAGGTCATTAGCAAAGTGAATAAATCTTTCGTGTCTTTTCCTTTGCATTCGTCTATTCAATCTTGACTGCCACAGGCAGATGGAGAGTGCAAGGAGACTACTTTTTTTTTCTTGCATCTGTAATAGAAACCTTAGAAACAGAGAGTTAACTGCTTCAGGTGTCACAAACAGATGCACAATGTTTATGGATTCTTGCAAGAGTATGATCTATGGTAATGTATCACTATAGATAATGAATAGACAAAGAAATGAAAGGCAGAAGTGCTGTAAAATATAAATCCAGCAACGTGGCTGCTCTGATAACATCCAATCGCCTTCTATGTCTGTGTGATCTGGCTGGAATATAGACAAGCCCTTAGTACACATCTTAATCCCTCTGGCTGTAATTCTTTCCAATGACTTCTAATCACAGAGTAGACAGAGTGATGAATCAGGAAAACATCTGTCAGAATGAATCACAGATAAAAAAACAAAAACTCTCATGAGAAAAGCTATTTAACATCAGCATAGGGAGAAAGGAGTTTGGCCAGTTCAGTCAGTCAATTCAGAGTCAGTGCAGCGAATGCAGTGCAGTTGAGTTGAGATTGTGTGTGAGTTTGTGCAGTTCAGTGCATGACGGCAGGGAAAGCTGAAGCCAGAAAATAAGAAGGAGGCAGAATATTAGAACAAATTTCTAGAGTTACTTTGAGTCATATCTAAGCAATTCAGTGAAGAGCTGAGAGAAGCCAGATTGAATCAGTCAGCTTGGAGAAGAGTTTGAGCCAGAAGAGCTGAGTTGAACCAGATAGTCACAGTTCAGAGAAAGCTAGGAAGCATGAGCTTAATCAGCATTAATCTCAGAGATGACAATTATATCAGGCTAATCAAATTAAATTTACATATTAGACCCCAGAGGACTTAATAAAGCACCTTACATATTTACTTGAAAATACCTAGTAGTTATACTGTACACAGCTAGCTGATATTTATAAATGCTCTGACTAGACCCAGGTGGATGAAGTTATCCTTCCTGGTCTGAGAACCCCAGTGCATATATATTCCCAGTCAAGTGATCTTCCAACTTGACTCTGTGAATCTGTCATGGACATAAAGGTGCCATACCCTAAAAGTGATGGATCAGGGCCACGCAACACAATCAAGAGCTAGCTGAAATGTTGAATTAATATCTGAAAAGGCTTTAAGCCTAAAATCCACAAATATCTATGCTATATTAGTCTACCAATCAGGATTTAGGGATAGGGGATTTCCTTAGAAACATGTAATTGTTGTACACTTATCCTTTGGTTGGGGTATTCAACTGTGGCAGGGGCCTTGCCTTGACTAACATTGTCTTATCTTGCCAATCAGAATGGCAGTTACCAACGTATATGTATCTTTTTGACACACTGGATGTCAGTTCCCAGGGAGGTCTTGGGAATTTAAACTTTATTTATCCTGTCCTTAAATATGTCTTAAATGGTGCAGCTGTCTTCCTTATGTTGGAGTCCATACCAAAGGTAATTCGTAAAGGCAAGAAACCATAAACATATATAGGTGCAGGACAGTTGGTTTGAGTCCAAGCTTATTGTGGCTAGCTATACAAAGCACTTCTACTGTGACTTCTATGGTGATTGGTTTCCAAGAACCTCAAAGCACAACAAATAACAGAATCTGAAGTGAATTAGAGTATGAGAAAATTTCCTAGCAACAGCACAGGAGAAACTTTTCTTATACTATTAGTAACAGTGTAAAATGGCTAGCTAGACAGGTAACAGTTACCTAGACCTTAACATTTTACTGAGGCCTTAAAAGAGACCTTTTGGGATACTACTGCAATTGATCGTATTATATAATGAGAACTTCAAATTATAATTGTTAGCAAGAAAAATTAACACCAATTTAAATTTCTTATCACTACTGTATTAAATTACCACATGTACAATATTTCAAAACAATAAACTTACGTTTTTAGAGAACAGAAATATAGATCATTTTTCTGGAATCAAAATCAAGGTTTGTTTAAGGCTTAGTCCTTTCCTGGAAGCTTTGTAATCTTATTTTTGTTGTTCTTTTGCTTGTTTGTTTGTTTTGTTTTGCTTTTCATTTTTAGAGACTGCCTAGTTTCTAGTTTTCAGAGACTTCTTTGATATTAGTAGTTCTCCTTCAACTCATAGGTAGCAATCGCAGCCTAAGAGTATCCCATGCCCCATTTACTCTTAATGATTTTTCTGACTCCTACTTTTATATCTATTTACTGATGTGATTATATTGCACTCATCTGAGTAGTAGATTTAATGTACATAGAATCATTTTGTATAAAAAAAACTATGTTAAAAGTAACAAGAGCAGTATCAGGCTTTGCCAAAGCCTGACGAATACAGAGGCAGATGCTCGCAGCCAACCATTGGACTGAGAACTGGGTCCCCAGTGCAAGAGTTGTGAGACTGGACTAAAGGAGCCGAAAGGGCTTGCAGTCCCATAGGAAGATCAACAATATCAACCAACCAGACTCACCAGAGCTTCCAGGGACTAAACCACCAACCAAAGAGTACACATGGAGGGACCTATGACTCCAGCTGCATATGAAGTAGAAGATGGTCTTGTGCCATATCAATGGTAGGAGAGGTCCTTGGTCCTTTGAAGGCTTTATGCCCTAGTGTAGGGGAATGCCAAGGTGAGGAGGTGGGAGGGAGTGGGGGTTGGAGCATAGAAGCAGGGGGAAGGAGGATGGTATAGGGGTTTTCTAGAGGGGAAACCAGGAAAGGGGATAACATTTGAAATGTAAATCAAAAAATACAATTAAAAAAGTAATAGCAGCAGAAGGACTGGGGAGATGGCTTAATGAAAGTTTGTTTTGTGTGCACAAAGCTGAGTTGAGACCCTATGTGCTCAGATAAAGGCATCCCTTACTTCACTGCTGGAGGAGTGGAGACAGGATCAGTAGAGCTCATCGGGTAGCCATCAGCCCAACTAGTGAATCCCAGGCTTAGTGAGAACTCAAAATGATAGTTACTAGCACTGAAAAACTCAGCAAAAATTGATATCTGGTCCTCATAGGCACAGACATTGACACACATGTACACATACATGAGTACACATGCACCACACATACATACAACATACATAAAACCGACAAATATTCATATGCACATGCAAAACAATGTAGACTAACAATGGGAGATCAAAAGTAGGTTATATAATGCCCAGTGCTAGACAACAACCCAGGTTGGTGGATTATGTTTCATATTTGTTGTATGTGTGGCAGAGAATAATGAGAACCATAAAACCCTTATAAAGTATGTTTGTGGATCTCAGAAAAGCATGTGGAGCAACTCCCATTTCAACATCTCTAATTTATCATGTTAAGAAACTTAGGGTGTTCTGAAAATTCATGGACCTTGAACTTTATATTCAAACTAAAGAGTCATAAGTAGCCTAATCTAAGTTGTAACTGTAAGATTAAAAAAAAATTAAAAAAGTGGATCTCTTAGGAACCAAAAGTGAAATTGTTGTTTCTAAAAGACTGTGAAAGGGATGGATGAAATCTGACCAAAGAATATTAAGCATGATAAGACTTTCTCTTATCCTATTTACAATTGATTTTTGTTAGTAACAATACACTATATAGTTAGTTATGTAGACACATCTCATTTCAGGTATTACATAATGGATTAATGCATTGAAATGCTGCATGGTACTTTATAATTCTTACAGTGTTAGGCTCCAAACTAGTTAAAATCAACTTAAAATGTAAAACATAATGCAACTAGAAAATTGGCCCTGCCATTTATAGAAGGTTATGTTTTCTCAAAGAGCATATATGGATGAAAAGATGTATTTAGAAACATGGTAGCTTCCCTAGACCTATAAAAGCACAGAGAGTAAACGTAAAGGAAGACAATTAATAAGAGATATGTCACTGTTGTTTTTAATTGATTTTTAACACTATCTCAAATGCTCAATTTTACCGATAAAGTCCCAGGAGCCAGATTCTGTGATGAAATCCTGATAGGTCAGAGAGGAAGAAAAAGCAGCCAGTTGACTCTCCTCAGCCAACATCCCAGAATAGAAATCTAAGCTCTCTTCATACAGTCTCAAAACCCCTCAAACTGAATGTCCCTTCCTTCTACACTTTCTGCCTCTCTTATCTATCCTAACTTCTTTACTCTCTATGGTTTTTATCTATGTTCATTTCCTGTAAACAGGTTACTTGCTCCACCTCTCGAGCCATGGTTGACTTTATTGAAAGCTGTTTCCAATAAACAGAAAGCTCTTGGATTAAAGGTGTGTCCACGGTTGGACCACAACACAACTAGAAACAGGATTTCCAGTAAATAACTCAATGTAGTGGTTCACGGTGTGATCAAATATTCTGAAACACCCCCACCTTTTGTCTAAATAAAAAAGACAGTTTTGAACTCTAACACAGTAAAACTACTTATAACAATGAAATCGTTCTACCAAGATTTTCACAATGTCCAGTTTGGTTGCATTTGGGAGTTTTAGAATTAAGTACTTTTGAGTTCAAAGCTCTTGAAAATGTTCATGTCAGTCTCATATGAACTCAGCAATTTGTATGTCCTATTAATTTATGGTTTGAAGTTGATTTTTGGTGGTGTTTGTCAGCCTAGTGGAAATCCTCCTGGCTTAGGGAAAACACTGCAGTCAACCCAAAGGTTACTACTGTTTGTGCAGAATCTGGTAGTTGAGAGGCATGGGACAGTTTTGTCCAGTAGTTAGTGTTATCTCAGTTTGGTTGACTTGATTGTTTCAGGGATCATCATCTTCTGAAAAACATAAAGGTTACAATTTGGAAAGGTAGAAAATGTTTTAAATGCCATATTCAGAAGATCCCAGAAGGCTTTGAGGACTACAATCTAATAAGCACATCTGAGGTAGATAAATTTGATTACTTGTTTCTTGCTTCAGATTCAAACTTGAAAACACATACAGGAAGCTTGATAAAATTTATGACAAAATTAATATATATAATATTCTGATATAATATTTATAACTTTAGACAACTGTTAAAGATTCAAGTAAAAACAAAAAGATTATGAAATTAGTGGTAATAGAATAGTCCTTTATTTTTCCTTTTCCTCTGCTCCGTACCATGTGACTCTTCTGATATGAGACAGAGAATGCAGATTTTCCTTTAATAAGTGTATGTGACTTTAAGGAAGAAGAAGACATGCTGCAACCAAAAGCCACCTTCAATTTTTAATTAATTGATTCAGGACCACATAAAGACTGTTTGCCACTTAGGTCTGTAGGGGACAACAGAGACAAGCTGAAGATGGGTGATACCAGTTGGCCAATTTAGTCTTTATTTTGGGTCTTTTTGTCTTGATGATCCATTCTTTTTATCCAGATGTTTCACTTATCCAGTGGTCTCTGGCTTCCTTAGTTGGATGCTTTTATTCTCCTAGAAAGATAAAAACAAAACCCTGCCCCAATTCTAACTCTGGGGGTTCCTTTATTAAAGCTCATTATATCTTTCTTATGGCAAATGGTTTTTTTTGCCACCAAAAATGTATTATACTCCAATTAAAATTAAAAGAAAATTCTTTTGACAATTGAAACTATATATATCTTAATATGTGTGAATAAATATAGTAAAATTTCCCATCTCTCTTTCTCTCTTCAGGATTTCCAAGGGCACTTACCAAATCTGATGTCTCTTCAGTTTCTTCACAGCTGGCATGATTTCTTTGTGTTTGTAGTCATACTACATGTTGAAGCAATGTTTTTTTTCATTAACAAAATTTCAAATGTTCAATTTTACTAATAAAGTTTCAGGAGCCAGATGCTGGGATAAAAGCCTACCAGATCAGAGAGTCAAAGAAACCATCAAGCTGAACTCCTTCCTCAGCCAACATCCAAAAAAGCAAAGCCAAACTCTTCTGTACACCATTTCAAAAACCCTTCAAATTGAATGTCAGTCCCTTTTATTTCCTGTGCACCTCTTTATCCACCTTCCTGATTTCCTTTTATCCTCATTTTTGCCTATGTTCACTCCATGTCAACTGGTTTCCTTCTCTGCCACTTGACCTATTTTTTACTTTCTAATCCTGTTTACAAAAACCAAGAAGCTCTTGAATTGAATGTGTGTTAAACCTTTAAAGGTTCAGCTGGCACTCAACAACAGTAGAACTAGAATCAAGTTTTTTTTCCCAATAAATAACACAATCTCCTGCTTCATAACGTAATCAATTATCCTGCAACACAGATCCTTAACTGACCATCTTTGGTGACTAGGCAAGGCTTCCAGTGGTAGGACTGGAATATCAATTCATCCAAAAACTTGTGAGCCACAATTTGTCCAGCCTACAAGATGTGCTGGGGTAACAGTGGCACAGAGCTTGTGGGAGTAGCTAACCAATGACTTCAGCTTGAGAGCCATGTCATAAGAGGGATTTCACCATTGACACTGCCAGGATGGCTAGGATGCAGATGCTGGAATGCTCAGAAAACTAGGGTAAAAATCAAACATTATCAGCCAAAGACTCTAAATTAATTAATTAGTTAATTAGTTAGATAATTATATAGTCAATGCAATGATTCATGCTCAGAAACCAGAGTTGAGCCCAATCATCAGAGGCACTTCTTCTAGAAACTAAAAGGAGCAGATAGAGGAATTTTAATCCCACAACGTGGTTGCTCTGGCAAGGGATCTCATTCATAAACCTAAATCTGTATCATCCTACAACAATGCAGACATACCATACACCTTTAATCCTACTGGCTGGAATACAGTCATGCCTTTAGTACACATCTTTAATCCCAAAACTGACATAAAACCTAGTGGCAAATGAATTGACAAATTAGAGAAAGATTTAAAGGAATAAGCCAGAAATAGAATTGATAGAAAGAGAGCAACTTAAGAGTGCAGCACAGAGGTGTGGGTGTAGTTTTATTGGGACAATTTTACAGAGACATGTTACAGATGAAGACAGAATGAGCCAGAGTATGAAAAGAAGCCAGAAGAGTTAGTTTCAAGCATATAAGAATAATTCAGTCAGAACCCAAGAGAAGTCAGTTTAAATCAGTTTTGAAATTGGAAAGTAGTTTTGAGCCTGAATAGCTGAGTTGAACTAGTGAGGCAGAGTTCATAAAGAACTAGAAAGGGTGGCCTTATTAAACAGCACAATTTTATTTGGTAAATAAAAACTTTTACAGGAGAAGATGCAGAGATTCAAAGCCAAACATTAGCCAGAACTCCAGGTATCAGATGGACGACAAGAAAGGATACTTGGAGGAGGAAGAGGGGTCAAGGAAACCAGGAAGACACCAAACACATGGTCCAGAGAATTAACAAATCAGGGCTCATAAGGGCTCACAGAGACTGAAGTGTTAATGAAGGAGCCTACCAGGGTCTGAGGTAGGTCCTCTCTATGCCAATTATGACTGTGTAGGTTGGTATTCTTGTGGAACTCCTAAAAGTGGGAGCAGGACTGCCTCTGATTATTTTGTCTGCTCTTAGGATCTTTTCCTCTTAGTTTGCTACCTTGTCTAACCTTGATGAAATGGTATGTGTGGTAGTTTGAATAGGTTTTGTCACCATAGATTTATGTTTCAATGCTTCACCATAAGGAGTGGAACTATTAGGAAGTATGAACTTATTGGAGTATGTGTCTCTTGCTGGAGACAGTGTCTCTTTGCATAGTCAGACTTTGAGGTCTACTATGCCTAAACTCTGTACTGTGTGGAATCAGATTTCTCTTGCCTGTCTTTGGATCAAGATGTAAAATTCTCAGCACTTTCAGCCCCATGACTACTTGTAAGATACCATGCTTCCTGACATCAGGATAATAGACTAAACCTCTGAGATTGTAAGTCAGCCACAATTAAATGTTTGCCTTTATAAGAGTTGCTTTGGTCTTAGTGTCCATTCACAGAAATAAAACCTTAACTATGACAGTGTATATGGACTTGTTTTGAAAGCATGAAGGTGTTGAGCAGGTGAAGATTAGCACTGTGAGAGGCCAGGAAAGATCATTGGTAAAGACGCGACTTTGGTGGTAGTCGAATGCTCAGGACCGAAGAACTCATGGAAAGTAGCTGAGACTTGGCTCTATAAATAGAGTCTATGAGAGCCTATTGGTTAAAATGTAGCCTAGTTGCAGGAGAAGACTACAGAGTACTGGAGATGCAAATACTATATGATGACCACCAAGAGTAGCAATACTAGTAGAGTGGATTCAGTCAAAGCCTAGAATGATACAGAGCACAGAGGTGAAAAAGTAACTGAACCAAGACCTGTGGAGGAGCTCATAAGATCTTGGTTGTACCCATGGACCCCAGACTTTGGAAAAGGAAGTTGTGAAGGAGAACTAGTTTTGGAGGGCCCAAGATTTTAAAGATGCCAGATATGGGGAGGAGAAACAACCTAAGAGAAAAAAAATTGTTTGTAGCCAACAAAGCTGAAAGGAGTTGGGCATTAATCATGAAGATGCTGAGTTTGGACTTTGACCAGTGGACTTTTGTATTTGATTTGCTTCAGTATTTCCTTACGAAGACATTTTGGAATGGTAATATATAGCCTTTGATTTTAATTTTATAGTGGATTGTATTTAAGTGATTGAATGAATCTCAAAAGAAACTATGAACTTTAGACTCTCAGACACTGTTGGGACTTCAATAGACTATGGAGGCTGTTAAAGTTGGATTAAATACATTTTGGAATATGTTATGGCTACAAGGCTATGGGTGTCAGGCCATGGAATATGATTATTTAAAGAGGTTTGGTCCCCATAATTTCTTATATTTCAATAAGGACATTGCATCATTATTAGGAGGTGTGGTCTTATTGGACTAGGTTTGCACTTGGTGAAAATGTATCACAAGTTGGTAGGCTTTGAGGTCTTCTGTGCCTAAGCTCTTCCCAATGTGGAATCAGAGTCTCCTGCCAGCTTCCTTTTAATCAAGGTATAGAACTCTTGGCTCCTCCAGTATTGTGTCTGCCTGCAAGATGCCATGCTTCCAACCATGATGATAATGAAATAAACCTCGGAAACTATAAGCCAGTCTCAATTAAATCTTTGGCTTTATAGAGTTGCTTTGGTCCCTAGAAAGACAACCCCCCGAACAACCACCCTCAGCCCCCCAAGTCCAGGACATTGGGTGATGAGTCTTCATAATCTTTTCAAGCTGAATATCGGCATCAAGCTATCTTTAAGGGGAGTGGGGATAGGGAAATGGGGGAGGTTTGGGCCTTAAGAAGGCCACCCAATAATTGTTGTCTCTGATGTCTCTCCTAACTAGATTAGGTTAAAAGTTCCTGGGATCAGGAGTTCAAACAGGTCAGTTCAGCATGTCTGATGATGAGACTCACCAAAGCTGTACTTTCTGTAATATATAAATCTCGAAACAAACTTTTAGTATCATCAATCTATCTGTCTGGATTGTATCCGTCCACGTAGGGTGTACAGACTAGTTAGGATAAAATTTTGTTTTCTGTTTTCTCTTTTTTTAACATTTTTTCTTGTACTGGATATTTTTATTTACATTTCAAATGTTATCCCCATTTCTTATTTTCCCTCTAGAAACCCACTATCTCCCCCTGCTTCTCTGAGGGTGCACTACCAACCCACATACTACTCTCCACGTCCCCACCCTGACATTCCCTTACACTGGGACATTGAGCCCTGACAAGACAAAGGACCTCTACTCCCATTGATGCCCAACAAGACTGTCCTCTGCTAATATGTGGCAGGAGCCATAGGTCCATCCCTGTGTTCTGGAGAATTTAGAAATGATCATAATTTAACAGGGAGAAATTATCTAGAATTGATTGTACTGCTACAATCTCATTTGGTAGAAGTCCTTATGTCTGTTACTCAATTGAAGTTATAATCTCTTACATTGGTACATAGTTTATTTGATACAAATTTAAGGTTTTCATTGGAATGCATGTCTGATTGATATAAAATTGAGATTGATATTGTTACTCTCATATAGACATTGTGCTCAGACAACAGTTATACAAGGCTTAGACCCAGTCCTATAACTGCTATTATATACTGAGATGATTAAACATATGAGTTAAGCATCAGATAGCAAATCCATGGCTCTGAATTTACCGTTAGAGTGTTTTCAAAATAATTTATTAGAAATAGCTAAAAGTATAAAACAGAGAGCAGCCCAGACTATTTTACATAGAGAGTTGGTTTTCAAAACCTTCAGAAATACACAAAATATGACATTTAATGTTTTATACTCTTTTCTTGTTGAGATTATCTGCTCCTAGTAGCTCCTGTTTTGCGCACTCAGAGTGTCTCTACCTCCAGGTGTGGTAATACATTGTGGCTATGTAGACACTGGGCAGACATTGCCTATTTTATCAACAGATGAAATACTCTTCAGAAAAGAACACACAGAATAGTCAACTGATAATCTGTGCCAAGTCAGAATAATCAGTAATTCAAAATTCTGTGTTGAAAAACTCTGTCAGATGATACTGAGCCAGAAGGCTGAAGACTGATGCTCTTATGTGTTGCTAACAGGGACTGTGCAAATAGGCAATTGTCTCTACAATCTGTCTCAGTTCTGGAAGCTGTGTTAGGCTTCCAATATTTTCAGATAATATTGGTCTTTCTCAGATCTCTGATAGGGTTGAAGACTAATTATAGTCTCATAGTCCACTCAGACTATATAGTATACAAGCTAGCCAAGATATGACATATAGATTTTAATCCTTTCTTAAGCTTAGATAACTGAATGTACTACTTATTTGACAAATATGATTGACTGGGTGTTAGATGTATTTTATACTTTATAATTACAGAAAGTAATAGCTGCATTCAGCTTACATTTGACAGAAAAGTTTTTTTTAATTATACAGAAAGTGTAAAATGTGGATTGTTGTTTCTATGTATGTGAAGCAGGCACAAGATAAGGCAACACCCATGACTGGGCAGTGAAAAAGTAAGACAGGCACAGAGTTTGAGAGAGAGAGAGAGAGAGAGAGAGAGAGAGAGAGAGAGAGAGAGAGGAAGGAAGGAAATAGAAAAAGCAAGACAGAGGAGAAGGACAACCCAGATCTGTGTGCCCTTAAAGGGCCATAGGTAGTTATGAATATTTCATAAGGGATGGATTTTTATAAGAAAATTTGTCCTGTGTGGGCAGTTTATATTAATATTAATTGGTTCAGAATTTATTGTGTGGACATTTTGTAGGGGGAGGATTTACTGATATTAATCTGTTTGATAAAGAAAAAAAAAGAGCTCCTTCATTCATGGTATTTCTTCACAGCAAAAAAACACCAAATAGGGCAGAATTTGCGTAGTCATATTTTAACTTCTTATGCTATCTATGTTCAGTTGCTATCCATGGGAGACCTGCTCTTTCTGAAGGGAAATGGAGGGGTAGTCAATGTGTAGGGAAGGGGAGATGTAATGGACTTTGAGGAGAAGAGGGAGATAGAAGTGTTATGATGTAATATTCAAGAGAAAAGGTAAATAAATACATAAGTAAATAAATGCTATATGATAGATAAAGGATAGAGTAAGTAAATAAACAAAACCCATTTTGTTTCACTAAAAATTTTACAAATTAGAGGCTGATAATATTCAAAATGCAATTATGAAAAAAGAGTCTAATTTTTCTTATAGTTTGGAAATGTGGAAGTATAATCATTATCATATTTGTTGCGTCTCACATTAGGTAGTGATTTTTGTTTCATATTGCCCATTAGTTTTTATGAACAAAACATAATATTTATTTCCAGTTACTTAATAAATAAAATAAACAGGCCTGAAGAGATAGCTCAGCATTTAAGAGCACTTGTTGCTCTTCCCAAGACAAACATGTGGTTCCCAGCATGCCCAGTGGTTCACAATCTGTAACTCCAATGCAGTAATATCTGACACCCTCCTCTGGCTTCCTCAGGTACCAGACATGTATGTGTGCACACAGACAACACAGAAATATGTTCAAAATAAATAAATGCATGCTTTTTTAAATGAAAAAAGACTTAAAATTTGAAGTGGCTAAAATAAAATTCGAGAAGGCAATACAATTTCTTATTTGTAATATTCATTTTTATTTTTAATACTAGCTCAGAAATAGTATCTAAGTCTTTGTACCATATACTGTCGAAACTTAAGAAAAGCAATAGGTATGTGCTTCAAATATGATTTTAGAATTTGTGATTTTATTACACTACAGAAGGTGTTGAAATGCTGAACATGATTTTTTTATAACAATGAAAGAGTTCAAAAGTCTCCAGGGAAATGTAGACGGACATAGTTCAGAAACAGAAATGGAATTGAAAAGATGAATAGTCATTGCAATGTAGGTAAAGTAAAAATGCAACTGGAGTGCTTGTCAAAACAAAAGTCAAAATTCTTTGGATTTCTAGTTCTATCCTTATAAAATATGAAGTGTTATCTATAAATACAATATTATTTTATGATGTGTGAACTGTCAGAGCTTAGTATATTTAAGTTTCAACTAAAATGAAAATAAAATGCCCAGTATAGAAAGAAATATTAAGGACATTATAGACAAAGAATATTGAAAGAAGATCCTTAAAGTGACAGACATGTTGACTGACAAAGCATTTGACTAGAATGTGCAAGGTCCAAGGATAAATCCCCAGTCTAAAAGTAATGGGACAGGAGACAATATGGGCTGGAGATCAAATAATTCACTTTTTTGAGGTCTTATTTTAAAAATACATGTTGATAACTAGAATGTAGTTTAGAGGATTGAGCTAATTTAGAACTATTTGGAAAGATTGTTTTCTGCTAAAACCATAAAACAGACAACAAACAAATGAGTTTCAATATGTCCATCCTTAAGTAGAAAAGCCTGACATTAGGGCACAGGTTAATTTTATCTTGGTTAGAATCAAAATCTAGTTGGCACTATGTAGCAAGTTGCTGGTCAGTCCTCTCCCATCTACGAGTAACCTGAGACAGGAGACAGCAACTATTACACAAACAGTAATAGTTATTACGCTGTCCAGGAAACATCAGACTATCGCCACCTCTTTAGAAAGGACACAAGAAGTACCTACATTAATACAGACTGAATTTTAAATTAAAATATATATATATATATATCAATTCCTTCACTATGAATAACATTAAGATTGATATTGCTTGTAGTAAGGAGAGGGCCCCATATAAGACCATGTTAAAATACTTAATACTAAGTACTAAATATTAAATATGAGATAATAAAGCCTGATTATTATCACCATTACTTTATGGCTGGTAAAGGAAAAGAATATTAAATATCCATTTTAATTCCATTTAATTTTACTTTTAAAAATGTATGTCTCATACATACTAAGTGATCAAGTGATTAATGTGTCTCTACTAACTGGGTTATTATAAAAAGACATTTCATCCTAACACCACACAAACACACAAACACACAAACACACACACACAGACACACACAGACAGACACACACACACACACACACACACACACACACACACACACACACACACACAATCTGTCTGCTTTTTAAATTTAAAACCATAAAGAAAGAGTGGTTTCTAACTGGGCCACAGCTCCCTGCTCCCAAACCCCATGGGAGAGCTCACTGCCCAGACAGGTGGGTACTCCTGAGACTGCAGGGCAGGAGAGACCTCCAGTACTGCCCACCCCTGCCCACATCCCTGGCCCAAGAGGAAACAGTATAGGGCCTCTGGGAACAGGAAGATAGGGAGAGATTAAACGTTAACACATTTATATAATTTAGGACTAAGTGTTCTCAAAACACTATCATGATATTTCTTTTTATTATTTCCTGTCTATTTGGTTTTCATTTTGTTGTATTTTCTTGGTAAGACACTCAGCTTTTAATGGAATAATTCCGCAAACACTATAAAACTCAAGAAGTACAAATGTATTTAAGAAAAATAACATGGGTAAAAATTGGTTGGCTCAGAGGGTTTCAAAAAATAGATGTGAGTGGCTTAAAGAAAAATTTTGCTAAAGGTTATCAAAAGGAAATTCTACATAAGAAGCATTATACAGACCATACTAGCATTTACGTCCCTAATATTCCATGTCTTTCTTGATTTGAGGAAATTATATTAAGATAATCTTATCTTGAACCCAAATCATGGTTTAATTGTACATTGAAACACACTAACAAGCTAACTGTGTATAGATTTTGCTGTGGAAGACAGGTTGTTCACCTCATCATTGCCTGGCTGGCCATGAGCAGTGGTTCTGCCAGAGTTAAAAATCCTGAGAGAGCTGTCCAACACATTATTAGGAAATAATATTTAAAATTCAAAGTGTAATTTATACTATGTCTTGCTTTTTTTATTGTAGAAACAAATTGTAAATCCAGACCATCTGTACTCAGGCATCTCTAGCCTCCACCCTGATCTTCTATGTACATTTTGTTTAAAATAATATCAGATCACTGAAATCCTCACATACACTTAGCTCCCAATGATAAGTAAAAGAACTATGTGAAATATTTCAAAGAAAATGAAAAACCAACAACCACTCCCTATCCTCAAATTGTAACATCAGGTGGTCTGTGGCATCAGGTGGTCTTATAATAGCATAATTAAGGAAATGATAAGTGTACATATACCTATCTGACTACAGAAGAAAGTACAAAAATATCAATAGTTAAAAACTTAAGAAACCACAGAAATGATTTGATTATAGCTATTCTCCCTAGGGACATAAAGGAATCATGTAAGCAAGTTCAGGGAAATGAAAGAGGGCAGGGATGAGAAAGGAATCACAAATAGTAAGGAGAGAGATAACACTGGACTTTTTCTATAAAATTCTTGGATACCAAACAGCTCTGTGAAAGCAACATATTTTTCTGTATTAACTCTAAATCAAAAACATCTGTAAGAAATTTTTACATTTTGAAAATGACCCTGGTCAGTGCTAGTGCACTGAGGAAAGTTGCCTGTTAAAGTCCTGATATTTGTAATTGATCAAGCCATAAACATAGATCATGCTGAAGAGGGGACCATAGCAAGTTGGAAGCAAAACTAAATAGTCCACCTATGCATGCAGGACCTGCAGAGTGTCTCTCTTATAATTTCCCATCTGTTCCTTAGAAGGCACATCTTGTGTAAAAGATAGATGTATTGTAAAATGGTGGAAAGCAGTTTTGACACCGAATATTCTATATTGACTTTCAGAATTCAGATGTGGCTTCTCCTTAACTGATGCTCATTTGCTGTGACAGGAAAGCCACTTTGATGTGCCATTCAGTAGGAAGCCCAGTGTGACATTTTTAGATCTATGCCTGACATGCAAGAAGGAAAATAATAACAGCCCATCTTCATGAAATAACAAAGAGGAATTATTTTTTTTTGAGCAAAGGAAGTAACCTGAGTGGGTACTCACACTGACAGAAAAAAAATCAAAAGATTTTACATAATGAAGAAATCAGGGGTACCTGTTATCAAAATAGGGATTAAACATAGCTCTGAGCTGTGGAAAAATATTCTTTCTGGATGTTAAAATTGTGTTTCAGAAGAGGCAATATAACGATAATTCTTAAACATTTTTAAGGTTTTATGTAAATGTGCTCCTAATCAAATTAATTCATTAATTAAACTAAATCTGAGCAGTCTTAATACTTCAAGTACATTTTCATGATTTATTGTTCAAAACATTCACAAGTTTCTTTCACACAAAGATATTCCTATCAAATATTAAAATATGTATATTTGTAAAATCCTGATGGATCCATCCACAACATGATTATGTAACTAAGGTCCAGGGATCATTACTGAAAAAGCAGGTAGAAAGATGCTAAACATTAACTCTCCTAGAAATGCCAAAGCAGCTATACTCATGGAGTCTTACCAGTATGGCTGCCTATGCATGACCTAACTGAGGACAAAACCAATGGGTATGCTTTGTAGAAGAGGGCAGTGTTTCTGAGATCTCAAGGCTTGACAAAGAGTTATGGACTAATAAATGCTGAAGGCAACAAAAATTATCCTGCAGAAAAGAGGACACCAGTTGGTTATGCAATATCAAATGGTCACCCTGAAAATAAAACTACAAGCAACATTAAATTAAGTGTACTGAGTAGGTTATATAGGGTGTGTGTGTGTGTGTGTGTGTGTGTGTGTGTCTGTGTGTGTGTCTGTGTGTGTGTGTGTGTACATACATATGTTTGTAAGAACAAATAAAGTAAATGATACATCATACATGGTAAATGGAATGATTCCATGATCTGAGATACATGAGACTACATGGGAGAGAATTAAGAAAGTAAAACAAATTGTGAAATGATGCAATCATAATATTTGATTATGGTTTTGATATAAAAATAAAAATGTGCAAATGATTATATGTAAAAAATGCTGTTGAATTTTCACAGATGTACTCATAAAACTTCAGTATGCCTAAGCTCAGCACTAGAGTATGTAAAGTTGTTACCTCAGCAACAGAGCTTGTACAAGTTGTTACCATCTCATGGAGTAGTTTCTCTAATTTACATACTTTAGTAACATATTGAGATAGGTAAAATATGTGTGGATTCTCAGGAAAATGCAGCTTTTTGTTATAACATTTCATGCCATAATATAAAGTATGCAAGTAGCTTAGGTTGATAATTTTTTTTGATATGCTTGAGAAACTTTTTTGGCTCTAAAATAAATAAATAGACTTTAAGAAGACAGGACCACTAGTTTTATGGCTACTCTTATTCATGCTATTATTTTAGTTTTCATAAATTCATGTTCAAAAAATTATTCTAAACCTTGTAGAAGACTACTGTTTAATAACTACATATATATATATATATATATCCTAATTTTCTTATCTGGAAATATACTTTAAGAATTGTATATGTGTTTGTGTAATACATAAATTAGATTCTATCTATCAAAATCTATATGTATGATTGACATTTTAACTATAATTAGCTATAATGTAATGATGTAAAATAAATATTTGTATTTTCCAATGATTTTTCTTTTTCTTTTTTCATGAATATGGACAATAAATAAAATGTGAATTATAATTTTTAAACATTATTTTCTAACTTTGTAATTTTGTAAATTGACTATACATTTTTTTTACGAAATTAATGAAGCGCTCATTAGAGCTTATTTCCCCTGCTTCAGTTTGTAAACTTTCCTTTTGTTTTACGTGTAACTTAAAAATGTGAAATACAGGACATACAGATAAATTCTATTGATGGATTTTTAATGCATAAAAACTGCCATTCGGTCACAGCCTGTGAAAATATACCAGACAACAAAGAGAACGATTTAAAGCACATTACCTTACATTTCCATTATTTTAGTTTACATGTCAACCTCAATCCAAGAAACTAGATCTGGAGTCAGCGTGACGACAGTGAGTACCACTGCAGTGCATTTCAAACTTGTGAATACAGAGCTGAAGATAGAGGAAAATATACGGATATCTGCCCCTCCTGCTTAGGCCCATCCAGAAGAAAGGAATAAAAATAAATAATGGTCCATCAAAAACACATTAGGACAGAGTTGTGGCATTTTCTGAATGGAAATTCTGATTTTTTTTGCCACTTGTTTTCTAGTGTAAATAACAGAACCATAAAACTGGGTCATGTTTTTAGAGTGAGAATGAATTTTAGCACTCACTAGGGTGTGATTTAGCAACCACTCCCTCCCTCAAAAGTTCAAAATCATATATAGCACATCTTTCTGGAAACTTCTTTTCCCTTAACCTTGTTTCCTATAAGTGTTCTGTGCCTTGCAGTTTCACTATGTTATGGTCTCTTTTATAGGGAAAAATCATAATTTTCTGATCTGTCTTAGTAAGTCTATTAATATGCATTAAAGATTTCATGAGCGTGTATGTTTGCTGTGCCACATATTGAATATCCATCTAAATCAAACAATGCTTCTTATCTGCATACAAAAACTTTTCTATAGCTAATTTTCATTATTCAGAAAAACTTCATCATGCAAATGAGATGGAAATATTTCAATAGATTGTTTTTCAAGGTGAAATAGTTGTTATGTTTCTGTAACTCTATATAATCAAACATCATATATATCATGTAACTAATATTAACAATTTCTAATGTGAAATCTGTTCTGCTTCAGAATGAAATATTTTTTTAAAAACTTCTAAACTGTAGATGATCATCTAAAAGCTACTGTTAACTATAGTAAAATAAGATTTTTATTTTACCCAAATTATCTGTTCATAAAAATTTTACAGCTGTTATGATAATAATAATATTCTAATTAAATATGTTAGCTTTAAGCCTCCTAATGAGGGTTGATTGGAAGTAAAATTAATTGGTATGTTTGTTTATATGTTCAAAAGATGTTGACTAATTAAATTTAACAGCATCACTTTATTTAGAATTGAAAATACTAAAGAATCATATTCCTCAGTAATGTTCTCTTCATTATTATCCCAGCTTTCTTAATATTAGAAAAGAGACATAAAGGGTAATTAGAGAAGATTGCTTCAACTTTCTCTCCATTTAGTTTGATGTTGGCTACTGGAAAGTGGTTTTCCCCCCTGCAGTGGGAGTTTACTAGTCCTTAGATATTTTGGATTGCTCATTGGGAACTATTTCCTCTAATAAACAAATAAAAACTCTGGGCAGGCTTTTGAAGATACAAAATTATTTTTAACTTATATTAAGCTGCCAATACTGAAATAACTTATCAACTTGCTGTTTAGTACAAGAGTATTTATAGAAAATTGATTCAGTATTTTAAAATAAAAGAAGACAATGCTTTCTGTATAATTGGCAAAATTTAAATGTCATATTTGATTTGATCTCTTATTTGTTTAGATAAATACAGAAATAATCACAACAGATTACTACAGAGAAATCAAGAACCCAGTGTAAGAATGCATTCCCTCACATTTTAGTGCTATTAAATTCTGTAGTATTTTGAGAAATCCATCAGTTATCTGACATAAAGTATTTAGTATTTCAAGATTAATTTTGAACCCATGATCAGTAGAGATTAACAGTGGCTGAAATTTTATATGATAGTTTGACCCCACCAATGGTACCTAAATTTTGTTTTGCTACATTAAAGCCAAACCATTACTTAGTCTTCATCTGTAGAACATCTTATAAAAGGTGCCATTTTACTGGCTGCTTTGGTTACATGAAGGAAAAAAAAACAAAGAAGGTACAATTTTTTTAACATAGACATGCACTTATTATTTAAATTATTATCTCAACTCTAAAATGTACAGATAATATTCCCTTGATCTAAAATTTCAATTATTTCATCTCTGCTTTCAAAACGCGAAATAAAACTAGAGATGAGTCATCAGCACTTGCATTTGCTCCTTTTCAGAATAAGTCACTTTCTGAGCTGGATCACAAAGAATGCTGTCAATATTTGCTCGTAACAGGTTATTTAGAGTGCTTTAGACTCTGTGTAACTTTTAGTGAAAGATTAATTGAATTCATAAAGCTTTCTTGAATCAAATTTATTTTCTCAAAAGTCTAATGAAATTATTATTTGTTTTTATGTTAGCATGAATTTTATAGTACATAAAATTATTGAAAAGCTTCAATAGACACTTTCCAGAAAGAAGATCTAGGGTTTGAAGGGGATCCTGTAATGCTAACTTCCTGCAAATACAGTCATAGATGTGTACCAGTACTTTATACCTTGAACTTTGATGTAGACAGAGTTTATATCATTGCAGTGGATAATGAGCCTCCTCTTGTGCTATTTATGGAAGTATTTCAGTCATCCAGAAAACTCTAAGGGGCTATAGTGGATTTCCCAAGAAAGTCTCAAGCCAGAAACAGAAAGATAGCAGTATGATAGACCTCTCTTAGCGTAGTAGTCATTACAATTCAATGTTTTCAAAGCCCTTTCATTGGAAAGCTTTAATTCCTAGACTATAGTTTTAATAGTTCCACTCACTTTGTTTTGAATGTGAACTAGTAAAACTTAGCTTATTATTGTTTAAGAAGACCAGGAGGATATAAAACTCAAAAGACAAATATCCATGTACCAGTAGAATCATTAGCAGGCAGTGTGTTTTGGCCTGTCACCTGTTTTTATATTCTCAAGACTGAATGATGGGAGACTTGGGATTTACTTAAACTCTAAGTCTCTTGGAGTAATAAAGTTATTCTCAAACTTACTCATATTGCTGCCATTCTCTGTCTCTGCTTAGTACAAAAAATGTCTCTCTTTCCCTTTGACTTCTCAAATCACAGTATTTTACATTTCTATACTTAACTTCCATACTTAAATTTCCGATATAAAATCTTGGACTGTTTGGTTTGTTATAAAGAAGCGACATCACTAAGTGGGAAGCAAAATGTTAATACTATTTATAGTATTAACAATAATAATGTATTATTATTTTGGCAACTATGTTAGTCTTTCATATTTAGCAACGACATTCAATAAATATCATCTTCTATCTTTTAGTAGATTTGTTGATTATCAAAAAATTAACTGGGTATATGACTCAGGAGGCTGCAGTTTATGGATAAAATTGTATATACCTTTTCTCTCTCTGTTTTTTCCTCCTGTTCTTGACAATAGACATTTTCTCATTCCAGTTCTCCCAGCCTGTCCTCCCACCTGAATTCACTCTCTTTCTGTTTCAAACATTTCTTCCTTGTTGATGTTAGATGAAAAAGTATTTAGTATTTTACAGCTAAATCTAAAATTTTAGTGGTATTATATGATATTAAATAAAAGTTTTAGTGGTCTCTCGGTACATTGAAGTTTTATGCCTTCCATACTGACAATTTAAATATTAAACTTGTCAGTTACTTTTATTATTATTTTTATTTCTCTATCATTATATTCATGTAATGTATGGCTATGATTACATGGATTTGGTTGATTTTGTAATTCCGAATAAGCTTTACTTTCCTCAGATAAACTCCATATGATCAAGATATAATTTCCTTCTTATAAGTTGCTAGATTTGAAATGTTAATACCCTTTAAAGATATTCCCACTCATGTTCATGAGGGATAATACCATATTTTTTTGCTGATGCTTTGTTTTTCTATTTGCTACCATCACAACAAGCTTGAATGAAATATGCTTCAAATGTAAAAAAAAAAGAGAGAGAGAAAAGAATGGATTCTAAGAGATAACAACAAAACATAACAAAATATAATGTAATCACATCAAAATTGTACAGGGCAAGCCATCAGAAGAAAAGGAGCTGAAGATCAGGGGCAAAAGTCAAAGATCTACTTATTCACTCACCCCATAATGGTACTAATCTGAAAGACATAATGTATATGAAGAAAACCTGGTATAAACCCATGCAGGTCCTGTATCTGCTACCCCAGTCTCTGTGATTTCACATCCACTTTGGTTAGTTGATTTAGAGAGTGTTTACTGATTCTGATCATCCCTTCTGTCTCCTATTGTCCTTCAACTTCTTCTATGGAGTTCCTTGAGCTAGGAGGCCACAGTTTTGATGGAGTTATCCCGTTTAGAGTCATGTGTTCCAAAGTCTCACCATCTCCATGTAATGTCTGTCTGTGGTTTTAAGTATCTATACTCATATAGTAGGAATAAGCACTGATTTATGAGGACAGCAGAATATCATTCAGAATTATTCTACCATTTTAAAAAAATAGACTATCAGCATTTGATTTTACTTTATGCTATCCATCTCTGGTTCTTAGTCACCAAAGCAGTGTCAGATATGTGCTCCATCTTGTGGTGTCAAACAAAGTTAAAAAAAAATCATTGGTTGACTACTCCCATAAGCACTGTGCCATGATGGCCCTAGAATATTCTGCAGTAAGAAAGCATTGTAGATCAAAATTTTCATGGCTGGTTTGATATATAAACTTCTCTCTTGATAACCTGCAGAGTATTTTCCTATACCATAGACACTAGATCATAGTAGTGTAGGGTATATATAGACACTAGCTTGACCTCTTCGTGTTCAATAAATTGTGTAGGTTTTTGTTTTCAGAATTTAACCAGTTCTATCAGTTTGTGGAGAGCAACCTATAGTCTTGACAAAAGCCTAAGGCAGTAAGGGATTTCGATGTTACTCCTTTGCCCAACAACTAAATTAGATGTAACCCAGTCCTGATATTGGAAGTTTCATTTGTTAAAATAGATGGCTAACTGGTACTCTGTTCTTCTCATTATGTGAAGACTTCATTAGAATTGCCTTCATACATTTTAGGAAATTTCCACTGTACTGGGTTTCTATACCATATCTCAAATGCCCCATAATTCTAGCTGTCTCTCCTTACATTTCTTTCTCCTCCCCACCTCATCCTATTTTTTCAAGTCCCTAGTTGACCCCAAAAGTCTGTTACTCCAAGTGCTTGCTTTAGTTCTTTCTTCTATGACTAACCTCTCTAAATTTACAGATTGTGGTGTCATAATCTTTTACTTAATGGTAAATATCTACATATAAGCAAATACACACCATATTTATCTTTCAAGGTTTTAGTTACTTTACTCAGGATAATTTTTTTCTCTAATTCCATCCATTTGCCTATACATTTCATGATGTCACCTTTTAACAACTTGGCAATACTTCATTATATAAATGTTTCACACTTTATCCATTCTTTTATTGAGGGACATCTATGTTGTTTCCAATTTCTGTCCATTTTGAGGACAGAAGCAATGAAACCGATTAAGCAATTATTCTTCTTTGAAGTGAAGCATTCTTTGAATATATGCTCTATATTGGTAAAACTGGATCTTGAGCTAGCTCAATACACATTTGTCTGAAGGACTACAATATTGATTTTCATAGAGGCTATATAAGTTGCCACTCCTATCAGCACCAGATGAGAATTCTTGATTTCAGGCAATGAATTCCTCATTTAATATGTTTTAATATATGTAGAAAACATACAATAAAAAGGCTTAAAGGTAGGTTTAATTTTATAAAATTTTAATCAATTTTTCATTCTACTTAAATATTAACAATTGAGACAGTTTTTTTAAAAAATCTGTTTAATTAAAGTATTGATTTTCATGTTCTAATCAATGAAATGACATTAAAGAAGTGTGGGGTTTTGGAATGTTATTATAAGAAAATTCTTAGATTAGAGAACTAGTAACATCTAACATATCCTTACTCAATTTTCTTATCATTTATGTGCTATTCGTCTGATTTATTTTATAGAGAAAATGCTAATAAATGGTGTTTATATACATGAAAATGCTGGATAAATTTTGATTTTTCTACTTTCATGGTAACTATGCCAATCTTAAAAACAATATTTATTAATATTTTGTTCAAATATGATTGGCACATGAACAGAAAATGGTAAAAATAAGAACTTGCTTTCTGTAAAAAATATAGAAATACCTAGAAGAAACTGATCTATCAAAATTACTATTTTGTGAAATGTCAAATATTGAATTATATTATATCTTCTAAAGAAGTAATGTGCCCTGTAAAATAGTTTATCTGTAGTCTGCTGTTTATGGGAAATAGTGTACATTAATTTTGTAAAATGGAGAAGTTGCTGAGGAATGTTTCTTGACATTTGCATCAGAGTCATAATGAATGAAATAGCCTCATCTTTTGAGGTCTGCATTATTTCAGGAGTATATAAACACCTACTAGAGTATTCATTATTCATATTATTTAGATATTTGACATTAGAATGGATTTAATAAGAACATAATTTATAATGAAGTCTAAGAAAAAATGATGTGATAATCTTATTAGATGATGAAAAAGCCTTTGACAGAATATAATAACCCTTCATGTTAAAAGTCATGGAAATATCAGGATTTCAAGAACCATAACTAAATAAAAGCAATATACATAAAACTAATAGTCACCATCAAACTAAATGGGGACAAACTTGAAGTAATCCCACTAAAATCATGAGACTAGACATGGGTGCCCACTCTCTGCCTATCTATTCAATATAGTACTTGAATCTCTATCCAAAGCAATTAGGCAACAAAAAGATGTTAAAGGAATATAAATTGGAAAGGAAGAATTCAAGATATCACTGCTTGCAAATGAAAGGATAACATCTTTAAGTAATTCTGAAAATCCCACCAGAGAACTCCTACAGCTGATAACAACATCAGCAAAGTGGATGGATATAAAATTAACTTAAACAAATTAGTAGCCTCCCTCAAGTCAAACAATAAATGGGCTGAGAAAGAACTTAGGGAAAGAACACCCTTCACAATAGTCACAAATAATATAAAATATCTTGATGTGACTTTAACCAATTAAGTGGATGATCTGTATAAGAACTTCAAGTTTCTGACAAAAGAAGTCTAAAACCTCAGAAGATGGAACATTTACAAAATGGAGTACTACTAAGCTATTAAAATCAATGACTTCATGAAATTTATAGGCAAATGGATGGAACTAGGAACTATCATCCTGAGTGAGGTAACCCAGTTACAAAAGAACACACATGGTATTTTCTCACTGATAAGTTTATATTAGCCCAATAGTTTGGAATACACAAACCTTATGAAGCTGAAGAAGGAAGAAGACCAAAGTGTGGATGCTTCAGTTCTACTTAGATGAAGGAACCCAATAATTTTGGGAAGTAGAGGGAGGGAGATATCTGAGATGGTGAGAGGAGGGGGATGATAAAAGAAGGGACAGTATCAGATGTAGGAAGAGATAGGGAAAAGTACTGAGAGTCAGGAAATTAAACAGAGGAGTTTAGCAGTGGAGGATGGTAAACTGGAGGTAGCCACTAGAAAGTCCTTGATGCCAAAGAAGAAAGAGGTCCCCAGGACTCAATGAAGATGACATTAGCTAAAATACCCAACTCAGGGGAGATAGATCCTTTTGAGACCATAACCAGTGGATAGGCAGACCTCCTGGTTAAGGAATAGTTCTACCCACGCATCCTAAAAAATTTAACCCAGAATTGTTCCTGTCTCAAGAAAATACATGGACTAAGAGTTTCGCAGAGACTGAAGGAAAGGCCATCCACATACTGCCCCACCTAGAGATCCATCCCATTTGTAGATACCAAACCCAGACACTATTTTTGATGCCAAGAAGTACTTGCTGACAGGAGTTGGGTAAGATCCCCAAGAGACTCTGAAAGAGCATGACTAATACAGATGCGGATGCTCACAGCCAAAAATAGGCCTGAGCATGGAGACCCCAAGAGAAGATTTAGTGGAAAGACTGAAGGAGATAAAGAGGATTGCAACCCCATAGGAAGAACAATGATATCAGATAACCGGATCCCAGAGCTCCCAGGGACTAAACCTCCAATTAAAGAATGCACATGGGGGAACCTCTATGGCTCCAGCTGCATATAGAGCAGAGATTTGCTTTATTTGATATCAAAGGGAGGAGAGACCCTCAGTCTTGGGGAGACACAATGCCCCAACATAGGTGGTTGCTAGAGTGGTGAAGTGGTAGTGGGTAGGGGGATCGCCCTCATACAGGCAGGAGGAGGTAAAAGGAGATAGGGACCTTGCAGAGGGGAAACTGGGAAGGGAGACATTTGAAATGTATACAAATAAAATAACCAATTAAAAAAACTACATCATGAAATTTGCTGACAAGTTGATGGAAGTAGAAAATATCATCATGTGTGAGGTAATCCTAACTCAGAAATACATATATGGTGTCATAAAGTACAAGACAATCAGGCTACAATTCACAGAGTTGAAAATAGTAAATACCAAGGAAGCTCCAAGGCAAGATGTTTGAATAACACTCAGAAGGGGAAATAAAATAGACATCTGAAGTAAATGAATGGAGGGGAGACGGATAGAGAGGCAGGGATCTGGAGTAGAGAATGAGGAAAGCTGGAAGAGAGGACAGAAATGTGTTTGGGAGGGCATCTTTGTGATTTGTGAGACTTACCAGACTCTATGGAGGGTGACCTGGTGGAGATCTCTACCAAAGGAGGATATGGAGCCTGAAGAGGCCATCTCCTATAGCCATGTGGGACTTCTAGTGGAGGAGGGTGCAACAACCTACCCAGAATCCTTCAGCTCAAAATTATTCTTAATTATAAAAAGTGCAGGGATAAAAGATGGAACAGAAATCAAAGGAATGGACAGGCAATGATTGGCGAAACTTGAGAACTGCCCATGGGATAGCCAACCCCCAACATTATTAATATTCTGCTATGCTTTCAGACATGAGCCTAGAATAACAGTCCTCTGTGAGGCTTCATCCAGCAGCAGATGGAAGCAGATGCAGGGACCCTGTGGCAAACAATAGTGAAGCTCAGGGAGTTTATGGAAGGTAGGAAGCAGGACTATGGGAACTAGAGGGATCAAGGACACTGTAAGAAGAACTATAGAGTAATCTAACCTGGGCCAATGGGTGCTCACAGGGACTAAAGAACTAACCAAAGAGCATGCATAGGCTGGATCTAGTTCTATGTACTCCTGCTGACACACACATACACACACACACACACACACACACACACACACACACGCGCGCGCGCGCACGCGCACGCACAGGCACAGAAGTAGCAATTGTGCAGCTTATTCTTTAGAATAGGAGCTTTCTCTGACTCTGTTGTCAGACTTTGGATCCTATTTCCATAACTGGGCAGCCTTGTCTGGCCTCAATGGGAAAGGATGCACTTCGTCATGCTGTGAATTGGTGTATCAGGGTGTGTTGGTATTCTTGGAATTGTTTCCTCTTCTCTAAGAAAAAGTGGA
Source organism: Rattus norvegicus (assembly GCF_021556685.1). NCBI lineage: Eukaryota > Metazoa > Chordata > Mammalia > Rodentia > Muridae > Rattus > Rattus norvegicus. The sequence goes on along the minus strand of NC_141537.1, from coordinate 23,909,766 downwards.
TGGGGGAATGGTGGAGGGCGTATAATGGTAGGATTGAGAGGAGAGGTAGGAAGGGGCAGCAACCAGGCTTTGAAGTGAATAAATAAATAAATACACAAATAAATAAACAAACAAATGAAAAAACTAAGGATTTTAAAATGGGGTTTGCTTAGGCCTGTCTAAAATGTGATCTATCATGTTTCCTATGGGATAATATTTCTATAACATGATATTCAATATTTCAAGTACAATTGATATATTTGGCAATATTTTAGAAGCTAATTTTGTAATTATATTGATAAGGGTTTAATACTAAACTCCAGAAACACTTGAGAGAATCTACTTGAGAGGAAAATTATGAATTAATTGTGAGGTCTACTTCTGTAACATGTCATTTGGAAACCCATTAAGAGTCAATTATGTGACCAGATAAAATACGTATGCCATTGGCTTTAGGTACTGTAAATACTAAATTAAAGAGTCTTTATGTATTTCAATTGAATTTAAGCCAAAACTGTGATTTCTGCTTTCCATCAGTAAATTTCTGTGACTTTACACTTGTTGATTTTCAAAAAATCCAGATGGGCCACATTACCATTCGGTTTCTTTGAGATATATAAAGAAAAATCTTGCTTTCCAGAAAGGTACAATTTTACACTGCTATGTGTACTGTGAGATCCTTAAGCTTTTAACTGAATTTGACCTATTTGAAACAGAACATTTTATTCTGTTTTCAGACAAGAATTGTTATGACTCATAGTGCTGGCCAATGTGCAACTAATTAATGGGACCTAACATAAACACACAATCCAATTAATCATAATGCCATCTTAAATATGTGAATTAGATCCTTTTGATAGTCTAGAGGGACAATATGAACTTTCACTTATTCTTTTGGATATGGTAATGATTTTGACTCAATCCATCCTCAACTAATTTTTAATTCTATGAGACCAGCGTTTTTCATGTACATATTAATCATTGGGAATCATAGACTATAGTAACTACAGCTTTTACTGAACGTCTAAATTTGTTTTCAGTTTACTTGCCTATGATCAATGCTCAATGTACATTTTGACTTTTTAACCTATACAATCTATAGGCAGTTGTGTTGTCAAACCAAACTCCTAAAATGTAAGTTCACAATAGTTTTCATATCACCCTAGGTTTTAAGAGGAGTAGATTCAATATAAAACATCAGGAAAGACAAAAATGGTATCAGTTTTCTGGTAGAAAAACAATATCTGATACATGTTGCAAACCTTTGTATGTGAGGGGAGTATACAGAGGATGATAGCCAGAGTGCTGTGCTTGAACCATAACCTAATACAAAGCCAAATGATGCAAGTGTCTGAACATAACTGAAGAGATTTATCTCATGCAAAAAGGTTTAATGCTATCACATTTGTCATTATTTAAAAATGTATTTTATGAAAAATACAGTCAGAAACAGAATGTAATTAATATAAACCTTGGAAGACAGGAATGCTCCAGAATTCTGCCATGAGATATGCATTTGAAACACGTATTTTTAGATCAATAATTCTAGTTATAGTCACAGCAAGAGGTTTAGTTCTGGTGAAAGCTAGTGATACAGCTACCTTGCCTGCAGCCAGCATCCCCAAATGGCTACAATATCAGACGGCAGTCTAGGAGGCACCCCATTACAAACTTTATACAGGTAATTGTCTCCACACTACCTCCTAGTGTGTTATTTTCTTTTTCTTTTTCCCGTCCACAGTTTTCTTCATTGTTTATATGTTTCTGAAAATAAGTGTCAATAAGAACTATTTGTCAGTAGAAGATGATTAATTTAAAATGTGTCAGTCTTGAATAGCAAAATATAAATCATTAGGTGATGTTTAGTGATTCTATTTCAAAATATTACCAAGAAGAAATATTGGCTGAGGCAGGATGATCCATGATTTTAATCCCAACACTCAGGAGAAGAGGCAGATAGATTTCTAAGTTCAAGAACAACTTAGTCTACAGAATGAGTTCAGGACAGCAAAGACAACACAAAGAAACGCTCTTGAATAACCAGGAAGAGGAGGAAGAAGAGAAAGAAGACAAGAAGCAGCAGTAGCATAGGTCATTGCCAGGGGTATTTGGTTACTTTCCATAATGCAACCATAAAGCACTTCTGCAAGGCATTTTGCATAACAGCAGAGGAAAAAAATTGTCTTCAATATTATCTAGCTATAAAACCTGCAAGACAGACCTGTATGTAAGGTATAATAATGCAACAAAGGTACAAATACATGAGAATAGACAACCACTTTAAAAATGAATCTAAATAAATGCACTGAGATGGAATGAAGACATATATTCAAAATTTGACCAAAAAACTAAGACTAAGATTGGTCTGTCTACCCCTTTCACCTGCAATCTGCAGACAGCAAGGAGATCTGTCGCCAGGGCAACAGGTAAGAACCCTGCCCAAATAATGACGTCAGCTGGGATCATAATGTTAGACATTATCTCCCTTCCAGTCTTCACCTTTGTTGGGGCAAATCAGAATATCTGGCTACCACACCACAGTCTCCTGAACTCTCAGGATATCTGCTGCAGTCAGGCAATAGGTCCCCTAGAGGATCCACTCCAGACAGGGCAACAGTCTGCAGGTCTCCCAGAAGATGTGCTAAAACAAGGAATTCAGGAGATAAGCTCCATACAATGTCACCTAGGACAATTAAAACCTGAGATAACAAAATGGTGAGGAAAGTACAAAGAGATAAAAGCAACAGAAGCCAATATATCTTGGTGCCATCAAAACACAGTTCTTCTACCAAAGCAAGACCAGCAAAACCCACCATATGTGAAAAGCATGATGCTGAAATAAAATCTTATCCCATGAAGCTAATGAAGTTCTTTAAGGTAGATATAAATAACTCACTGAAAGAAATACAGGAAATCATACGCAAATAGATAGAAGCCCTTAAAGTGGAAACAAATAAATTCCTTACAAAATACAGGAAAGCAAAAACAGGTGAAGGAATTGAACAAAGCTATCTAAGACCTAAAATGGAAATAGAAACAATAAAGAAATCAAAAATGGAGGCAACCCTGTAAATGGAAAACCTAGGAAAGAGATCAGGAGCTACAGATACAAGCATCAGCAACAGAATACAAGAGATAGAAGAGAAGGTCTTAGGCATAGAATATATCATAGATAACATTGACAAAAAGGCAAAAGAAAACACAAAGCATTTGGCAAAATGGCCATCTTTACTATATTAATCCTGCCAACCCATTAGCATGGAAGGTCTTTCCATCTTCTGAGATCTTCCTCAATTTCTTTCTTCAGAGACGTGAAGTTCTTGTCATACAGATCTTTCACTTGCTTGGTTAAAGTCACACCAAGATATTTTATATTATTTGGGACTATTGTGAAAGGGGTCATTTCCCTAATTTCTTTCTCAGCTTGTTTATCTTTTGAGTAGAGAAAGGCTACTGATTTGTTTGAGTTAAATTTATATTCCAACATTTTGCTGAAGTTGTTTATCATGTTAAGTAGTTCTCTGGTGGAACTATTGGGGTCACTTGAGCACACTATCATATCATCTGCAAATAGTGATATTTTGACTTCTTCCCTTCTAATTTGTATCACTTTGACCTCCTTTGTTGCCTGATTGCTCTGTCTAGGACTTCGAGTACTATATTGACTAAGTAGGGAGAGAGTGGGCAGCCTTGTCTACTCCCTGATTTTAATGGATTGCTTCAAGTTTCTCTCCATTTAGCTTGATGTTAGGTTCTGGTCTGCTGTATATTGTTTTTACTATGTTTAGATATGGGTCTTGAATTCCTGACAGATTCAATGCAATCCCCATCAAACTTCCTATTCAATTCTTTATAGAGATAGAAAAGGCAATTTTCTAATTCATTTGGAATAACAAAAATCCCAGGATGGCAAAAAAATCTATACTCAACAATAAAAGAACTTCTGAAGGTATCACTACAACTGACTTCAAAGAGTATTCCAGAACAATAGAAATAAAAACTGTATGATATTGGTACAGAGACAGGCAGATTGATCAGTGGAACAGAATTGAAGACCCAGAAATGAACCCACACACCTATGGTCACTTGTTCTTTAACAAAGGAGCTAAAACCATCCGATGGAAGAAAGATAGCATTTTCAACAAATGGTGCTGGTTCAACTGGAGGTCAGCATGTAGAAGAATGCAAATCCATCCATTCTTATCATCATGTACAAAGCTTAAGTACAAGTGCATCAAGGACCTCCACATCAAACCAGATACACTCAAACTAATAGAAGAAAAATTGAGGAAGAGTTATGAACACATGGTCACTGGAGAAAATTTCCTGAACAAAACACCAATGTCTTATGCTCTAAGATCAAGAATCAACAAATGGGACCTCATAAAACAGCACAGCTTCTGTAAGGAAAAGACACTGTCATTAGGAAAAAGGGCAACCAAAAGAATGGGAAAGATCTTTAACAATCCTACATCTGATAGAGGGCTAATATCCAAAATATACAAAGAACTCAAGAGGTTATTCTCCAGAGAGCCAAATAACTCTATTAAAAATGGATTACCAAGCTAAACAAAGCATTCTCAGCTGAGGATTATCAAATGTCCAAAAAGCACCTAAAGAAATGTTCAACATCCTTAGTCATCAGAGAAATGCAAATCAAAACAATCCTGAGATTTCATCTCACATCAGTCAGAATGGCTAAGATAAAAACTCAGCTGACAATAGATGCTGACTAGGTTGTGGAGAAAGATGAACACTCCTCCATTGTTTGGATTGCAAACTGGTACAACCACTCTGAAAATCAGTCTGGAGGCTCCTCAGAAAATTGGACATTGTACTACTTAAGGACCCAGCTATCCTTCTCCTAGGCATATACCCAAAAGATGTTCCAATATACAACAAAGACACATGCTCCATTATATTCATAGCAGCCTTATTTATAATAGCCAGAAGCTGAAGAGAAGCCAGATGCCCTTCAACAGAGGAATGAATTTAAAAAATGTAGTACATATTCACAATGGAGTACTACTCAGCTATCAAAAACAATGAATTCATGAAATTCATAGGCGAATGGAATGAACTAAAAAATATCATCCCGAGTGAGGTAACTCAGTCACAGAAAAACACACTTAGTATGCACTCATTGATAAGTGGACATTAGCCAAAAAGATTAAATTACCCAAGATGCAATCCACAGACCACAGGAAGCTCAAAAAGAAGGCTGACCAAAATGTGGATGCTCTCACCTCTTCTTAAAAGGGGAAAAAAAAGATCCATAGGAGGGGATATAGAAGCAAATTTTAGAGCAGAGACTCAAGGGACGGCTGTATATATGCATACATATACAGCCACCAAAACTAGATAAGATTGATGAAACTAAAAAATGCATGCTAAAAGGAACCAGATATGGATCTCTTCTGAGAGACATTCAGAGCATGTCAAATACAGAGGTCAATGCTAGCAGAATACCACTGTCCTGAGAAACCCTTGGGAGGGGGAATTAGAGGAAGTATTGAAGGAGTTGAAGGAGCTTGCAACACCATAAAAACAACAATGCCAACCAACCAGAGCTTTCAGGGACTAAACCACTACTGAAAGACTATACATGGACTGACCCAGGGCTCCAATTGCATATGTAGCAGAGAATAGCCTTGTTCGGGCACCAGTGAAGGGGAAGCCCTTGTTCCTGTCAAGATTGAACCCCCAGTGCAGGGGAATATGGGGGTGCAATAAAGGGGATGTATGTGGGGAATACCGGTATGGGAGAGGGGGAGAGGAGGGAATGGGAGCCTATGGACAGGAAATCAGGAAGTGGAATAACATTTGATGTGTAAGTAAAGAAATATATCCAATAAAAAATTTTAAAAAAAGAAAATGCAAAGCATAAAACACTCCTAAATATTCAGGAAATGCAGAATAGACTGTAAAGACCAAACCTATAATAGGAATAGAAGGAGACTTTGGCAAATAAAGAAATGCATGGCCATAAATGTACAAGTTGCCTAGAAAACACCAAATAGATTGGACCAGAAAAAATAATTCGTTTCCTCATGTAATAATCAAGACACTAAGTGCACAAATAAAAAATGTAAAAGCAGTAACGGGGAAAGGACAAAAGACATACAGAGGCAGACTGATCAGTAGTCATTGGTGTTCTTTGAGGAAATTTTCCACAATGTCCACGTGTTAGAGGCTCTTCCCCAATTTAGCTGCTATTAGTTTCAGTGTATCTGGTTTTTGGTGGGTCCTTCATCTACTTGGACTTGTGCTTTCTACAGGACAATAAGAATTGATGAATTTATATCCTTCTACATGCTGCAGTTGAACCAGCACCATTTGCTGAAAATGCTCTTTTTCCACTGGATGGTTTTGGCTCCTTGTCAAAGATCAAGTGACCATAGGTGTGAGTTCATTTCTGGGTTTTCACTTCTATTCTGTTGATCTACCTGCCTATCTCTGTACCAATACCATATAATTTACATCACTATTTCTCTGTAATCAGTTTGTGGTCAAGGGCGGTGATTCCCCCAGAAATTATTTTGTTGTTGAGAGTTTTCACCATCCTGGGTTTGTTTTTTGTTTGTTTGTTTGTTTTTGTTTTGCTTTGTTATAAAAAATGAATTTGCAAATTGCTCTTTGTAACTCTATGAAGTATTGAGTTGGAATTTTGATGGGGATTGCACTGAATCTGTAGATTAGATTGCTTTTTACACAATGACCATTTTTACTATATTAATCCTGCCAATCCATGAGCATGGGAGATCTTTCCATTTTCTGAGATCTTCAATTTCTTTCTTCAGAGACTTGAAGTTCTTGTCACACACATGTTTCATTGGCTTGGTTAGAATCACACTGAAGTATTTGATAATATTTGTGACTACTGATAAGTGTGTCATTTTACCTAGCTCCTTTCTCAGACTCTATCTTTTGAGTAGACGGAGGCTACTGATTTGTTTGAATTAATTTTATATCCAACCACTTGGCTGAAGTTATTTGTCAAGTTTAGTAGTTCTCTGGTCAAACCCTTGGGGTCACTTAAGTATACTGTCATATCTTCTGCAAACAGTGATATCTTGACTTGCTTCTTTCTTATTTGTAACCCTTTGACCTCCCTTTGTTGTCTGATTGCTCTAGCCAAGACTTAGAGTACTATATTGAATAAGTAGGTGCAGAGGGGGCAGTCTCGTCTAGTCTTTTATTTTATTGGGATTGTATCAAGTTTCTCTTCATTTAGTTTAATGTTAGCTACTGCTTTGCTGTATATTGCTTTTACTATGTTTATGTATGGGCCTTGAATTCCTGATCTTTCCAAGACTTTTAACATGAAGGGGTGTTGAATTTTGTCAAATATTTTCTCAGCATCTAATTAGATGATCATGTGTTTTTTTTCTTTGAGTTTTTTATATGGTGTATTACTTTGGTAGATTTCCACATAATGAACCATCCTTGCATCCCTGGGATGAAGGTACTTGATCATGATGAATGATCATTTTTACGTGTTCTTGGATTAGGTTTGTGAGAATTTTATTGAGTATTTTTGAGTCAATATTCATAAGGAAAATTGGTCTCAAATTCTCTTTCTTTGTTGGGTCTTTGTGTGGTTTAGGTATAAACTTTATTGTGACTTTATATTTTGTGGAATAGTTTGTACAGTATTGGTATTAGGTCCTCTATGAATGTCTGATAGAATTCTCCCTAAATTGATCTGGTGCGGTTTTTTTGCTTGGGAAACTTTTAATAACTGCTTCTATTTCTTTAAGATGTATGGTACTGTTTAGATCATTTATCTGATCCTGATTTAACTTTGGTATTTGGTATCTGTCTAAAAAATTCTTCCTTTCATCCATATTTTCCAGTTTTGATGAATATAGGCATTTGTAGCAGGATCTGAGGATTTTTTTTAAATTTCTTCAGTTCCTGTTGTTATGTCTCACTTTTCTTTTCTGATTTGTTAATTTGGACAAACTGTCTGTGCCCTCTATTTTGGCAGGCTAAGGGTTGATCTATCTTGTTGATTTTCTCAAAGAGCCAGCACCTTTGATGAATATGAAGTGTCCTTATCTTTTTTGATAACTTTTGGTTGAAAGTTGATTTTATTTGATATTAGAATGGCTACTCCATCTTGTTTCTTGCGACCATTTGCTTGCAAAATAGTTTTCCAGCCTTTTACTCTGAGGTTGTTTCTGTCTTTGTCAATGACGTGTGTTTCCAGTATGCTGCAAATTGCTGTGTCCTCATAACCTATTCAGTCTGTTAGTCTATGTCTTTTTATTGGTGAAATGAGTCCATTGATGTTAAGAGATATCAAAGAATAGTGATTGTTGTTTCCTGTCATTTTTGTTATTAAAGGTTGTTTCTGTGGCTCCCTTCTTTTGTGTTTGTAGCAAGAAGATTACTTTCTTGCTTTTTCTAGGGTTTAGTTTCCATCTTTGTGGTGGAGTTTTCTATCTGTTACCATTTGTATGGCTGGAATTGTTTAAAGATACTGTGCAAATTTGGTTTTACATGGAATATCTTGTTTTCTCCATCTATGTTAGTTGAAAGTTTTGCTGGATGTAGTAGCCTGGGCTGGCATTTATCTTCACTTAGGATCTGTATGCCATCTGCCCTGAATTTTCTGGCTTTCGTGGTCACTGATAAGAAATCTCATGTAATTCTGATAGGTCTGCCTTTGTATGTTACTTGACATTTTTCTCTTAGTACTTTTAATATTCTTTCTTTGTTTTTGTGCATTTGGTGTTTTGACTATTATATGAGGGAAGGAATTTCTTTTCTGGTCCAATCTATTTGGAGTTCTGTAGGCTTCTTGTACAGTTATGAGCATCTCTTCCTTTAGTTAGGGAAGTCTTCTTTTGTAATTTTGTTGAAGAAATTTACTTGCTCTTTAATTTGGGAGTCTTTGCTCTCTTCTATACCTATTATCCTTAGGTTTGACCTTTTCATTGTGTCCTAGGTTTCCTGGATATTTGGGGATAGCAGCTTTTTCTGTTTTACATTTTCTTTGATGGTTGTGTCAATGTTTTCTATGGTATCTTCTGCCTCTGAGATTCTCTCTTCTATCACTTGTATTCTGTTGGTGATGCTCATGTCTATGACTCCTGATCGCTTTCCTATGCTTTTTTCTCTCCAAGGTTGTCTCTCTTTGTAATTTCTTTATTGTTTCTATTTCCCTTTTAAGATTCTTGATGGTTTTGTTCAGTTCCTTCACCTGTTTTGTTGTGCTTTCCTGTAATTTTTAAGGGATATTTGTGTTTCATCTTTAAGGTCTTCTGCTTGTTTACCTGTGCTGTCCTGTATTTCTTTATGTGAGTTATTTTTGTCCTTCTTAAAGTACTTTATCATCCTCATGAGATGTGGTTTCAAATCCAAATCTTGTTTTTTTTGGTGTATTAGGCTATCCTGTATTTGCTTTGGTGCCAGAACTGTGATCTGATAATGCCAAGAACTTGGTTTCATTTGCTTAGGTTCCTGTGCTTGCCTCTTGCCATCTGGTTGTCTCTGGTGTTAGTTGGTCTTCCTGTCTCTGACAGTGGTTTGATCCTCCTGTAAGCTTTCTTGTCATCAGTTCGGGACACTGGTTTCACCCATTGGTTTCTGGGTACAGAGATCTGTGTCACTGGGTCAGTTCTGGGAGTAGGTAGAGACAGGGAGGCTCCTGTTCGATACTGCTCTGGGTTCCTGTGTCATGAGGGCTCTAGGCAGTTCCCTAGAGGCAGAAGTGGTTGTCTTACCTCTGCTATCATGTGTGTCAGAGCTCTTAGAATCTAGGTGCAGTTAGAGACCTGAAGGATCCTGTCCCTGACTGCTACTAGGCTCCTGTGTCCAGAGGGTTCTAGGTGGGTTCCTCCTTGGACAGGAATGTGAGCAGAAGTGGAGGTCTCCCCTGATCTCTCAGTATTATCCTCCACAGTTCTGAAAGTCGAGTTTCCCTCCCCCTACAGGATTTGGGTACAGAGAACTGTGGGACAGGGTCAGCTCCGAGCAAGGGCAAAAACCAGAAGATCCAATTAGTTTTATCATTGTCCTATTGGTTTTCCTCTGTTGAGTTTACTTGTCTAGCACTGTTTTCAAATGACAAAGGTTGGTAAACTTAAAATTTGTGTCTTTCAAACTAAGTTCTTGATGTGCTTCTCTGTATGGTAATTCCATCAGCTGATAACTCAGATGAGAACTGAGTGAAGTGCAGTTTTTATTTCTTCTCAATGTTCTTGAGATGCAACTGTTTTTGTGTAATTTCCCTGTTGGACATAGTATCCCTGTGATTAATAATGTGGCTTCAAATGGCAACTGTAGAAGCAAAGATGTTCCTAATAGATGATTTTTGATGTCTCTATCAAAACTAGGACTTGACACTCATGATAACATTTTTCTGATTTGGATTTTTCAACTCTGTAGCAAAGTAAAGGGGATCTAATTTCATGTAGGCAATATGGTTTGCTTTAGAGAGCAACAAAGTGAAAGCATTGGCTAAGTATAGAAAGCTTTAAATAGGGATCAGAGCAGGTTTGTCAGGAGACAAGAATATAGAAGAGGACTCAGCAAAAACAACAGTAGTATATAAAGACAATTGAATCCAAATATCTCACAACTGAATAGAAATATAATTTGTGGTGTAATACTTGTTATGTGTAAGATATAGGAGACTAAAGAATTAAATGGAGGTGAGGGCAGGAGGATAGGGAGAATAATTAATAATGGGTGGGTTAACCAATACTAAGTGTGCATGAAAAAACTGTAGAAATCAACTAACTAATAAGCTAATCTCTAAATAGTTTTAAAAAATTAAATGGAAATTCTGTGCATTCATGGGACTATGCAGATATGTGTTTACTCAATGACTGTCACAGGTCAAGGCACAAGATGCCTCCCTATAATTTATTGGTCAGGCAGTACCAGGAAGTCTCCAAATCAACACAGGTTACCATTCACCTTAGCTATAAGGAAAGACTTTTCTGCTGAAAATACTATGCACTTTTGCTGCAGGACTTAAGATAAATTTAATCTCTATCTCACATGGAAATTCCTCTTTTTTGCATAGTTTTTATGTCACTTTGTAGGATGTTGAGGAAAAAAAAGACATCAATAGTGTGATCTAGTACTGGACACTGCTGCATGATGTAATAACCATCACAGATACAATATTGACTTGATTGTTATGAGTGGATTACTCGCTTCTGATTTGATTTGGAATCTTTGCATGAGGAAATTTCATCCCTAATTCTGTAATCTATATTCTAGTATAGAATATGCTATAAGTATTTTGCTAATTGCCTGAGTTGTCAAGTTGTAGGCATAAATTTTTGGGGTCCTACTTTTAGAGGGTTTTAGAGGATTCAACTTCTCATCTAACCCACCACCTAACAGAGGTAGTAGGAAAAAATGTTACTAGGATATAGGAGAAGTGGACCTGTTAGACAATGGTTCTTTGGGGCAAGCTTGATCTTTGGTAGCAGTTCAGTCCCATATCAAATATCAAACATAATTCAGTAGACACAGACCAGTTCTCTAGGCAGGCAGACACCAGCTACAAACCAGTGGCTCTATTCCAGTCCTTTTAACAAACAGACATCAGACATGAGCCAGCAACCATAGTTCAGTCCTGAGGAAACCAGCATGCTCACTAATTAGATTGAGATGAGGCTGCAGAAGTGGCAAGCTGCCTCAGGAACCTCATGAACAGTTAGTTCTTGGGCGTGCTTCTCTCAATGGTGGAGTTATCACAAGTTAAGCTCAATAAAACTATGTAGGGTGAACTAATTCATGTGTATCATTAGTGAAGAATAGCAAGGCAGAGAAAACCAAACCATGACTCAGTACCTATCTCCCACTGACTGTGGGTTCACATTTATTTTCCTTCGTCCTGGGTCCTTTCAGATGTTTGCTTTATCAAATCATCATTTCACCTGTGTCTGCTTCAGGAAAATATTCTTTCGCAATTTTGTGAGACATTCTTTCATCAACGTGTCCCAACAAACGATTATTTGACATAACTAACTTTCCAAAGAACTAGAAGTTTCCATTTCAGTAAAATTGCCTTCTCAATAAACTCATAGATATGGACTGTTCTTAAACTTTGTCAGATAAACTTTTCTTTTCATGTGAAGCAATGAATGAAAGATGAGATGCTTCAGGTCAAAGTGCAGAGAAACACAGACTGAGCACTCAGGAATAAATGAAGCATGGTAGTTAACACTCCCACCCCCAGATCTTAACCAAGGCTCTTGAAACACTGTTGAAGAGAAAAGAGAAAAATGAAGGATTGTTAGGGTGGAGAGGAGTGCTAAGAAATGCTGTTTTCTGAAAATGACATGACTCTCACACTCATGAACTGAGAAGAGTTGTTACATGCACTAGACTTGCACAAAACACAGCAAGTCTAATCTGAGCATAGATTAGGAGGGTGTCCCTTACTTGGAGAACTGTTCATAATTTTGAGTTGCTAGGAAAACAAGTATAATTCTCTTCTGAGCATGTGTCCACTGGTAGGTTTACCATAGTTTAGTACACTGAGTAATCAGAATAACCAGCAAGTGATGAGCATGAGTTATCCCATAGCAGCCATGTTGCTATTAAAATAGTAGACACATTTCTCCTGGGAGATTGTTATTTTATCATGCAGATTACAGTTCTAGGTAAGACCACTGATATCTATTCTCCACAGCAGCCTGCCTATTACCTTCTGGCACTAGGAAATATAGTCAGCAGGGAAGAATTTTTCATGTGAAATTCAGATTGATTTCTCTGTCTCCTGTAGCAAAATTATGTGGTACATTCTGCAATAGGGTCTTACTATGTTATTATGGACTTAGTGAGTTATCAGAGAGACAGTAAGTAGACAGGATGTGCTCTCTCTCTCTCTCTCTCTCTCTCTCGTTCTCTTTCCTTTCTCTCTTTATTTCTTTTATTATTTCTTTTATTTCTTCCTTTTTCCTCTTACTCTTTTTCAAAGGAATAATAAAGACAAAGATTTGAAACAAGCCCAACAATTATAAAATATGTCTAAATATAACAGTAACAGTTGTAACATCACAACTTCAAAAATAAGCCTGTGAATGCCATAGAAATTGAGAGATTTGATAGAATGCTGAATTAATGGTAATACCACCATGGTTGACTCTCATCCAATCCCAGTAATAAGATTTAGTAGGAAGAAATTTTTCCAATTTTATCCGAAAATGAACCAGGAATGAGTTGTTCTCTATTTTTAAGCAATCAATCAATCAATCAATCAATCAATAAATAAATAAATAAATAAATGGAGAGATATGAAGCACACTCGGAAACTTACATATAATTTTATATAATTTTGTGAAAAAAATTGCACTGCAGAACTTGAAATGATTAAGAAGAAAAATAACAGCAAGTCCATGAGGAAGACTGCTATGGCCTTTCCTAGACCACGTGTAAGAAATACACACACACACACACACACACACACACACACACACACACACACACACACACCAGTCTACAGTGAATTGCATGTCAGCCGAGTGGATGTTTCCTAGTGGCACTTTAACTATTTACAAGGCTTTAGTTGCAAAAATGATTGTCCAAGTGCTCGTCAAATTTGCATTGGCTTTTTTGCTATGTGTTTTGCTGTGTTATTGCCATAACACAGATGATGAAAACACAGTGTCTATGTTTAAATAATCAGAATGACATTATAAAAATGGATAAAAGCCAAGAAATTTCGAATTCTAAAAGCTTAGCCTGGTCTAACATATTTAATGTTTTCTCAAGTTCTATAAATTGATGGAAGGAAAAATTCAGTTTTCTAAGCATAACCATGAAAACTCTGTTACCAATTTCATAAATCCAAAGATATTTATAGTAGCCAGACTCTTAAATTAGCCTAACCAAGCAGTTACTATAGATTGAATTTGCCTGAACTCTGTTGCTTTTTAGATATGACCTTGAGAAATTACTGAACTTCTCAATTTTCCATCCTTCAGAAGGTGACTTTAAAAAGCTCTCATTTGATTCAATATATTACTAGAGATAAGGAAGCAAGTTGTACTAAAAGAGGTTTTTTTTAAATTATGACAGCCAATCATAAAATTAAATTATCACTAATACATTAAGGATTTATTCACTGTTATTCACTGTTTCTCCAAGGACATTTGAACTAAATTTGATGTACAAAATGTGTACATAAGCATTTATCTTTCTTCTTTGGGAGTCAGGTATGTAAACATATATTTGGAAGTATACAAGGCAAGGTATTTTATTAGTATAACTTTTGAGATTAAAATTGTTATTTACCAAGACACTGGCTATAAGAAATTAAAGCTTTATTACTAATACCCATATTGAGAAAACATTCATTTACAATGAATACAAATATCTCAGTTTTACTGATTTTAAAACAAAAGTTTTGTAATTAAATCAAACAACTAAAACCAACCTATAAGGTTGATCCATTTATAATTTTAAGCATTCCAAACATTTAGAAGCTTATTTATGGTTTTTTTCTCTTTGTGTAGTATGTGATTATTTGTATTAGATTTGATGAAAATATATACAATATATTCAAGGAATGTTTTCAAAGTTCTTTATGTACTTCTATTTTGTGAAATCCTAATTATATATAAAATGCAATGTAAATATGAAACTCAATGTTACACACAAAACAAACCTTTCAGATTATTATTCAAAGAAGAGCTGATGTCATTGATGTATAAATAAAAAAGATTGCAAGGGAATAGGAAAGGGAAATGGTAAAGGAAGGGTTTAACCAGAGTTCTTGTCTTCTTTAGAAGACAAAGGTATTATAGACAAAGTTGTATAGACACTTCTTAAATTCTGGGCTAAGGTCAAATGAAAAGAGTTAAAGTGAAAGGTACTACTACTGTCAAAATGATGGGAAGCCATGATAGGCCCTACTAAAGGATAGGGCTGTTGGGTGATTCTAGAGATCTGACTTGGTACTTAGATTAGTGTCTGGTTGCTGGAGAGTGGTGAAAGAGATCATGGCATGATGTAGACTGTCAACAGTGGGCCTGTCAGTTTTTCTTCCACATATGAGTGAGCGGCCTGTGTGTTTTCAGGGTCACCATGTGGTTTACCTAAAAGAATTTAGAATAGTGTAGTTATAACCTAATGTGAAACATTATTTTGGGAATATAAATATTAAAACTATTTTATTAACTAATTAAATCATATTTTACATGATACACGTGTTTTTATTGCACATATAAATTTTAGCAGTATAGGAAGTATGAAAATCCAAACTGAAAATACATAACAGATTTGCTTGGTGTCTTTAGCATAGATGTAGCTATTTAGTTGCATATTTACCTATCACTCTCAAGTCCCTTACCTACCCACAGTGCTATAGAATGAAGAGAATACAGAAATAATGGGGTAGAAATTTCAGATTTCCAAAACTGTGTTTTTCTTACTTCCCAATTTATGACTACTGAACTTGCTGTATTAAATTCACAATTTTCTAAAAAGTAATGAAGGTAATTGAAATAGTTTTCTTCTGAAATACATTCAGCTGAGTCAATGTTTCAGCAATGATTCTTGGCCAGTATTCTGAATTATGTAGAAAATAAGGAAGTTGGACAAGTTGAATGGGATAAGCAAGGTTTATTCTGGGGTTTTTAATTCCAGTCTGATCTGTGATGTTTCTAAAGCTTGGCTCACATTCTAAAGATATACCCAAAAATGGCATTAATGACTAATAACTGTAGATTTACACCAACTGTTATTCTTCAAGAAGGGAAACATGCCTCTAACCTGTGGTTTCTAAAATGTATGTATGAAATGTGAAGTAATAGAAATTGAGCCAAAGAACATGTTTCTTATGGTTTCAAGATGCAGTTTTGGGAAAGTTCTTTGACTTTCTAAGGTAACTATATGAAAGCTAAAAGTGCACTAAGGCAAAGAATAAGAAAAGTGGCTGAGAAGAATTAATTGCAGAAACACTTCATTGTCTCAGAATTTGGTATTATGATTGAATATTTGAAATTATATTCATAATTTAAAAGTGAGTCAGAAATAATTATGGTGAGATTACAAACACTATGGATTAATACTAAATGTACTAAATGTAAATGTTTTTATAAGATTCTTTGTGCGTGGTTATACTCATGTTATTTTATTGGAAAAAACATCAATTTTCGAAAATCTGTTCTATTTCATTGTGTATATTTGTACATGTCTTTGTGTGGATATGTCTACATGCATACAGATACCTGTAAAGGTTAGAAAAGGAGTCATAGCACCTAAAAATGGAACTATGGGCAATTGTGAGTCAGAGACATGGATTCTGGGAACCAAATTTAGACACTTAATAAGAATGGTATATTTGGAGTCATCTCTACACCATCCAAATTAAATTTGAAAATTCCCTTTTAGCATGTATTGAGAAAATTACATGTATTTTCCCCTACTATATTATTATAGTGAACATATTTTCATACACATAAAAACATATAAATATATAATATATAATTATATAAAATATAACTATGCTACTCTTTGTGCTAAAATATTTGAATTAATATGTGTATAGATACGTAGAGAGATAAATATATATATGTATATATATGCATAGATATATTAAAGGACACAGTCTGTGCTGATAGAATTAATTTGGTAAGGAACAATAACTCATTACAAAATATACATATAGATGTATATGTGGATATATAAATATAAATAAAATATACACATAAAACTTTCATTATGATGAAAAGTAACACAGCTCAAGAATACCACTTGTTGATGAAATATAATATGCTCAGAGATTTTCTATTTGGAAAAACTGAAACATATGGTAGATAATTTGTGGTGTTATTTTGTTTTCTTTTTCAGATTAGGGATAAACATGACTTGAACATGTCAAAAACAAATTTAAAATAGTTTTTTATATTTAATAGTTTGAACTATATGAACATGTGTTCTTTAAATACTTGAAGATATTGTCTTTAAGAATTGCTAAACATGGATTTATGTTATAGTTGTTTTTATTATTTCCTTTATTACTTCAATACTTATATACATACTTAACTTACTCAAATTATTGTATTTTCTATATGTGAATAAAATTCTAATGTGTATCATTGTAAGTAATACATATTACATCAGAATATTATTGATTTGTATGTATCAACATTTAAGAGTTAAGAATATCTCAAGTATATAGTCCTTTGATTATGACTGTGAGATTTCTGGATATCGTGTTTTGAGATAGGTATCTGTGGTATTATACACCGTTTTAATCTCCTTGGGCTTTCATGGACTTGAAAAGTCTGACAGGATTACAAGGGGCCTTGGTTTGTATGTGATGTGTGTCAGTCTTTCTTTACAGTACCAAGAAAATTCCACAGATAAATCTTTATGAGACAAAATATCTCAAAAAATACCACTAAATTAGTTTTGAGTTGGCAATCTATTGCTAGTCATGGGCCTGCCCTTAAGTGTGCTTTGTATACTGGATACTGGGACAGCATTGGGGAAAGCTAATTTTAAATTATTTTATTTCTCAGCCATCTTCTGAGAATTTGTTACCCACAGTAGATGGAATCCAATATAGACCTACAGATAAATACTGTGGTGTGATTGAAAGATCTTGATACACAGAAAGCTGATTGTATGTCTCCTTTACATCTTTCCCTTCATGCCTCAAATAACTTTACTGAATAGGGGAAAGACATATTGCAAAATCCAGTGGAAATTGAGTACATCAAGGAAATAATGCCTTTAAGACATAATACAGCTGATAGACAAATGAACACAATTGCTATTTGTGACTCAAATGACAAAATTAAATCACATATCCACAATTTTTCTGTGTATTTATAATGAAAAAAGACAGATAATCATTTAATTACTTGTCTCTAAGCCGCATATAGCTGCTCTACCACATGACAAGTTGGAATAAAAGGAAACAAAATTTCAAGCACTTATAAGGTAGAGAATTTCCCTTTTATTGTCCTATCTATTTAGTGATTTTAATGCTTTCTGTACCTTGATTAACACCTCTTTCTTTAGATTAGAAAAAACTTTCTTCTCTAATTTCTACAAATCATTTCAGTTACATCGTAAGAAAAAACTATAGTATGTATTATCAACACATAATTTGGATACAAAATTATCTCATATTCCTTTTGACGTAAAAGTTGTGTTTTTGCATTGACAATATTATATATTGGAATTTTCTTAAAGATTGTGCAGTTGTATTTTTGTCATTAGATGAAACTATTGATTTTTATATTTAATGCTTCACTATAACCATATTACACAGGTAAGCACTTTTTTGGTAATTAGTTTGTCATATTTCCTTTAACTAGAGACTTCAATCTTAGAGATTTCTATTTTATTATTTCTATTTTCCATAATTTGTTAATGTTTTTGTTATCAGACATTTCCATGAATTCTTCAAATTGTAGTTTTTATTACATGAACATTAATAAATTGTATTTTTGATTTTTCTCACAGAATGTCTATATGGTTGTGGTGATTTGAATATGTGACCCCCACAGACTCATGTGTTTGAATGAGTGGCACTATTGGGAGGTGTGGCTTTGTTGGAGTAGGTGTGGCTTTGTTGGAGGAAGCACATGTTGGGGTGGACAATGGAATCTCACATGCTTAAGTTATACCCAGTATAGAAAGATATCTACTGTCTGTGTACCAAGATGTAGAACTCTCAGCACCTTCTCCAGCACCATGTCTGCTATGTTTCCCATGATAATGGACTGAACCTATAAAATTGTAAGCTAGTCCCAAATTAAAAGTTTTCCTTTAGAAAAGTTGCCATGGTCATGTCTATTCACTGCAATAGAAACCCTAACTAATACTATTTTAATGGGTGGAACTTCCCAAACTTTTTTAAATCCTTTTACTAATAAACTTTAAATTGATATAATGTATTTTCGTAAAAATATCATGTAATCACAGTTTTGAAAAATAAAAGTTCTATATATGTAGTATGGATGGGTTTTTACCTCAGAAATAGGTATATATATACATATATATATATATGTATATATATACATATATATATATATATAATTTGCTGACATTATGTGAGCTTTTTTTCCATCTCATGTATTCATAAAATTTTTAATATATTCTTTCCCACGTGTCTTTTTTTGTATTTATTTACAACTCATGTATTATATTTAGAAACTGGAAACAATCGAGATTTCCCTCAACTAAAAAATGGATGAAGAAAATGTAGTACGTTTATATAATGGATTATTACACAGTTGTTAGAAAAAATGACATCATGAAATTTGCAGGCAAATGAATAAAACTAGGAAAAAATCATGTTGAACAAGGCAACAAAGCCCATAAAGACAGATATGATACGTACTCACTTATAAGTGAATATTAGCTATTAAGTAAAATATGTTCACACTTCAATCCACAAATCCAGAAAAGTTAAAGAACAGAGGTCTGGGGGTGGGTGGACATTTAGATATCTCTGTGAAGAAGAAATAAAATAGACTTAATGTTTGAACTCATCAGGTAGAGATGGGAAAAGAATGGTTAGGGTGGGGTAGAAAGGAGGGAGGCAAAGACTAGTGGGAGAGATGACTGAAATAGGTAAACATTTTGGGGTTTCCTGGAACCTATGATGGTAACCCTAAAAGGATGCCTAATGGTAGAGGATATGGAGCCTGAACTGGCCATCTGTAACCAGATTAGGCTCCGAGTGGTGGGACTGGGACACCAACCCAGAACGAAATCTATGACCTACAACCTGTCCTGCCTTTAAGAGGCACTGGGGCAGTGGCAGCTCAAAACTTGTGGGACTAACCGGCCAATGACTGGTCTAACTTGAGAGAATTATATCTATTGTAAATTTGAAAAAAAAAAAGCAGTTTTGACATTCCAACATATTACATTACTTCATTACAAACCCAGAATCACAAAACCCAATTGGATGTGGATAGCAGCTTACAAAACCATAAGCCAAAGTCAACACTCTGATCTGCCTACAGCATTATTTTTTTTTTGAAGGATGAAATATTCCACTATTCACTCAGACCAATTTAACAGAAAGGGTAGAATACTTTCCATGCTGTTCTTTTTAAAACATATACTTTCATTAGAAGCTAGAAAGGTACATGCTCATAAGAATACACTGTAGGTGTCATATTTTGACTATATATTTTGACAGGAAATTGTCACATACATTTATAAAATATTTTTCTGTAAAGCTATATTTAGAGTCATGGTAGAGTATGTTGTCCTTGGGGTATAAGGACATCCATGTATAGAACACTGCTTTATGCAATGGAGGGAACCTAGAAATATTTACAAACTGGATTCCTCTCTTATTTTATTGAAAATGTTTTCATATAGTATATTTCTAACCTCTTAGCTCTTCTGCAGTTCTTTCCATATCCTGCATTCCTCCCTATCAAACCAACTTATTATTTTATCCCTGCTCAAACACTGATGCATTAGATGGATCAGAGTGTTGGCTTTGGAACATGGTCTTAGATTCCATCCATTTCTGGTTGGCCTAAGACTCGGGGTCTGTAGTGAGCCTGCATATTATGTTGGTTAATGAAAAGGTCAAGTTAAGTTATTCAAGAGAAGACTTGAGTCAAAAATGAGGTATTCAAGTGGAAAGAAGCACAGTAGTAGGATATGAAAGACAATGGCAAATCTAGGCAAAGAATACAACAATAATAAACAGAGGGAATAATGAAAAGGAGTATAATCTTTTACAGCCATGATGCTAGCAATGACTGTGTTTAAGTAATTCAAAGAAATAACTTGTTATGAGAAAATTATATCAAAATGTCATTAGAAAAAAGTAGACTTCTAGGAACTGGTGAATAAATCTTCAACTAAATGCAGTTTTAAAAGTGAGCTGTAGTACAAAATACATCAAAAGTTCAGTATCTTCTAAATGTTTACATAATAAAATTCAATCTTCAGGATCATGCTATTGGAAATGATGGAAAGTGGTGAAGCTGGGACACATGGAAATACAAGGAAACAAAGAAGAATGTGGCAATTCCAATGCAATAAGCCCAGGTGAAAGTACAAGTCTTCAAAGAATGTCAGCCACAGGTAAGACAAGATGTAAGCAGGCATTCCTTTGAGGCATCACCCATTTTATTTATGAACTGATACCAGAAATTCTAATACCATAAACTTTTTCATATTTAAAAATTCAAGTGCTATGCCCAGAACAGTGCAAAGAAGTTAAGGTACTCAGCACAGGAATATCAAATTGAACAAAATATCAATTAATCATTCTTCAAAACAAAGGGGCATAGGTCAAAATTAGTCTTTTCTTTAGCTTAATTTATACAACAGAACTGTAATATAAGCCCCTTGAAAAGTCAATTCTTCGGTGTGACCTATACAATGGATTAGGCCTCAACATAATTCTAGACCCAAAGACTGCGGTTAACTAGTATTTTTTGAGCCTCAGAAAGTGTGTGATAAGCATCATTGAAGGCATGGACAATAGTCACTGGCCTCAAAGCTTCCTCAGAGACTATATCTTTAATCAGGGACTTACTGTTCAGAAAACAAACAAAAAACAAAAAAAAATCTGTTCTAGTTCTGGAACTCTCAAGTTTCTTACATGATTTGTAGGTTTTTTTCTATGAACATAGTATTTTTATTCAAATGATCAGTATAAATCAATAATGACATGAAATATAAGCATATTTTAGAATATGTAAGTTAATTAAAGGTCCAATGTCTTTTTAATCCCAAATTCCCATCATACTTCAAATATCAACGCATGTCAGAAATGTAGTCCTTTTTCCAGTTTTAACTATCATACAAATTTACAAACCAAAGAAATATTTATTTGCTTGGGTCTTTGCTCTTAGGGCCAGATATTTAATCCCGATTCTTATTGATATTCATTACAGGTGTGATTTTTGAGAGAGAGAGGGCATTATGTTCTGTATAAATTCCTGAAACAGAAGATCAGAACCACATGATTATGATCATATGAGGAAGTTGAAATGTTAAGAATAAAATGGTAGTTACCAGAGAAAATTGGAAGAGAGGTTATAAAGAGGGAAGTTGATTACTATGTCTAAGTTGTAATTAGTAGCAAAAAGTTTGGAATGGTGTTAAATAGTTTGGTAACTATAAATAACGTATAAATGATGATAGTCTTTATATTTCTTAAATCTGTAAGAAATAAAATTGAATGAAATCATATAACCAAAGAATAGGGTTTTTTTTAGGAAATAGGTATATTCAAGTTGAAACATATTATCCAATATGTTTACATTTCAAAACAACGTTGTAAGAAATGATATTAGCAGTATTATATATCAGAAAATAATTTTTAATTAAAACATAAACTAATTTGATGTACATATTTGTTTATTAAATAATAAACTATAAAAAAGCAGTATAAGGTCAACAGAATTATATTTGAATACAAATAATATGTCACATCATATTTAACAAATTATTTGTGATTAATAATTCGAATGATGAAGTAATTCATAAAGAAATTTAACAGTTACATAGTCCAACTGAAAAGGGAGAAAGGAGAAATTCATTTTTACATGTGAAAATTAGCTCTCCTGTGTAAATTAATGATGACTAATGCCCCAATTTATTTTAGTGTTACCTGGTATTTTTCTTTGTGATGATTTATTATAGACTCTGCTGTACCTTGGATGTAAGTTCCATGAACAGGGGACATACAGTTGTAGTGATTTGGTGAGAGCCACTGACCATGAGACATCCAACCCCAACTGATACATTTAAAAGGCAACCCAAGGCTCAGGAATCTCCCCCAGAAAAGGTGAGGGAAAGATTTTAGGAGACAGAAGACAAATATGCCTGCTGTAAAATAATGTCTAGAACTATTCTCAAGGGCTGATCCCAGAATAAATTTGTTCAAAATGCTTAGTGCAGGTCCTAGGAGGAAGTAACCATATAAATCTATGTTTTGTTTTGCTTTTTACGACGTTACTTTCTTACATTCGCAGGAGAGAGAGTCCCTGTGTTCAGGAACTGATGTTGCATTACCATATACTCTTTGATTCTTTTTAATCTTTTGGTTCCTATTTAACTTCTTTTCTTTATTTAAATTCTAATGCCTCATCATCTCTTCTTTAACAGACATGGAAATATTAGCATCAGATTACATTATTAAATTAGAATAAGCATGCCAAGATTTCATGGAATATTAATGAAAGGTATGATGAAGTGATTTTTAAATGTGAATTATTAAATAATAAATGAACTCCATCAACAACAAGCAGTGAGTAAATAGTGGACTTTAAATTGTCTCATTGTCCAAATTGTAGGACAGGATAAAGAACAAGACAGTGAATCATTCTACCCTAATTCTCTGTTTCAAATCTACTCTCTTCTATAATTCCAAAGAAAGCATTTACTTAAAATCAGTTTAAGAGTATAATTGAAATACCATAAGTAACTGTCTAAGAACAAATTTGATAGACACTATAATTTTTCAATCATCAGGAGAATCAGATAACTTAATGGAAAAGAAATCTTAATTTGCTTATGAATTACAGAGCTACAAACTCTCCCTGTGCTTTGACTTAAGTGTGCATGTCTCAGACAGCCTGGCTGACAATCACTTAAGTATCTTGAAACTGAACACTAAGAGAAAGATCTATGGACTCTGGAGTAAATCAGTTTTATTTCCAAAGAGACTGGAAATGGAGCATAGCATTATGAAGCCTAAAACAAGACAAGACAAAAGCCCAAGGCCCTTTTCATTGGCAACTCCTGTACATGAGATACTGCTACCATGGGACCAAGGCCATTTGCCTCCTTCTCTTCTGTTAAATGACTCAGCTGATGGTCTTCCCTAATGGCTTTTATTTTACAGTTTTAAAATATCAACATTAGTGTTGGTACCACTAATTTATTTTTTGTTTCTTTTGCCTCTAAAACTAGCATTGCCCTGTAGAGAGAAGAGACCACATTCTTTCTCAGAATTCTTTTATTTTCTCCAGGTTTAAAGAGCCTATTCATTTTCCATGAAAGCTACATTTTATTACTATGATTTCTTACACATCAGACCATGAGTTATATTTAGGAGCTGACTAATTCAGCTTCAAAATTGACTCTCCAAAGAAACA
The DNA here is from genome assembly GCF_021556685.1 of Rattus norvegicus. Lineage (NCBI taxonomy): Eukaryota > Metazoa > Chordata > Mammalia > Rodentia > Muridae > Rattus > Rattus norvegicus. The sequence goes on along the minus strand of NC_141537.1, from coordinate 23,885,716 downwards.
AAAATAGCATTATTCCACATTACAGAATAAATTGAGAATTTCCTTAATTCCTTTACATTCAAGATGATTTTCTAAAACTTAAATATGTTTTGAGATTATAGTTACATCATTTCCTGTCCCCGCCCAGCAGGGACCCAGTTATTCAGGGTCCCGAAGAGGCTTTCTACCTGTGGGCCAAATGGGGGTGAAGAGAAGAAGGAGACCAAGCAAAAGTTCTGTTGTCAAGGTCTCGTTTATTGAGGTGAACATTACAGCTTTTAAGGCTTTCAGGTAGGGGGAGTGTCCTTTGTGAAACACGAAGGATGGAGGGGTGAGGGTATAGGCAGTGGTAGCAGGAAGCAAAGAGGTCAGGCGGTAGACGATGAGGTCAGGCGGTAGACGATGAGGTCAGGTGGTGGAGACACCGGGTGTTGACTCAGGAGATAACTGGTATCTGCTCAACCTGAGGCATCCCTTGAATGTTATCTTCCTGTGCCGTAAATTCATTGGAGAGGCTTTTGTCCAACAATCCTAAGACTTATAGCAGTCATCTTAGGGGTGAATATCTGTGGCCAAACAGCCCAGAGTCACCTAGCCACTTTGAGCCATGCAGTCAAAAAGCGGCCAGGCCCAAATCCAATACGGCTCCCTACAATTTCCCCTACTTCTAAGTCTACTATGTACTCCTGTCTTTGGTCTCTTCAAATTAATGGTTTCTTTTCTCTTTAAGTGTGTGTGTGTGTGTGTATGTGTGTGTGTGTGTGTGTGTGTGTGTGTGTGTGTGTGTGTATGTGTGTATGTTTGTGTGTAAACATATAATATAACCTGATCTGTCTACATAATATTACTTGTATGTTTACATTTTGAGTGGGTTATTTGGTAATGGATAACCTGATCAAGTACAACAGTAATAGACATGATAACCTGGACTGGGGAAACTTAATTGGCTTCAACACTAGACAAAGGATTATAGGAAATTAAGGGTGCTAAAGAGGCGTGAATCAATAGTCTTCTCTAAGGAAGAACACAACAGTTGTTAAATGCCTTTAAAAATTGCCTCATACCATGGTCTGCTTGAATGCTTAAACCTCTCTACAAAAGTTGGCTTGGTCATGGTGTCTCCTCATTACCATAAAACTCTAACTAAAACAGAAGTGTTTCAGGGACAAGGGTATTGCTAATAGGCCTGACCATGCTTTTGTTAGAAATAAAGTTTTATGTATGGCTCAATGGGCTATACTAGTAAGAACATGGATGAAAATGGTGAAGGTGATTTGAATTGTGGGAACCTGGCTCATGTGGTTTTAGAGAAGAAGAATATTTGTATTGGGCTACAGAAGGTTCTTGTGATATTTTGGCAAAGAAAATTGACTGCTTTTTACATTTGTCCTAAAAATCTGTCTGAGGCAAAATTGAAGAGTTTTGGGTTAATGACATTGACAGAGAAACTCCAAAGTGTTGTTATGTTGTGTGGTTATTAGTGTTTATTCTGATAGAGGTTTATAAGTTAAAGTAGCAAGCTGAGCAAGAAAAATGTATACTATAAAGGGAAAGGGGGCACTAGGAAGTAGAAATTTTGTGTTCTATGACATAAACAGACTAAATAAAACTGGATGTTAAATGGAATAAAAGGAGTGGCTATTTCAGGGAAAGACACTACCTAGCTAAGTTTACAACTTGTCAAAAGAAATTAAATATAAATTTAGGCCAAGGTTTGGTGGTACACAGCTTTAATACAAGCATCCCTGAGACAGACATAGGCAGGAATAGTCTGGTGTATAGAGCACTCAAACTTAGGCAGTGAAGCAAACCATTTACAATGGAAACCTATAAAACAGGAGATATAATGAACAAGAAGTCCATGTTCTAGCACCAGCAAGCACCAGAACTTGGCAGCTTCAGCCATAGGGGTTCTATCTTTAGAGTCAAGGATAGAACAAAGGGTTTATGGAATTTCCCTCAGCCGATAAGAAAAGCTGCTAAAGGCCATACATGCGTCAGGGATGTTCCTACATTGATAGGCCATTGTGTGAAGCTGTGAAGGTGAAGCCTAAATTGCCTTGAAGACTACAAAAATGTTGGAGATTCCAGAGCCATAGGATATCTTTCAAGATGATATGCTAATAAAAGGTGGAAGTATCCAATGAGAAAGAAGTACGTTGCAGTCATAAAGCTGAAAGCAGTTGAAGATCTGAACACCATTGTGTTATCAGTCATGGAAATGCCAGAGTTGAGTTTCCCTAGCTGGTTTTCCATCTCATGTTGGTCCAGTATATTTTCATTTTTTTTGAATGGTAATATATATCCTGTGCCATTATATATTGTAGGTATGTGATATGAATTATGATTACCATTTTATAGGGGATTACAGTTAAGACATAGCCACAAGTCTCATAAGAAAGTTTGGATTTTCATATGGTCAAAACTGTCAGTCTATGAGGACTTTTAAAGTTAAACTAAACGTACTTTGCATTATGATATAACTATAAGCCTATTGGGACCAGGAAGTGTGGAATGTGTTAGTTTGAATGAAATTGACCGGAATAAGCCCATAGGGACTGACACTAATAGGAGGTGCAGGCTTGCTGGAGTATGTATGACCTTCTCGGAAGAAGTGTATTTCCATTTGTTTCCTGCTGCCTGTGGATCAAGATGTAGAACTTTCAGCTCATTCTCCAACACCTTGTCTACCTGAATGCCACCATGCTTTTAAACTTCTGAACTGTAGGCAGCTTTAATTAAATATTTTCTTTTATGAACTGACACAGTCATGGTATCTTTTCACAGCAATAAAACCCTAAGACACTCTCATTAATTATTTATGTGTGTGTGGGAGGGGGACAGGTGATGAATGGTACCCTGATTCATGGTTGAGATAGGTCGAATCCCCGGGAGTGCCGGGAGACCCTAAAAAGGACAGCAGGCGCATTCCCATTCTCTTAGGATATCAGGGCTTCACGTAGCTAAACCTCCCCCCACCATGAATCCCTGTAGAGGAGTTTGAGACAGACCAGTCACATAGAGAAATGCCTCAACCCTCTCCTCCACAGGTGAGAACATGACCACAGGTTACATAGGCTCAGCACAGATCAATCACAGAAGACAACACCCCCAAAACACCACAAAACTCTCCTCCACGGGTGAAGATGTAACCACAGGTCACATACACTCAAGACAGTCATAGAAACAGGACAACGCCCCCAAATATGTAGAAGAGTTCTTGCCCAGCTTTCAGGCCAAACCCTTAGGAAGTACAGGCTGTCAAACATTGAGAGATCCAAAAACCTGTATTTAAGTGTCGTGTTCAGAATTAAAGGTGTGCAGGAATTATTTTATAGTTGGAGACCTTCTGTCATAAGATCTGTACCACCACCACTTGGGGAAGAGATCTGTTCTCCCTGAAATCATTGCTGCCAGAAGCTCCCCTGCACCCCACACCATTATCAGTCTCCTCCTGGCTTACCCCAGCCAAGCAACCTAAGGAAGCAGTGGTGGAAAGAAGGACCAGCAGCGGATCCTTCTCCCTGCCTGAGTTCTCTTCCCCTCGCCCCAACCCAAACCTCTTGGATTGGGGCAAGAGATTGCTGTGAAAATTCCCCCTCAGAGCGGGGTGTGTGTGTGTGTGTGTGTGTGTGTGTGTGTGTGTGTGTGTGTGTTAGTGTTAGGAGGTTAAAAGAATTCTGTCAAAATGTGTTAACTGGGATGATAAAGAACCTGGAGATTTACCGCCTACGAAACATCAACATAATGGGAAGTATGATTAGCTGGCAAAGATCACGTTACAGGAACAGGTGGAAAAGTTTTGAGTATAAAGAAGAAAATCAAGAATTGGAAAGAAACAGAACCACAATTATTTGCCAGTGGCAATTACTTTATGTGATGTTCTAACTGGCCAAGTTTTCAAGGTATTTATTAAGATGTTGATAATCTGATGATATTTGAAGTTACAAAATTAATAAATGGTGATTACATAAAACCAAGGCTTTCCTGTGTGCCTTAGGGCAGCCTTGATAAATTTTCCAGCAATTCCCATCTTTCTGATTACCCAGAGGGAAGCCGAACCTTAGTGGAACAAAATTGTAACTTATTGTGCAAAGTGTACGGAATAGAGTTGACATTAAGTTATAGAAGAGGAAATTGTTGAAATCTGCCCAACATTATGAGAAGTTAAAATTTATTTATAAACCCTCATAATCATGAACTCTTACTAATACAAGCACACACACCTCTTTCTTTAGGCAACTATGATGTCATATTTGAATGAGAAGCACCTATGGCTGATAAACTCTGAGTAATGTTTACATGGCGTTATTGTCTTACACCATGGTCTCTCAGTTGTTTTGACACTTACCTGGTGTTTTTATAATAATCAGGGTAAGTGTAGACTCACATGTTCAATGAGAAAGCTCTGACAAGTAGAATGAGAAGAGTAACTCCTCATTCTCACTGTGCTGACTTTGCCAGATTAACTGAGCCAACAATTAGGCTAAAGTTCCAAGTCATTGTTTTGGCATGCTTAGCCAAAAGCTGTATCTTTCTCTGTGGATGAGTGAGAGTGTTTACATTAGACATGACTTTAGGAGTGCAGGGGATATTTATACTTTAATTTTCAGACCAAATGAGCAAGCCACAATAATATTCTTTTATTTAAAATATGATATAATGATATACTCAGAGAATCAAATCAGAAAAAATGAATACATTGACAAATAGAATAGCTATCATTCTTTCATTTGTAAAACATCAAGTTCTATTTTAATATGAACAATGCCTGAGCCTCGAGAGATAAATGAATAAAATATACATTATCTTAGATTCTCAGTTAGTTATGTTTAAAAACGTATGGCCAGCAGTTGGGGTGTATGTGGGAAGAAGTTCTCTGTAAGGGTGCCCACTCATATTTGTCCAGACATGTGTTAAATCAGTGGTTTACGAAGGACATAAAACCATCATGATATACAAACTAATAATGTACACTTCCTTTGCTGTATGCATATTCCTTTGTAATGTACATTTATATATCTGTATGTTTAAAGAATATACTTTCTGCTCATACGTAGCATTGAGTTATTTTTCTTATTACAAAAATATGAGACACTTAAAAACCCATGTTAATCCAAAATAAAAGCCAGCACACACATACTTAGTAATTTATATTTACATATCTTTTGTATTATTGTCATATCTCTTTTCTTTCTCTTTTTTACTAATACTCTAAGTTTGGTATTTATTGTTTGCTATTACATTTATTTTATCATAAACCATAAATATCCTTAAATATGTATGATTAGTTGTTTTGAGTGTATAAATGTAGAAAAATATCTAAATTACAATCACAAGGGTAAGAACTGCCTGAGTCATTTTGGAAAGATCAACATCTAATCATTGATTTAAATTATTTAGGATATTTTCCCTAACACAACATGCTTGAGTTCATGAATTTCTAAAACATTTATTAACACATCATTTTGCTTGCACGCACATGTATAAATATGGAGAATTCATGCAGCCTAAGAAGAATTTTTATTTTTCTCACTTTTTATGTGTATTCCTGAAATTGTATTGTTTTGATAGTTGTCACCCAGTTAGACTTTCAAGATATAAATACAGATGTCAACTTTGAATGGATTCCGCATGGAAAGCTGCTATTTAGTGCAGAGTTAATTAACGAAGCTTCATTGGTTTACCTCAAACACTTCGTTTCATTCCATTGCCTTATCAAGAAAGAAACAGTGACAGCTAGACAGTTTAAGTGGTTATCACACCTGGAACCTGTGGATTGGCTACTGTGATCATATATTCCTTATTTGTCTCATTGTGATAATAACATCGTTGACAAAAGTATCTCTTAAAGGATGGGTTAATTTTAAGTTACAGTTCAGGATTAAACTCCATCATGGTGAAAAAAGTCACAGTAATAGAAGCTGCCAGGGGTAGAGTATGAGCAACGTTCAGACTCAATTCCCTTTCATTTTCAGTCCACGATCCAAGCAAGAGTTATACTGCTGGTCAATTTTAGGGTGGATCATCCACTTCAATTAACCTAACCAATGTAATCATCCATAGGTGTCCGCAGAGGCTAACCTAATCAAAATTATTCCCGATCCGTGCCTGAAGGTTTCTCCCTAGGGTGACTGTAACTTCTGCTAGATTAATCAATATTGATAGTCACACACACATTGATAGGTCATGCAGAAGTAAGAATTAAAAATGTTTGTCATAACGCTACATTCTAGCTACGGGCAATGGACACATTTGCTGATTCTTTCTAGGCACCATCTTATTTATATAAGATGGATGATAAAATTACAAATTTAAGAGTTTATGGTAGTGAAGAGCTGGTTGTGTACGGATAAGGAAAAACACAAAGCAAATAGTAATTGTTAATGAGAGAGAAGATCATGGGTTCAGACTCCACTTTAAAGAACTTGACCCAAGGTTGAACTCTAGTTTACTAACAAGCCAGCAGCTAGTATCAGTTCCCAGTTCCCTGGCACTCTACTTCCTACTAACCACTAATCAGGAGGGAAGCGGAAGTTAAATGTATGGTTTGGCTCCCAACACAAGCAGAAAAAACTCTGTAAAGGCACCCACAATCTGATTTGTGTCAAGCAAGAACCCCCTCACTTGCCTAGCAATTCCTATAAAACCTCGTCCCAGTCCCACTGAGGGCTTGGGACTTTACCTTCCTGCTCTGCTGCATTGGAGTAGGTGGCGTGGCTCAAGTGCAATCTCAAAATAAAGAGATCCTGGTGAGATTGTCTCATAATTTATACTCCGCTGCTGGTCTTCGGGCTCTCAAACAAGGCATAGCAACGCACCATATTAGGAAAGCTTTCGGAGGTTGTTAACTTATGCTTCCTGCTCTGATTCAAACCCTCTGGCAAGTAAGAACGGATTACAGACACCTACACAAAACTTGAAAGGGCTCTGGATCTTACTTGAAATAGATCAAGTTTGGCTTTCTAATAGGTTTCTCATTTTGAAATGAACATAAAACCTGATTAGTATTTAGGGCAACTATGTGTTGTTCTCATCCTTATTTATCTTCAATCCAAGATCAAAGGATCAATCTGGGTCAACATTGTAAGGGGAAAACATAGACAAGAAAGAATGAATAGATGAAGGAAGCCACAATAATAGGAAACAATTTTCATTATTAACTATAATCATGTTAAATGTTTAGTATACATATACTCTTTGGTGGTACATATTTTAGTACTTTGTAAAATAAAAACAGTTTCCAATCAAAATTCACAAAATTTACTTTGGGAAATATAATTCGGTAACCTAATTTATTAATATTGTACATTAACAAACAATGAAAAACGGCAAAATGCATAAGATATGCTACCATGAAGAATAAGAACATCTCTGGAAGGAGAGAGAATATGTATGAAGCATTTACTCAAAAGACAACAACTCATGTTCTTTAATCAAATATTTCAACTGCTAAGTCCCAGGTTTCACTTGGTAATAGCTAGCTGAAGAGTTTCCTCATAGATTACATTTGGTAAACACATGACAATTTCTTTTTTTATTGGATATTTTATTTATTTACATTTCAAATGTTATCCCTTTTTCCTGTTTCCCCTCCACAAACCCCCTATCCTGTCCCCTCCTCCTGCTTCTATGAGGGTGCTCACCCATCCCACACCCACCCTCTCCTGTCTCCCCATCCTGGCATTCCCCTACTGGGGCATCAAGCCTTCCCAGGAACAAGGGCCTTTCTTCCGATTGATGCCAGATAAGGCCATCCTCTGCTACAGATGCAGCTGGACCAATGAGTCCTTCCATATGTAGTCTTTGGATGATGGTTTAGTCCCTGGGAGCTCTGGGGGGTCTAGTTGGTTGGTACTGTTGTTACTGCCTTGGGGTTGCAAACCCCTTCAGTTCTTTCAGTCCCTTCCTTAACTCCTCCATTGTTGTCCCTGAGCTCATTCAAATGTTTTGCTGCATGTTGTGGTTTGCCCTGAAGTTATCTGTATTTTGATGCTAATTCCACTGCCCCAAGGACAGCTGCCTAGTCGAGGACTCAGAACTCAGGTGACTTCACCAGGACCACTTCTCCATTGAATTTGTAAAGTACAGGTGAGGGGCAGGTACAGGATAGAAGGAGGCCTGTCATTGGAGGAGAAGGAAGGATGGGCGGGAGACAAGTTTGAAGGAAGAGGAGGAGACTAGAACAGAAAGGAAGAGACAGGAGACAGAGAGAGGGTGAGAAGCCATGGCAGGTGATGTTAAGATTCTGCTCTGTGTATTTACAGGTTGTTATCAATGTTCCTAAGGGATGGATGGTACCGGGCTTTGTATGTTTAAGTGGGCAATTATATCTTATCAATTGGATCTATGATTATTGTGTTGTGTGTTCTTTAATGTGTAGATTTAAGTAATGTAATGGAGTGTGCGGCGACTGGTCTGGGCCACCGTGAAGTTGGGATGTGTTTCCGCCAAGATATCTAGCAGATATCTTGGGGCACCGTGGTGTGCACCAAAGTGGGTAAAAGACACCGATTACTTTTTTATTTTTATATTTTTACAACAACAGCTGCATGCTTCCGCATCTGTATTGATCAGACTCTGGCAGAGGCTCTCAGGAGACAGCTATATCAGGCTTCTGTCAACAAGCACTTCTTGGCATCTGCAATAGTGTCTGGATTTGGTGACAGTATATGGGATAGAGCCCCAGGGGGGCTAGTCTCTGGATGGCCTTTTCTTCTGTCTCTGTTCTACACTTTGTTCCTGAATTTCCTTTAGACAGGAGCAATTCTGCCTTAAAGATTTGGAGGTGATTTCTAATACCAGCCAAGTGAAGCGCAAACATACAGACTCTAAGCTACTACAAAGTCTGCAAAATAACTATCACAAAATCAAAAAGCATATAGGTTTGCTTTGACTTTGTTCTTTTTCTAATTTTATTTTTTTACTTAATCACTTTACATCCTGCTCACTGTTCCCCTCCTGGTCATATCTCTACTTTTCCTCTGAGTGGGTGGGGCTCCCTGGGTATCCTCTAACCCTGGTACTTCAGTCTCTGGGAGGCTAGGTGCTTCCTCTTCCACTGAGACAAGAAAAGGCAGCACAGCTAGAAGAACCCATCTTAAGTACAGGCAATAGCTTTTTGGATTAGTTCCTGCTCGAGTTCTTCCAAGCCCACATGAAGATTATGCTACACATCTGCTACATATGTGTGGGCAGTTGGAGTAGGTCCTGCTTATGTATGTTCTTTGAAGTGTCCAGGTTAGTTGACTTTGTTGGTCTTCTTGTGAATCTCCCATCCTTTTCCTGGTCGCAATCTTTTCTCCTGTTCTTCCATAAGTGTCCCCAAGCTCTAGTAGCCAAACTTTACAAAGAACTCAAATATGTTTTAAACTAACAAAATAATAGAAGGTATACTTTCTGCAAGAAAGTCTTGTATGGAAGTCTAATAGCCTGTGATGGGCTATAGTCTAGTTATATAAAATATGAAGTAGAATGAGTTTTTGAAGGTCTGTGGACCATAGCAAGACCATTATAGTGAGTTACTTCTGTCTTGGCTCTCCTTTTGTTTGCTTAAATATTGCCTTGGTTTGGGTACACTTAGGGAGGAAAAGAGAAAACTTCTGCAATGAGTAGTTTTTAACTGTCAGTTTGAAACACTATAAAATCCCCTGGAAAGAGATTATCAATGAAGAATTTCTTTGATAATGTTGGAGAGTGACCATGACTGTTAGGATTTCTTTTAATTGTTTAATTGTGGTTGGAGCACTTACCTTGAATATAGGGAGCACTGTTACCCTGCAAAAACTGGGAATGACTAAAAAGGAGAGTAAATTAAATACTACAAGAAGGCCTTCATCCAATTTCTTCGCTCTAGACTAGGGTTGTGGAGCAACACTTTACCTTTCCTGCTATTTTGATTTGCTTACTGATATGGAGAATAATCTAGAATCATGAGCTAAAAAACCTATTTCTTTCAGGTATATTGCATTGTTTGGTCACGATGGTTGTGATAAACAAGATAAAACAAGACAATTTTTATGAATTAAAATCCTATTTCAGGTATAGGAATTCAGCTTATTATCTAATGGAGTATTTTTCTTGTGACCACGACAGAGGAAAAATTTTAATTTTAATAAGCAATGTGGATGGAATTAGAAAATGTCATCCTGAGTGAGGTAACGTAGACTCAAAAGGAGATGCCCAGTAGGTTCTCACTAATAAGTGGATATTAACAGCAATAACAACAACAACAACAACAACAATGTACAACATACTCAAGATACAGTTCACAGAACTCAAAAAGGTTAATAAGCTGAAAGGCTCAAGTGAGGATGCCTTAGTTGCACTTCGGATGGAGATGAAAGCAACCAAAAGTGGGGAGGGAGGGAAGGAAGGGGGTGGGGAATAGGATGGGGATGGGGGGAAAAGGGAACATGATCTGGTATTGGGTAGGGAAAAAAGACTGAAACCCTGAAGCTAGTAGAAAGAATGGAAACAGGCAACCTCCGGAGGAGGGAGGTTGAGAAGACCCTTTAGAATGTGCCAGAGACCAGGGAAGTGAGAGAATCTCAGGATTCAAAGGGGGGAACCCTAGATAAAAGGCTCTACAGTGGGGAGAGGTAACTTATTGAATCCACCTCCAGCAGAAAGACAAGGCATCAAGTGAGAGATGAGGTGACTATTCCACAGCCAAAGCTCTGACCTATAATTCTTCCTGTCTGAAAGAAATGCAGGGATGCAAAGGGAGAAGAGCCTAAGGGGAAAAAAAAGTCCAGCAATAGGCCCAAAGTGGGTTCCAGCTCAGGGGAAGGCCCCAAGATCTAACACCATTACTGAAGCTATGAAGCATTAATAAAAAGAGGCCTGCCATGACTGCTCTCCAAGCTGAAAGAGTTAAGGTGCAGATATGTACACCCAACCAATGAACAGAAGCTGCTGACTCCTCTGGTTGAATTAGAGAAAAGCTGGAGGAAGGTAAGGAGGAGGGCAACCCTGTAGGAGGGTGAGCTATCTCAATTAACATGGAACCCTGAGATCTCTTAGAGACTGGATCACCAACCAGGCAGCCTACACCAGCTGAGATGAGATTTCCAACATATATACAGCAGAAGACTCTTGGGTCTTGGTTCAGTTAGAGAAAATGCACCTAACCCTCAAAAGACTGGAGGCCCCAGGAAGTTTAGAGTTCTGGTGGGGTAGGTGGGGTGGGGATATCCTTATGGAGATGGGGTGGGAGTTGAGGGGCAGGAAGGAGGCATGGGATGTTGAACCTTGGGGGTGTAGGGTGGGCCAGGGGGAATAAAATCTGGAGTGTAGAAGTAAATAAATAAATATTTTTTAAAAAAATAAGCAATGTGCATATTTTTTAAGAAATACTTTTAACCGTTTCTGCAAACTCTGTTTGTTGGGTAAATATAAGTGAAAAGTTTACTTAGAAGGATCATCAAGGTGCATGCATCATCAATGCTGAGTCTTCAGTCACACTCAGTTTGAAATACTCTTATAATTGAGTTCCCTCAGACAATTGAAACCATTTTTCTTTCACTAAAGTTTGTTTGCAATTCTTATGTTTAAATGTTTAAATTCTATAATGTCAGTAGGTTACCAGGGTATTAGGAGTGGGAAAGGAAGGAGAAGCATACATCTTTCCAAGTCATTTCACTTCTACCCATCAGGTGAGATGTTTTCATTTCATGTCTACTTGACAGTACAGTAGCTTCCATTGTCACTACATAAAAACAAAGGCTGTGCTTGTTGGAGTAGGCTCTCAGACTGGATAGTTTCAACGATTTCTATGTCCCTCTTAGGCACAAAGCTACTCGTTATTGCTCCAAAGAAAATAGTTCTTCATGTACCTACTTAACTCTAGTCTTCATAGACAAACTTAACTCTTTACCGAGACTTTACCTAGACCAACAAAGTAACCCACATTTTTAGTTCCCCAATAAATCTAGTGTTCTAATATTCATTTTTCTTTCTTTGGGCCTAGTGGAAGATAAGGGGAGAGCAGAAGACCTTAGAAAAGAACATCTAGCTGCTTTCTTGTCTTTGACAATTTGCTGACAGTGGCACAGTTGGATTGGGTGAACATATTGCCCCATATATTGAAAAATACTGTGTTTCTCAGAATGAAGTTGAAACTAAATACCCAGAGTGACATGCCTCACCTTTATCTCACTTCAGTTTCATCTTTTCCTTTAGGTTGAAATAAGCAATTATTGTAACTAAGAAGCCTATGAAAACAATAACATATAGAGAATAAAATATTTCTAACCACACAGAACTCCATTGAGATGCATGAACTTTGAGTCTGGTTAATGTCACTGCTTGGTATATTTTTTTTTGATAATTTATGTATTTACATTTTAAATGCTATCCCATTTCCCAGTTTCCACTTCTCCCATATCCCCTCCCTGTACTTCTATGAAGATGCTCCCTCCTACCCTCCCAAACCCATCTCAACACCCTGGCATAAACATACACTGTGGAAATGAGCCTTCACAGAACCATGATTTGTTCTCCTATTGATGCCAGATGATGCCATCCTCAGCTACATATGTGGCTGTAGCCATGGCTCCTTCTATGTGTACTCTTTGGTTGGTAGTTCAGTCCCTGGGAGCTCTGGAAGGTCTTGTTGGTTGATACTGTTGTTCTTCCTATGAAGATGGAAAACCCTTCAGCTCCATCAGTCCTTTCTTTAACTTCAACTTTAGGGTCCCTGTGCCCAGTCTGATGGTTAGCTGCAAGCATTCCCATCTGTATCAGTAAGATTCTGGAAGATCCTCTTATGAGACATCCATATCAGGCTCCTGCCAGCAAGCACATTTTGGCATCAGAAATAGTGACTGGGTTTGATGATTGTATATGGGATGAATCCCAAGGTGGGACAGTCTGTGACAGGCCTTTCCTTCAGTCTCTGCTTCACTGTCTGTCCCTATAGTTCCTACTTTGAGTATTTTGGTCCCTCTTCTAAGAAAGACTGCAGCATCCACATTTTAGTCTTCCTACTTCTTGAGTTTTATATAATCTATGAATTGTATCTTGATATTGTAATTGATGTTCTGAGATTTTGGGCTAATAACCACTTACCAGTGAGTGCATAACATGTGTGTCCTTTTTTAACTAGGTTACCTCACTTGGGATGATATTATCTAGCTCTATCCATTTGCCTAAGAATTTCATGAAGTCGCTGTTTTTAATAGCTATGTAGTACTCCATTGTGTAAATATACCATATTGTCTGCATCCATTTCTCTGTTGAAGGACATCTCAGTACTTCTCAGTTCTGGCTATTATAAATAAGGCTATTATGAACATAGTGGAACATGTGTCCTTGTTATATGTTGGAGCATCTCTTGGGCATATACCCATGAGAGGGATAGCTGGGTCCTCAGGTAGCACTATGTCCAATTCTCTGATGAACTAATAGACTGATTAGCCAAGTGATTGTACAAGCTTGCAATCTGACCAACAAAGGAGGAGTGTTCCTCTTTTTCCACATCCTTGCTAGCATCTGCTGTCACCTGAGGTTTGTTTGTTGTTGTTGTTATTGTTATGTTTGTTTGCTTTTTTGTTTTTTTTTATTTTAGCCATTTTGACTGATGTGAGGTGGAATTTTAAGACTGTTTTTATTTGCATTTCTCTGAAGATTAGGAATATTGAAATTTTCTCTAGGTGCTTCTCAGCCATTGTATATTACTCACTTGAGAATTCTGTCATTAGCCCTGTATCCCATTTTTAATAGGATTATTTGGTTCTCTGGAGTCTAACTTCTTGATTTTTTTGTATATATTAGATATTAGACTGCTATTGGATGTAGGATTGGTAAAGATCTTTACCCAATCTGTTGGTTGCCATTTTGTCCAATTGAAAATGTCCTTCCTTACAGAAGTTTTGCAATTTTATGAGGTTCCATTTGTCAATTTTTGATCTTAGAGCTTAAGCCATTGGTCAAGGCTCTTCCTCACTGTCTCTCCTATTTGTTTCAGTGTACCTGGTTTTATGTGGAGGTCTTTGATTCACTTAGACTTGAGGTTTGCACAAAGAGATAAGAATGGGTCAATTTGCATTCTTCTACCTGCAGACCACTAGTTGAACCAGCACCATTTGTTGAAAATGGTTGTGAAATTTCACTAGAAAGTTTTAGCATCTTTGTCAATGATTAAGTGAACATAGGTGTGTGGGTTTAATTTTGGGTCTTCAATTCTATTCCATTGATTTACCTGCCTACCTCTGTAGCAATACCATGCAGTTTTATTCAATTGCTCTGATAGACAGCTTGTTGTCAGGGGTGGTGGTTTGCCCAAAAGTTCTTTCATACTTGAGAATACTTTTAATATACTGTGTTTTTTGCTATTTCAAATGAATTTGCAAATTGCTCTTTCTACCTTTATAAAGAATTGAGTTGGAATCTTGATGGGGAGTGCATTTAATCTCTAGATTGCTTTTGGCAAGATGGCCATTTTTACGATATTAATCTGGAAAATCCTTGAGCATGGGAGGCCTTTCCATCTCCCAAGACCTTCAATTTCTTTAAGACATGAAGTTCTTGACATACAGAACTCTCATTTGTTGGTTAGAGTAATACCAAGGTATTTTATACTATCTGTAACTATTGTGAAGGATGATGTTTCCCTAATTTTTTTATCAGCCTATTTATCCTTTGAGTAGAGGAAGGCTATTGATTTGTTTGAGTCAAATTTATATCCAGTCACTTTGCTGAAGTTGTTTGTCAGGCTTAGTAGTTCTCTGGTGGAACTTTTGGGGTCACGGAAGTATACTATCATATCATTTGCAAACAGTGATATTTTAACTTCCTCCTTTTTAATATGTATCCCTTTGACCTCTTTTTGTTGTCTACTTGCTCTGGCTAGGATTTCAAGTACTGAATTGAACAGGTAGGCAGAGAGTGGACAGCCTTGTCTAGTCCCTGACTTTAGTGGAATTGCTTCAAGTTTTTCTCCATTTAGTTTGATGTTGACTACTGGTTTGCTATATATGGCTTTTTATTATGTTTAGGTATGGTTCTTGAATTCCTGATCTTTCTAAGATGTATACCATGAAGGGGTGCTGGATTTTGTCTAATGCTTTCTCAGCATCTAATGAAATGATCATGTGTTTTCCCCCGACGTTGGGGTTGCTTATATAGTGGATTGTGTTGATGGATTTCCATATATTGAACCATCCATGCATCCCTGGGATGAAGCCTACGTGATCACTATGGATGATCATTTTCATGTGTTCTTGGAATCAATTTGCAAGAATTTTATGGAATATTTTGCATCAATACTTATAAAGGAAGTCACTCTGAAGTTCTCTTTCTTTGTTGGGTCATGGTATGGTGTAGTTAGAAGTATAATAGTGGCTTCATCGAAGGACTTGTGTAGTGTTTCTCCTGTTTCTATTTTGTGGAATAATTTGGACAGTATTGGTTCTAGATCTTCTATGAAGATCATATAGAATTCTGTAGTAAACCCATCTGGTCCTGCACTTTTTTTTGGTTGGATACTTTTAATGACTGCCTCTATTTCTTTAGGAGTTATGGGACTATTTAGATGGTTGATCTGATCCTGATTTAACTTTGGTACCTGTTATCTGTTTAGAAAATTGCCCATTTCATCCAAATTTTCCAGTTTTGTTGAATATAGGCTTTTGAAGTGGGATCTGATGATTTTTTTTTTAATTTCCTTGATTTCTGTTGCCTTGTCTCCCTTTTCATTTCTGATTTTGTTATTTGGGTACTCTCTCTGTGCCCTCTTGTTAATCTGGCTAAGAGTTTACCTATCTTGTTGATTTTCTCAAAGAACCAGCTCCTGGTTTTTGATTTTTTTTGTATAATTCTTTTTGTATCTACTTGGTTGATTTCAGCTCTGAGTTTGATTATTTCCTGCTGTCTACTCCTCTTGGGAGTATTTGCTTCTTTTTTGTTTCAGAGTTTTTAGGTGTGCTGTCAAGCTGCTCTTGTATGCTTCCTCCAGTGTCTTTTTGGCAGCACTCAGAGCTATGAGTTTTCCTCTTAGCATTGCTTTCATGTGTCCAGTAAGTTTGGGTATGTAACACCTTCATTTCCTTAAATTGTAAAAGTCTTTAATTTCTTTCTTGTCCAAGTTATCACTGAGTAGAGCATTGTTCAACTTCCATAGAAATGTGGACTTTCTGTCATTTTTGTTGTTATTAAAGACTAGCTTTAGTCTATGGTGATCTGATAGGATGCATGGAATTTTTTCAATCTTCTTGTATCTGTTAAGGCCTGTTTTGTGACTGATTATATGATCAGTTTTGGAGAGAGTACCATGAGGGGCTGAGAAAAAGGCATATTCTTTTCTTTTAGGATGAAATGTTCCATAGATATCCGTTAAATCCATTTGGTTCATAACTTCTGTAAGTTTCTCTCTTTCTCTGTTTAGTATTTTGTTTCCATGATATGTCCCTTGCTGGGAATGTAGTGTTGAACTCTCCCACTATTTTTGTTTGATGTTGAATGTGTGCTTTGAGCTGTAGTAAGGTTTTTGCTATTAATGTATTGGTGCATTTGGTGCACAGAAATTCATTATTGAGAGTTCATTTTGGAGGATTTTTCCTTTGACTGGATATGAAGTGTCCTTCCTTATCTTTTTGATTGAATATTTTTTATTTACATTTCAAATTTTATCCTCTATCCTATCCATAAAACTCCTACTCCATTCCACCTTCTCCTTCTTCTATGAGGGTATCCCCCTTCCTCTAACACCCACACCTACCTGCCTTTCTGCCCTGACATTTTCCACCACTGGGGGAGGGGGTTGTCCATCCTTGACAGGAACAAGGGATTCTCATCCCATTGGTGCCCAAGAAGGCCATCCTATGCTAAACATGCAGCTGGAGCCATGGGTCTCACCATGTGTATTCTTTGGGTAGTGGTTTAGTCCCTTGGAGCTCTGGTTGGTTGGTATTGTTGTTCTTACAGGGTTTCCAGCCCCTTCAGCTCCTTCAATCCTTTCTCTAACTCCTTCAATGGGGACACTGTTTTCAGTTTAATGGTTTGCTGCTAGCATTCCCCTCTGTATTTGCCATGCTCTGGCAGATCCTCTCAGGAGACAGCTATATCAGACACCTGTCAGCATGCACTTCTTTGCATCAGCAGTATTGTCCGGATTTGGTGGCTGTATGTATATGGGCTGGATCCTCAGGTGGGACAGGCTCTGACTTGCCATTCCTTCAGTCTCTGCTCCAAACTTTCTTCAGAGTCTTGAAGTTCTTGTCATACAGATTTTTGCTTGCTTGGTTAGCATAAGACCAGGATATTTCATATTATTTGTGGCTATTGTAAAGGCTGTCATTTTCCTAACTTCTTTCTCAGCCTGTTTGTCCTTTGACTAGAGGAAAGGTACTGATTCGTTGGAATTAATTTTGTATCTAGCCATTTTGCTGAAGTTCTTTATCACCTCTAGGAGTTCTCTGGTGGATTTTTTATTTCAATCCCTCATGTATACCATTATATTCTCTGCAAATAGTGAAATCTTGACTTCTCCCTTTTTACTTTGTCTCCTTTTGATCTCATTTTGTTGCCTAATTGCTGTGGCTAGAACTTCAAGAGCTGTACTGAATAGATAGGGGGAAATTGGGCAGTCTTATATTGTACCTGATTTTAGTGAGGTTACGTCACGTTTCTATCCATTTAGTTTGGTATTGGCTATTGGTTTGTTGCATATTGCTTTTATTATATTTAGGTATGGACCTTAGATTTTTATTTTCTTAAATACTTTTAGTATAAAGGTGTGTTGTCAAAAGCTTTTTCAATATCTAATGAGATGATCATGTGCTTTTTTTTTCTTTGAGTTTGTTTATATAGTGGATTATGTTGATGGATTTCCACATATTGAACCATGCCTGCATCCCTGTGATGACACTTTCTTGATCATGGTGAATGATCATTTGCAAAGTTTTTTCTTCCATCACTAGTTGATTGATAAATTATTAGAGAGATGCATGAACTATGAACAACCAAAATTTGCATTAAATTTCAATAATGAATGAATATATATATTCAATATATATATATATTCAAGTAAAGATCAAAGAATTATAGATAGTATGCTGCATAGTGAAGAGCTTCTGAAAAAATAGTATTTCTTAAAATAGTTTCATTCCTTTCCTGTGCTTCCTCTTGTAAATCCCACATTCTTTATCTTAAGAAAATTACTTAATGAAATGCACGGTCTTTGAAATGAGCACTACATTCACATCTAATTCACGTGGAGTACAGTCTTAGGAATGTTTTTTACTTTTAGAATAATTTTACCTTTAAGGATGTAAGTACAAACCTATATTCAGAATTTTCAAGCTGATTCACTCACATATTTAATATATACTACTGGTATAGTGCATTTTTATAACTCTCCCAAACATTTATTCTCTACCTCTGTAAGTTACTCAGTGGTTTGGTTATTAAACTTCTTTAATATTACTTATTGCTGATGCCAAGAAGAACTTGCTGACAGGAGTCTAGTATGGCTGTTTCCTGAGAGCTTCTACCGACACCTGAAAAATACAGATGCAGTTTCTCATAGCCAATCATTGGACTGAGTTTGGGGACTCCCAAAGAAGAATTATTTGAAGGACTGAAGGAGCTGAAGGGAATTGCAAATCCATAAGAAGAACAATATCAGCTAACTGGACCACCGAGAGCTTCCAGGGACTAACCCACCAACCAAAGACTAAACATGGAGGGAGCCGTGAGTCCAGAAACATATGAAGCAAATGACGGCCTTATCTGACATAAATGAAAGGGGGCCCTTGACACTGTGGAAACTTCATGCTCCACTCTAGGGGAATGAAAGAGCAATGAGCAGGAGTTGGTGAGTGGGTGGAGTAACACCCTCATAGAGGCAAAGGAGAAGGGGATAGGATGGGGGTTTTGTGGAGGGGTAACTGGGAAGAGAATATCATTTGAAATGAATAAAGTAATTAAAATAATATTGCCTATAATTCAGAGAGCATGGCCAACATAATATATGTGCAAGAGGCCATGCCCTAGGGTCCTATATGCTAGAGTTTGCTATGATGATGTTGCTAGTGTAACTTTCCATGATTATACATCCATAGAAAACTGTTCAGTATTCATTCTTGGGGATATTTGGAACACAGATTCATCATGAAGGTAATGACTGAATGACTAGAAATAAATGTTCAGCTTGGTAATAAAAAAGTGCCTTAAATTTTTAAGAGAATATTTTTTTAGATAAACTGCTCTGAAATTCAAGACCTAACCTTGAGATGTGTGTTCTCACATGAGTAGAGGGTCTCCTTGCAGGGGTCTTCCCCTGTGCAAATATCAGATCATAAGGAGAACAAAATAAGGAAAAGATATGCTATGAATCTGAAAACAAACTTAGAGATCTCACACAGTAATCAACTTTCCTTTAACCTGTATGGAGAGTTCCCCCTTAATATTCTAGTTCTTGGCTTTTGCAGATGACTATGTTGCCAGAAATCAGGCCATATTTCATTGTCACCAGGTGTGCCATGCTTCACAGGCTGTCAGAGAAAACCTGGAATCTGTTTGTAACATGTCATGCCCATGGTGGGCTGGGTATTTCCTTGAACTTTAATATACACAAAGGTAGGGTGTAGCAATTAGTTGAAATGGAGAACAATATAGCATGAATGTTAAAATGTTAGATGAAAAATACATTGCAGTACCTGTAAAGAAAATACATTGAAAATAAGAACTAAAAATGAAATATTTAGGAAAATTTAGTGTGCAAACTATTTTGTAAGTCATAGAGTCAAATGCATGTAGTTTGGTTTTGAAAATTCTCACACATTGTTTCTTGTAGATATCAGTGTATTCTTAAATTAGACACTTTTTAGTATAGTGAATTTCATACTGGTTATCCTAAATAATCCCCAGGATTCTTACCAGTTAGATTGAGAAATACCTCTTGGATTTTCATTATATCTAGAATATGCTATTTCAGATAGTCATTGAAATAACATTATACATATCAAATTTAATTTTATTCATCAGAAGTTACAAAATTTCCCATAATCTTTCCCTGAAAATTTGATACTAGAGAGGATTTCTGCAGCTCATATCCCTGAACTAGAAACTGATGTGAAGTGACTGTGATAACCGTGTCTCCCAGGGGAGTTTTCCTGATCCTTCATTCTCAAATTTTATAAGATGTGGAGATAAGATAAGCAATTAGGACCTAAGAACATCAGACACCGTTTTGTAGTTTTAAGAAAAATACGTTTCAATGGACTGTGGGCACGCTTGATTCAAAATATGCAACTGCAACTTTGGTCAGAGAATTGCTGAGATATCAGTTTACAGTATAGATTCTCATGTGAGTGGAAGATATATGCTGCATAACCCTTTAGTCTCATGTGGAAATGCCAATGTGATAACACACAGTGGTTTATAAAAGAACATCAAACGTGAGTTTCTTAAAGATAAACATTGTTTCTTATTCATATATGCACATATGATACATATAACATGTCCCTGAAAATTTTTCATGATGAAATTGTGCTCGTTGAATTCACTGTTTTGAGTTATACCACTTCACTAGAGTAAATATAAGAACTTGGAAAACTAGGTCAGTGGATACTACAGTACCGTGCATTGGAATCCCATGAAGATCTATGTCTTATTTTCTCTCTGATGCTCTCATTCTATGTGACATAGATACTTAATTCAATTAGGAATAAGTTAGCAGTGTAAAATAAAAATAATTAAGGCAAAAAAAGAACAAAAAGATAACAGAAATTTTGGTTACAAAAACAAAAGGAGGAACTAAGAAAAGAAAAGGTTATATCTATGTAACTTATTCTATAATTATATAGTACTATAATTATAAAGTAACAAAATCAATTTTCATTTAATTTTATTGGTATTATACTAAAAGACAATAAAGAAAAAAACTACAGAAAGTATATTCATTTAACCAGTCATTACCAATTTAAGGATTTTTTTAATTTATTTTCTTGGATATTTTATGTATTTACATTTTAAATTTTAGCCCCTTTCCCCTCTCTCCCATACCCCTTTCCCTCCCCCTGCTTCTATGAGGATGCGCCCACTCCCACACAACCACTCCAACCTCAACACCTGGAATTACCCTATATTGGGGAATCAAGCCTTCACAGGACAAAGGGCTTTTCCTCCTATTGATGCTGGACAATGCCATCCTCTGCTACATATGTGGCTAGAGTCATGGGTCCCTCCACATGTACACATTGGTTGGTGGTTTAATCCCTGAGAGCTTTAGTAGTGTATATTGTTGTTCTTCCTATGCAATTTAAGTTTTGGAATATTTATATTAATTTAAAATATCATTAGAAGCCTCTGGTCTCCATCTGCAACCAGAACTAAGGCTGTCCCCACAGCCCTCCATAACCAAATCCTACCCAGAGAGAGCTAGTCTCCCAGGAGTGCTCTCACTCCTAAGTCCACAGTTGAGACCCCACTTTAGCTCCAATAACTGTCCAAAGAAGGACCAGCCAAGAGCAGACAGGGCACAGGAGCTAGAGAGCAGCCTGGGACAGGATCCTCTGGTCTCCATCCGCTCCCAGAGCCAATGCTGTGCCATGTCCTCCATAACAAAATCTTGCCCAGAGAGAGGTGGTCTCCCAGTAGTGCTCTCACTCCTTAAATCAAAGACTTACGGGCCCACAGGAGGAACATGTTCCAATCAGACCAAGACCAGCAAACAGCAGAGATAACCAGATAGTGAGAGGCAAGCACAAGAACCTAGGCAACAGAAACCAAGACTTCTTGGCCTAATCAGAACCTAGTTCTCCTATCACAGCAAGTCCTGGATACACCAACACACTGGAAAAGCAAAGTTCAGATTTAAAATTACATCTCATAATGGTCAGAGAGACCTTCTTTTTATTATTGGATACTTTTTTATTTACATTTCAGATGTTATGCCCCTTCCCAGTTTCCTATCCATAACCCCCATATCCCATTCCTTCTCTCCCTCCTTGTCTAAGGGTGGTCTCTCACCCAACCACCCACCACTTCCAGGCTCTCTGTCCTGATATTTCACTACACTGGGGGGTCCAACCTTGACAGGATGAAGGCCTTCTCCTTCTTGTGCTCCAAAATGCCATCATCTGCTAAATATGCAGCTAGAGCCATAGGCCTGTCCATTTTGACTCTTAGGATGGTGGTTTAGTCCCTGGGAGCTCTGATTGGTGGGTATTGTTGTTCTTATGCGGTTGCAAAGCCCTTCAGCTCCTTAAATCCTTTCTCTAATTCCTCCAATGAGGACCCCGTTCTCAGTTCAATGGTTGGCTGCAAGTGTTTGCCTCTGTTTGTAATGCTCTGGCAGAGCCTCTCAGGAGACAGGTATATCAGGATCCTGTCAGCATGCAAAATTTTTGCATTTGCAATATTATCTGGGTGTGTGGGCTGTATGTATATAGGTTGGATTCCCCCGTGGGGTAGACTCTGAATGGACATTCCTTCAGTCTCTGCTCCAAACTTGTCTCCATATCTCCTCCTATGAATATTTTTGTTCCCATTTTACGGACTGAAGCAACCACACTTTGGTCTTCTTTCTTCTTGAGCTTTATGTAGTCTGTGGATTGTATCTTGGGTAATTCAGACCTTGGGGCTAATATCCACTTATCAGTGAGTGCATATGAGTAGGTGGACCCATCCCCCACCCAGGGCCTTGAGTAACCTCTGGATATAGTCTCTGTAAATTCTCCCTCCCCTTTGTGGGTTCTTTCACCTAATGTCACCCCTTGCACTGCTGGGAGTCTCTTGTGTTCCTAGCATCTGTTACTTTCTGATTGCTATCGCAGTTCCTGATCCTCCATTTCTGTACAACTCTGCTCAAATTCCTGACCCATTGAATATCATTTGCTTTTCCTCTCATTCCTGATGATGCTCCCTCCTTTTCTCTCCCCTTCTCTTCCTTCCAAGTCCTTCCCACCATGTATGTCCCCTGAGTATTTTGTTCCCCCTTCTAAAAAGAACTGAAGCATCCATTCTTTGGTCTTCTTTCTTCTTGAGCTTCATGTAGTATGTGAGTTGTATCTTGGGTGTTTCCAGTTTTGGGGCTAATATCCACTTATCAGTGAGTGCATACCATATGTGTTCTTTTGTGACTGGGTTACCACACTCAGGATAATATTGTCTAGTTCCATCAATTGGCTACAAATTTCGTGAAGTCACTGTGTATATAGCTGAGTAGTCCTTTATTGTGTAAAGGTACATTTTCTATATCCATCCTTCTGTTGAAGGACATCAGGTTTCTTCTAGTTTCTGGCTATTATAAATATGGCTGCTATGAACATAGTGAAGCATGTGTGTTTGTTCTCTGTTGGGGCACCAGAGATGTTAAGTATGCTTAGGAGTGGTATAGCTGTGTCCTCAGGTAGTCCTATGTCCAATTTCTTTGGAACCTCCAGACTGATTTCCAGAGTGGATGTGCCAGCTTGCAATCCCACAAACAATAGAGGAATGTTCCTCTTTCTCCACACCCTCACCAGCTCCTGTTGTCACCTACGTATTTGATCCTAGCCATTCAGACAGGTATGAGATGGAATCTCAGGGTTGTTTTGATTTGTATTTCCCTGATGACTAAGGATATTGAACATTTCTTTAGGTGCTTCTCAGCAATTCAATATTCAATTCTCACCTGAGAATTCTTTGTTTAGCTCTGTACTCCATTTTTAATACGGTTATTTGATTCACTGGTTCTTTGTATATATTGGATATTAGCCCTCTATTAGATGTAGGATTGGTAAAGATCTTTTCCCAATCTGTTGGTTGCCATTTTGTTCTAATGACAGTGTCCTTTGCCTTACAGAAGCTCTGCAAGTTTATGAGGCCACATTTGTTGATTCTTTATCTTAGACCATAAGCCGTTGGTGTTCAGTGCAGGAAATTTTCCCCAGTGACAATGTGTTCGAGGTTCTTCCCCACTTTTTCTTCTATAAGTTTGGGTGTATCTGGCTTTATGTAGGTCCTTGATCCACTTGGACATGTGCTTTGTACAGGGCAAAAGGAATGGATCAATTTGCATCCTTCTACATGCTACCTCCAGTTGATCCAACACCATTTGTTGAAAATGCTCTTTTATACACTGGATGGTTTTAACTCCTTTGTCAAATATCAAATGACCCTAGGTGTGTGGGTTCATTTCTGGGTCTTCAATTCTATTCCATTGATCTACCTGCCTGTCTTTTTACCTACACAATACCGTTTTTATCACTACTACTCTGTAAAATAGCTTGAGGTGAGGGATGGTGATTCCCCCAGAAGTTCTTTTATTGTTGAAGATAGTTTTTGAAATCCTGTTTTTTGTTTTTTGTTATTCCAAATGAATTTGCAAATTTCTCTTTTTAATTATATGAAGAATTGAGTTGGAATTTTGATGGGGCTGCATTGAATCTGGAGATTGCTTTTGGCAAGATGGTCATTTTTACAATATCAATCTTGCCAATGAGCATGGGAGATCTTTTCATCTTCTGAGGTCTTATTTGCTTCCTTTCTTCAGAGACATGAAGTTTTTATCACACAGATGTTTCACTTCCTTTGTTAGAGTCACACCAAGGTATTTTATGTTATTTGTGCCTATTGTGAAAGGTGTCAATTCCCTAATGTCTTTCTCAGACTGTTTATCCTTTGAGTAAAGGAAGACTACTGATTTGCTTGATTTAATTTTATATCCAGTTAATTTGCTGAAGTTGTTTGTCAGGTTTAGTAGTTAACTGGTGGAAATTCTGGGGACACTTAAATATACTATTATATCATCTGCAAATAAAGATATTTTGACTTCTTTCTTTTCAATTTGTATTCTTTTGATCTGCTTCTGTTGTCTAATTACTGTACTAGGACTTTGAGTACTATATTTAATGGTAGAAAGATAGTGGGCAGCCTTGTTTAGTCCCTGATTTTAGTGGGATTGCTTCGAGTTTCTCCCCATTTAGTTTGATGTCGGCTACTGGTTTGCCACATATTGTGTTTACTATATTTAGCTATGGGGCTTGAATTCCTGAACTTTCCAAGACTTTTAACACGATGGGGTGTTGAATTTTGTCAAATGCTTTCTCAGCATCTAATGAAATGTTCATGTGGCTTTTTTCCTTTGAGTTTGGTTATATAGAGGAGTACATTGATGGATTTCTATATATTGAACCATCCCTGCATTCCTGGGGTGAAGCTTACTTGATCATGATGGATGATGCTTTTGATGTGTTCTTAGATTCAGTTTGTGTGAATTTTATTGAATATTTTTGCCTCGATATTCATAGGGAAAATTGGTCTGAAGTTCTCTTTCTTTGTTGGGTCTTTGTGTGGCTTAGATATAAGCATAATTGTGGGTATATAGAAGGAATTGGGTAGTGTTCCTTTTGTTTCTATTTTGTGGAACAATTTGGACAGTATTGGTAGTAGGTCTTCTATGAAGGTCTGATAAAATTCTCCACTAAACCCATCTGGTTCTGAGTTTTTTGTTTGTTTGTTTGTTTGTTTGTTTGTTTTATTTGAGTGGCCTTTAGTAAC
This sequence comes from Rattus norvegicus, assembly GCF_021556685.1. NCBI lineage: Eukaryota > Metazoa > Chordata > Mammalia > Rodentia > Muridae > Rattus > Rattus norvegicus. The sequence goes on along the minus strand of NC_141537.1, from coordinate 23,860,249 downwards.
TTCTTCTATCACTTTAGGAGTCATGGGACTTCTTAGATGGTTGATCTGATCATCAGAACCCAGTATTCCCACCACAGCAAGCCCTGGATACCCCAACACACTGGAAAAGCAAGATTTTGATTTAAAATCACAACTCATGATGAAGTTGGAGGACTTTAGGAATGACATAAATAACGTAGAATATACATGAACAAATAGAAACTTTTAGAGAGGAAACACAAAAATCCCTTAAAGCAATACAGGAAAACACAAGCAAACCAGTGATGGAATTTAAGAAAAACATACAGGATCTAAAAATGGAAATAGACACAACAAGGAAATCACAAAGAGGGTGAACCCTGGAGATAAAAAAAAAAAACCTAGGAAAGAAATCAGGAGTCACAGATTCAAGCATCATCAACAGAATAAAAGAGATAGAAGATAGAATCTCTGGAACAAAAGATACCCAAGAAAATATAGACACTATTCAAAGAGAATGCAAAATGCAAAAAGCTCCTAACCCAAAACATCTAAGAAATCCAGGACCCAATAGGAATACTAAACCTTAGTATAATAGTTATTGAAGAAAGCAAAGATTCCCAAATTAATGGGTCAGAAAATATCAACAAAAATTATAGAAGAAAACTTTCCTAACCTAAAGAAAGAGATGCCCATGAATATATAGAACTCCAAATAGATTGAAACAGAAAAGCAGTTTCTCCAGTCACATAACAACAGAATCTGCAGGCCAGATCTCAGTGACATATTAGTGCAGGCATCAACAATTGGAGGGTTCCACTGAGATCGGAAAAGAGAAGATTTCCTGATGGGATCATCCCAGGAAGTCGGCCAGCAAAGAAGGAGGGAAGTATTGGGAAATAAATAGTGAAAAGGAAAATTTTGGCATCATGGGAACTGCGAGTTCTACTTTACAACTAACAGATCAGATAGTTGTTTTACTCAAACAGCAGGGAATGGGAGTAAAGGAAAAAAACAGCTAAAGAATTTATTAAAACCTTAGAAAAGATTAGTCCCTGACTTGTTCATTCAGGAGGACTTAATATTCCTGATTGGGAACAGGTTATGAGGGATTTACAAAGAACACTGCAGAGAAATGGCCCAGAGAGCACTCCTGTTGCCACGCTCTCTTTATGGAGATTGGTCAAGGATGTTCTGTTGAGTACTAACACTAAAATAAGGGGACGAATGTCAGAGACAGAAAGAACATTTGAAGAGGCACAGGATGATGCCTCTCATAGGTCCTTACAAACCCATGATTCAGATCAGGATTCTAGCTCAGAGGAGGATGAAGGAGACACATCAGAAGAAGAAATAGAGGTGCCTAAGAGGAAGATTAATAAGTACAGTGTTACTAAAATATCAGAATCATGTCCCCCTAGTGTAAATCCCTTCTTTAAAGGAGAAGGAGCTACTGCTCCTATTCTTCCTATTCTTCCTTGGAGTGGTGTTGTGAAGACAAGGCTCCAAGGAGAGGGGTAATTTTTCCTGAGTCTCCCCCTGCACAGGGAGTGGTATATCCTGTTGTTGAGGTCCCGGGCCTTGGCAATGCAGGGCAATACCACTGTAATAGCTAAAGCCTTCTGGCCAAAGTCCTGGCCACTAGAGATATCTTACTCCACCTTATTAGGAGTGGGGACAGCTTCAGCTCCTCAAAAAGTAGTAAGATTCTTAAATGGAGAGATAAGGAAGGACATGAAGGATGGTTTCAGCCTTTTGTTTTAGAGAAAATACCTATCAACTTGTGGGAACGAGATGTGCTCAATGATATAGGGGCTGTGTTGACAACTCAGCCTGTATGAAACATGATGAGGAGACAAGGCCTTGTCCCAAGGAGAGGATTGGGCATAAATTTACAAGACAAACCTTATAGTGTAAGTGAGGAGCTAAAAAAAATGAATGATAAAACAGGCTTGGGAAATTTATCCTAAGGGTCACTGTTAATAAGCCTCCTTATGTTAAACCTTTGTCCATCACCTGGAAGTCAAATGATTCAGTGTAGATTCCACAGTGGCCCCTATCCAAGGAGAAATTGGAGGCAGCTCATCAATTAGCACAGGAACAATTACAAGCTAGTCATATTGTCCCTTCCACTTCCCCTTGGAATATACCCATTTTTTTGATTAAGAAAAAGTCTTTGGAAGTGGAGATTATTACAAGATTTAAGAGAAATTAATAAAATTAGGATACCTATGGACCCTACTCAGCCTGGTCTCCCTTCTCCTATAGCTATACCTAAAACTTGGCATATGGTAGTTATTGAGTAAAGGATAGTTTCTTTACTATTCCACTAGATCCTAAAGAGATTTGCCTTTAGCATTCCTTCCATAAATTTTCAAGAGCCTTCTAATCACTACCATGTTACCTCAGGGGATGGCAAATGGTCCTACTATGTGTCAGGTGTGTGTAGCCTCTGCCCTAAAGCCTTTAAAGCAGAAATATCCACAGATTTATATTGTCCATTTCATTGACGACATTTTGGTGGTATCTCCAGATGAAAAGGAATTGCTGACAGCATATGCTGCTTTATAAGAAGATTTGGGTGCTGCAGAGTTAATGATTGCCCCTGAAAAGGTCCAAAAGAACTTCCCATATCAATATTTAGGACATGAATTATTACAAAAAGGAATTTGCCCACAAAAACTTAAATTTAGATTGGATACACTAAGGACCTTAAATGACTTTCAAAAATTATTAGAGGATATAAATTGGCTCTGACCAATGTTAAAATTAACCACGGGACAGTTGAAGCCATTATTTGATGTTTTAAAAGGTGATTCCTCTCCAAATTTACATAGACAATTAACTCCAGAAGCTTGTGAATGCTTAAATTTAGTACAACAGGCTTTGGAAGAGGCTCACCTTAATTATATTGATTTTTCTAAGCCTCTTTCATTTTGATTTTAGCTCATTCCCCTACTGGGCTTTTTGGCAAGATAGACCTTTACTGTCGGTTTATTTATAAGCTTCAACTGTGAAAATAGTGATGACTTATCCTCAGTTCAATTACTGTTCAAGGCTTAAAGAATTATCTTACAGGCTTTTGGCAAAGAATCAGATCTTATTATTACTCCCTATACCAAGGAACAACAACAACATTTAGCTCAGGAACTTACAGATTGGGCTATTTTAATGTGCACAATTGTTAATCGATTTGATAACCATTATCCTGGTAGTAAGATTTGTCAATTTTTTTAAAATCCATCCAGTACTATTTCCACAAATTATTGTTAGTTCCCCTTTACAAATAGCTCATTTAGTATTTTCTGATGGTTCCTCTAATGTTAGTACTGTGGTAGTGTCTGGAGGGAAGGTAGAGGTTATAAAAATTTCTAATTGTTCTGCACTGCTAAGTTGAAAGCTTTACAACTAGCTTTGGTTGTTTCCTGATGAACCTTGTAACATATATACTGATAGTGTATATGTGTCTCAGATTGTTTCACCCCTTCAGAACGCTGCCTTTGTTGCTCCTGTTTCATCTATGTGCCTGCTTATTACAAGTACAGGCTTTGCTATGGCAGTATCGGGAACCTGTTTTTGTGGGTCATATAAGAGGACATTCCATGTTACCTGGCCCCTTAGCACAGGCAATGAATTGGTTGATTCTTATACTCAGTCTCCATGTTATTATATGTTAATAAGTAATACTGTCTATGGTAAAGCTTTACAGATGCATAGAAAATTTCATTTTAATGCTAATTCTTTGAGATTTCACAATGGAGTAACTAAAGAACAAGCACCCAAATAGTCAATGTCCCCAGTATGCCCCATTTATTTCCTCTCCCAATTTGAGAGTCAACCCAAGAGAATCACAGCCTAATGATATTTGCAAATGGATGTCACCCATATTCCTCCCTTTGGGAAGTTACAGTTTATCCATGTGTCTATTGATACCAATACCTATTCTGACTTAGTCTTTGCCTCTGCGCATAGTGGAGAGAAAATTAAAGATGTTAAAAGTCACTGCTTACAGGCCTTTGCCTTTATGCAAGTCCCATGACAATTAAAAACTAATAATCGTCCTGAATATATTAGTGGGCCTTTTAAAAATTTTGTGAGGATTATGATATTGTACATAAAACTGGCATTCCTTATAATCCTCAGGGACAAGCCATAGTAGAAAGAGCTCATTTGACACTTAAGAATTATCTTGAAAAAACAAAAACAGGGAACCAGAATTCTCCACCTGCTAAACTTTCCTTTATTACCTATATTTTTAAATTTTTGTTAGTAGATAAGAATAATTGTTCAGCAACAGATAGACATTGGAAAGGAATAAGACATAGGGAAGGTTTGGTCCATTGCAAAAATTTGACCGCAGGATTATGGAAGGGAACTGACCCTGTCTTAGATAGGGTTAGGGGTTCTGCTTCTGTTTATCCTAGAGATGCTGGAGCACCCATTTGGGTTCCTGAGCATTGTGCACATCCTGTAACCACAGAATCCGGTATGGATGGAGACCTTTTGGAGCTTTGTGAAAAATCCACCGATCCTGATGCCAGTGGGAATAAGGAGCACAGTTTGGACATTAGTGATCTCCACCAAAAGGACCACAGAAGAAGCAGCTGTCCTGTTTGCTGACATGAAAATTCAGCTTTCATGGAGTCATTCTTGTGTCCTTGGAGGGAAATGGAGGATCTCCCCTCACCTTGATTCCTCATGGAGGTTTTTGCACTGCTGCAATCATTGTTGATGTCGCTGTGCATCCCATCCTACCACAGTCTGCGCTCTAACCCTCTGTGCACTGCTGCATGCTCAAGAAGACCAGACTCCAGCAGTTACCCCTGCCCCTCCCCGTTCCCCCAGCACCTGTTGCTGCCATGACTGGTGTTGTCATTTCCCAGTCCATGACTTTGCAGGAATGCCATCTGCATGAAGCTGCTGGAGACCAGGGAACTCTGCCCTGGTTATGCAGATCTCAGACATGGTTCCACTGCCTATCGGTTATTCAGGAAGGTCGGCAGATCCTGAACTGTCATGGGAATGACTTTGACATCTTCACTGCAATTGTAGCAGCCATCGATGCTGCAGCCACTGTGTCTGCAGTGTCTGAAATTGCCTTCTCCCAATCTGATGTTAAGGCAAACACAGTGGGTAAACATTCAGGAGTAGTTCCTGACAATTGGGAATTCTAAATTTAAATCAACAGCAGCTTGACAATGGCCCTTGGTGTTATAGCCCTTGGTTTCTTTGTCCTAGGGTACTACAGTAGTCGGCTTTGTGCTTCTTATCACATGTGCAAACAGCACTTCCAGTCCAGGGTAGTGACTAAGCAGGTGTTGCTCTCCTTGGTAGGAGACAATCCCTTTGCCCAAATAGGGCTCAGCCTTTATGAGAAGCAGTTAGCCAAAGACGGGCAACTCTTTGGGACCAATCCTCACCTAAGACAGGAAACTCTGAGACTGGCAGAGTTTTTCCAGAGACATGAAAGAGGTTGCCATCCCAAAGTGTCCTAAGATATGTGATGCTTAATACAAAATAAAAAAGGGGTACTTGTGGGACCCTCCTGGGTCCCCTGCAGTGTGTGACCCCTGCTGAAGCCCTGCTTTTGTTCCTAACAAAGGAATGCCCTGGCCCTGTAGTGACACACCTGGGTGATGGTCCATTCATTCCTGTCTTTTGTTCTCAGTCTTTGTTCCTTGGACTTAGGCTGCTCTTCCTGGATTTTGTTCCTGAGGCATTAAGCCGGTTTCCCCACTGTGCTTCCTGGAATTTTCCACCTGGTGAACTTGGGGTATAAATTCTTTGAATAAAGCTACAGAGTTGGCATTCTTATGATATGAATGACCCGAATATGTCTGTTTTTTAATCCTGCAGGCTTATGCCCAGATCTTGGTGCTGTGTCAGTGCGGGCATCGACAGTTCTACCTAAAGATTCGGCTATGTCACTCCTGGTCACATCTCCAAAAGATGCTCCAACATCTCAAAGGACACATGCTCCACTATGTTCATATCAGTCTTATATAAGAGTCAGAAGCTGGAAATAACCTAGATGTCCCTCAACAGAGGAACAGAAAAGAAAATGTTGTACATTTACACAGTGGAGTACTACTCAGCAATTAAAAACATGATTTCATGAAATTTGCAGGCAAATGGATGGAACTAGAAAATATTCTGAGTGAGATAGCACATTTACAAAAAGACATACCTGGTATGTACTCACTGTGTAGATATTAACCAAAAAGAAGCTCAGAATACCTATGATATAAATCACAGGCCATATGAAACCCAAGAAGAAAAATCACACCAAAGTGGTGAGGCTACAGTCCTACTCACAGTGGGGAAGAAAATAATCTCCAGAAAGTAGAGTAGAGAGGGAATTGGCAAGGAGAAATGAGGGGGATGGAAAAAGGGGGAGTTCAGATACAGGAGGAGATGGGGAAGAAATACCAAGGGTCAGGATTTTGAAAGGAGGTGTACTGCAGTGGAGAAGTGGGATCTGTGGGTATCCAGTAGAAAGTCCCAGATGCTAGGATTCCAAGAGATTCTCAGGCCCCTACAGTGACGACACTAGCCAAAATACCTAACAAAGGGGAGAGAGAAACTGTAGAGACTATATCCAATGGATAGACAGGGCTTCCAGTTAAGGAATGGGGCCACCCACACACGTCAAAAATATAAATCCAAATTCCTCATGTCAAAAGTAAATGCAGGAGCAAAGAGTAGATCAGAGACTGAAGGAAATGCGATCCAGACACTGCCCCACCTAGGGATCCATTCCATCTGCAAATACCAAATGGAGACAATGGCAATTACTGACACAAATCTGATATAGCTGACCCCGAAAGGCTCTGCTAGAGCTTGACCAATACAGATGCATATGTATGCAGCCAAACATCGGACTGAGCACAGGGACCTCAATGAAAAAGTTAAGGCAATAACTATAGGAGCTGAAGGGATTTGCAACCCTATACAAAGAACAACAATATCAACCAACCAGAACTCCCAAAGCGCTAGAAATCTTGGACTAAACCACCAACCAAAGAGTACATATGGGGAGACTTCTCGCTCCAGCTGGATATGTAGCAGAGGATTGCCTCATTAGGCATCAGTGGGAGGAGATCCCGTTGGTCCTGTGAAGGCTCGATGACCCACAGTAGGATAATTCTAGGGCACTGTGGCAGGAGTGTGTGGGTAGTCGATGTCGCACCCTCTTAGAGGCAAAGGGAAGGTGGAGGGGATAGGTGGTTTGTGGAGGGAAAACTGGAAAGGGGTTAACATTTGAACCGTGAATAAATAAAGTAACCAATTAAAAAGAAATAAAACAAATTATCACACAAATTATGAGAAAAATTCTAAATATCAATATTTGTATTTCTAGTTCACATATACAATATATTCTCTCCTTTTCAAATGTAAATATGGGAACAATTACCCATATTGAGATTGGTTATCACTGTATTTAATTTCTTTTGGTAGAATATGTCTCTGCTCCTTTAATTATCCATTGTAGTGAATTGTTAATAGGATCTTGCCACTTGTCTGTATAGCTTTGCACATATACTTAGGATTTCCTATTGCTCATTTTTTATGTTTTATGAACTTATTGGAAATGGTTTTTAGATTGAATATAGAAATACAGATTATGTCAGAAAAGCTTTGTTCATACAGTACTTTTACTTCTCATTTTCTTTTGGATCTCATCACAGGTTGTTTTTCACAAAGAAGTTGAGACTGCATCCATTTGAATGTCAAGTCAAAAGACTATTTTTGCATGAAATACTAAAGGATAGAACAGGCAAGAGGTAATCCAAAGGTAGTGATGCAATTCTATAAAAACATCCTTCTGTGAGCAAATGTAGAGGGATGGCATGTTAAAGGTATTTTTGGTTTTCTGAATTTCAATCTAGTCTGTAACTCTGTGGCAAAACTTTGTATCAACATGACAAAAAAATTACGATAGCTGTGTTATTCCTTATGAAACATGGGAGTGTCTAGTTAACATTTTGTTAAAGGAAATAAGCCAGACAAGGGAATAACCTAGTGGCATGATCTAGAGATAATTAACCATATTAAAGGAGAAACAACAGAATGCAAAAGAAACTGTAGTATTTGTGGTAAAGATTGGAGGTTTTCATTAAAACAGGAACAATTTCAGCTGAATTGAAGGAATAGCATCAAGAGACACACAATGCAATGATGACCATAGCTGATGGTATGCTCTTACCAATACTAAGGAGAATAGATGTTAAAGGTAGTTAAATAATTAAGCTAGAGAATGCATGTGTTAATTAGTTTCACTTAATTATTCTACTATGTATACTTTCCTCAATAATAATAGGTTGTACATAGAAAGTATATACAATTTCTGGCTGTCAGCTTACCTTGTTTTATGAATTGAATTTCCTTTCATTTTTAATAATGGATAGGTGTACAAGTCTGTATGTTGGTACAAGCTTGTGAATGCAGGTACCCATGGAAACCAGAATCACTGGATCCCAGTGCTAGAAGTTTAAGCAGTTCTGCTCTGCCTAATATGGATGATGGAAATTGGATAGTATAAGGTCTTCACTGCTACTCTGTCTTTGCATCATTGGTTAACTTTAAAATATTAAAATTGGGGTGGAAATAGCAAATAGGAGGAATAGAATAAATTTTTCTTCCTGTCTGTTTATCTCTATGTAGCCTTAAATCCAAGCTTGGAATTAAAAAGTATATTAATGTCATAATAATTTGTATCATCATATGGGCAGCTATTAAAAACTCTAAGTTAAGACACCTGCGGATCCCAGCCCACAGCAGCTCTCTGCTCCCAGACCCCGTGGGAAAGAGACCTCACCGCCTGGTCAGGTGGGCACTCCTGAGGCTGCAGAGCGGAAGAGACCACCAACACTGCCCACCCCTGCCCACATCCCTGGCCCAAGAGGAAACTGTATAAGGCCTCTGGGCTCCCATGGGGGAGGGCCCAGGAGCGGCAGGACCCCTGCCTGAGACACTGCCGGAACCTGAAGGAAACAGACCGGATAAACAGTTCTCTGCACCCAAATCCCGTGGGAGGGAGAGCTAAACCTTCGGAGAGGCAGACAAGCCTGGGAAACCAGAAGAGACTGCTCTCTGTACATACATCTCGGACACCAGAGGAAAACACCAAAGGCCATCTGGAACCCTGGTGCACTGAAGCTCCCGGAAGGGGCAGTGCATATCTTCCTGGTTGCTGCCACTGCAGAGAGCCGGTGGGCAGCACCCCACGAGCGAACTTGAGCCTCAGGACCACAGGTAAGACCAAATTTTCTGCTGCAAGAAAGCTGCCTGGTGAACTCAAGACACAGGACCACAGGAACAGCTGAAGACCTATAGAGAGGAAAAACTACACGCCCGAAAGCAGAACACTCTGTCCCCATAACTGACTGAAAGAGAGGAAAACAGGTCTACAGCACTCCTGACACACAGGCTTATAGGACAGTCTAGCCACTGTCAGAAATAGCAGAACAAAGAAACACTAGAGATAATCTGATGGCGAGAGGCAAGCACAGGAACCCAAGTAACAGAAACCAAGACTACATGGCATCATCAGAGCCCAATTCTCCCACCAAAACAAACATGGAATATCCAAACACACCAGAAAAGCAAGATCTAGTTTCAAAATCATATTTGATCATGATGCTGGAGGACTTCAAGAAAGACGTGAAGAACTCCCTTAGGGAAACACAGGAAAACATTAATAAACAAGTAGAAGCCTACAGAGAGGAATCGCAAAAATCCCTGAAAGAATCGCAAAAATCCCTGAAAGAATTCCAGGAAAACACAATCAAACAGTTGAAGGAATTAAAAATGGAAATAGAAGCAATCAAGAAAGAACACATGGAAACAACCCTGGATATAGAAAACCAAAAGAAGAGACAAGGAGCTGTAGATACAAGCTTCACCAACAGAATACAAGAGATGGAAGAGAGAATCTCAGGAGCAGAAGATTCCATAGAAATCATTGACTCAACTGTCAAAGATAATGTAAAGCGGAAAAAGCTACTGGTCCAAAACATACAGGAAATCCAGGACTCAATGAGAAGATCAAACCTAAGGATAATAGGTATAGAAGAGAGTGAAGACTCCCAGCTCAAAGGACCAGGAAATATCTTCAACAAAATCATAGAAGAAAACTTCCCTAACCTAAAAAAAGAGATACCCATAGGCATACAAGAAGCCTACAGAACTCCAAATAGATTGGACCAGAAAAGAAACACCTCCCGTCACATAATAGTCAAAACACCAAACGCACAAAATAAAGAAAGAATATTAAAAACAGTAAGGGAAAAAGGTCAAGTAACATATAAAGGCAGACCTATCAGAATCACACCAGACTTCTCGCCAGAAACTATGAAGGCCAGAAGATCCTGGACTGATGTCATACAGACCCTAAGAGAACACAAATGCCAGCCCAGGTTACTGTATCCTGCAAAACTCTCAATTAACATAGATGGAGAAACCAAGATATTCCATGACAAAACCAAATTTACACAATATATTTCTACAAATCCAGCACTACAAAGGATAATAAATGGTAAAGCCCAACATAAGGAGGCAAGGTATACCCTAGAAGAAGCAAGAAACTAATTGTCTTGGCAACAAAACAAAGAGAATGAAAGCACACAAACATAACCTCACATCCAAATATGAATATAACAGGAAGCAATAATCACTATTCCTTAATATCTCTCAACATCAATGGCCTCAACTCCCCAATAAAAAGACATAGATTAACAAACTGGATACGCAACAAGGACCCTGCATTCTGCTGCCTACAGGAAACACACCTCAGAGACAAAGACAGACACTACCTCAGAGTGAAAGGCTGGAAAACAATTTTCCAAGCAAATGGTCAGAAGAAGCAAGCTGGAGTAGCCATTCTAATATCAAATAAAATCAATTTTCAATTAAAAGTCATCAAAAAAGATAAGGAAGGACACTTCATATTCATCAAAGGAAAAATCCACAAAGATGAACTCTCAATCCTAAATATCTATGCCCCAAATACAAGGGCACCTACATATGTAAAAGAAACCTTACTAAAGCTCAAAACACACATTGCACCTCACACAATAATAGTGGGAGATTTCAACACCCCACTCTCATCAATGGATGGATCATGGAAACAGAAATTAAACAGAGATGTAGACAGACTAAGAGAAGTCATGAGCCAAATGGACTTAACGGATATTTATAGAACATTCTATCCTAAAGCAAAAGGATATACCTTCTTCTCAGCTCCTCATGGTACTTTCTCCAAAATTGACCATATAATTGGTCAAACAACGGGCCTCAACAGGTACAGAAAGATAGAAATAATCCCATGCGTGCTATCGGACCACCACAGCCTAAAACTGGTCTTCAATAACAATCAAGGAAGAATGCCCACATATACTTGGAAATTGAACAATGCTCTACTCAATGATAACCTGGTCAAGGAAGAAATAAAGAAAGAAATTAAAAACTTTTTAGAATTTAATGAAAATGAAGTTACAACATACCCAAACTTATGGGACACAATGAAAGCTGTGCTAAGAGGAAAACTCATAGCGCTGAGTACCTGCAGAAAGAAACAGGAAAGAGCATATGTCAGCAGCTTGACAGCACACCTAAAAGCTCTAGAACAAAAAGAAGCAAATACACCCAGGAGGAGTAGAAGGCAGGAAATAATCAAACTCAGAGCTGAAATCAACCAAGTAGAAACAAAAAGGACCATAGAAAGAATCAACAGAACCAAAAGTTGGTTCTTTGAGAAAATCAACAAGATAGATAAACCCTTAGCCAGCCTAACGAGAGGACACAGAGAATGCGTCCAAATTAACAAAATCAGAAATGAAAAGGGAGACATAACTACAGATTCAGAGGAAATTCAAAAAATCATCAGATCTTACTATAAAAACCTATATTCAACAAAACTTGAAAATCTTCAGGAAATGGACAATTTCCTAGACAGATACCAGGTACCGAAGTTAAATCAGGAACAGATAAACCAGTTAAACAACCCCATAACTCCTAAGGAAATAGAAGCAGTCATTAAAGGTCTCCCAACCAAAAAGAGCCCAGGTCCAGACGGGTTTAGTGCCGAATTCTATCAAACCTTCATAGAAGACCTCATACCAATATTATCCAAACTTTTCCACAAAATTGAAACAGATGGATTGAAAGACCCCAGCTTAGCAGCAGTAACGCCGTTTTGCAAGGCTGTACTTAAGATGACTGGTTCAGGGAAAGGTTAGAACACTGAGTACACAGCGGCTGCCAAGCAGGATGTGTGTGGTTGAAGGCCTGGCAACAGGACGACTGCGGTTGAGCGCCTGACAATGGGAAAAGCCCCGGGAGAGGTCCCACACCCTGGTAGGGGGCCGAGTCAGCCGTTATATTCTAGGAAGGTAGCTAGGAAACTTGCCCCGGGGCTGAACCCTTGGGGGGCTGAGTCAGTCGTTATGTTCCAGGAAGGTAGCTAGGGAACTTGCCCCGGGGCTAAACCCTTGGGGGGCCGAGTCAGCCTTTATGTTCCAGGAAGGTGGCTAGGGAACTCGCCCCCGGGCTGAACCCTTGCCACATTAGAATCCACCAATTATATCCCTGTAACCATGCATCTGCTTCTGTATGCTCGCTTCTGCTCCCCAGAATCCTATAAAAAGCCCATCCTTGGTTCCGTGGGGCGCGCCAGTCCCCCGAGTGACTGAAGCGCCCACAGGTGCCTGTGTATCCTGACAATAAACCAAATCCTCTTGCTGATTGCATCCTGTGGTCTCGGTCTGGTCATTGAGTTGGAGGGTCTCCATCCCGAGGGAAAGTTCTCCCTGAGAACTTTTCAATTTGGTGCGTTGGCCGGGAAAGGAGATCCTCCACCCAGGGACCACCAACCACCCACTGGGAGGTAATCCGGCCGGCGTCTGTCTGATTCTGTCTCGTTCTGCCCTACTCTGTCTGTTCTGTGAGTGCTCAGCCAGGTTGTTTGGAATTTGGGAGGGACGAAGAAGGAGCTGATGAGCTCGGACTTCTCGCCCCGCAGCCCTGGAAGACGTTCCAAGGGTGTTAGGGGCCCGACTTTTCGGGGCTCAATCTGGGACTCTGGTTAGAGGAGGAGGATCCGGACTTACGGCACCTCTGTCTGTATTTTTGGCTTTCAGAGGGCCCCGGACCTTTTCCACCTCCATCTGACTTTTTGCTTTCAGTTTGGTACCAAAGCCGTGCAGCACGCCTGTCTGTTGTTTGTTTGACTGTTGGTGTTGCCTGGTTTTCTCTGTGTCCTAATCTTCCTTAGAACTAACATGGGTTAGTCTCTAACAACACAACCCTTCTTTCTCCAAAGATCCGGTGGCACTCACCGACCTAATAGAATCTGTTTTACTTACCCACCAGCCTACTTGCGATGACTGCCAACAGCTCTTACAGGCCCTCTTAACCTCAGAGGAAAAACAAAGAGTGTTCCTGGAGGCCAGAAAGCATGTTCTGGGAGATGATGGGCGTCCCACCCAGCTGCCTGAGGAAATTGATGCTGCATTCCCACTTAAGAGACCAAACTGGGATTTTCATACAGCTGAAGGTAAGAGACACCTACGCCTTTATTGCCAGTTGCTCCTAGCGGGTCTCCGAGGGGCTATACGACGCCCTACTAATTTGGCTCAGGTAAAACAGGTATTACAGAAAGCAGGGGAAACTCCCTCCGCCTTTCTAGAGAGACTTAAGGAGGCCTAACGTATGTACACTCCCTATGACCCAGATGACCCAGGACAAATGACGAGTGTCTCTATGTCCTTCATCTGGCAGGCTGCTCCAGATATCAGGACTAAGTTACAGAAGTTAGAAAATTTGCAGGGCTATACATTACAGGATTTACTTAAAGAAGCTGAAAGGATTTTTAATAAGAGAGAGACACAAGAAGAAAAAGAAGATAGAGTTCGCAGAGAGAGGGAAGAGAGAGATAAAAAAAGAAACAAAGAATTGAGTTGAATCTTGGCCGCCGTAGTTCAGGGCCAAGAAAGGAAGGGAGATGGGGGGGGAGCTCGAAAGGGGCTGAAGCTGGATAAAGATCAATGTGCCTATTGCAAAGTTAAAGGGCACTGGGCCAGAGAGTGCCCCAAGAAGCCTGGCGGACCCCGAAAGCCTCAACCACGAACCTCCCTCTTGGCTCTAGATAAAGATTAGGGAGGTCAGGGCCAGGAGCCCCCCCCCCCCTGAGCCCAGGGTAACGCTTAAAGTTGGGGGGCAGCCGGTTACTTTCCTGGTAGACACAGGAGCCCAGCATTCAGTCCTCACCCGAGCTTCAGGACAACTCAGCGACCGGACGGCCTGGGTACAAGGAGCTACTGGTGAGAAACAATACCGATGGACTACAGACCGCCGGGTTCAGCTGGCTACCGGTAAGGTGACCCATTCCTTCTTACATGTTCCGGACTGCCCATACCCTCTGCTGGGCCGTGACCTGCTCACCAAACTAAAAGCACAAATTCATTTTGAGGAAGGAGGGGCCCGAATAACTGGCCCCCACGGAACTCCCCTTCAAGTTCTAACCCTACAATTAGAGGATGAATATAGACTATATGAACCGGGACAGGACAAGCCACAATCCCTAGAAATAGACACTTGGGTCACGGATTTTCCACTGGCTTGGGCAGAGACTGGTGGGATGGGGTTGGCGCTCCAACAGCCCCCCTTAATTATACAGTTAAAGGCCACTGCAACTCCAGTCTCCATAAAACAATACCCCCTGTCACATGAAGCTTATCAAGGTATAAGGCCTCACATTACGAGGCTTCTGGATCAAGGCATCCTAGTCCCCTGCCGGTCGCCTTGGAATATGCCTCTTCTGCCTGTTAAGAAACCCGGCACTGGAGATTATAGGCCAGTACAAGACTTGAGAGAGGTCAACAAGAGGGTAGAAGATATTCATCCGACTGTTCCAAACCCTTACAATTTGCTCAGTACACTGCCCCCTACACATACTTGGTATACGGTTTTAGACCTGAAAGATGCCTTCTTTTGCCTCCGGCTGAGCCCGAAAAGCCAACCCTTATTTGCTTTTGAGTGGAAAGACCCTGAAATAGGGCTTTCAGGACAATTAACTTGGACAAGACTGCCTCAAGGGTTTAAAAACAGCCCAACGCTCTTTGACGAGGCCTTACATCAGGACTTAGCTGACTTTAGGGTTCAGCATCCCACCCTCATACTCCTGCAATATGTAGATGACCTCCTCCTAGCGGCCACTTCTGAAACTGCATGCCAACGGGGAACTGAATCCCTCTTACAGACTTTGGGACGATTGGGCTACCGAGCCTCTGCCAAAAAGGCTCAAATTTGCCAGACCCAGGTTACTTATTTAGGCTACCAGCTATGGGATGGACAGCGATGGCTGACCCCGGCCAGGAGACAGACTGTGGCCGGCATCCCTGCCCCCAAGAATGGCCGACAACTACGAGAGTTCTTGGGGACGGCGGGATTCTGCCGCCTCTGGATTCCTGGGTTTGCTGAAATGGCAGCCCCTTTGTACCCCCTCACTAAACCGGGGGTGCTCTTCCAGTGGGGACCAGAGCAGCAAAAAGCATTTGAAAACATCAAACAGGCCTTATTGTCCTCCCCTGCCTTGTGTCTCCCTGATATTACCAAACCTTTTGAACTGTTCATCGATGAGAAACAGGGGTATGCTAAAGGGGTCCTAACACAAAGGTTGGGACCCTGGAAACGCCCTGTGGCCTACCTGTCTAAGAAATTGGACCCTGTGGCCTCCGGCTGGCCACCGTGCCTAAGGATGGTGGCTGCTATTGCTGTCCGGATCAAGGACGCTGGAAAATTGACTTTGGGACAGCCACTCACCATCCTAGCACCCCACGCAGTGGAGGCCTTGGTAAAGCAGCCCCCAGACCGCTGGCTCTCTAATTCCCGCATGACCCACTACCAAGCCTTGTTACTGGATGCAGAACGGGTTCAGTTTGGGCCTGTAGTCGCTCTCAATCCTGCCACCTTGCTTCCTCTACCAGAGGAGGCAGAACAGCATGACTGCCTACAAATCCTCGCAGAAGTACATGGAACCAGGCCGGACCTATCGGACCAGCCTCTTCAGAATGCTGACCACACATGGTACACCGATGGCAGCAGCTTCTTGGCAGAGGGAGAGCGAAAGGCTGGAGCTGCGGTCACTATGGAGGACAAAGTGATTTGGGCGAAAGCCCTGCCTGCTGGTACCTCCGCACAACGAGCTGAACTCATCGCCTTGACTCAGGCGCTCAAGATGGCAAAAGGTAAGAGGCTAAATATATATACAGACAGCCGTTATGCCTTTGCCACGGCACACATCCACGGGGAGATCTACCGGAGGCGGGGGCTGCTCACATCTGAGGGTAAAGATATTAAAAATAAGGCTGAAATTCTGGCCCTCTTAGAAGCCCTATTCTTGCCCAAAAGACTGAGTATTATGCATTGTCCAGGACACCAGAAAGGGCACAACCCAGAGGCAGGAGGAAACTGGCTGGCCGATGCCACGGCGCGAGAAGCGGCCATGAGCAAACAAATCTTGCCCTTAAATAGCCCAGACCAACCCACGCCCCCACCAGTGGGACAAACCAGTTGGGTTTATGCCCATGAGGACATAGAGCTCCTAGAAAAAATGGGGGCCATCTACCACCCTCAACTAAAACAGTGGGTCTACAAAGGAAAGACAGTTATGCCAATAAAAATGACTTTTGAATTGATCTCCTTTTTACATAAATTAACCCATTTGGGGTTTAAGAAGATGAAAACCTTACTAGATTGGGAAGAGATAAATCTGTGTTTTTTTGAATCGGGACAAAGCGATACAAAAGGTGACTGAGAGTTGCAAAGCGTGCGCTCAGGTTAACCCGGGAAGGACCATGATTGGACAAGGAGTTCGTCCTAGGGGACACCGTCCCGGCATCCATTGGGAAATTGATTTTACTGAAATTAAACCAGGTATGTATGGATACAAGTATCTCCTAGTGTTTGTAGACACCTTCTCAGGATGGGTCGAAGCCTTCCCCACAAAGCACGAGACTGCAAAAATGGTCACCAAGAAGCTCCTCGAGGAAATCTTTCCCAGGTATGGCATGCCTCAAGCGTTGCGGTCGGACAACGGGCCCGCTTTCGTCTCCCAAGTAAGTCAGTTGGTGGCCAAATCGCTGGGGATTGATTGGAAATTACATTGTGCCTATAGACCCCAGAGTTCAGGTCAGGTAGAACGCATGAATAGAACAATTAAGGAGACTTTATCCAAACTTACGCTTGCAACTGGCTCAAAGGATTGGGTGGCCCTCCTTCCCCTAGTTCTATATCGGGCCTGGAATACCCCGGGCCCCCATGGTCTAACTCCTTTTGAAATGATGTATGGAGAACCACCCCCATTTGTCCATTTCTTTGATTCAAACATTGCTGATTTTTGCTGACAGCCCTTCTCTGAGGGCCCATTTACAGGCCCTACAGATTGTGCAGAGAGACGTCTGGAGACCTTTGGCCGCTGCTTACCAGGACAAGCTTGAGCATCCGGTGGTGCCACACCCATTCCAGATTGGAGATACCGTGTGGGTGCGCAGACACCAGACCAAGAATCTCGAGCCACGGTGGAAAGGACCCTACACCGTCCTCCTGACTACTCCGACCGCCCTAAAGGTAGACGGCAGTCCGGTCTGAGGAATTGACTAATTCACAACACTACACCCCAGACATGGAGAGTTCATCGTACTCCAAACCCCTTAAAGTTAAAACTCCTACGTGGCTCCTCCTAGTCCTTTTGTGGCCTAGAGTCAGTGGGGGAATAAGCCCCCACCACATTTATAATATTACCTGGACAGTCACTAATCTCATGACAGGAAGGCTGGCTAATGCTACCTCCGTAAGGGGGACGCTGGCCGATGCCTTCCCTCCCTTATACTTTGACCTTTGCGATGTGATAGACTACAAGTGGGAGCCTGGCACTACCCATAATTGGCATCCCTCAACCACCTACTATGGTTGCAGTCCGGCTTCCCACAGCAAAGAGATCTACGTTTGCCCTGGACATAGAGTGAGCCGGCAGTGCGGAGGGCCGGGGAGTGGGTACTGTGCCCAGTTGGGATGTGAGACTACTGGGGATGCGTATTGGAAGCCATCCTCATCTTGGGACCTGATAACTCTGAAACGAGACGGTCGGCTTCCTTACACCTTGTGTAAACGGGGCGCGAAATGCAATCCCCTCGTCCTCCACTTCACCGACTCAGGTAGAAGAGCGACCTGGGACGGGCCCAAATCTTGGGGCCTGCGCTTATACGTCACAGGGACCGATCCGGTGGGTCTGTTCTCTCTAAATAGACAAGTCTCTCCCCTGGCCACTCGACCCATTGGACCCAACCTAGTTCTACCAGATCAGAAGCCTCCCTCGCTCCCGGCACAAGCCCAACCCCCGTCATTGCCTAAGGTCACCCAGGCCCCTAGTAGTACCCCTACAAGCCCCTTCTCCACAACAGGGGGCTCCACATTTTTGATCTCCCCGTTGCCAGGCACCGGGGATCGATTATTCAATTTGGTGGCTGGTGCATATGTGGCTCTCAACTATTCAGACCCTTTTAGGACTCAGGAGTGCTGGTTGTGCCTCGTTTCCGGTCCGCCCTATTATGAAGGGGTGGCAGTCATTGGAAATTATATGAACCTGACTGCTGCCCCAGACAGTTGTGCCAATACCCCCAGCCACAAACTAACTCTGCCCGAGGTCTCGGGACGAGGGCTCTGCTTGGGGAATGTACCCCACACACACCAGACCCTCTGCAACACCACTCAGAAGATTCCCATCGGGAACTACTTCCTGGCAGCCCCAAAAGGCACATACTGGGCCTGCAATACCGGACTAACACCCTGCATCTCAGCCACAGTCCTCAACCAATCCTCTGACTATTGTGTATTAGTAGAAATTTGGCCCAAAGTCACCTACCATGAATCCGAGTATATATACTCGTTTTTCGAGAGACAGACTCGTTTCCGACGAGAGCCTGCCACCCTGACTTTAGCTTTACTCCTAGGAGGAATCACCTTGGGGGGAGTGGCCGCAGGTATAGGGACCGGGACCACTGCACTCATAGAAACTGGTCATTTCCGTCAGTTACAAGCAGCCATGAATGCAGATCTTAAAGCTATAGAAGAGTCTGTGAGTGCATTAGAAAAGTCCTTAACATCGTTGTCTGAAGTGGTCCTCCAAAATAGACGAGGGCTAGATATGTTGTTCCTCCGCGAGGGTGGATTATGTGCTGCTCTAAAAGAAGAGTGCTGTTTCTATGCAGACCATACTGGAATAGTAAGAGATAATATGGCTAAGTTTCGAGAACGCCTGGCCCAAAGACAAAAACTGTTTGATTCCCAACAGGGATGGTTCGAGGGGTGGTTTAACCAATCTTCTTGGTTTGCTACCCTCCTGTCTACCCTGATGGGACCCCTACTTATTCTTCTCCTAATTCTTCTTTTTGGACCCTGCATCCTTAATAGGCTGGTACAGTTCATGAGGGATAGACTTTCAGTCATTCAGACCCTCGTACTGACGCAGCAGCACCATAGGCTGAGACAACAAGAGACAGAAATTTCTTGACCAAGTCGAGTGAAAGATTTCACTCAAAGTTAGCAAAAAAATGGGGGAATTAAAGACCCCAGCTTAGCAGCAGTAACGCCATTTTGCAAGGCTATACTTAAGATGACTGGTGCAGGGAAAGGTTAGAACACTGAGTACACAGCAGCTGCCAAGCAGGATGTGTGTGGTTGAAGGCCTGGCAACAGGACGACTGCGGTTGAGCGCCTGACAATGAGAAAAGCCCCGAGAGAGGTCCCACACCCTGGTAGGGGGCCGAGTCAGCCGTTATATTCTAGGAAGGTAGCTAGGAAACTTGCCCCCGGGCTGAACCCTTGGGGGGCTGAGTCAGTCGTTATGTTCCAGGAAGGTAGCTAGGGAACTTGCCCCCGGGCTAAACCCTTGGGGGGCCGAGTCAGCCTTTATGTTCCAGGAAGGTGGCTAGGGAACTCGCCCCCGGGCTGAACCCTTGCCACATTAGAATCCACCAATTATATCCCTGTAACCATGCATCTGCTTCTGTATGCTTGCTTCTGCTCCCCAGAATCCTATAAAAAGCCCATCCTTGGTTCCGTGGGGCGCGCCAGTCCCCCGAGTGACTGAAGCGCCCACAGGTGCCTGTGTATCCCGACAATAAACCAAATCCTCTTGCTGATTGCATCCTGTGGTCTCGGTCTGGTCATTGAGTTGGAGGGTCTCCATCCTGAGGGAAAGTTCTCCCTGAGAACTTTTCAGGATCACTACCGAATACCTTCTATGAAGCCACAATTACTCTTATACCTAAGCCACACAAAGACACAACAAAGAAGGAGAACTTCAGACCAATTTCCCTTATGAATATCGACGCAAAAATACTCAACAAAATTCTGGAAAACCGAATTCAAGAGCACATCAAAACAATCATCCACCATGATCAAGTAGGCTTCATCCCAGGCATGCAGGGATGGTTTAATATACGGAAAACCATCAACGTGATCCATTATATAAACAAACTGAAAGAGCAAAACCACATGATCATTTCATTAGACGCTGAGAAAGCATTTGACAAAATTCAACACCCCTTCATGATAAAAGTCCTGGAAAGAATAGGAATTCAAGGCCCATACCTGAACATAGTAAAAGCCATATACAGCAAACCAGTTGCTAACATTAAACTAAATGGAGAGAAACTTGAAGCAATCCCACTAAAATCAGGGACTAGACAAGGCTGCCCACTCTCTCCCTACTTATTCAATATAGTTCTTGAAGTTCTAGCCAGAGCAATCAGACAACAAAAGGAGGTCAAGGGGATACAGATCGGAAAAGAAGAAGTCAAAATATCACTATTTGCAGATGATATGATAGTATATTTAAGTGATCCCAAAAGTTCCACCAGAGAACTACTAAAGCTGATAAACAACTTCAGCAAAGTGGCTGGGTATAAAATTAACTCAAATAAATCAGTTGCCTTCCTCTATACAAAAGAGAAACAAGCCGAGAAAGAAATTAGGGAAACGACACCCTTCATAATAGACCCAAATAATATAAAGTACCTCGGTGTGACTTTAACAAAGCAAGTAAAAGATCTGTACAATAAGAACTTCAAGACACTGAAGAAGGAAATTGAAGAAGACCTCAGAAGATGGAAAGATCTCCCATGCTCATGGATTGGCAGGATTAATATAGTAAAAATGGCCATTTTACCAAAAGCAATCTACAGATTCAATGCAATCCCCATCAAAATACCAATCCAATTCTTCAAAGAGTTAGACAGAACAATTTGCAAATTCATCTGGAATAACAAAAAACCCAGGATAGCTAAAGCTATCCTCAACAATAAAAGGACTTCAGGGGGAATCACTATCCCTGAACTCAAGCAGTATTACAGAGCAATAGTGATAAAAACTGCATGGTATTGGTACAGAGACAGACAGATAGACCAATGGAATAGAATTGAAGACCCAGAAATGAACCCACACACCTATGGTCACTTGATTTTTGACAAAGGAGCCAAAACCATCCAATGGAAAAAAGATAGCATTTTCAGCAAATGGTGCTGGTTCAACTGGAGGGCAACATGTAGAAGAATGCAGATCGATCCATGCTTATCACCCTGTACAAAGCTTAAGTCCAAGTGGATCAAGGACCTCCACATCAAACCAGACACACTCAAACTAATAGAAGAAAAACTAGGGAAGCATCTGGAACACATGGGCACTGTAAAAAATTTCCTAAACAAAACACCAATGGCTTACGCTCTAAGATCAAGAATCGACAAATGGGATCTCATAAAACTGCAAAGCTTCTGTAAGGCAAAGGACACTGTGGTTAGGACAAAACGGCAACCAACAGATTGGGAAAAGATCTTTACCAATCCTACAACAGATAGAGGCCTTATATCCAAAATATACAAAGAACTCAAGAAGTTAGACCGCAGGGAAACAAATAACCCTATCAAAAATGGGGTTCAGAGCTAAACAAAGAATTCACAGCTGAGGAATGCCGAATGACTGAGAAACACCTAAAGAAATGTTCAACATCTTTAGTCATAAGGGAAATGCAAATCAAAACAACCCTGAGATTTCACCTCACACCAGTGAGAATGGCTAAGATCAAAAACTCAGAGGACAACAGATGCTGGCAAGGATGTGGAGAAAGAGGAACACTCCTCCATTGTTGGTGGGATTGCAAACTGGTACAACCATTCTGGAAATCAGTCTGGAGGATCCTCAGAAAATTGGACATTGAACTGGCTGAGGATCCAGCTATACCTCTCTTGGGCATATACCCAAAAGATGCCCCAACATATAAAAAAGACACGTGCTCCACTATGTTCATTGCAGCCTTATTTATAATAGCCAGAAACTGGAAAGAACCCAGATGCCCTTCAACAGAGGAATGGATACAGAAAATGTGGTACATCTACACAATGGAATATTACTCAGCTATCAAAAACAACTAGTTTATGAAATTTGTAGGCAAATGGTTGGAACTGGAAAACATCATCCTGAGTGAGCTAACCCAATCACAGAAAGGCATACATGGTATGCACTCATTGATAAGTGGCTATTAGCCCAAATGCTTGAATTACCCTAGATGCCTAGAACAAATGAAACTCAAGACGGATGATCAAAATGTGAATGCTTCACTCCTTCTTTAAAAGGGGAACAAGAATACCCTTGGCAGGGAAGAGAAGGGCAAAGATTAAAACAGAGACTGAAGGAACACCCATTCAGAGCCTGCCCCACATGTTGCCCATACATATACAGCCACCCAATTAGACAAGATGGATGAAGCAAAGAAGTGCAGACCGACAAGAGCCGGATGTAGATCGCTCCTGAGAGACACAGCCAGAATACAGCAAATACAGAGGCGAATGCCAGCAGCAAACCACTGAACTGAGAATAGGACCCCCCGTTGAAGGAATCAGAGACAGAACTGGAAGAGCTTGAAGGGGCTCAAGACCCCATACGTACAACAATGCCAAGCAGCCAGAGCTTCCAGGGACTAAGCCACTACCTAAAGACTATACATGGACTGACCCTGGACTCTGACCTCATAGGTAGCAATGAATATCCTAGTAAGAGCACCAGTGGAAGGGGAAGCCCTGGGTCCTGCTAAGACTGAACCCCCAGTGAACTAGACTGGTGGGGGGAGGGCGGCAATGGGGGGAGGGTTGGGAGGGGAACACCCATAAGGAAGGGGAGGGGGGAGGGGGATGTTTGCCCGGATACCGGGAAAGGGAATAACACTTGAAATGTATGTAAGAAATACTCAAGTTAATAAAAAAAAAAACAAAAAAACAAACAAAAAAAACGCTAAGTTAAAAATGTTCTTCTACTAAACTTGTATAGCAGCTATTTTGCAATCAGAATTTTAACTAACAAAATTGATTTTCAAAGTATTTTAAATGTATGACTAGTTTATGTTATCATATTTTAGGAGAGCATACCAAAATATTTGAGAGGAAAAAACTGCGTTTAGAAAAAGACATTTCTATGGATTTTTTTACCATTTTGTTTGCCATCACCAACATTATTTTATTTGACTATTCAATTGCCTCTTTAAAGCAATGAAGTGTTCACCTTAGTTAATAACCATACTCTATGTGAAAATTAAACCCTCACAGAGCTGAGATTTATACCATGACACTGCATAAGCTTATACAGAGGCAATAACAAATGAGTCACCCGGGAACGAACAAATTAACAAAAATGAGTTGTAATATTTTACAGGTTTCCATAGGATTAGCCAAGCCCTGTGATTCATAAGAAGGTTGTTCAAGTGATTTCTGTAGATGTCTCAGAGAGTAAAAGCTTTTGCTGCTGTTTCAAAGGACTTGAATTCAGTCCTCAGCACCCAGTCTCACAAAAAAAGTAATGAGGTACACAATTTGTATTATTAACATCAAATATATATGTTTAAATCTTTCAAATTCATATATACAGCAATTTCTCTCATTATTTTAATTCAAAATTTTGATTCAGTAATAAATTCCTGGTTTATGAGTATTCGGCACACAGAATGCACACCAATGGTTCACAAAATGTCACTAGTTTTCAAATGTAGTAAATTATTACTTGAGTCTGCTCTTTTCCTTCAGCTCTCAAATGAGCAGTTGTCAATAGGATGTACATAAACCTATTAACATGGCTTAACATGATCTCTATTCTCCCATAACTCGGGCAATCTCAAACATTTGGATTTCCAGCATTCTTCATGTTTTAATAAATGTTCCTTGTATTCACTATGAAAAAAAAATCCTGAAGAAACAAAAAACAAACAAACAAAAAAAAAAACCCCAAAAAACAAAAAAGTAAAGATTCACATTTATTTATTAGTTAAATCTAAACATGTTTAAATGGATTTGTATTCAAACAACTTAGTAGAAATTGGTGAAGAATACCCTCAAATAAAAAGAGCAAATTCTTTAACCATTCTGAAGTGACCAGAAATTGGATATTGACACCTGTTTGTCACCACACAGCTCACGGAGATCATTAATCAGGTCAAACACACACTCATTTCATGATACACTCCAATTTTCACCTAACACTTGCTTTTCATCAGGAAAACAAAAAAATCACACCTTGGCAAGACATAACATCATGCAAAGGAAAATAACTCAGTAAATAATTTAAAATTCTAAATCCCTTAAGTTCTCCACAGTGGCTGTCAAAACTTGAACACACTATTTTTCCTTCAAAACTTAAACTAAAAGTAACGAAACCATGAATTTGGTAAAGCTCTTAAATGAATGCATTGGTGCCTCACTTGTGAAATTCTATCCTTAGATTTTTTTTTTAAGCATAAAAGTTAATAGCTGCCGTTTCACGACTGGACTCCTAATCAGCTCACTGGTCATTTCTCCTAGCTGCAGCAGGAAGTCTGGGAAATCAAGGCCAGAAGAACTACTTTGAAGGGGTCTTTGTTCCATTGAGATACACAAAGTGGTAGCTGTATTAAGGCACCAAAGCAATTAGTTTGGTATTTCCAGAGCACATCCACAGAGTCCTGATTTTAAATCGATTAATATTATTGGTGAGGTATGGATTTTGTATGTAGGAACAGACTGATAATAGAACAGATATTATTGCCTTTGGACTATCTATACAGTACTTCTTATGAGAATTCTCTGCAATTCTTTGGTTGTTCCATTACTGTAGACAGTAGTGTAGGTAATGATAGCCAGCATAGTTTCTTTTGCTTAAGGTCTAAGAATATCGTTTTGTGAGTAAATATGCCACAGTGCCTAACTTTACAACTACCACCCAAGGAGGAAAAAAAGTAATAGTACTCATTTCAGCATGAGGTAATATTGAAGTTTTGTTACTACAATTTCTAACAATAATTGTTTGGTGCTGATTATTTTATTCTCACAATTCTTCATTATCTGTACAAGCAATGAGTGATGAATTTTCATAATCCTAACTATGGTTGTAATCACTAAATTTTTCTAATGGGAAATGTAATCCTATCTCAGACTCTAAGACAGATGGAGAATAATAATTTACTTTCTGATAATGTTTAATTGTTGTTTAATACTTTAGGAAAAGAAAAAAAAACAATCAATTTGTGACTCAAACCTTTGCTATGCACTCCTTACATAGTATTAGTATTAGTGTCAGGCCTTGGAGCCTCCCTTTGAGGTGGATCCCAATTAGGGTCAGTCACTGAATCTCCTTTTCCTCAGTCTTTTCTCCATTTTTGTCCCTGAGTTCTTTTAGAAGGGAAGAATTCTGAGTCAGAGTTTTTGACTGTGGGATGGCAACCCCATCCCTACATTTAATATCCTCTCTTTCTACTCGAGGTGGACTATAGAAGTTTACTTTCCCCACTGTTGGGCATTTCATCTAAGGTCCCTCCCTTTGAGTCTTGAGAGTCTCTCTCCTCCCAGGTCTCTGGTACATTCTAGAGGGATTTTTTTTCTTTTTTTTGATAACCCCTCTCCATTTTGATGATAGTAGAATTACTGCCATGTGAGACTGTGTCCATGATATCACATAAAAAGAAATAAAGTTAGTAAGCTTTGTTCTTAGTTTATTTTCTTCAGATTTACAATTAAAATTAAGATATGGTCACTAAATATTGTTACAAGTTCTGTCTTTTAATGTATTACTCATTCATAATTCCATTGGTTTAGTTTTGCTTTAGTATTGTATAATATCATAAGGGCAAGTCAAATGATTATTCTTGCTTGTTCTTCCTGTTTAGGACAAAAATGTATTTGTATGCTGAAAAGTTTCTGTACCTAGTCAGATCAACAACCATGTAGATTATGAAGATTGTATTTTTTTCACAAAAGGATAATTTGTTAGTTGTTTACCTGTACAATGTTTGTAGATTCTGATAAACAATTAGTTAATTAATTAATAAATGAAAATCACACAATTTTGGTTTTATGCTCTTATAAATCAACATATGTTATATGCAAGTGTCATAAATATTTTATGTAGTCCATGGGAAACTGGAGTTTTGAGAACTGTCTGCCAAATTTCTGCTATTTTCAATCATGCTTTGATATAATAAAATTATACCTTTCTAAAGAGATAGGTCGATAAGGCCTCTGAGAACTGGTAGATAGGGGCACTGGAGCTGCAGGTCCCCTGTGCCCAAGACACCGCCGGAAACTGAAGGGACGGGATCAACAGTTCTCTGCACCCAAATCCCATGGGAGGGAGAGCTAAAGCTTCAGAGATGAAGACATGCCTGGGAAGCCAGAAGAGACTACACTCTGCCGACATTTCTGACTTCAGAGGAAAACACCAAATGCCATCTGGGACCCTGGTGCACAGGGGCTCCCGGAAAGGGCAGTGCAGGTTCTCCTGGTTGCTGCCCTCGTGGAGAGCTCATAAGCAACACCCCACAAGCAAACTTGAGCCTTGGGAACACAGGTAAGACCAACTTTTCTGCTCCAAGCGACCTGCCTGGTGAACTCAGGACACAGGCCCACAGGAACAGCTGAAGGCCTGTAGACAGGAAAAACTACACACCCAAAATCAGAACACTCTGTTCCCATAACTGGCTGATAGAAAACAGGAAAACAGGTCTACAGCACTCCTGACACACAGGCTTATAGGACAGTCTAGCCACTGTAAGAAATAGCAGAACAAAGAAACACCAGAGATAATCCGATGGTGAGAGGCAAGCACAGGAACCCAAGCAACAGAAACCAAAACTACATGGCATCATTGGAGCCCAATTTTCCCACCAAAGCAAACACTGAATATCCAAACACACCAGAAAAGCAAGATCTAGATTTAAAATCATATTTGATCATGATGCTGGAGGACTTCAAGAAAGACATGAAGAACTCCCTTAGAGAAACACAGGAAAACATGAATAAACAAGTAGAGGCCTTTAGAGAGGAATCTCAAAAATCCCTGAAAGCATTCCAGGAAAACAAAATCAAGCAGTTGAAGGAATTAAAAGTGGAAATAGAAGCAATCAAGAAAGAACACAGGGAAACAACCGTGGATAGAGAAAACCAAAGGAAGAGACAAGAAACCATAGATACAAGCATCCCCAACAGAGATAGAAAGAGATAATCTCAGGAGCAGAAGATTCCATAGAAATCTTCAACACAAGTGCTAAAGATAATGTAAAATGGAAAAAGCTACTGTTCCAAAACATACAGGAAATCCAGGACTCAATGAGAAGATGAAACCTAAGGATAATAGGTATAGAAGAGAGTGAAGACTCCCAGCTCAAAGGACCAGTAAATATCTTCAACAAAATCATAGAAGAAAACTTCCGTAACCTAAAGAAAGAGATGTCCATAAGCATACAAGAAGCCTACAGAACTCCAAAGAGATTGGACCAGAAAAGAAACTCCTCCTGTCACATAATTGTCAAAACACCAAATGCTCAAAATAAAAGAAGAATATTAAAGCAGTAATAGTAAATAGTAAATAGTAAAAGCAGGAAAAAAGTCAAGTAACATATAAAAGTAGACCTATCAGAATCACACCAAGACATAGATTAACAAACTGGATACACACGAGGACCCTGCATTCTGCTACCTACAGGAAACACACCTCAGAGACAAAGACAGACACTACCTCAGAGTGAAAGGCTGGAAAACAACTTTCCAAGCAAATGATCAGAAGAAGCAAGCTGGAGTAGCCATTCTAACATCAAATAAAATCAATTTTCAACTAAAAGTCATCAAAAAAGATAAGGAAGGACACTTCATATTCATCAAAGGAAAAATCCACCAAGATGAACTCTCAATCCTAAATATCTATGCCCCAAATACAAGGGCACCTACATACATAAAAGAAATCTTACTAAATCTCAAAACACATTGCACCTCACACAACAATAGTAGGAGATTTGAATAACCCACTCTCATCAATGGACAGGTCATGAAAACAGAAATTAAACAGAGACGTAGACAGACTAAGAGAAGTCATGAACCAAATGGACTTAACATATATTTATAGAACATTCTATCCTAAAGTAAAAGGATTTACATTCTTCTCAGAACCTCATGGTACTTTCTCCAAAATTGAACATATAATTGGTCAAAAAACAGGCCTCAACAGATACAGAAAGATAGAAATAATCCCATGTGTCTTATAAGACCACCACGTCCTAAAGCTGGTTTTCAATAACAATAAGGGAAGAATGCCCATATATACATGGAAGTTCAAAAATGATCTACTCAACGATAACCTGGTCAAGGAAGAAATAAAGAAAGAAATTAAAGACTTCTTAGAATTTAATGAAAATGAAGGTGCAACATACCCAAATTTATGGGACACAATGAAAGCTGTGCTAAGAGGAAAACTCATGGCTCTGAGTGCCTGCAGAAAGAAACAGGAGAGAGCATATGTCACCAGCTTGACAGCACACCTAAAAGCTCTAGAACAAAAAGAAGCAAATACACCCAGGAGGAGTAGAAGGCAGGAAATAATCAAACTCAGAGCTGAAATCAACCAAGTAGAAACAAAAACGACCATAGAAAGAAGCAACAGAACCAAAAGTTCGTTCTTTGAGAAAATCAACAAGATAGATAAACTCCTAGCCAGACTAACAAGAGGACACAGATAGTATGTCCAAATTAACAAAATCAGAAATGAAAAGGGAGACATAACTACAAAATCAGAGGAAATTCAAAAAATCATCAGATCCTACTAGAAAAGCTTATATTCAAAAAAACTTGAAAATCTGCAGGAAATGGACAATTTCCTAGACAGATACCAGTTACCAAAGTTAAATCAGGAATAGATAAACCAGTTAAACAACCCCATAACTCCTACTGAAATAGAACCAGTCATTAATGGTATCCCAACCAAAAAGAGCCCAAGACCAGACTCTAGGTCTATTAGACCTTCATAGAAGACCTCATACCAATACTATCCAAACTGTTTCACCAAATTGAAATAGATGAAGCACTACCGAATTCCTTCTATGAAGCCACAATTACTCTTATACCTAAACCACACAAAGACCCAACAAAGAAAGAGAACTTCAGACCAATTTCCATTATGAATATCGACACAAAAATTCTCAATAATATTCTGGCAAACCGAATCCAAGAGCACATCAAAACAATCATCCACCACGTTCGAGTAGGCTTCATACCAGGCATGCAGGAATGGTTTAATATATGGAAAACCATCAATGTGATCCATTATATAAACAAACTTGAATAACAAAACCACATGATCATTTCATTAGATGCTGAGAAAGCATTTGACAAAATTCAACACCATTCATGATAAAAGGCCTGGAAAGAAAAGGAATTCAAAGCCCATACCTAAACATAGTAAAAGCCATATACAGCAAACCAGTCGCTAACATTAAACTAAATGAAGAGAAACTTGAAGCAATCCCACTAAAATAAGGGACAAAACAAGGCTGCCCACTCTCTCCCTACTTATTCAATATAGTTCTTGAAGTTCTAGCCAGAGCAATCTGACAACAAAAGGAGATCAAGGGGCTACAGATTGGAAAAGAAGAAGTCAAAATATCACTATTTGCAAATGATATGATCGTATATTTAAGTGATCCCAAAACTTCCACCAGAGAACTACTAAAGCTGATAAACAACTTCAGCAAAGTGACTTGGTATAAAATTAAATCAAATAAATCATTAGCCTTCCTCTACACAAAAGAGAAACAAGCCGAGAAAGAAATTAGTGAAATGACCGCCTTCATAATATTCCCAAATAATATAAAGTACCTTGGTGTGACTTTAATCAAGCAAGTAAAAAAATCTGTACAATAAGAACTTCAAGCCTCTGAAGAAAAAAATGAGAAGACCTCAGAAGCTGGAAAGATCACCCATGCTCATGGATTGGCAGGATTAATATAGTAAAAATGGCCATTTTACCAAAAGCAATCTACAGATTCAATGCAATACCAATCCAATTTTTCAAAGAGTTAGACAGAACAATTTGCAAATTCATCTGGTATAACAAAAGACCCAGGATAGCTAAAACTACCCTCAACAATAAAAGAACTTCAGGGGGAATCACTATTCCTGAACTCAAGCAGTATTACAGAGCAATAGTAATAAAAACTGCATGGTAATGGTACAGAGACAGACAGATAGACCAATGGAATAGAATTGAAGACCCAGAAATGGACCCACACACCTATGGTCACTTGATTTTTGACAAAGGAGCCAAAACCATCCAATGGAAAAAAGAGCATTTTCAGCAAATGTTGCTAGTTCAACTGGAGGTCAACATGTAGAAGAATGCAGATGCTTATCACCCTGTACAAAACTTAAGTCCAAGTGGATTAAGGAGCTCCACCTCAAACCAGATACACTCAAACTAGTAGAAGAAAAAGTGGGGAAGCACCTCAAACACATGGGCACTGGAGAAAATTTCCTGAACAAAACAGCAATGGCTTATGCTCTAAGATCAAGAATCGACAAATGGGATCTCATAAAACTGCAAAGCTTCTGTAAGGCAATGGACACTGTGGTTAGGATGAAACGGCAACCAACAGATTGGGAAAAGATCTTTACCAATCCTACAACAGATAGAGGCCTTATATCCAAAATATACAAAGAACTCAAGAAGTTAGACCGCAGGGAAACAAATAACCCTATTAAAAATGGGGTTCACAACAGATTGGGAAAAGATCTTTACCAATCCTACAACAGATAGAGGCCTTATATCCAAAATATAGAAAGAACTCAAGAAGTTAGACCGCAGGGAGACAAATAACCCTATTAAAAATGGGCTTCAGAGCTAAACAAAGAATTCCCAGCTGAGGAATGCCGAATGGCTGAGAAACACCTAAAGAAATGTTCAACATCTTTAGTCATAAGGGGAATGCAAATCAAAACAACCCTGAAATTTCACCTCACACCAGTGAGAATGCCTAAGATCAAAAACTCAGGTGACAGCAGATGCTGGCGAGGATGCAGAGAAAGAGGAACACTCCTACATTGTTGGTGGGATTGCAGACTGGTACAACCATTCTGGAAATCAGTCTGGAGGTTCCTCAGAAATTGGACATTGAACTGCCTGAGGATCCAGCTATACTTCTCTTGGGCATATACCCAAAAGATGCCCCAACATATAAAAAAGACACGTGCTCCACTATGTTCATAGCAGCCTTATTTATAATAGCCAGAAGCTGGAAAGAACCCAGATGCCCTTCAACAGAGGAATGGATACAGAAAATGTGGTACATCTACACAATGGGATATTACTCAGCTATCAAAAACAATGACTTTATGAAATTCGTGGGCAAATGGTTGGAACTGGAAAATATCATCCTGAGTGAGCTAACCCAATCACAGAAAGACATACATGGTATGCACTCATTGATAAGTGGCTATTAGCCCAAATGCTTGAATTACCCTAGATGCCTAGAACAAATGAAACTCAAGACGGATGATCAAAAGGTGAATGCTTCACTCCTTCTTTAAAAGGGGAACAAGAATACCCTTGGCAGGGAATAGAGAGGCAAAGATTAAAACAGACACAGAAGGAACACCCATTCAGAGCCCGCCCCACATGTGGCGCATGCATATACAGCCATCCAATTAGACAAGATGGATGAAGCAAAGAAGTGCAGGCAGATAGGAGCCGGATGTAGATCTCTCCCGAGAGACACAGCCAGAATACAGCAAACACAGAGGCGTATACCAGCAGCAACCACTGAATTGAGAATAGGACCCCCGTTGAAGGAATCAGAGAAAGAACTGGAAGAGCTTGAAGAGGCTCGAGACCCCATATGTACAACAATGCCAAGCAACCAGAGCTTCCAAGGACTAAGCCACTACCTAAAGACTATACATGGACTGACCCTGGCCTCTGACCTCATAGGTAGCAATGAATATCCTGGTAAGAGCAGCAGTGGAAGGGGAAGTCCTGGGTCCTGCTAAGACTGAACCCCCAGCGAACTAGATTGTTGGGGGGAGGGCGGCAAGGGTATGAGGATGGGGAGGGGAACAACCATAAAGAAGGGGAGGGGGAGGGGGGATGTTTGCCCAGAAACCGGTAAAGGGAATAACACTCGAAATGTATATAAGAAATACTCCAGTTAATAAAAAAAAGGCAGTAAAAATGGGGTTCAGAGCTAAACAAAGAATCCACAGCTGAGGAATGCTGAATGGCTGAGAAACACCTAAAGATATGTTCAACATCTTTAGTCATAAGGGAAATGCAAATCAAAACAACCCTGAGATTTTACCTCACACCAGTGAGAATGGCTAAGATCAAAAACTCAGGGGACAGCAAATGCTGGCAAGGATGTGGAGAACAAAGAACACTCCTCCATTGTTGGTGGGATTGCAGACTGGTACAACCATTCTGGAAATCAGTCTGGAGGTTCCTCAGAAAATTGGATATTGAACTACCTGAGGACCCAGCTATACCTCTCTTGGGCATATACCCAAAAGATGCCCCAACATATAACAAAGACACGTGCTCCACTATGTTCATAGCAGCCTTATTTATAATAGCCAGAAGCTGGAAAGAACCCAGATGCCCCTCAACAGAGGAATGGATACAGAAATTGTGGTACATCTGCACAATGGAATATTACTCAGCTATCAAAAACAATGACTTTATGAAATTCGTGGGCAAATGGTTGGAACTGGAAAATATCATCCTGAGTGAGCTAACCCAATCACAGAAAGACATATATGGTATGCACTCATTGATAAGTGGCTATTAGCCCAAATGCTTGAATTACCCTAGATGCCTAGAACAAATGAAACTCAAGACAGATGATCAAAATGTGAATGCTTCACTCCTTCTTTAAAAGGGGAACAAGAATACCCTTGGCAGGGAATAGAGAGGCAAAGATTAAAACAGAGACTGAAGGAACACCCATTCAGAGCCTGCCCCACATGTGGCCCATACATATACAACCACCCAATTAGACAAGATGCATGAAGCAAAGAAGTGCAGGCCGACAGGAACCAGATGTAGATCTCTCCTGAGAGACACAGTCAGAACACAGCAAATGCATGGGCGAATGCCAGCAGCAATCCACTGAACTGAGAATAGGACCCCTGTTGAAGGAATCAGAGAAAAAACTGGAAGAGCTTGAAGGGGCTCGAGACCCCATATGAACAGCAATGCCAACCAACCACACCTTCCAGGGACTAAGCCACTACCTAAAGACTATACATGGACTGACCCTAGACTCTAACCTCATAGGCAGCAATGAATAGCCTAGTAGAGCACCAGTGGAAGGGGAAGCACTTTGTCCTTCTAAGACTGAACCCCCAGTGAACGTTATTGTTGGGGGGAGGGCGGTAATGGGGGGAGGATGGGGAGGGGAACACCCATGTCGAACGGGAGGGGAAGAGGTTAGGGGGATGTTGGACTGGAAACCGGGAAAGGGAATAACAATCAAAATGCAAATAAGAAATACTCAAGTTAACAAAAAAAAAAAAAAAAAGAGATAGGTCAATGACTCAGGGCACTTCTTACTCTTGCAGAGAACCAGGATCAATTCCCAAGCATCCATATGTTTTCTTACAATCTTCTTTGACCACAGTGCAAGA
Source organism: Rattus norvegicus (assembly GCF_021556685.1). Lineage (NCBI taxonomy): Eukaryota > Metazoa > Chordata > Mammalia > Rodentia > Muridae > Rattus > Rattus norvegicus. The sequence goes on along the minus strand of NC_141537.1, from coordinate 23,826,278 downwards.
AGATCAAATGGTATCTGTGACCATTGAGAGTACTGTACAAATCAGATGCATGTACACACATTAAAAAAATAATCATACACAAAAAATAAAAATAATTCTTAAAATTTTAAATATTTTCTTCATGATTTGAGCATTTTTGTAATAATAAATTATTGTTAGTGTTTTTTTATTTATCAAGTATGACAAGTTACCCATATCTAATAAATGAAAATTTCTATATCCTTCGAAGAGAATCACCTACTAACAGAGGTAAGTGTTTGCTCGAAAGGAAAGGTTCGGATCCTGCTATACATGTTTGGAGATTCAAATAGGAAGTCATATGCCCACATATGGTTTGTGAAGAAAGTCTTGCTGTAGTTATTCACAAGTTTGAGTATTAAAGTCTTTCTGCATCCTAATTCTGCAGTGATCTCTCAACATTTGTAGGAGGAGATGGGATATAGATGTTCCAGTTGGTGTTGCGTATTCCTCAGCCTCTTATTCTCTCTATGCCTTGTGATAATAAGTCATTAGGAGTTAGCTTATTATGTGCCCACTTTAACAGAGTAATAGTAGTAGGTACTCCTTAAGAACTATGAGCTGCCTACTACCGTGTTACTTAACAGTAATTCAGCTGAAAGTCAAAATGAATTTTAATCCCTTTATACAGTAAAAATGTTAAGCCAGGCCAGCAAAATGGCTCATTTGTCAAAGGTACTTCCAGCCAGGCATTTAGATCCCAGGATGCTCCATAGTAATAAGAAGAGAACATATTCCTGTACCTGTCCTAAAACCTATATATGTAAGTAAAATGAAACATACAATGTTCAGATACATAGACACTCACAAATATATAGAAGTGTGTTAATTAAACGTTTAAAATTTTAATGTTAAATAATAGGTTTAGAAAAAGGACCCAATAGTTAAAGCTACTTGCTAGTAGGCAGAAGACCTAGGTCCAGTTTCGTTCCCATGTGTAACCAAAACTCCAGGGGATGCCTTACTCTCTTCTGCCTTTAGAGTACTCTCTGTTCATGTGCACCCACCCCTCCATTATTAAGTTTACAAATATTTTGAAAATTTTAAATAATGGTAAATTAATGGCTATCTTTAGTTGTGTTTTATAAGTAAAATATGATATTTTGAAAGAAATCAATAGTTTATACATTATCCTCAATTGGTTTATTATTATCATTAGAACTGATACCTAAGGAAAGCAATATCTAACTTAATACTCTTCGTTTAAAACAAATAAGTTTGGGCTTAAGATGTTTCAACCAAAGAGAGTAGACACTTGCTTTGGAAAATTATGAACATTAACTTTATTATTTTCTTCATTAAGCCATTAGACCCTATTTTTGGAACATGTAAAGACAATAAGGAAGATCATACGTTGTTGATTGAAATAACGGATCACAATATAGATAGGAGAAAAACTTTGAATTGCCACCATGGTGTATTTCATGCATGCTAGCGTGGCCTAGCATAGAAGCAGTATTCTCGAGAGAGACAGTACTTAGCAAGCAGTACTTCAAAAGAAACACTGCTCCAAGTGCTCCTTCTTCCTTTCTGGAAAATCTCTGTGCTTCTGTGATGTGGGTCTCAATGATATTCCCCTCTTACCAAAAAGGGAAGACAGCGTAATTTCCAGTAAATGGCTTTTATCAATACACAATTGTGACCTGAGTTATAAGCCTGGCTGTTTCGCTGCAAGCAACAGTTATTTTGGGACATATCTGATTCCCGTTGTATTCAAGGCAGAGTTTTATCATATGTGAAGGGACAGGATAAGACTGAATACCCTCAAATAGCAATTCAACGCTTACAGAAAATATGTTAATACATTGCATTTTGAAATTAGTCAAAGAAAAAATGTCTTCAAGCATAGGAGGAAATGAAAATTTCTCTGGGAAATAAGAAAGACTCTTTAGCACTAATTTGCTATTTTAAATCTGTAATGTTTGTTTTCATCTTATTTTTAAGTTCATGTATTTTCTGCAATGCAAATGAGAAAAAACGTTATTCATGATGGCTTTTTTACTTGATGAATTTTTTTTCTTGGCTGATGACTTGTTGTCTATACCTAGCACATTTTGAGGAACTTTTTTTAAAATTGTTTATGCAACAGTTTGTGCATTAGTTTGGTAACATATCAGAATCAAAGGTGAGGCTAGGGTAACAATGTTCTGTTTTTCAAGGATATCTCTGAGAACTGTTGGTATCAGTATGAATGTAAATAAAAGAAGTGAAACACATACAAATAAGATGACAATTTAACTCATTCAAAATGTATCTCTTAGTACATTTTTGATGAATTAAATCAATGATGCAAAATATTTTCATTTAGATCAGCTTAAGATCTTTGGTTTTAATTCACTAGTTTAAACTATTCACTGACATATTAAATATCATATTTCTATTTCTGATGCTAACCTAGAAGATTTCCCTCTACTTTAAAGTCTGCAGTCATTCATTGTAGCGCAATGATCATTAGGCATTGTGATAAGTCTGAGCAAGCCATGACTTTCAGCCCAGTAAGCAAAACTTCTCTGTTTACAGGTTTCTGACATACTTTGAGTTCTTACTCTGACTTCCCTTTGGTTATAAACTGTGACTCATAGTCAATATAATTACACTGGTATTGGTGTTTAATCACAGCAGTAAAAATGTTTAGCTATTAATTACAAGAATGTGAAAATAGGCATCTCTTGCAAAGATGTAATAAAACACAAATTATATTTATACATACATTTCTGATATTTTTTGAAAGATTAAAATACCTTAAGGCTCTCTCTATTTTAGAGTAGGCAAGAGCCTGAAATATTACATTTTATAAATATCGCATAAGTTAATGTGTTCAATAGTGTAATGTTAGTGATTTGGGGAATAGGAAGCACAAAAATTAATATTTACCATGCAACATTTTCACACATATTTTCTAATAAATGTTATATGGCTGCAATCTTGTCAAGGTAAAGACTAGCCAAAGTGCAATGTTTCTTCCTGCCTCTTAGAGTACATATGCTTCTTCCTTCTGAATCCCTTGCTTTTAATGTCTATTAGCACAGCCTATTTATTTCAGTCACTTTGTTTTAGCCAAAGCAGGGTTATACATCAGATGATGCAGTAAGATATAAACAATAGAGGATTGTTGGCCATGAGTCAAATTCCATGGCATCTAACCCTTAACCTTTCCCATGTACTGGACTCTTTCTTTTTCTATGAGAATATCAATCTCCTCAAGGTTAGCTCTTTCTGCATTTTCAGCATATTTAACTTTAATCCTTGGCAAACTTGTTGAAATAGTTCTGTTTCACCTTTAGAAAATTTCCATCTGGTGGTCTTTTTTTTGTAGCATGTGCAATTTTATTGAAACCATATACATTTTATGGATGCAAAAATAATTGAGGAGAAATTAATTTTATAGGAAATATTTGCTTTTTAAAAATAATTCTAATTCTAACTGTAAATGGTACACAATCTATCTTTCCAGGCAAAAATAAAAATAGCCACATGATTGTTGAATAAAATATGTGTAATTTTGAAGTAATCTTGATATTTTACCAATGCTACAAAAGAGTCTCTGAAACTACACCAAAAAAGAGGTTCAATTACACTTATTTGTCTTACATTTTGCAAAGTTTTCACATAGTTTCCCATAAACAATATGAGTGGTTCAAGATCCATAGGTCTGTCAATTAAAGTAAATATAAATGGATGTTATATAGCTATTTCAAATATATATTTTCCATATTTTTAATATACATTATTATCGTCTTTGGAAAGAAATTTACTGTTAAGCTGCAAGAATCAGAAAGAATGTGTTTGACCCGCGGATCCCTGCCCGCAGCAGCTCTCTGCTCCCAGACCTGGTGAGAGAGAGACCCAACCGCCTGGTCAGGTGGGCACTCCTGAGGCTGCAGAGCGGAAGAGACCACCAACACTGCTCACCCCTGCCCACATCCCTGGCCCAAGAGGAAACTGTATAAGGCCTCTGGGCTCCCGTGGGGGAGGGCCCAGGAGCGGCAGGACCCCTGCCGGAGACACTGCCGGACCCTGAAGGAAACAGACCGGATAAACAGTTCTCTGCACCCAAATCCCGTGGGAGGGAGAGCTAAACCTTCAGAGAGGCAGACAAGCCTGGGAAACCAGAAGAGACTGCTCCCTGCACACACATCTCAGACGCCAGAGGAAAAAGCCAAAGACCATCTGGAACCCTGGTGCACTGAAGCTCCCGGAAGGGGCGGCACAGGTCTTCCTGGTTGCTGCCGCTGCAGAGAGCCCCTGGGCAGCACCCCACGAGCGAACCTGAACCTCGGGACCACAGGTAAGACCAAATTTTCTGCTGCAAGAAAGCTGCCTGGTGAACTCAAGACACAGGCCCACAGGAACAGCTGAAGACCTGTAGAGAGGAAAAACTACACGCCCGAAAGCAGAACACTCTGTCCCCATAACTGACTGAAAGAGAGGAAAACAGGTCTACAGCACTCCTGACACACAGGCTTATAGGACAGTCTAGCCACTGTCAGAAATAGCAGAAAAAAGTAACACTAGAGATAATCTGATGGCGAGAGGCAAGCGCAGGAACCCAAGCAACAGAAACCATGACTACATGCCATCATCGGAGCCCAATTCTCCCACCAAAACAAACATGGAATATTCAAACACACCAGAAAAGCAAGATCTAGTTTCAAAATCATATTTGATCATGATGCTGGAGGACTTCAAGAAAGACATGAACACACTTAGGGAAACACAGGAAAACATTAATAAACAAGTAGAAGCCTACAGAGAGGAATCGCAAAAATCCCTGAAAGAATTCCAGGAAAACACAATCAAACAGTTGAAGGAATTAAAAATGGAAATAGAAGCAATCAAGAAAGAACACATGGAAACAACCCTGGATATAGAAAACCAAAAGAAGAGACAAGGAGCTGTAGATACAAGCTTCACCAACAGAATACAAGAGATGGAAGAGAGAATCTCAGGAGCAGAAGATTCCATAGAAATCATTGACTCAACTGTCAAAGATAATGTAAAGCGGAAAAAGCTACTGGTCCAAAACATACAGGAAATCCAGGACTCAATGAGAAGATCAAACCTAAGGATAATAGGTATAGAAGAGAGTGAAGACTCCCAGCTCAAAGGACCAGTAAATATCTTCAACAAAATCATAGAAGAAAACTTCCCTAACCTAAAAAAAGAGATACCCATAGACATACAAGAAGCCTACAGAACTCCAAATAGATTGGACCAGAAAAGAAACACCTCCCGTCACATAATTGTCAAAACACCAAACGCACAAAATAAAGAAAGAATATTAAAAACAGTAAGGGAAAAAGGTCAAGTAACATATAAAGGGAGACCTATCAGAATCACACCAGACTTCTCGCCAGAAACTATGAAGGCCAGAAGATCCTGGACTGATGTCATACAGACCCTAAGAGAACACAAATGCCAGCCCAGGTTACTGTATCCAGCAAAACTCTCAATTAACATTGATGGAGAAACCAAGATATTCCATGACAAAACCAAATTTACACAATATCTTCCTACAAATCCAGCACTACAAAGGATAATAAATGGTAAAGCCCAACATAAGGAGGCAAGCTATACCGTAGAAGAAGCAAGAAACTAATCGTCTTGGCAACAAAACAAAGAGAATGAAAGCACACAAACATAACCTCACATCCAAATATGAATATAAAGGGAAACAATAATCACTATTCCTTAATATCTCTCAATATCAATGGCCTCAACTCCCCAATAAAAAGACATAGATTAACAAACTGGATACGCAACGAGGACCCTGCATTCTGCTGCCTACAGGAAACACACCTCAGAGACAAAGACAGACACTACCTCAGAGTGAAAGACTGGAAAACAACTTTCCAAGCAAATGGTCAGAAGAAGCAAGCTGGAGTAGCCATTCTAATATCAAATAAAATCAATTTCCAACTAAAAGTCATCAAAAAAGATAAGGAAGGACACTTCATATTCATCAAAGGAAAAATCCACCAAGATGAACTCTCAATCCTAAATATCTATGCCCCAAATACAAGGGCACCTACATACGTAAAAGAAACCTTACTAAAGCTCAAAATACACATTGCACCTCACACAATAATACTGGGAGATTTCAACACCCACTCTCATCAATGGACAGATCATGGAAACAGAAATTAAACAGTGATGTCGACAGACTAAGAGAAGTCATGAGCCAAATGGACTTAACAGATATTTATAGAACATTCTATCCTAAAGCAAAAGGATATACCTTCTTCTCAGCTCCTCATGGTACATTCTCCAAAATTGACCATATAATTGGTCAAAAAACGGGCCTCAACAGGTACAGAAAGATAGAAATAATCCCATGCGTGCTATCGGACCACCACGGCCTAAAACTGGTCTTCAATAACAATAAGGGAAGAATGCCCACATATACGTGGAAATTTAACAATGCTCTACTCAATGATAACCTGGTCAAGGAAGAAATAAAGAAAGAAATTAAAAACTTTTTAGAATTTAATGAAAATGAAGATACAACATACCCAAACTTATGGGACACAATGAAAGCTGTGCTAAGAGGAAAACTCATAGCGCTGAGTGCCTGCAGAAAGAAACAGGAAAGAGCATATGTCAGCAGCTTGACAGCACACCTAAAAGCTCTAGAACAAAAAGAAGCAAATACACCCAGGAGGAGTAGAAGGCAGGAAATAATCAAACTCAGAGCTGAAATCAACCAAGTAGAAACAAAAAGGACCATAGAAAGAATCAACAGAACCAAAAGTTGGTTCTTTGAGAAAATCAACAAGATAGATAAACCCTTAGCCAGACTAACGAGAGGACACAGAGAGTGCGTCCAAATTAACAAAATCAGAAATGAAAAGGGAGACATAACTACAGATTCAGAGGAAATTCAAAAAATCATCAGATCTTACTATAAAAACCTATATTCAACAAAATTTGAAAATCTTCAGGAAATGGACAATTTCCTAGACAGATACCAGGTATCGAAGTTAAATCAGGAATAGATAAACCAGTTAAACAACCCCATAACTTCTAAGGAAATAGAAGCAGTCATTAAAGGTCTCCCAACCAAAAAGAGCCCAGGTCCAGACGGGTTTAGTGCAGAATTCTATCAAACCTTCATAGAAGACCTCATACCAATATTATCCAAACTATTCCACAAAATTGAAACAGATGGAGCCCTACCGAATTCCTTCCACGAAGCCACAATTACTCTTATACCTAAACCACACAAAGACACAACAAAGAAAGAGAACTTCAGACCAATTTCCCTTATGAATATCGACGCAAAAATACTCAATAAAATTCTGGCAAACCGAATTCAAGAGCACATCAAAACAATCATCCACCATGATCAAGTAGGCTTCATCCCAGGCATGCAGGGATGGTTCAATATACGGAAAACCATCAACGTGATCCATTATATAAACAAACTGAAAGAACAGAACCACATGATCATTTCATTAGATGCTGAGAAAGCATTTGACAAAATTCAACACCCCTTCATGATAAAAGTCCTGGAAAGAATAGGAATTCAAGGCCCATACCTAAACATAGTAAAAGCCATATACAGCAAACCAGTTGCTAACATTAAACTAAATGGAGAGAAACTTGAAGCAATCCCACTAAAATCAGGGACTAGACAAGGCTGCCCACTCTCTCCCTACTTATTCAATATAGTTCTTGAAGTTCTAGCCAGAGCAATCAGACAACAAAAGGAGATCAAAGGGATACAGATTGGAAAAGAAGAGGTCAAAATATCACTATTTGCAGATGACATGATAGTATATTTAAGTGATCCCTAAAGTTCCACCAGAGAACTACTAAAGCTGATAAACAACTTCAGCAAAGTGGCTGGGTATAAAATTAACTCAAATAAATCAGTTGCCTTCCTCTATACAAAAGAGAAACAAGCCGAGAAAGAAATTAGGGAAACGACACCCTTCATAATAGACCCAAATAATATAAAGTACCTCGGTGTGACTTTAACCAAGCAAGTAAAAGATCTGTACAATAAGAACTTCAAGACACTGAGGAAAGAAATTGAAGAAGACCTCAGAAGATGGAAAGATCTCCCATGCTCATGGATTGGCAGGATTAATATAGTAAAAATGGCCATTTTACCAAAAGCAATCTACAGATTCAATGCAATCCCCATCAAAATACCAATCCAATTCTTCAAAGAGTTAGACAGAACAATTTGCAAATTCATCTGGAATAACAAAAAACCCAGGATAGCTAAAGCTATCCTCAACAATAAAAGGACTTCAGGGGGAATCACTATCCCTGAACTCAAGCAGTATTACAGAGCAATAGTGATAAAACCGCATGGTATTGGTACAGAGACAGATAGATAGACCAATGGAATAGAATTGAAGACCCAGAATTGAACCCACACACCTATGGTCACTTGATTTTTGACAAAGGACCCAAAACCATCCAATGGAAAAAAGATAGCATTTTCAGCAAATGGTGCTGGTTCAACTGGAGGGCAACATGTAGAAGAATGCAGATCGATCCATGCTTATCACCCTGTACAAAGCTTAAGTCCAAGTGGATCAAGGACCTCCACATCAAACCAGACACACTCAAACTAATAGAAGAAAAACTAGGGAAACATCTGGAACACATGGGCACTGGAAAAAATTTCCTGAACAAAACACCAATGGCTTATGCTCTAAGATCAAGAATCGACAAATGGGATCTCATAAAACTGCAAAGCTTCTGTAAGGCAAAGGACACTGTGGTTAGGACAAAACGGCAACCAACAGATTGGGAAAAGATCTTTACCAATCCTACAACAGATAGAGGCCTTATATCCAAAATATACAAAGAACTCAAGAAGTTAGACCGCAGGGAAACAAATAACCCTATTAAAAAATGGGGTTCAGAGCTAAACAAAGAATTCACAGCTGAGGAATGCCGAATGGCTGAGAAACACCTAAAGAAATGTTCAACATCTTTAGTCATAAGGGAAATGCAAATCAAAACAACCCTGAGATTTCACCTCACACCAGTGAGAATGGCTAAGTTCAAAAACTCAGGTGACAGCAGATGCTGGCGAGGATGTGGAGAAAGAGGAACACTCCTCCATTGTTGGTGGGATTGCAGACTGGTAAAACCATTCTGGAAATCAGTCTGGAGGTTCCTCAGAAAATTGGACATTGAACTGCCTGAGGATCCAGCTATACCTCTCTTGGGCATATACCCAAAAGATGCCTCAACATATAAAAGAGACACGTGCTCCACTATGTTCATCGCAGCCTTATTTATAATAGCCAGAAAATGGAAAGAACCCAGATGCCCTTCAACAGAGGAATGGATACAGAAAATGTGGTACATCTACACAATGTAATATTACTCAGCTATCAAAAACAACGAGTTTATGAAATTCGTAGGCAAATGGTTGGAACTGGAAAATATCATCCTGAGTGAGCTAACCCAATCACAGAAAGACATACATGGTATGCACTCATTGATAAGTGGCTATTAGCCCAAATGCTTGAATTACCCTAGATCCCTAGAACAAATGAAACTCAAGACAGATGATCAAAATGTGAATGCTTCACTCCTTCTTTAAATGAGGAAAAAGAATACCCTTGGCAGGGAAGGGAGAGGCAAAGATTAAAACAGAGACTGAAGGAACACCCATTCAGAGCCTGCCCCACATGTGGCCCATACATATACAGCCACCCAATTAGACAAGATGGATGAAGCAAAGAAGTGCAGACCGACAGGAGCCGGATGTAGATCTCTCCTGAGAGACACAGCCAGAATACAGCAAATACAGAGGCGAATGCCAGCAGCAAACCACTGAACTGAGAATAGGTCCCCTATTGAAGGAATCAGAGAAAGAACTGGAAGAGCTTGAAGGGGCTTGAGACCCCAAAAGTACAACAATGCCAAGCAACCAGAGCTTCCAGTGACTAAGCCACTACCCAAAGACTATACATGGACTGACCCTGGACTCTGACCCCATAGGTAGCAATGAATATCCTAGTAAGAGCACCAGTGGAAGGGGAAGCCCTGGGTCCTGCTAAGACTGAACCCCCAGTGAACTAGTCTAGGGGGGGAGGGCGGCAAAGGGGGGAGGGTTGGGAGGGGAACACCCATAAGGAAGGGGAGGGGGATGTTTGCCCGGAAACCGGGAAAGGGAATAACACTCGAAATGTATATAAGAAATACTCAAGTTAATAAAAAAAAAAAAAAGAATGTGTTTCAGAGTTGATGTTCATTGCAATGTGGCTGCCCATTTGTTTCTCTGGTACTCTTTCTTTATGAAGTACTAGCAAACATTTTTTTCCCTCAAGTAGGTATCTATAGTATCAAAGAACAAAGGTTAATAGATAAGCATCTATTGAGAGGCATATTTCTGATCATAAATATTACTTTGCTGTTTCCTCAGGTGATAAAAGAAGGAAAGATAGAGAATACAGGGAGACAGAAAAAGAAGTCATAAAGTAGGACTGAAAACATGAAAGTATAAAGAAAGGAGGCAAGGGTTAGTGGACGGCAGAGGAGGCAACGATAGTTGAAGAATGGGAAAAGGAGAAGAGGGGAAGAAGGCAGAGAGGTAAGAAAAGAGAAAAGAAAAAAGTGGAAACTGAAGAGTTTGTAAAGATGATAGAAGATGCTAGAGGGGGTGGAATAGAACAGGATGAGAAGATGAGGAGGAGGATGAGAGGAGAAGGAAATGAATGAAAAGGTCAAAGGCTGAAGGATGGAGATAACCATGGAGGGGAAAGGCACAGGGTAAGAGAATAAAGGAAGGGGAAATACAGAAAAAGATTATAAAGTATGATGAAGGGAAGAAAAGAGTGAGGAAGAGAAAGAGACAAAGATTGACAGAGAAAGAGGCAGACACAGAGAGGTACATAGACAGAGACTTTTATGTGTCTTTGCATAAAGGCAGGAACCTCATTCATCGAGATTGCCTTCATTGCCTAACTAACTCCCCACTTTTTAAAATTATAATTCAATACACAATACACATACATTCTAACTGTATGATACCGTGGCACCTACATAGGCTTTGAAGATATTTTATGAATTCCTTGAAAACTTTACATAATGTATTGGGACATATAACTGCCCATTAATTCCCTCACAAACCAACTTCTCGATCCTCCCTTTCTTTTCCACCCAACTTTGAGGTGACTTCCTTTTTTGTCTTCTTACCTGTTTCTGACATTTAACTTGTCTTGTAATTGTACCCTTCTCTTGTTGTGTGGTCAGCCTCCCAAGAGTAGGTCAGCCTACTACTGTCAAAACATTGACTTTTCCTCTCTCAACAGCTAAAAACTGCTTATAGCTTCTCAGCTAATGCTGGGATTGTATACTTACCTTTCTCTTATGCACTGTAGTTTGTCTAGCTGGAATTATTCCATATCTTATGTATGCTCTCACATAACTGTCAATTTATATGCATATTTTCCAAGGGCTTGGGAAAAAGTTTTCTTGATGGTATCTACTATCCTGGTCTTTCTAAGCTTTCTGGCCCACTTCTAGAAAATTTGCTGGGCTTAGGTATGAGATATAATTGTCTGTTTACGGCTGAGTACTAGACAGTTTGTTTTTATCTTCCTGCTGAAATGGTTGGGGGTCCCTGAATTAATTGCCATCTACTACAACGAATAGAGGCCTTTCTTTGAAGGGCTGAGAGACTAGGAATGGTTTTAATACTATACCTATTAGACAAAATAATGGTATGTCATTCTCCACTAGGACCTAGCCATAGGTTTGTGCCCTATTTAATATTTCTAGGAATGGGTTTCTTCTCACAAAACAGGCTATTGATCCAATCATTTATTTGGGTACTCCAATGATATGTATGTTACTATTCAAAGAGTGGGCTTAACTTGGCAGGTCAATTATTGTGACTTTAAAGGTTCACATCTGTGTGGGATTGAAGATAACTGTTCTCCTCTAACAGCCTACATAGTATATTGTAGAGAGTAGAGTTGAAGCTTGAAGTTGAGTATCAGCTTAATGTCTCTATATTCTATAATTCAAGTATGTGACATCCTCAGCAAAAGGTTCCTATTGTAAATTTCTGGAGGAAAGCCACTGTAGGACAGCATGCTGCGAAATGTACCATGATTTCTGGTTGAGATAGGTCGAATCCCTTTGGGCCCTAAAGGGTATAGCAGGCACATTCCCAGTCTCCCAGGAGATCAGGGCCTTCTCAAGGATCTGTAACCTCCCACAGACCCCCGTAGAAAGGTTTGAGACAGATCAGTCACGAAAGGCAACTTCCCAAGCCTGTTCTGTAAAGGTGAAGCATGACCACAGGTTACATAGGCTCAAGAGAGATCAGTCATAGAAGCAGAAGCACGCCCCAAATATGTAGATGAGATATTCCCAAGCTCTCAGGCCAAACCAATAGGAAGTACCTGCTATCAGACACTGACCGGTTCAAAAACTGTAATTAAGTGCTGTGTTCAAAAGAATTAAAGGTGTGTAAGAATTATTTCATTGTCTGAGAGCTTCTGTCATAAGAGCTGTAACACCGCCAGTGGGGGAAGATATTTGCTCTCCTGAAATCACTGCCATAAGCCCCCCTGAACTCCTCTCCTGCTAGTCAGTCTCCTGCTGGCTAAGCCCAGCCTAAGTGTCAGTGGCAGAAAGGAGAAGGGCCAACAGCAGGGCAGCGAAAGCTGCTTCTCCTCACTCCCTGCTTCTCTCCCCTTCACCCAAACTCGAGCACCTAGCCAGGACAGAGATTGACAGGGAAAGCCCCTAGTGCGCAGCCCCACAAGCCACTACTTGGAATATTCTCTAAATTTTTTAGGGGGTGGGTGTCTTTATGAACCTACTGGCTAACATTTCACCAATAGGTGACCCATTTCTGGAACTGGGAATTCAATTTGGCAGCAGGGGAAATTGCTTCTAATATGGCATGTGTCCACAATATTTTATGAAGATTTTATAGTTGCAGATTTTCATGGGGCTTTTTAAAGACCATGAGTATTAATTATTCCTGCCCACATTCCCTGTTTACCCTCCAGTTTCCACTCAAGCTTAATGATTTCAATTCGATGATTGCCCTTAACTCTTTGTACTACCGTGTTCTATCTCCTGTCTTTTGATGCACCTCACATGTATTCCCTGCCTAAATTTCTGGCCTCTCTGGGCATTCCAAGTGGAACTGAGACCAACCATATTGGGTTCAGACTCCATCTTAGAGAACCTGACCAAAGTCTGAGTTCAAGTAAACCAACAGGCCAGTACCTACCACCAGTTTCCATGCTACTACTCCCACCCCCAAAAGACCTTCATCTCCAGGTTATTCCCACAACAAATCTGCACCTCCAGGTTACAATTGGAATCTATTAAAATAAAGCAGTTGTGAATGTATGGGAATGTTATGGGTAGTCATTTATTTTTATTTCCCTTTGGAAAATACCAAAATACATTTGGCTTTTATAAGAAAGGTCAAAAAATATTTCCAAATCATTATCTCATTTTGTGGCACATCCTGGTTATAGAGGGTAGTATGTCTTAACTATTGACGTTTCACTGAGTGTGGAATGAAAGCTCTTTATGGATTTAATTGTAACCTCTTGACATATCTATCTCTTTGATTTTTTTTATAATTCACTAATATATAGTGACAGCAATATTTATTTTCTTATATTTCATTTAAGACTGCAGACTATATTTACTCTTCATTGTTAACTATATAATGGATTTATTTGGAGCTTCTATCTAAAATTATGATTCCAAAGTTGACAAAATTATTTAAAATGAATATTGTATAGCATTCCATGATAATTAAATTTCCCACACAAATTAATAGTCATATCATCTCATTTATCTTACTCTTAAATTTTATGATTATGAATAATTCTTCTAAATTATTTTCTTCTGGGTCATAAGTCCTGTGTGAAATGTTTATCAATGCTAATTTAAATGACAGCATGTCATTTAGTAACATTTGGTTACGAATTAAATAACATTAGTGTGCACCCATTTATTTACCATTATCTCCAAATAACATTTTCTGAAAACATCTATTCAAATTCAATTTTGATGTATGCTAGCTTTAACTGCATATGTATACACATACATATAATTCATATGTGTATATAATGTTGCTTCAGTGAGAGATTTCTAGGTAAAATTAGCATCTGCATGATATCAGGTCACAGTTCCAGCTGCAATTTCGTTTTACATTCACAGGCATATTAGCTTAGGGTTCTATGAGCCCAGGGTGACTGTTACCTTGCCAAAAATCATGCCTGAAAAGAATAAAGTAGGTGGCAAAGGTTCTCCAGATGGATTTTTCCATTTTCATCTGAAGTATAAAAGATTTTTCCAGAAGCCCTTGCAGTAGATTTCCACTTATAATGCAGTCACCCGAAGAGTTTTCCAGTCACTACTGGGTTATGTCAGACTGGAAAATTTAGGATTTGACTTTCCACCCTTTTTCATATGACAAAATATTTTTCAGTATGAATTTAGCCTCACACATAAATTTTATTTGTCTCAATAGGAAAAGGAAGAAATGAACTCAAAATATCCCTTTTAGACTCATGGAGAATCTAATGAGTCCAACATATCAATAGCAGTTTTAATATACAAATTATGTCTATGTTGATACATTGGAAGTCTGAAAACATATTAACTTCAGTTGTGTGGGTCTTTCTACTTATATTTTAGAGCATGTTTTCTCACTTTTTTCTCGTTTATTACAGTTTCCCTAACGGTTCACAACTTTATTATGGTCCTTTTTTCTACCATTTAGACTCTACTTCTTTACTTCTATGTCCCATAGATTCCGTTCACCAACTTCTCTGTATATCTTTTGTTTTCCCATGCACACTATTTACTACATTATTTCTCAATAATATATATATATATACATATATGTGTGTATATATATATATATATATATATATATATAGAGAGAGAGAGAGAAATAGAGAGTAAACTATCATTTTTCAAACCTCAACCTTAATATAAATGTCAATGCTTAGCAGATCTTTTGAACACAACATATCAAATTCAACTGCTTCTAAAGACTAGGCCTTGAGATCATTGTCAATTTTTGTTTCAATCAGCTGTACACAGAACAGAAAGACCAAGGTATGACGTGGGATTTCCTACCTAGTGGTATGAAGAAGAATGTCCCACACAGATTCATATTTTTGAATACTTGACCCAGTTGGTGGGACCCTTTGGGAAACACTAAGATCTGTGTCTTTGTTGGAGGAGGCATGTCTCTGGCAGTGAGCTTTGAAGTTTCAAAAATCCACATCATTCCTAGAAAGCTTCTCGCTGTCTCTTTTTGAGTGTGTGTGTCTTCTGTGACTTTCTCTGTCTCTACCTGACTCCCTTTCTCTCTGTGTCTCCCTCTCCCTCTTTCCCTCTCCCTCTCCCTCTCCCTCTCCCTCTCCCTCTTTCCCTCTCCCTCTCCTTCTCCCTCTTCCTCTCCCTCTCCTAGCTACTTCTGTAACACCATGGCTATGTGGTTAGTGGCTTCTAAATTCTAAGTATTTTTCTAAAATATTTTTGATCATGATGTCTCTTTACAGGATTAGAAATATAACTAAGATATTATGTGTAGGGATTTCCTTGCCTGCTTTATTACAAACAATTCTAGAATTTGCCTATGTGATACGGTAACAACTTTTACTTTTACCATTTTTTACAAGTATTTATTTTAACATCCTCAGAGTATTATATAAAGTCACTAAGAAGCATTATTGGGTTTCTTCTCTACTTTCTTTGAAATGTGAGTTAGTAAATAACATTATTACTGACATATTTCTGGAAGATCATTTATTGTTGGTTGAGTCTCTAGATGTTTCACCAAATGTTGAGACTAGTGTGATACAATAAGTTACCGAGATATTAGAAAATTGAGATTACAGTTTTCAGAGGACAATTCTTTTCTTTCATTCTAAGTACAGACATACATGAAGTTACAGAACAATGGAGATGGAAAACAGAGGGAGCTAGTATCCAGTGTTTTGGGGAGTAGAGAATGATGCCAGATAATCTCAAGACTCGTGATAGAATGAAGAAACTACTTTATAAAAATGAGAATTGAAGTTCTTAGCATGTTTGTTTCAGAAAAGACATTTCTTTCTCTTTATTTACTTTATTTAACCTTTTTTTTACACTCTAGATTTTATCCCCCTCCAGGGTCACCATTGGCCTATTCAACATTCCATATCTAACACACCCACCTCCGTTTCCCAAGGAAGTCCCCACCTCAAAAGACCTCCTGACTTTATGGGGCCTCCAGTCTCTTGAAGGTTAGATGTATTTCCTGTGGCTGAACCCAGACAAGGCAGCACTGTGCTGTATATGTGTTGAGGGTCTCATATCAGTTGGTGGTGTATGCTGACTCTTTGGTGGTCTAGTGTCTGAGAGATCTCAAGGGTGCAGGTTGAGACTGCTGGTACTCCTACAGGGTGATCCTTCTCCTGGCTTCTTCCAATTTTGTCCTAATTCAACCACAAGAGTCACCAGCTTCTGTCCATGGGTTGGGTATAAATATCTTAACCTGGGGCTGGGGATTTAGCTCAGTGGTAGAGCGCTTACCTAGGGAGCACAAGGCCCTGGGTTCGGTCCCCAGCTCCGAAAAAAAGAACCAAAAAAAAAAAGTATCTTAACCTGACACTTTTAGCTGCTTGTTGAGTGCTTCGGAGGGCAGTCATGATAGGTCCCTTTTTAATGAGTACTCCATAGCCTCAGAAATAGTGTAAGGCCTTGGGGCCACTCATTGAGCTAGATCCCACTCTGGGCCTGTCGCTGGAACTCCTTTTCCTCACACTCTTCTCCATTTTTGTCTTTGCCGTTCTTTCAGATAGGAAAATTATGTGTCAGAGTTTTTGACTGACAGATGGAAACCCCATTCCTCACTTGGTTTCCTGTATTTCTGCTGGAAGTGGGCTCTAAAAGTTTCCTCTTCCCACTGTACATCATTTCATCTAAGGTGCATCCCTTTGAGTCGTGAGAGTTTCTCTCCTCCCTGGTCTCTGGTACATTCTGGAGAATCCCACAATCTCCTACCTCCCAAGGTTGCATGTTTCCTTTCTTTTTTTCGGGCCCTTAGGGGTTCAGTCCTTTTCCCCACCCAATACCAGATCATGTTTCCTTCTTTCTGCACCCTCATTTCATTTTCCTCCCCTGTCCCTCCCTCCCTCCCCCCTTGTGGTTGCTTTCGTCTCCCTTCCAAGTGGGACTGAGGCATCCTCACTTAGGCCCTTTGGTTTGTTTACCTTTCTGAATTCTGTGTACTGTATCCTGAGTGTTCTGTAATTTTTTGGCTGATATCTATTTATTAGTGAGTACATACCATGCATGTCCTTTTAGGTCTGAGTCACATCACTCAGGAAGATAGTTTCTAGTTCCACCCAACTGTCTGCAAAACTTAGAATTTCCTCCTCACTCTTAATAGCTGAGTAGTGTTCCATTTTGTAAAAGAAACACATTTTCTGTATCCATTCTTCTGCTGTAGGACATCTAGGTCGTTTCTAGCTCTGACTATCAGAAACAAGTCTGATATGAACACAGTAGAACATGTGCCCTTGTGGCATGGTAGGACACCTTTTGGATATATGCCCAAGAGGGATAAGCCTGGATCTTTAGGTGGATCTGTTTCCAATTTTCTGAGGAATTTCCAGATTGATTTCCAGAGTGGTTGTACCAATTTGCAATCTTATCAGCAATGAGGAGTGTTCCTTTTTCTCCACATCATCATCAACATGTGCTGTCCTGACTTGAGGTTTTAATCTTAGCCTTTCTGATTAGTGTAAGGTGGAGAAGGGTCATTTTGATTTTCATTTCCCTGATCATTATGGACTTTGAACATTTCTTCAAGTGCTTCTCAGCCATTGGAGATTCCTCGGTTGTGAATTTTTTGTTTAGCTCTATATGTGCTTGGGGGGCATTAAGTAACCAGTTGGTGTGCAAGTCCCTTGAAAGGCCATTCTCCCACTTGCGACATCCCTTAGTTGGCACGAATTCTATTTCTAAGGTTGAGACCTCCTGATTCTTCTCTCTTTGACAGTAGTACGTTTGTTAGTATTGTCCTTGTTCAGATTATGTTTAAGCATCAATGTTTTTGAGACTTACTCGTTTGACTTCTCTAAAAGTTTAAGGAGACAAAATGTCACAGCAAATTTCCAGTTTTCTGTCTCCTAGAATTGTTCTACCTACATTTGCATGTTAAAATGTCAAAGCTATTGAGAAAATATGAAAAGGTAAAGAAAAAATTTGTTTTGTATCTGAGCTATTATGCGAGAGTAAGATGTTCTCAATAAAGAACAGTGCCTTCAAATTTGACCATTATTTCAAACATATATATTTACATTTTTAATTTAAAAAACCTGCATCTGTTTATAAAGGATTGGTAACACATCTTCTAAAAAAACATACAAATATAAAGAAGACCCAAGAATGTACAGTGCCTTGGCTACATATAAGTAATAACCCCAATGAACTCTAATTCCATATGTACTAGAATAAACAAAAAGATGTAAGACCATATGTGCTGCTAAAATGTGTATTCATACCTCATGTAACAGACAAAATATTTGCCATCAAGTCCTTTCTGATAAGACTACATAGATATTTCAAAGTGATGCTATGAAACTAATTCTTTTCTTAGTTTTCTTTTATAAACCATACCTGCCATATCTTGAAAAACTTGACTTCAAAATAATGAGTTCATGTTTTAAATAAATTTTGCTGAAATAGATTAGCAAGATGAAATTCACATGGGCCAGTGAAGAATTATAAGAAAATTCAAAAACAGTAAAAAGATTCTTCAGAAAACAAAAATAAAACTTATGTAAGAGCCAGCCCTCCAACCACCCCATACATACCAAAAAACTTGGAAGTTGGCATGTCATATCAATGTTTATAAAACATCCTCACAGTGTTATTTTACCCAATTGCCAAGACCAAAAAGCAACCTCGTATTAAAATAGTAAATAGATTTTAAAGTGAATAATGTGACATTTTTTTTCTAAACTAAAACAAGTGTCTAAGAGCATATGTTGTATTAGTGAGCAACAATAACAAAAAGAAGATGATAGATAGATTAGATAGATGGCTAGATAAATGATAGATGATAGAAAGATAGATAAGTAGATAGATAGATAGATAAATGATAAAGAGATGTAGATAACAAATAAATTGAAAATTTTCAACATTCAAATTTACAAGTTTCTTGATAACAGGTTTTTATAAAACCTGTTCTTTTTGAATAATATTATTTGAATGTATCTATCAGAATGCTGCTTGGGGACCTGAGTCTCTTGAGAATCTAATGGTTTTTGTGAAAAGGAGTCAACGTATTGATGACAAAGATGTAATTGATGCTGCCGTCCTAATAGGTCCATTAAACTAATATAGTCATCCTGACAGAAATAATTTAATCCTCTTTACTCTAGGTAAAACCACAACAGGATGCACAAGTCTTCCCTGATTCAATTTATCATCAACATGAAATGCATAATTCTTTCATTTGCATTGATTGTCTTGTGCTCTTAACTCAGTTAAAACTCAGGAAGAAGAGAGATAAAGACAAAAGAAAAAAGTGATATTTCACTTCTTTGAATGGCTTTCAGCAAGCTCTGTGGATTTCTTCTGAAAATTCCATTGAACATTACTCTCTGAGCAATGAAATCTCTTTAAATGTGTTCTTTTATCATCAATCAAAAGAATGACCTGTGTGTTTATATACTTAATAACAATTACAGTTTTGTAATTTTGTCAATGCATACAATGAGGATTTGGTTTCATGTTGTTGTAAAAATATAAAAATAAAGTAAGTATTGGTTGTCTTTTACCCTGCTAGGCCTGGCATCTCAGTGCCCCAAGATAACTGCTAGATATCTTGGCGGAAACACATCCCCACTCCTCAGCGGCCCAGTGTCTCTTGCTGCCACACACTTTCCTACACTCAAACCCTCACATAAAAGAACACACAACACAATAATCTTAGATCCAATTGGTAAGATATAATTGCCCACTTAAACATACAAAGCCCGGTACTATCCATCCCTTGAGAACATTAATAACAACCTGTAAATACACAGAGCAGAATCTTAACATCACCTGCCATCTTGTCCTGCCATGGTTTCTCAGCTCCTCTCTCCCTCCTGTCTCTTGCTCTCTCCTCCTCTCCTCCTCCTCCTTCAAACTTCTCTCCCGCCCATCCTTCCTTCTCCTCCAATGACAGGCCTCCTCCTATCCTGCACCTACCCCTCACCTGTACTTTACAAATTCAATGGGGAAAAGGTTCTGATTAATTCACCTGATTCCTGAGTATGTGACTAGGCAGCAGTCCTTGGGGCAGTGGAATTAGGATCAAAATACAGATAACTCCAGGGCAAACCACAACAATTTCATGTAGACAATAAAATCAGGTGACCGAATGAGAAAAGCTAAATGGAAAGCTTCCTGTTCATTTTACACGCCCGACTGTAAACAATTCATGGTTATACGAAGCCAGTATGTAAATAAAAAAATGGCTTACTTTGGAATTCCAGAATTAATCACTAGTCCCACGTCAATCCAGACACACACAACTAAGTCCAAGCACCCTGTTTCTAGAAGGTTGTGCCAAGTACTCTCTCATTCTTGACCAGCCTAAGAGGCACTGCCACCCATCTAGAATCTCTATAGACTAACTCTGTAGACTTACACATTCGGTGATGAGTTTTTCAAAGTTAGCTAGTGAATTTCATTTCTTTTATTGTTACTATGTTTGTGCATTTCCTTGTTATACAAGCAAACTCAGTGGAACCTGAGCACTCTAAAGTAATCAAGGAGAAGTTGTTTGAATTCATGCTTTTTGTAAGTACTATTAAGACTTCCCTGGAATGACTGACAAAGTGAGCAACGAAGGCATCCAGCAAAAGCACTTAAAGAAATTAGGGTAATGGCAGACCTAAAGAACCATTTTCAATTCCAAGAAGAGATTTAGAAGTTTATATAATCCCAGGTTCAAGTGAGAGTCAATTGGCCTGGATTTCACCATCCTGGAGCCACTCACCTGCTCTGAATTTGCATCCCCACTTTTTAATGTAGAAATGTATTTATTATGTGTTTCATTCCCCCACCAAACTGACTCAAGCAAAGAACTCCCTTAAGATCACTAGATTTTGCAGGACTATTTTCTTGGCAGAGGTATATAGAAAAAGAAAAGTGGCTCAATAATTCTCACTGTATCTTTGGGATAGGAACAGAAACTTTCTATATATCATTGTTTATATGACATGATGTTTCCTGTCTGTTTCTATGAATAAAAGTTCAGCTCACGAAAGACTTCCAGCTTTAGCTGTATCTGAAAATAGAACATGACATTTTCTACTCAGTGTGTTTCCCAATACTTAATCATATTATTTGGGGATGTTTTTAAAATTTAATATTCCAATATTTTAAAATTGTGTTAGTTGTATCTTATTGCTGTGAATCCAGGTAATACACAGCATATATTTAATACTCTTCCTGACACTTTTCAATGATCTTGTTTGCAAACAACAATGACTAAGGTTTGCTAGTGTAAGTAGAACAGGTATCTTATTTTCATATTATTGCATTTATGTAATAGATACTCCATACAAATAGGAACTAGGGGTGTGGGTTGTCATTAGGATCCAGTTATGATTTGGATGTGGTTTCTGACTCCAAGGGACTTAGTTTATGAAGAGAAAAAAAGGCATCTGAGCAAATATCGACAATCTAATGTGAAATCATTTTTCTAATGTTTAGAATGATTGGATTTGTAATTTTCAATATTGAACTCACCTATGAGTATCTCATTGGTAACAACTGTTCCATCCATTAGAGCCCTGTCTTTGTGTAATGACTTACTATTACGATTCTTGTTCATTAGAATTACTATTGCTGTGAAAAGATCTTTATCTGAGTTGAGGGAGAGATATCTTCTCTAAAATAATATTATCTGAGAGTTTCTTTGTTTTATTTCTTGATATTCTCACCAATTTGGCATCCCTTTGTTCTTGGTAAGTTTTATTAAACTGCCATTTGTTACTTGTAGAATTAACTAATAAAGTCATCACAAAGAACATACCCATTTGATTTTCTGTTAAAAAAATTGAGATTTTATTGTTGATCACATGTTCAGAGATTAGCAATAAAATTTTTCTATGTTTACTAGTAGGAAATCATTAAATGCCATGCATTGATTGTTTATGTTTAACATAAACTTTGGGCCTGCAGTGACGATAGCTACTATGCCAGTGGAGATGACTTAATGACTGAAATAAGAGTACAGGCTTTAAGAGGAGGGATGATTGTTGGTATTTACATTGTTTAGTTTTCATGCACCCTTCATTTTTATTCTCCTCATTTTCAAACGTATTTAAAATTTAAATGAATAACTACATATGTTTGAATCTATTGATTTTTGATATTCAAAAGACACTATTTCAAAGCAGTAAAACTTACATGAAAAAAAGTCGCCCCCTTTAATTCAGAGGAAACTCAAATAATTCCTTTTGTGACCAGAAACAAACCTGCCTGTGCTTAGCAAATCGGTGAGTCAAGTGTTCTGCTGTACATGTCAAGTGAGCAGTGTCTACCTCATGAGCATTGCTTTTGTGATCTAGGGTGTATACATGCATGTACATGTGATAACCTAAAGCCAAGTTTTCAGAATGAGTAATAGCACATTATAATGAGAAATTATAATTAGAAATAATATTGTCATTAGTTGAAATTTTATTTTAAAATCCAGCCAATATAAAGAATTTGGAGTTTTGCCAAGCTAAATGTTAGATTAAAAAAAGAAATATTATTTGTAGTGATGTACTGCGGTCTACCATTTTCATTTTTAAATACCTGTTTACATGTGAGAGTATACCTTAATTTTCACTATTTAAATTACCCAATTCTACTTCTGAATGTGCTGTTGGAAATAACAGGTGGGCTCAACCTATATTTAAGTTTGAATACAATTTAGCAGTGTTATACTTCCAAATGATTTAATCTCATTAAATCTTAAATGGATTTCCAAAAGTAGAAACCCTAATTAAGAACTCAAACACAGAACACATTCCCATTCACACTGAGTAGCAAGTAGAATTAATTAAATAGGAGGAAAATTAGTCACCAAGAGAATTGTGAGTTATTTAAAGGTTTATAAAATAGTATAATTACCTCATTTTAAACATTAATTTTTAACTGTTAAAAATGAATTGTACTATTGGAAAGTCAGTCACTTTTCTAGGACTTTTTTGTTGCCATTGTTAAATTCACCTTTGTCACATCTTTTTATTACTGTGTTCTATTAGACTAAAATTAACATTTAAAAATAAGATATATGCATTTCTGTTACACATCTTAAATACTAATGTTTGGAAGGACTACTCTAACACAAGAAAATTATATTAAGCCAATCATTGCTCAATAATATACTGCATCGTGTCAGCCAAATTTTACTAAATTGATTAGTCAAAGAAAGTTTATATGTTGAAAGGGTGAATATGAAACCTTGTCAACTTCTATACCAGCTCACATGTGCAATTTCGGAAAACTAAGTTTTCTTAAGCATTTGAAGCCATAATATACTCATGTCACAGGCTTGCCTTAATCACATCATGTGTTTATGTAGTAAAAATTATTAAATTATCTCTCAGAATAATTAGTTTATATCCACAGGGTTATATGTATTGGTTACTATAATTCTGAATGATAATTTTATAAAAAAGAACAAATTTATACAAATCAGATGGATCTGTATTTAAAGCCAAAGGGATGTGACTTAACAAGGAAGGATGAATTTGGGGAAATTGGACTTGTGCTCATGGATTTGTTGAAAATCATTGATGCATGAACTTAATATTGCTGAATAATGTATATTTAGACAGTAAGCATTATTTTGTTCTGTTGACAAAACAAGATACCGGCATTTTAGTATATCAGACACAGTGTTCTATTCCCAATCCATATAAAGCTATTTGTTACACAGCCAAAATTGTTATACAAGTTTAATTTGAATGTCCATCATTTTTCAGCTCTATTTTGTTCCCTTCACTAGTCGTGAGTTCTAGAATTCTCAAGTAATGGTTCTAAAAATCCCACTCTATCTAGAAACATATAGATCAAACTTAGTAGTGGCTGCCAGGAAACACTTTGTAACCATGCCTGGTAGACAAAGTGTCTGCACCACAATTATCTGTTCAATAATCAGGAATCGAGTGTGGGTTCTAAGCAAGATCCTAGGCAGCCTTCTGAGCATGAAATGTACACTTCCACTTGATGTCATTATTCCACAGTATCAGAAAAATTGTGTCTAACATTCTTCCTTTGCTGTTGTCATCTATAAGGAAGAATAGTCAAACAAAACAGGATCTCACTGCACACCTCTGGCTAAACTAAAACTTGTGGCAATCCTTCTGCCTGGAGTTCTGGAGGGCGAGAGTCATGGATGAGTTACTCCACTTTGCTTGAGGTGGGCAATGTTTCAGATTTTCTATGATACTTGTACTCAGTTCTAACTATTTTCCACATTTGAACATCTTGACTTTTTTTACTGGATATTTTATTTATTTACATTTAAAGTGTTATCCCCTTTCCCAGTTTCCCCTCCAGAAATCCCCCATCACAATCCCACTACCCTGCTTCTATGAGGGTACTTCCCCACCCACTCATCCACTCCTACTTCCCCGCCCCAGAATTCCCCTTCACTGGGGCATTGAGCCTTTCAAGGATCAAGGGCCTCTCCTCCCACTGATGTCTGACAAGGCCATCCTCTGCTACATATGTGGCTGGAGCCAGGGGTTTCTCCATGTGTACTCTCTAGTTGGCAGTTTAGTTCCTGGGAGTTCTGGTGGGTCTTGTTGGTTGATATTGTTGTTCTCCACCTCAAACACCCTCAGCTCCTTAGGATACTGCTGTTATTAATAACATCTCCATTTAGTAGATAACATACTAAAACATCCAACACACTAAGAAAACAGGTGAAAAAGTGACTTACATTCCAAGGCTAACTATTGAATCCTTGCTTTTTACAACCTTACTTTGATGTTTTAATGTCCTTGAAATGGTCAGTGTAGACCCACATGTGAAATTCTGGTAGCATGTTCAACATTTGCTGGGCAAAGAAACAAGAACACGAGCAAAGAAACCAAAATAAAACAAAATGAAACCTTTCTCTCTATGTTTAACATGTTCTCTGCATCTTCCTTCCTTGTTTCCCTCCTATCTCTCTTTTTAGGGTGTCATTCTGTGTACCTTCCTTCCTTTTATTTTATGTTATTGACATGGAGTTCTCCATTGCATATCTATTTTTCTTCTCAAGTTGTAAGAAGCAGAAACCAAGGTGCCACTTCATCATCTTCTCAAGTGAAAGCTATGGGGAAAATATGCCATTTTCTATCTAGGTATTGGCACAATTCAGTTCTCCCAGAGGAAAGAGTTGTCCCATAACCTTGTTGGGTGTCAACATACACTGCTCTTATTATTCTCCTTTATATTAAAAGTCAGATTGACAAGACCACTGTTATTTAGAATTTATCTCATGCTTCAAAACTCTGATCCCAACCCCTATCCTCTTGATCCAAGGCTCTCAGTCCTATCAAATTAACCTCTGCAAAAAATCTCTGCAACTGTCAATAGTACCATTATGTACAACTCAGACATTGTATTTGATCTCATCCCAGAAAGTAGGTAGACTGCATAGAAAGAAGAAGGGATGATTATTTTATTATATTTTTTTCTGACCTCACAGGTGAAACATTAAGACACACACTAAACATACTGATCTGTGCACCATTCATGTTACTTATATTTTAACTGAATATTACCCCAGTAGAGAAAAGTTTGTTCTGAGCTTCATATTTTTAAGATATGTTAGAATAGCTTAAGAATGTTAGAATAGACAGTTATATGATAAGGCACATAAAACACACACACACACACACACACACACGGAGAGAGAGAGAGAGAGAGAGAGAGAGAGAGAGAGAGAGAGAGAGAGAGAAATACATATTTCCATGGATTGAGTTAGCAGAAATGCACTAGGAAAAAAAGAGAGAGGAAGAACATGGATATAAAAATTATGGAAGATATAAATTAATGTGGATTAAGCTAAACTCTAAGGAGGTCATAATTTAAGAAAAGGAGTTGGCAAATTAAACATTTTAGCTGTTCACTAGGAATGAATGGTTTACTTTGTAGAAGGAAACCTTTGTAGGTTAAAGAAAGGGTAACAGCAGCTTGTAAGGAAACGAGTCATGACAAGGACAAGAAGCAGGAAGTATTAAGTGATGTTTACTAGTGTTTATTAGTGGCACAAAAGAAAGGGTTCTAAGATACCAGCTTTCTTTTGTGAGTTATGTAAAACATTAGTTTTAAGATGAAATAAAGAAGAAAAGATTGTGAATTGACAAGCAAAGTCAAAGCCTTATGCTAAATAATACATTTTCTTGAAGAAATAGTGACTTAGACGAAATGTGATTAGCATTTGCTTAATCACATTACCCACTGAATGATGACAAAGAACAGATGATAAAGGGAGAAAATGCCATCTGTACTCTTTTGCCTGACTTTTTTTTCTCTTCTATTTTTTTTTTGTCTTTTTAAATGAAAGCAATTCTTGGCAAACAGTTCCCACAAAAATGTGGAATAATAGGTAGGTGCTGTCATGAATATGTGTTTTGGGGAGTTCACGAGTGAGGCAGAGGGAATACTTCATCACCTGGAATTGATATCTGCTAAAATCCCTCTTGTCTGTCTTCCAGGAATTAATGTATTAGTCATTCATCCCATCTGAGTAGGAGGTCATCCCGGTGACACAGCAACAACCACCAGAGCTTTCAATTCCATCTCAAAAGAACTTTCCAAGCCAATGGAAGAGAAATATTTGGGAATGTTTTCATCCCCACCCTTTTGGCAGTTATTGACGTGGCCTGACAACAGCACATACTATAAATTCCAATGTGGAATATTTATTTTAAATTCTTCTCAGTAGTGTAAGGCAAATAGGTCATCAGTGGCAATACTGCATTAAGAGAATTGGAGTCAACAACCAAAGCAGCAGGACCCTCATACATTTTTAAACCTGTTAAAAATCAAGCATAGAAGTTATGTTTCATGAAGTCAAAGCAGCAGAAAACACTTTTCAATATAAAATCCAGCTCCCAACGCTTGAACATCTTTCTCTCTGTGCTAACTATTTCACAGTCTCTGAAGAAATGGCTTGACGTGTCTACCTTTGTCTCAATTACTTACCTAAATGGTTTGTACTAGGAATGATATAAGGTTTATTGACACTATGATTTCTTTTGCATTGTTTCTAGAAATTCCATTTCATTTAAAAATGCATTTGTGAATGACCTATATAGGATCAGTGTACCATAATTTATAAATTTCTATATAATGCAAAGCACCACTTAGGAGACAAAACTACGAACAACATATTACTGAAATAGTCCTTTAGCCAGGTGCAGTGGTAATACTTGATTCCCAAATGAAGAAGGGAGAGGATCTTCATATCATCTGGAATTTTTAATGCCATTGATGGTTGTGGGTAAACATGGGACTTATCATATTTATCTTGGAAAAATAAAAGAATATGGTTGGAAATATATTCTAAAGTTAGCTTTTACTTCACTCACCAAAACTAAGAAATAATTAAAAATAAAAACCAACTCTTGCCTGAATTCCAAATATTAAGACAGAAGTCTGAGTATGATTTTAGGATTATTTTCAAAATAAATGAGCAAAGAGGTAATATTCAGAAAGACTTATAGTGTCATTTGAAGTTTTAGCTTTTCTCAGGATGCCAAATCCTTTGATTTAAAAACATAACGTTGTGAGGTACAAAGTTTATTCTTGAGAACTATACAATTATGTTGAAAAAAGTACAAAATTACAAAACAATGTCAATGTTTAAGGTATAAAATATTTGTGGCTTTGAGTTGTTCCAAACTCAGCATTTACCGCCGAGTGGCCTGAGTTGTATGCTGTACTCATTATTTAGAGTAATTCTGTTTATTGTTTGTGATGTACTTTCTGTTGCCTTTGCTTCTGGGAATGGACTGAGCTCTCATGTGGAGTGTGGCACCTGCATTGGTTGACTGATAGATCAAATCTGAATTTCTTGACCGGTACAATTTTCTTGTCTAGTAATCCACTAAGCCTAACTTATGTAAATCCATTCAAAAAAGACTTGGATTTTTGATGTGAGGCACACATCTTTCCATTCTAGCACGATGGTCGAAGGCCTTTGAATGCAAGAAAGATATGAGTATTAATGCATTAAATTGGTTAGGTATGTTTATCTCTTTATATTTTTAATTGAAGTCCGATAAAATCCAAGTATCTCTTTTTTAAGAAAGCCATGTTTTACATTTTCAGGTCCACTTATGGGACCTGAAATTTTAGTGTCATCTCATTGCTGGTCCCTAAATCTATGTAATTTTACTAAGCTCTTTAAAAATAAACTGAAGCTCACAGTTCCATTTTAGATCTTGATTCTCTTCCTTTTGCTAATGCATTTGGAATGTGATATTTTTCTAATAAATATATTTATATTGAGCATGCATTCCTTTCTGTGTTATTAATTTTGGAGATGGTACTGCCTCAAATACACGAAATCCCACTATTTGTTATGTCATTAGTATCGGGTCTCTCCAAATTGGCGCATCTATCAAGGATCAAGGAGGAAATCGAAACCACTTTGAGTATTTTAAGCAGTAAGACATTTGATACGGAGAGTTAAGCCCTTAGGGACCCATTATAAGCACTAAAAGAGTAAGCTCCTAGAATGCATTGAGCCTCCTGGACCATCTCCATGAATAATACAGCACTGAGCAACCTTGCAGAACAAGGACTGCCACCAGCCAGAGCAACTTTGAAAGCAACCCTCAGCCACTATTGCCATGCAAACAACTACTTTTCATACACATAAATTTAGAGGAGAGTGGGAATAAAAATGCAGCAAAATATCCCACCTTTCTGCAGCTAGTCTGCAGTCATATTTAAGAGGATCAGGAAATAACCACACCTAAGTACTC
The DNA here is from genome assembly GCF_021556685.1 of Rattus norvegicus. Lineage (NCBI taxonomy): Eukaryota > Metazoa > Chordata > Mammalia > Rodentia > Muridae > Rattus > Rattus norvegicus. The sequence goes on along the minus strand of NC_141537.1, from coordinate 23,797,263 downwards.
CTACTAAATGTATCCAATCAGAAAAAAAAAATAAGAACACCACCACCACCACCACCACCAACAACAACAAAACAAACTTACATCCATTTTCTGGGAGAGGTTCTAGGAAATCTTTACTGTTTGAACCTCTACAATTAGAACAAAATGGAGATTTACGCTAGCTTTCTTAGGAACACAGAACTCATCTACTATTACATAGTAACTCAACATCAATGCATATTCAGTACATTAAGTACCATGAGATAACAGCAGTGATCAAAATCTACTACTCTGGTTTTTCTCCATGATAGCAGCACTCATGAAACAAACTAAACATATCATATCGGGTGATCAAATTGAAGTACCCTGTGTGTTCTTATATCTGATGGAGCAATAAAAAGCTTATCTCCTTTCATCTATATAAATCCAGAGGAACAACTTTAGTAAAATGTTCCTGTGCAGAATTGTCTGTCACACAAAAGTGCCTGAATTTGACTCTATCCTGTTAGTAACGCCATGTTGCCCTGGCTCTATACTGTCTTCCAGGTGCCTGATATCATAGGACTGTGCCAATTAAGCCAGGAGCCAAGAAGGGATTGCTGAATATTCACTTCCAGGTTTTCATCAAACACAGATATTGGCAGATGTCCTTTTAAAGAAAGGAGCTGATGATCTCCCAGCAAAGCTAAATGGAAACTATTAAATCTGTGATGCATATACCATTAGAGAAATAGATATGTAAGGAGGGTTCTTGTTATTTCTTAGCCTGTATGTCTCTGAAAATAGTACCAGAAACAAAAGATCACAAATGAGAATTGCTCATTTAAGAACATGTCCCTGGGAATCAGGAAAATACATTGGAGGAGAAAGAAGAAAATGTCAGTTTGTTTCTTACAACTCTGTTAGTATAACGAATATTTAACAGCTGAGGAATATTTTTATCAGTTTCCATTTTCATGAGAATTAAATATTATATCTTTATTTTGTGTGGGGTGGGAGTATCTGTGTGTAGACACCCACACACTTATGGTCACCTGATCTTCACCCAAGGAGCAAAAACCATCCACTGGAAAAAGGAGAGCATTTTTTAACAAATGGTGCTGGTTCAACTGGAGGTCAGCATGTAGAAGAATGCAGATAGACTCATTCTTATCACCCTGTACAAAGCTCAAGTCCAAATGGATCAAGGACCTCCACATAAAACCAGATAAACTGAAACTAATAGAAGAGAAAGTGGGGCAGAGCCTCAAACACATGGGCACAGGGGAAATTTTCCTGAACAGAACACCAGTGACTTATGCTCTAAGATCAAGAATAGACAAATGGAACCTCATAAAATTGCAAAGCTTCTATAAGGCAAAGGACACTGACAAAGCAGCAACCAATAGATTGAGAAATGCTCTTTACGAATCCTACATCCAATGGAGAGCTACTATCCAATATATACAAAGAAGTCAAGAAGTTAGACTTCAGAGAACCAAATAACCCTATTAAAAATGGGATACAGAGCTAACCAAAGAATTTTCCACTGAGGAATATCAAATGGCTGAGAAACACCTAAAGAAATGTTCAACATCCTTAGTCATCAGGGAAATGCAAATCTAAACAGCCCTGAGTTCTACCACACACATTTAGAGTAACTAGGATCAAAAACTCAGGTGACAGCAGATGCTAATGAGGATGTGGAGAAAAAGGAACACTCCTCCATTGTTGGTGGGATTTCAGACTGGTACACACACTCTGGAAATCATTCTGGAGGTTCCTCAGAAAATTGGACCTGAGGAAAATATGTTCATAGCAGCCTTATTTATAATAGCCAGAAGCTGCAAGAAACCCAGATGTCCTTCAACAGATGAATGGCTATAGAAAATGTTGTACATTTATACAATGAAGTACTACTCAGCTATCAAAAACAATGACTTTATGAAAGTCTTAGGCAAATGGATGGAACTAGACAATATCATCCTAATTGTGGTAACTCAGTCACAAAAGTACACACATGGTATGCACTCACTAATAAATGGATATTAGCCCAAAAGCTTAGAATACCAAAGATACAATTCACAGACTACATGAAGCTCAAGAAGAAGGAAGGCATGGATGCTTCAGTCCTTCTTAGAAGGGGGAACGAAATACTCAAGGCACATAGATGGTGGAAGAGACTTGGGAGGAAGAGAGGAGGGAAGGGGAAAAGGGGGAGCAGGATAAGGAATGGGAGGACAAGGAGATGATAAATAAAGGGTCAATAATTTGAACAGACTTGTGTAGCAATGGAGGATGAGAAACTGAAGGTAGCAACCAGAAAGTCACAGATGCCAGGAACATAAGAGCCTCCCAGGACTGCAAGGGGGTGACAGCTGAAATAACACAGAAAGGGAAGGGAGTGCATGCAGAGACTATATCCAGAGGTTAGGCAAGGTGCCTGGGTAGGAGATGGGGCCACCTACTCACCTGCAAAATTTTAACCGAGAATTGCTCCTGTCTAAAGGAAATACAGAGAGGCAAAACATGGAGCAGAGTCCGAAGGAAAGACCTTTCAGAGACTTCCCCAATGGGGGATCCATCCTATATACAGACACCAAACCCATATCCTCTCACAGATGCCATGAAATGCTTTCTGACAAGAGCCTGATAAAGCTGTCTCCTGAGAGGCTCTGCCAGAGCCTAACAAATATGAATGTAGATACACACAGTCAACCATTGGACTGACCACAGAGACCACAATGGAGGAGTTAGAGTAAGGACTGAAAGACCTGAAGGGCTTTGCAACCCCATAGGAAGAACAAGAATATCAACCAACAGACCCATCAGAACTTCCACCCATGACTCCAGCAGCATATGTAGCAGAGGTTGGCCTTACCTGGCATCACTGCGAGGAGAGAGGTCTTCGGTCCTCTGAAGGTTTGATGCCTCAGTATAGGGAAATGGCAAGGCAGGGAGGCAGGAGTGGGTGCGTGGATTGGGGAGCACCCTCATAGAAGCATGAGATAGGAGGTTTTTGGAAGGGAAATCAGTAAAGTGGATAAGATTTTAAATGTTAATGAATAAATATCGAATTAAAAGATAAAGAAGCCCTAGTGAAGATGATTAGAGATCTAATCTCAGATTTGATGCTTTCATCATAGCGTTATAGTCTCAATTTTAAGACACTAGTTTATCACTGTATTAAAAGAATTCCCTCTTTTGGTAGGAAGAATATACAGCAGACAACCATATTCCACAGACATGGCTATAGCTATACCTCTGCTGACAAAGCCTGGGATTTTATTGATTACTTGAGAATTTCATACAATGCATTTTGATCATATACATCCATTCCACAACTACTGCCAGATTCATTTTCCAATTTTTGTCTTATTAAAAAATCTTAATACCCACAATCTCTATAATTTAAGTGACTCTTCTCCCAATATAGTTTAAGCTTTAATATTACCTCATACTAAGGGTCCTAAGCTTTCAAGAGAAAATGGACAATTAGTTATAGATCAAGAGCATACCACTTAGGTAATCACGCCTGTGGATATTCTGTATGAACAGGACAGTTACATACCAAGAGCATATCAATTTGGTAATCATGCCTGTGGATGTTCTATATGAACAGGAACACAAAACCATATCCTGTATTTCTGCAATTCCTAGTAAGAATTAATAACTTCTGCCTATAAGATCCATGGGCCAATGAACTTGGGACCAAGTGGATGATCATTTGGATGAACCTTGTTATATCATTAAGCAGTCTTAGTATATTGATTCCCCCTTACTATTTCTGATGTAGGAAATTTACTAACTCCACTCCCCTAATAAGAGAAGAACAAAGGCAAAAGTAAGAAAACAGAGATGATTTTCCAATGAGCTATTCATGGTCTATGTAGTTGAAACTGGAAAGAAAACTGTTAGTATTTGTTAAAAGAATAGCATCTCTAACAATGTCTGAGATAAACAGAATTTAAACAAAGCACAGATTTCCTACAGAAACACAAATGGTACATTCTGCTATTGTAAGAACAATAACATTCTTGACAGTGAACACCAAGCCTCTACTAAAAGTTTTAACTAAAGACATCTGCTTTCCATTATTGCCAGAAATATATATGCACGTCTTTGGAGGCATTCTCACCAGGACTAGGAATTTAGATGCTTAACTCAAATGAGCAGACATAGAAAATGCATAGAGGATATATTATGTTTCTGGGATTAAAAGAATGGTTTTTTAAGTTGGGAAATTCCAGTGTCTTTGAACAGTAACTCTGCTTTGAAAGCATATATTCTAATATCTGACAGAAGAAAGGAAGACATGAATGGGGGCAGGGAGAGGAGGCAATATGAGGACAAAGGTAAAACCCATAAGAGTGAAGAAAGATGGGAGGAGAGAAAGAATGGAGAGAGGGAAGGACATGGCAGTAAAAGAAGGAATGGGGAAACATGTGTGTCCATGTTTGTTGGAAATGTGACTAAGTCCTACTCTTTTCCATCTCACATGTATGTAGAAGAATATGTTCTTTTTCTTTTTCTGAGTGATTTATATCAACTTTGGGGAGAGGAGTGGCCCCTGCATTGGACTGTCTAAAAATGCTCAGTTACAGGTTATACTTCTCTCACTTTCTTTTTTTTAGTTCTCTTTACTGAAAATAATTTTTCTTTAACATTTTCTGATTATGGTTTCCCCTTCCACAACTCATTCCAGATCATTCCTGTTTCCCCATCCACCCCATCCATGACCTTCCTTTCTCTTATTAGAATACAAACAGGCATCTAAATAATAATTAAAATAAAATAAAAACCAGAATGGAAAACAAAACAAGAAAAGAAAATCCACAAGATATACATACATAGACTGATACAAATATTTTTGCATTCAAGAAGACAAAAGCAGGTTGGAAACTATACTATATGAGGAAATGATTTGTTAGAAAAAAACAAAACAATAAGCACCAACTGTTGTTTTTTCCTATAAAAAAGAAAGAGCCAAGGATATATTTGTAAAGCCAGATATGGTAAGGTGGGAGGGTTACCTCAGTGAACTGAGGCTGAGGCATCTCTTTCCGATGAGATACCAGCCAATATGTGGAATAGAGTTTATCTATGGCTTGGGAAGTGGAGTGGGGAAGGGAGTAAAGACAGAGAAAGAGGTGCAACAGAAACCCCTGGAGAGAGGGTTGGGGGAAGGGGAGAAGGGTCAGGTAGAGAAGGGGCAAAAAGTAAAAGAGTGAGGAGTGGGTAAACAGCCCCTTTTGTAGTAAGCCAGGCACACATGGCCGTTGTCAAGTAACTGTGGGGCAGAGCCTAGAAGGAATATCATCGCCTAAATTAATGTGAGAGCAAAACTTTCAAAGATACCACCCATTTTCTGTTGGCCATCTATTGTTGAGCATGGAGCCTTCACTGAAATATGATTTGTATACCTAGTGAGACTCTACTAGAGGATACTAAGCTTTCCTTTGCGTGCAATTACCAATTGAGCTAAAAATGGAGGTTTATGTCTACATTCCCTCTCAGCACTAGACCCCATCTGGCCCAGACACTGCAGGTCCTGCATACGCTGTCTCAGGCTTTTAGAGTTCATGTGGGCAACAGTCCTGGTGTATTAGGAAGGCCTTGATCTCTTGGTGTCTTCTAGCCCTCTCACTCCTACACTCTTTCTGTGCCCTCTTCCTTACACCCCTAAGAGGAAGAATTTGATGGAGATGTACATTTAGGACTGGGTGTCCCAAGGTCTTTCACATAAGTAATCAAGGGGAAAAATGGACATAGGGGTGCATCCCTAGCCTAGAAGCTGTATCCAAGGTATCCATTTGTGAGTCTCTGTGTTTGTTCATGTCTGCTACAGTAGAAAGCTTTTCTGATAGTGGTTGATTTGTTTGTGTAACTGGCTTATGTTCTATCCCAACTTCTCCCACTTTTGGTTTTAGAAAGAGACTCATCTGCCTAGTCACTTTTTATAGAAACAGAAAAATTCAGAAGCGTTTTCTAAAGCAGACTGGAAATGTAAAAAGACAGAAACATGTAAAAAGTGAGTATTAATATGAATTGTACCCTGCTCTATTGGTGCTTTTTATCCTAATATCAGGAGAACAGAAACTTTAGCTCAAATTCATCATTGCTACTACTTGGAAGCCATTGTCAACTCGCTCATCTTCATCATCATTATTGTTTGGAAGCCATTGTTAATATCTCTTAGAGTTTTGTCAACACCTCTTAATGTTCGTTTCTTTTGTGGGTTCTCCAACAATTAACTTGTCAGTCTTCACTTGACAAGGTTTTCAGACACTTTATTCTTACCGTCACTTGTATCAGATCTCTCTCTCTCTCTCTCTCTGCTACATTTTTCTTCAATTTGTATTTACAAAACCGCCTCTTTCCATGTTAAGTACAAAAAGCAGATCATCAAAGAGAAGTGAGAAAAACAAACAAACAAGCAAAAAGGAACTGGGTAATCATTCTGCCTCTAGTCTGGGAAATAGAGTCAGGATCTGGTATAAAGCTGCTGTTTTGAAACAGTCCCAGGCACAAAGTATTTAGGGTGATATTAAAGCATAGCTAATAGTTGTATGCAGAAATTTCTCAGGGAGAAGTAAGCAAACTTTTTCACTCTTCACTAGACATTTTTTTTTTTTTGGAGCTGGGGACCGAACCCAGGGCCTTGCGCTTCCTAGGTAAGCGCTCTACCACTGAGCTAAATCCCCAGCCCCGACATTTTTTTATATTAAATGTATGGTTTTCGCATATTAATAAATTCTCCAACACTTTGGGTCCCAAGTGGGTATCATACAATTTTATTATGACACAAGGTACCTGATGATAATTAAACACTTAGACCCAGAATACTGACTTCCACTTCAGGCAATAATACTAAACAGTGGCAAGTCAGATTACCCAAACATTTCTCTTCTGGCTACAGTTCTATCTTTACAACAAATCTCATAATGTTTAGTGATTTTTCTGAGATGGAACACAGAAATCAAGGGAACAATTACTTGTGCACGATGAAGACATCATATATGATCCAAGAAATCTAGGTGAAACCACATTCTTAGCCCAAAAATACAGTCATCGACCCAAGGGAACCAAGTCCTATACTTGCAGACTTGAATTTCTAGTTCACTTATATTGCCAGTAATTTCTTTGTACAGCAGCATATCCTAAGCTACTTCTACTCATGGTTTGGTCTTCACAGTGATCAAGATCCCATCAAGAGTCACCATACAAAAAGATCACACTGGAGATTTTAAGAGATTTAGAAGTCCTACATCCTAAGATAATTATAAGAACAGAAGACAGACTTGGAACCCATCGCATATGTATCATAAAGTCTGAAGTGTTGAGGAGCATCACAGGCACACACACACACACACACACACACACACACACACAACCATGCACACACGGACAGGCACCCATGGACATGCACACATACAAATGCATATATAAATCTTTACCCAGATCTCTGTGTGTGTGTGTGTGTGTATCTGTGTGTGTCTATGTGTTATCATATATATATATATATATATATATATATATATATAATCATTCTGCATAAAAGAAGGAGACAAGAAAAAGGAAGTGATGCAGAAAGGCATAGGAGAAAGCAAGAGTGAGAGAAAAATGCTGTCATATTAGATAATCATTTTAGTGTATCAGGTGTAAATTTCTAGATTACTTACTGTGTGACTATGTTCAGACTACCAGATTTATCATGCATTTGCTTTGGATTATTTTTTAGATTAAGGTTACCCAAGAAAAATGTATAGATTACACTGATACAAGGAACTAAAAAGCATTAAATGTTTACTGTTTGAACGTATACTGCTGTGCCAATAACCAACCTATTCCTGTCCTGTCTGTTACAACTCTTTTATTAAGATCCCATACTGAATGACCAATATATTCTAGAGAGAATTGTAAAAAGACATTTTAGAATCTTAACACAATGATAAAATCACAAAACAGTGTATCTTTTACAATATTCTTTAATTAAGCAACAAGATGACAATTACCTCTTAACTGCTACATGCCCATGTTTTTGCTATTTTCAAAATTAAAGTGATAAAAATTAATCCAAGCAGTTATTTTCTACCACTGATACATTTTTTTCTGGCCTTTTTCATATATTTGTGTGTGTGTGTGTGTGTGTGTGTGTGTGTGTGTCTGTGAAATTTCATATGCCTATATTGATAATACATTGATACATTGATAAACAAGTGCAAAAGTCTTCTGCATATATTACATAAGTGTCATGGTGATGCTATACCAGTTTTCTAGGACAGCTAAAACTCAGAACAGCGAAGTGGGAGTTTCATTAAAAATTCATAACATACAGGGGTTGACTAAAAGCCTTATAATCAAGGCACTGGAAGTTTTTGTTCAGTTCTGAGGTCTACAAGTCTTGCCTATGCCTTAGGGTATTTCTCGTGATTTCTGACATTCCCTGGCTCTAGGCAAGTCATCTCTATTCCAGATTTCACGGTCACGTGTCTTTCAACTTAGCATCTGTCTCCAATGTCCCTTTTTTTAATAAATACAAATCTCATATTGGAGACTACTCTTATTACATCATTTATATGTTATTACTTCTATAAAAGACTCCATCTCTAAAAAAGTCATATTATGAGACACGGGAGTGTGGGGAGATGAAGAAGGAAAGAGGCGTGAATGTATAAAGAACAGACTAAGCGTAAAGACTCATCAGATGTCTATGGTTTTGACTGGGCTTTTCCACTTTAATTTCAGTAAGGCTCCTGGCCGATATCACATCTGAGAGGAGCACCTACAGTATACCATGCTTTCTGTTCCACAACAGTGCCTGCTCTAATAGTCTAAATTCCCAAATTTTATCCACATGGTATTGTCTCTAGTATGAAGACAAATTAGGAAGTGAAAGACTGATCTGAAATCCATCCTTTTGCTCAAAGGCTTTGCAGTTTGCCAAGAATCCCACACAGTAATTCAGAAACCTCAGATCGACACATGAGTATTGCATATCCCCTCATTCCTTGTTTCTAAGACCATATTAGAAAGAACAGCTCAGACTCAGTCCAGAAATGTGCAGTGTCTGGGAACAAGAATTAAGTAAGCATAGAATAGACAGACTTAACATTACAAAAACACTAACTGCAAACTTGCAGTGAGCACTGCCATCAATTATGTGGGGCTATTTGTCTCCGGTCTGCACCATATTGTTTAAGCTAACACAAGAGACTATAACAAAGGAACCCCAATGGCTTACAGTCAGATAACACTGAGCCACTTCCTTCAGTTAACCACTCAATGAATGATGGACAACAATTGAAAAAATGAAGAAACTTTCCTTACTTTACAAGCCTATACTCTCTCTAGTGCTATGCATGTATATTTTAATGTTGATATAAACACAGATTAAAGGATTTCTTGAACGTATGACTTTTTAGTACAATAATACTAGCTAAATTTAAAGAGAAAATACCAATTCTGGTGCCTGGTACTATGCCCCCTAAATTTGTTATATTACATGAAAGAAAGTTGGAAGAGAACTAGAAATTTGAGTTTAACAACAAAGGCTTATCTCCACTGTTCCAAAAAAAAATCCAGTAACTAAGTTTGTTAATTTATATTCCAGGATTTGTTCTTGTCTTCACACAGAAACTTCTCGGAGTCTTCTGAAAAGTAACATAATTTGAATTGTAGAAGTTTATCTGCGTAAGTCGAATGCAGCAATTGGAACACCTTCCATAAATTAATGAATACTTAATTTTACTTTAAAACTAGTTACATTTATTTGACAATATATCTGACAACCAACTATTGTAATAATGAAGAATTTAGAAATCTTTGTCATTGAAATAAAGAAATTTAGCTGAAATTTATCTAAAGGACTCAATGCTTTTTACAGATAACTTTGGCCAAGAAGATTTAAATGCATTATACAAAATCATACTAATTGTAAGTGATATCACTAAGTATGAAAATCAGTTCTCACTGAATTGGTGTGTCATTAAATGCCACCATTGGGTATATTTAGTGATATTAATAGTGTTTGAAACTCTAGCATTACTGTGTTGTGCCAGGATTTGTTTCTAATTATATACATCATGGCCCCTATGCACAATGACTGGCAATATTTATCACAATAGTTTTTGTGTGGACATTGACAGTCTTCAGAGTTCATCCTGAGTATGATGAAAATGTTTTCTTTTTTAAAAAAAACTTATTCAATTTCATTTCATGTGCATTGGTATGAGGGAAGTGGAGTTACAGACAGCTACGATCTGCAATGTGGGAGACAGAGATTGACTCTAGTCATCTCTTCAGTCCCGAAAATACTTTCTAATAGTATCTTCTTGAACTAATTCACCTCACAGTTCACTTTGACTGGAGGATAATAACCACATGAAGGGTTTTCAATAATGTCTGTGTAATAGATAAGATCAATCATTACTCCATGAAAATATTTACTGAACGCATGGCTGACTAAATTACTTTTAAAGGTACACATTTTTAAAATACTTTTCCTTATTCTGAATTGTTATGGTGTGTGTGTGTGTGTGTGTGTGTGTGTGTGTGTGTGTGTGTGCACGCGCACACATTATGCATGCTCCTGTGTGAGAGTGTGCATGTGGGTCAAAAGTCATCCTCAGGTGTCATCCTTAGGAACCTCATGCACAGCTTTTGCGAAGAGATTTCTCTTACAGCTTACTAATTGGGATAAACTGGCTGCCCAGTTAGTCTGGGGTATTTTGTTCTCTCCACTTTCTAAACACTGTGACTCCAACTGTATACTACCATAGCTAACAATATTATAGAAATTCTGAGTATTGATTTCATGTACTTGGGCTTGTAAGATGAGCACTTTACCGACTGAGAACACCTGTGGGCAGACCTGTGAGGACATCTCTGGGAGTAATGGGCTGAGAAAAAAGATCACATGCTCACACTGAGATTTATAATTATAACAAAGAGTCATTGAAAACAAAGCAAAGTCATTTGCATAAAAGACATACTCAACACGCAGTATGGGCTGAATAGGATTTTTTGCCAACCAGACACAAGCTAAAATAATCTGAGAAGAAAATGCTTCTATCAGATCAGGCTGTAGGGAGTTTCTGTTTAATTTCTTATGGATTCATGGTGAGTTTTGCATCATGCACCCCATCCCCTGGTATTTACTCTCCTCTCTTGCAACTTTGGCCTCCACCAGGAAAATAAAACCTACACAAATATAAACAAACAAACCAAACAAACGTATGCAAAGTGTCTCCCCATGGAAGCTTTGTGTGTCACAATGTGTTCCACAGGACATAGATCCTTCTGTTGCAGAACTTCAATTGCAAATGCATATTTCAATGAGGCATGGGTCTGAATTGAGGTCTCTGACTTCTGTCACACCATCAATATTGGATCCTCACCAGGAGTCCTTCCGGTTATCTTGTTGTTGCTTTGCATCATGGAGATGCTCCAGTGCTGGATCAGAAAGATGGACCCTTTTGCATGCTCCAACAGTTCATACATGATGTAGATTTTTGGCTGGGCCCAATCCAAGTCCTGGACTTGGGCCTACGTGGTAGCCAAGCCGAACAGCCTCCTGCTCTCCCCCATCTATACCACCAGGGCAAGCTCTCCAACAGAGCACTGGCTAGGCCCTCCATTGTTGTTATGGCATAAAACAGGAAAAGCATTCCTGTTTTCATGCCCCCAGGGACACCTCACTATGCTCCCCAGTTGAGGCACAGGGCAAATTTTCCCTGCAGCAATTAAGAGTAATTAGTGATTTTCAGGGGACCATGGAATTGGTCTGGCCTAGCTTCCTTGAGAGGTATGCTCATAGGCTTTTCAGGTTAGCATTCATTCACAGCTCCTGGGGCCCGATATGCCATCCAGGTCCTGAAATTCCAATGTACTCCTTCAGCAAGTGAAGTATTTGGACTGCTTTGTATTTGTCTGTATGTTCCCTAGAATGTCAAGAAAACTAAGAGACTTGGCAGGACAATTGATCTTCCACATTAATCTTGTGTACTCTGTATAGATATCTTGCCAATGTCATTTTCTCCTGGCAACTAGAACTGTATTGATCCTGGCAATTGCCATTATATTCTGGTTTTGATAAAGGCATTAAATTTCTGATTGTAATCAAAAAATTGCCACAGCTTGAGTTTTGCTGTGGCCCCTCCAACTAACCAGATTTAATTCCCTGAGGCTGTATCAGGTGACTGTGGCAGTGTAAGTAATCAAGGATGCTTACAATGATGGATGTGGAGAGCCCACGTCATTGAGGGTGGGACCATCCCTGGACTGTTGGTCCTGGATTTTATAAAAATGCAGGCCAAGCAAGCCATTGACAGCAAGCCAGTAAGCAACACTCTTCTGTGGCCTCTGCATCAGGTCTTGAATTCAGCTTCCAACTTGGTATGAGGCCCTGCCTTCATTGCTTTTGATGATAGACTGTTATAAGGAACTCTTAGCACAATAAATCTTTCCTTAGGAAAGTTTTTTGTTTTGTTTAGTTTTGTCATGGAGATTCATCACCACAACAGTTACCCTAACAAAGATATTAAGCATATCTTAATATATCTTAAGAGAAAAACTTGTTTTCCATTTAGGATATTTGATGTCTAGGCTAGAATCAAATTGAAGACTAAGGGAGTTTTATTTTCTATACAGAATATATAAGTAAAACAAGAATATGATCTTAATCTTAGTGGACAGAAATCTGTAAGAGGTAAACAGTGATTCTGAAGATCTTGAGATCTTGCTCTGAGTGAGTCACTATGTTCAGTGAGTAGAACAGTCTGATAAAATCCATTTCAGATTTCCAACTCGCAATGAATCCTTTTCTCCACTTGTCTGTACAAGGACTGCCAAAATCTAAGATTTTCCCACTCTAGAAAGTCTTGCCCTAATGAAAATGTCCTTCTTTCAAACTTGTGGGCATCTAAAGGCAGTTTTTGCTCTTAAGAGTGTGCTGTGAGACTAGCCAATCACTCTCTGAGTTAGGACACCCCATCATTAACGTCAGATAGAGAGTTGATAGTTTGCAGCATGCACTAGAAGTGGGATCATGAAGTAGGATCAAATGGAGCCATCAACACAACCTAAAGCATCAAATGTTGAAGACATAGAATACTGTGATCTAGAGAAACTATGAAATTTAGTGATTATTTTTATTAGCTGCTGGTATGTTTCAGAGTAAAAACTCCAATTTCTTAATGATTTATCATAAATTCAGTATGAAAGTTAGGCATTTACCTGGTACCATTCTGAACTCTGATAGGAGGAAAAGAAGGAAAACCTCAACTAGAATTGAAAGTTATGGGACTTTGCTACTTTAAGTCAGGACACAAGGACCTCATGGGACTTTACCACCTTAAGTCAGGATGCCAGGAACTTGAGGCTCAAAATTGGCTATATCTGAATTAATAGATTTCTACTTTCATTGTTTATAAAAAACATTTTATGTGGCAGCTATACATATGATTCCTTGTGCTTTGCCTGGCACTCCTTTCCCTCTCTCTAGTATTGGTCCCAAGTTACATTCCAGAGCACCAGACACTCAAATAGGGATAAATATCAACTGGGACTACTAAGTGTTGAACAGGACTGTACACCAAATAAGGAGATATTTAGCTCACAGTTGTATGTGATCATCAGAGAAGAGTAACAATTGGAAATGATGTTGGTTGATCATGGGAAATTATGAAGGAAGGTCAGGAACTTTAGGAATAGAGCTTCTCATTCATGATATCCTCCCATCTTTCTAGGGGGAAAAACAGTTTAACAACCAGAATCAGGAAAATGCAGTACAATGTTTCTGCTTCTCTTGATACACACACAACTAGAAAGACCAACATTCCCACTGGCAATAAGACTTTTCCTTTGTTTTAGAGATGGTATTTGTTCACCTCGCCTAGGCTGGTCTCAAGCTTATCATTCTCCTGTGGTAGGCTCCTAGATCTAGGCATTTACACACAATAATCTTGGCTTACAGCACAATTTTTAAGACAATCAATTAGCTGCAATCAAAAAATAAATGAATAATCTGATATCAAAGAAGGAACAGACTTGTCCCTACTAATTCAACTCCAGGAGACTTGTGCAAAGATAAATGAGCTTAAGTTTCAGTAAATTACTGAGGATAAAAAGTGGATTAGAAAAATGTAGGTGATGCCCCAGGATATGGACACATGTGTGGTTTGAATCCATTCACTCGCAGTAGCTTACCTGGAAAAGTGTGTTATAAACTGTCAGTAAAAAGCCCAAGCCTGAAATGCAGTGACCATAAATCCTTTAATCACATGCCACAGGGTAAAAGCCACTGGTTAGCGAGAGAGCTCTGAAAGTCGAAGTATAAACAAAAGCAGCAAGTATAGTCTCAAGTTTCTCTTGTCTTAGGCTCTGGTTGATGCTCCCACAAGAAATGATTACACTAAAACCAAATATATATACATTATTAAAATTTAGTCACAGAATAAAAATGCATTCACAAAGAGAATTAGGACACATTTTAATCACTAAATAATATAAATTAAACATTTCAAAACCTGTTGGCTGCATCTCATCCTTGATATAAACATGATTATGCTTTCAATTTGAACGGAAAAGAGCAGGGAAAGATTAAAGGAATGTAAGGGAACCCGAAGGAACCACAAAATAGACAATAAATTCATAAAATTAAAATAATTTTTAAAAATCAGATTGAAGAGCTGAACTCACAGTGGTCTACCAAAAACAAAAACAAAAACAATCAAAATAACATAACGTAGTAAAAAAATGCTGAGTTTTCTCAGTTTCCAAAGATGTAAATGAACCGTGCAGGGTGTGTGGACACAGGTTTCATGCTAACATCTTGGTCTTGGTAGGAACAACTAAAGTGGGACTCACTAAACCTCCCATCTGCCTTCCTCTAGGAGAGACAATAAATTAAAACCGATACTGTGCAATACATTGACAGACAGACGAGCTCTAATCTCCAGAGCAGAGAGGGTCTAGGTAAAGATGATGCTATTTCCTGCATGTTCATTTATCCTACCTCATAGGTCCCTGGAAAGTTAGATGGAGTGTGGTTAATGACATTGGACCACGGAGTCTGACAACATGGAGAACACAGTGGAAGCTCCTGAGCTGAGAGCAGTAACTTTCTAGGGATATTGTTGCCAGTCCTGAAGTACATACGATGTATTTGTTTCAAAAACCCAACAGGTAGGAGAAACCACACAGGACGTGTTCTAGAAAGGAAGATTTTTATGTATTATTTTCTTGATTCTGATGCTGTTTCTTACAAAAGAGTTTAAAAAAAGAATAAAGTAGAAAGTCCATTGTGTAGTTCTATTGATGACACCTTGTATATTCAACTTGCACTGCACATTGTATCCAGTCTGGTCAACTCTGTTAAATCATGTTTGCCTTCCTCTGTTTGCTTTTGCTAGTGTAAATGTTATTTTATCCTAAATTACAGTTTAATGAATACTGTTACATATTCATTAGAAATAATATTACTGCATTCATTAGACTCGTTGAACACATTAATAAGACTTCTATGTATGAGTTAATTTTTTTCTTCTTATGGTGATTACAGAAACAGTAAACTGTGAACCTTTTCTCTCATGAATAAAAGAAATAAAATATTTTCTTCAATTGTTCAACATATCAGAACTCCCACACAGCTTATTTTATAATTTTGACGAAAAAAGTGTGAAAGTTAAGACCCTTCTCTGATCACTGATTTAAGGGAATGTATTTTAAAACTTCATATATCGTGAATGTTATGTTAATGATGCAACTCATAACCTGAGATACATAAATCAGCCTATAACAATTTATGTACAACTTGTGCATTTAAGGTAGCATGTATTTCTCAATAAAGCAATCAATTTTTCAAGTAAAACTTGCTGCTATGCCGATATCACATTTATATACTGTATAGTCATATTATTTGAATTCCTTCGATGTTCATTATGATCACTTATATTTTTGAGAGGATTTTTTTTAATCTAGTGTTGTGCGGTTATTTGTTCTAAATGTTGCTCTTTCCTCCGCACATATTTTTGGTGTTTGAACAGGTAAGGTAATGACTTCCTGGAGACCTCTGTTGATAATATTTTAATAGATACAGTTTGAAGGAGTGATTCTTGAGATAAAAATCTAATAGCAAGTTTCTTTTCAGTTCCACTAACAAAAAGTGTTTACTCCCCCTTCCTCTGATCAGCAGTTATTTGCTCTTACTCAATAACACTATCACATTATCCCTTGTTTTTAAATACCTAAAATTAGATGATATTTTTGATCTTCCATAGTAGCCAATATGCTTGCATTTGTTGTCATGTTGTTAGACTAAGCTTTGTTTTCATTTAGCATTGTGTTTTCTTATTAAGAAATTTCTTCTATCTATATTATTTTCCCCAAAGTAACATTAGTGAAATGTATTGATGTCAAGTTCTATGTTTCCACGTATGTTTCAATAGTAGATATGTTTACATTTCATGCGGATGTACATTTCTACCAGTAGGCATGCATATGAAAGCCCTAGGATGATGTCGGCTGTTGCTCTTGATTACTCTGCATGTTATTTCACAGACATAGTCTATCTCTAAAGACCGACCTCATCAATTCACTATACTAGCTAGCCAGGAAGTTCTGAGGATCCTCCTTACTAAGTTTCCAGCAATAATGTGACACTCCCACATCACAATACCTGGATTTTGTGTCTCTGCCTGGGAATCTCAACTCAGACCCTCATAATTGCATGCCATTTAACCTATGAAACTCTTTCTCCCCACTGTTTCTGTTTTTGCTTTCTACAAGAATAATAAATGACTGCGGCTGAAGCTCACTGATGAGATCCTACATTGAGATCTTACATTCAATCATCAGTACTGCCAGAAAGAAAAGCATCAATTTGATTTCAATCTAGAAGCATTCTAATTTTATAGTAGTCTTTGAATGCATGTTAGTTAGATGGATATTCAACTTAGATATTCTGTTATTTTCTGTAAACGCTTTGGCTTACAATCATTTTTAATGAATTCTGCACTTATCATTTTATGTGTCATTATAAGTGAATTTTCCTTAGTTCAATATTAAACATTCACTGTTTTCTGTGGATATAGTTGTTTTCCTTACAATGTATATTAATCAGCAATTACCCTTTTTCTGAACTGGCATACATTTCACTTTACTGATCTTAAATTTATATTTTAATAGTTAATATCACAATATATTCAAGATAATCCTTTGAAAATTAGCCAGCAGTTCTTCCACATTATACTTGGTTATTGCTATAATTTTTTGGAACAATTCCCATTCCAGATCTGAGTGTATATTATTAAATTGTAGCAGTAAATTCATGATGGTATTCGCATAAAAATAGCCACACACACCAATACAGTAAAGTAGACAACCCAAATATAAGTGTATATAACTAGAGCCATCTGATATTTAACAAAAAATGCCTAAAATACACATTGGAGAAGCTTCTTTAACAAATGGTGTCAAAGAAACTAGATATCAATATATAGAAGAATGAGATTAAACCCTTGCCCTTCACCATATACAGAAATCAGCTCTAAATGGATGAGAGACTTCAAAATAAAACCTAAAACGCTAGAGGGAAACAAAGGCAATACCCTCCAGACATATTTTCTAATAGGAGTCCATTTCTTCAAGGATTCAGGCTTGACAACTGGGACTCGTAAATTAAAAATCTGAAATCTGCACAGCAAAAATAATAATCTTAGTGAAGATAATGTCCACAGGATTGAGGGAGAATGTTTGTAGCTTTTATAACTGAAAGAGGGTTAATGTCTATAAATCATTTTTTTTAAAAAAGAAAAATAGTCAAGAAAACAAACGACTTGATTACAAATGAACTGTGGACCTGAATAGAGAATATTCAAAGAATTTAAAATGACTAGACTATTTTAATATATTCTAATAAATATAATTATATATATATATGTGTGTGTGTGCATGTGTGTGTGTATGTGTGTGTGTGTGTGATTCTTTTTAAATTGAAAATAAATTTGTCTCTTATACAACATATCCTAGTCATAGTTTTCCCTCTTTCCACTCCTCCCACTTACACTGTCCCAGCTCCCCTCTCTTCTAAATCCACTCCTCCTCCATTTCCCCTCATAACAGAGCAGACCTCCAAGAGACAAAGACTAAACACAACCAAACGAGACACAATAAGACAAAGCAACGACACTCAGATCCAGGTTGGACAAGATAACCAGTAGGAAAGAAAATCATGATCAGACAAAAATGTCAAAGACATACCCACTTCTGCTGTTTGGAGTACCCACTCTTCTATAACTTCATTTTTATAAAATACCATTCTTCCTTTCCTTCTTCTGAATATCCCTATACTATAAAATTTAAGAAAGTTATCGATAAACAATAACATGTTTATAAACCTATAAACATTAGTAAAGATACTTTTTAAAATATCTATATTTCATTGCATTGTATTTAACTAAAATGGCAGCATTTCCATGACAGTAGAAATTCAGAGTGTGGAATGGAATTTTACAAATGTAAAATTTTTATTTTTCTGCATTCACAGTAGAAAAAAAATATTCAATGTCCTTAAATCAAACTTTTGCTGTCATTTCTGAAAGAATGTATGAATAAAGCTCTAACTGGCTATTTGGCTTATTTCTAATTCTTTTGCCATTACAGACAATGTCAAAATATATCTCAGACAATGCCACAAAAATCTTCCCGTACTGACCTCCTTATTCTCATCCAGTTTACAAAGGTTGGTTTTGTGACATTTTCTATTGAATTTATGAGTTTTTTCAGAGTATGTATTTAGATTTGGTACAAGATTATAAAAAAGATTTAATCCATTTTAAGATCTGTATCAATTGTAACACAACTAGCAGCTAAGCTTCTGCTTGTTCTGCATGCTTATAAAAGCTTGTGTTAACCAAGCACCTCAACCATTTACAACACAATGAACATGAGAAACTGTCCCAGATGTTTTTTATGTGCATTACTTAATTATCACATAAGTGGGCAGTTCAGTTGACCAAATAAAACCCTGTAATAAGAAGCAACCTATTCCTATTTTCTGTGCAGTGCATTTTGTTCTATTTTCTCTCTTTTAAAAAATAAATAATTTAATAATCATTCACTACATTGTGAGTTGTTTTTCTTTGGCAAGATATGTGATGTAAAATAATTTCTAATTTATTTTCCACTTGTATTCTGATAAAACTATAGATAGGTGAGCACATAAATACTTACATGCACTTAGTCAAAATAAAAATATATAAATAACTGTCAAATGTTATCATATGCTATTTGATTTTGACTATTTTTAATATATCTTACAGATAGACCATAAAATTATAGACTAACTCTTATCATTGATCACAATAGAATACCAATATGATCAGTATTAGCTGATTGAAGGTGTTAGTCCTGACATTTGCACTGAACTCTAATACATAGCAATTGATGTCTTATTTACCCATTAACTAAAATGTTTTGTGTATTAAATTCCAAAGAATGTGCTTCAGAGTAATTAGATATACAAAAAAATCTGGCTTCTCCATCTCTTAGACATTTTCACAGTCTCATATTCCTTTCTTTACAAAATTGGACCTATAATTCCTTTATTTCATCTACTTTGAGCAACACAGTGTTCTCTCTGATAATTACTTTTCAATACTTAGAACTGTCTTTAAACAGTCTAAGTACCGGTGTATTGTTTGTCTTGTAAAACACTTTGAGAGTAGATTACATCCCCAGGAACATATTTGCAACACTTTTTGGCTCTGTATAGTGGACTAAAGAATTTCTGCCAGATTAATTACATGAATTATGTACACAATGGGGATTTCCAAAGAGAATCCTGTACAGAGCACACTTGAGTGTTATTACCTTACATATATCAATTAAAATTTCACAAGACTAACATTGCTATTATTCTTTTCTGTCAAGAATATCATCAAAAGATACTTTAATTTTTGTGTACTTTACTATTAGATTGAGTTATAATGCTCGGTAGTGTGAGGACACAGAGAATGGAGCAGGTGTGGGGGAATGTTTCTGGAGGGTTTCTTTCCTGTTCCACTGGAGAAGTCAGAAATGACGCAGATACATAACAAATACAATTTAAGTGGCTACCAGGCCTTTAAAGTAGGGAGAATTATAGAACAGCAAAAGAATGCTGGTAGACAGGAAGTACGTCTAAAGCTGAGGCATTCTCAGAGACATGCTGTTTTATTACATCTTTAGTAGCTTCCTAGTCCCTCTCTCTGTTCTGTCTCTTGATTGTATCAAGAGATCACGCACAGCGTCTGAACTCCAACATGCAGTGATGCACTTCTGAGTATTTCCTATCATCAAAATGACATGTGAATATAATTAACACGCTCTTTCTTATCTGTGACATGATCTCATGTAATGCAAGATGAAGTCAAACTCAATATTTACCCAAGGGCATCCTTCTACTCTGATCCTACTTTTCCCATATACTATGGCATCAGGAACTATGATCTTCTGAGGTAGAGTAATTGTTACAGTCTCCTCTTTATATACATCCAATATTAAATATTAACTCAATTCTGTAGCATGCTCTACCTGTCCTATATGCTTCAAGTTTTATTACTACAGACACAAGTTTTTTCTATTTCTCTGTGTATTTCTTTCTATATGATGTGTAAATATGACAAGTGATATATATATATATATTCTGTAAACCGGGCACACACCATGCTAAGGTTATAATAGCTGTATTTAGAAAATGCCACATATAGAACATTAAATAATAGGACATTATTGGTCCATATCTCTAGAAGCTGAGTGTTCTACATCAAGGTGTTGACTTAGCTGTTTCTTTCTAAATATTTGAGAAAAGATTTATCCGGTGCCTTTTTGTTAAACTGACTATTTTACATAACTTAGCTACAATGCCAAGTGGCAAGTATCCTGACTGAACATTTTTGTATAGAGTAAAAAGGAAATTGTTCTATTAAAGATATTTTATTCATTCATTCATTCATTCACTAATTCTTTCAGTATTTAACCACTGGACTATAGATTACAGTAGAAACACAGGTTGTTTCATAGCATCCTGGTCATAACAAAGCAAAGGGAGAAACAGTGCTAAGGATACACATCCTGTGCTCTGCCTTTTGATTGCTTTGCAATCAAAAGAGACTCAGAGTACTTCTTACCACTTACCAGATGTTTGACCTTGGCCACTTAGCCTCTCTGTACCTCAATTTCCTTTTGTGTAAAATGAGAATAATAAAATACCTTCGTATTGTTGCTATGAGGATTAAGACGATCAATTGCAGATGCTTAAGATAATGCCAAGCATAATTTAAGTGTCTAGTCATTATTAGCTTTTATTGGAGTTACAGGAAAGCCTAAAAAATTCCAGTAAAGTGGTAAATTGATTCCTAATATCTAAAGAAATATTTAGAGGAAATGCACATGAATGAGATTTCTACAATATAGGCTCCTTTCTTTTATATATTAAATATAATATATATGCATGGTGTATATGTATATATATGTGTGTGTGTGTGTGTGTGTGCATGTGTGTGTCTGTGTGTGTGTGTTTCTATAATTCAGCATCACATGCCTCTACATATGAATTTTTTATAATGATATTTTCTGAGGATAAAAGCTGGGAATATTCTCCTGAAATAAAATGGAAAACTTAATTGTTTTTAAATGAATACTGTATTGTCATTCAAGACTAGATTATTCCAGGGGATTTTTAAGAAATGATCACTGGAAGTATATGCAGAATGAGTAGTCAGAGGATGGAGTCGCACAGACAGACAATCCCAATTCTTCCATTTCTTTAGAGAATTCCAAGAATGTTGAGCACAATGTGATTCAGTTGTCCATTCAGCATCTTAAAGGGAAAGCATATTTTAAAATATTTAGGAATTTGTATGAAGAAAAGTATGTAGAAAAATTAAATATGTAAAGTAAGAAAATCAAGTTGTTACAATGTAGGAATTAAGTCAACCTTTCTTTTAGTTCATTGTTATATTCAAGAGAAGCGCACTCCTCATTGTGTCAATCAAATCTTAATTACAGATTCATCTACACATTGTAACCTCAGGGAGAATAGCCACGATTCAGTTATTCTATACTTAGGAAAACTGAAGTTCAAATGACCAGACCAAGCAAGTATCTGCCAATGCTTGATTTTCTTTCTCCTTTTTTATTACATAAATATATATGTTTGCATATGCACATATATATTCCAGTTGATTATAATTACTATTATTAAATGTAGTGGTTCATTTTCATTAAATGTAGTGATTCATTTCATTTTTCCAAGCTTAATTTATATTATTCTTCACATGTGAATGGGTGTAGCTAACACATGTGGAGGTTAGAACACGGCATTCAGTACTCAGTTCCCTTCATACTTTTCCATACCAGAGGCCCCCTTTTTGTCTCTGCTGCTCTCTGTATTCCCACCAGCTGCCCATATGCTTCCTGGGAAATTCACCTTCTTCTACCCCCACCCCATCTCTCCATAGAAGTGCTGGAATGTAGGTGCACACTGCTATGTAGAGCTGTTTTAAGTGGGTACCTAATTCTGGCTACAAGGCTTCCATGGCAAGTTCTCCTACATGCTGAGTCATCCCAAAACCTCATTTTATCACTTTACATAGAAACTGATATATAATACATTTCGGAATATTTGTCTTGGAAGCGAATACCAAAATCTGTTTTCATTTTGTGATCCTAACCCCATTATTTCTATCATAATTTCATAGAGAGGTGGATGAACAATGAGTCAACTTTTTGAGAAAATATTATATAAGGCTGCATGTTAATCTATTACCTATTTTAATAGAAAAACTATAATTTTAATATTAGGTGTCAGATTACAAAATGTCTTCATGTTAGCCGCACAGAAAGTTACATCTTTTTTGTTGTTATTTGTGTTTGTTTGCTTGTTTGTTTGTTTGTGACAGCATCATACTAGGTATCGATGGGTAGCATAAAACTATATGTAAACTAGGCTGCATCTTAAGTGCTAGTATCAAATTATATACCACTACACTGGGCCTGCATCTCGTTTCAAACCTACTAAATAAATCTAAAACAAACTTATTTTTTAGGAGAATTTAAAAGTAAATAAAAAAATATATATTTAAATTAACTTTCCTCAAAATGAAGTCTGGGAATAGAAAAACTGAGTAAGCCAACTCCCGGCAGATATCAGTGCCCAGGGACTAGTATTCACTGCAATTGATTCTTTGATTTTTTTTCAGGTTTTCATAAATAAAGGAACATTAAAATATTTTGTCAAATGCAGTTACAATATCTTTTTGGAATGTAGTCAAAAAGGTAGGTGGAAACAAACCCAAATTACTTATAATTGCTAATAACTGGAATGTAAAGAAGAAAAAAAGGAAGGGCCAGCCTTGATTCAAGCTGACACACATGATGAGATTAAGCAGCAACAAAATTAAAGGTACAAGAAAAGCTTGGTGACATTATTACTAGAATGTCAAGTTGATTGGTATAATAGTTATCTGTATATGAATACAGTTTCTGAGAGCTAAAGGACTTGGCTTAGTGATCTAAGAACCCAAATTAAAGTGCCTAGACTGTCTGGAGCCACAGGTTTCAACCCTGTCAACCAACTCTTCACTTTCTGCAGCAGATAAACCACATTCCAAAAAGCTAGCTCTTTGTGTAGTGTGACACCTTTAGATCAAGGCCTGCCTACATGTCCCAGGCAGCGCAGATTATTCTGTAGGTTTCTTACAACAGTATGGCTTTGTAGTTAACATATGTGTGGGACTACAAGTCCCAACAACTGCCTGACCCAGAAACACATTTAGAATTCTTAAATACTTTCATTTTCTGTAACATTGGATATTTTGAAGAAATTAAAGATAGGAGGAATCATTTCATACCAACACCAGGAAACTGACCTGCGAGAAAAGGTCTTTGTAAAGTATTTTTACCAACCGAGTAATACTTGACTGGAAAAACAAGGCATTAAGAGGAAATGTGCTGTACGGTGGGGCTCGTAAATGAGATTCAAATATATATAAAAGCTGTTTTGCTCAGAGGAGCCATAATCACATAACCTTATGCTAAGCAGCTAATACCACCAGTGCTCTCACCTCATTACAGACTGTCGTCCTCAGTTATTTAGTTGACAAAGTAGCAGTCCACAATAGGAAAGGAATTTAGCAAGGGGACTAAAACATTTTTTTGCCATTTCATTATTTCATTTTATCTAAACATGATTTATTGTTTAATCTAAACACACATTTAAAAATTGGTTTTATTCACACAAAATTACCCCAAATACCTTCCAACTGAAATAGCATATCAGAAAGTTCAAGATCAAAAACTAAAGTAAAGACATTCGAGTATAATAAACATTTATGAAAAATAAGGAGAACAAAGGTAGACAGCCATTATATCTCACATGAAATAAAGTTAAACAAAAATTCTTAGAAGATCTGGATCAACAAATCCAGCAAAACAAATAGGTAAATGATTTAAGGATCAGCCTTTAAGTCAGAATCAGGAAATTTCTCTTCTGTAATTTTCATTATTTATGTTAGCCAAAAATATTAGCAGGATTAAGTGTTGTTAAGTGAAAGAGATATTTTAGTTAGTACCAGAAGATTTACAAGCTTCTAAACTGCATTCCCAAGTACCAAATCTAATGTAAGCATGAATCAGGGAATAATTATTGTCCCTGCTTTGTAATAATACACATAACAAGTCTCTGCACGGTGAAGCAATGCACTGAAAATACCACTTTTTGGTAGAAAATGTGTCATGTGCAATTTAGAGTCTTAAACAATAGATTAACTGCACTCTTGATTTAAGACCATTGCTAAATTTATTAACCGGAAGGCACATACAAGAAAGGGAAAAATTGCCTTGGAATCCTCTCTCATTACAGATGAAGACAGCCAGTCCATCAGGATAAAGTGCAAAAGATCATGGCCAATGAAATATCAAGCTAGCTAATCTTGCCTTCAGGAAGCCATATAACTTACCCAAGACAAAATAATTGAAAGACAACTTGTCTATTTCAGAAGTCAGGAATGTCACTTTTGTCCCTGGAAGAAGTTTTGAAACTCACAGTGGCAACAACAGCTGTTTTCTCTGAATTCCAAAATATTTCCAGGAATCCAAACTATAATTGCCTGTAATAGCCATCAATTTGCCTGTCTAGAGCTCGCAGGTTGCAATGTTCCAGGAATTTGCAGGTGTCACTCTTTTACCACACTTAGCCAATGAAAACGGTAGTACTGTCAAGACTACAATTTTTCACGTAGGAATGTTCAAAAGGACCCCAGGGTATATCTTTGAATAGATCATTTGTACACACAGGTCACCAACAAAATCCCTGAGAGTCAGAAATGTCATAGCAATTCTAGTGAAAGTCACCATATAATAGATCTCAACCAGACACATTTCCAACTTCTTCTGTAATGGAGACATTGAGAGGGCAACTATTGTGGTTTATTTTTCCAGAAAAATGGGTATATCTGGGAGCTACCAGACAGATCTTACTTTTTCCATTCAACCTACTACTCCTGTTAACTTGTCAGAGCCATAATATAAGGAAATATCATGCAATGTTGAACATGCATATGAGCAAAAATTTAAAACACAAAAAACTAACATGGGGAAATATTTTAATTTGTTACAATATAAAAATTTAGAAATGTATAGTCACTGCCTTATTTATAGTATGTGCCTCATAACTCAAAGCAGTATACTTGAGTGCCTTTGTAGAAATATTAGCCAAAATGCTTTTGAATAAAAGAATTCAGATAATCAAAATTGTACTTAATTTAGCAAAAATCAATTCTTTTTTATTTTACTTTTACCATTCAAAAATTGTAATTATATATTTGTTCATAAAAAGTATATATGATATTCATTTATTAAACACAATGTCATATGATAATAAGCAGTTTTCAAGGTAGAGTTATAACCTGTCAGACATAAATAACAACAAATTAATTTTCTGTTATGACTTATAAATCAGAAGCGGTTAGTACAGAACAAGATATTAAGATTATTTATGTTACCTAAGCACAAAAACGTACTGATATGCAAACTAAAACTGTCAACCTGCTGCATGAAGTACATTAGTTGGGTATGAAAATGGTTAAATCTTCACTGTCCCATACACCCAATATAGAAAAAAAAGGCCTACATTTTAATCAAAAGGTTGTATTTCTGCACTATCACATAAAAATAACAGATTAGGATGCAGTTAGCAAACTTTCCAATTCTAGTGAACATGAACTGTGTTTAATAACTGTATATTTAAGAATTTGGAAAATACTACAGATCTTTCTGCTCAGACAGAAATACTTCGTTTCAGTTTCTATTTTAACTTTTGCTTTTTATTGTTAAAATGTATCAATTGAACATTATAAACAATAATTTTATGTTTATCTTATGGTGAAAATTAATTTAGGTGAGTCTTTTCTGCCACTCAGGACAATCAATTTCAGCTATGAAAATCATTTGGGATGATCAATGAACTTCCTGTGTATCTGAAGAAAGAGCTACAAGATAACTAACACATTTCATTAAATTCATACTCATCTAAATTGAGTAGTTGCTTTAGTGGGTTTTGACTACAACAGCTTTTTTTCTTTTGATATAGAAAGAGAAGTTTCATGTCCTGTTTTGCTTCCATTAAACAAACCATTTATTTTTTATTGGTTATTTTATTAATTTATATTTCAAATGTTATCCCCCTTCCCGGTTTCCCCTCCACAAGCCCCCTATCACCTCATCCCCCTCAGCTCCATGAGCTTGCTCCCCCACCCACTCATTCCTAACTCAGTGCCCCAGCATTCCCCTACACTGGGTCATCAAATCTCCCCAGGACTAAGGGGCTCCCCTCCCATTGAAGCCAGATAAGGCCACCCTCTGATACATATCCAGCTGGAGCCATGGGTACCTCTGTGTACTGTGTGGTTGGTGGCTTATTTCATTGGAACATGGGGGGAGGGGATCTGGTTGGTTGATATTGTTGTTCAGCCTATGAGGCTGCAAACCACTTCAGCTCCTACAGTCCCAATATGCACTTTTAGTTTTGAATCTCAAGGTATGCCCATTATGTAAGGCCATTATCTGCTGCTATTCCATGGTAGAAAATAAATTTACGTTTGAGTTTTTATAAAAAGGAAAATGCTTAGCGTCTGAGCTTGCATGTTCCTGTATTTGAGTTACGAGGGAATTGAAACAGTCATGTTTTGTATCAGAGATTCTATTTTCATTGGTTTGAGGAAAAAACTAGTTGTTTTTAATTGCCATTATGTAATGTCTAAAAACATCTGATTTAGTATGGTAATAAGGCAGATGAAGATTTTCTCCTGTAGCATAAATATACTGTACTTTCGAGTGTTTGTAAAAGCGTAACTATTTAAAACCGGAGATTTTGTTTTTATACGTTAACAGTTTCCTCCACTGAATTAGTATGGTCTCCGCGTTAATGCAAATCATCCCTCTGAACACTGCTCCAAAGTTGTTTGGTAAGCTATGAACTTCTAACTTCTGATCCTTCCATCTAGCTGCTCAGGTAAGGGTTAGGACTCCATGGCCTCAGTTTCTAATGTCTTTGCTGACTTCCTGGAAGATGAGTAATCCACTGTCTATCTGTTTATGGTTCCTAACAGCTTCACCAACAGTTTTGCTGTAATTCATGTTCTCATTTTGTTTTGTGATGCAAGAAATTAGAAATCTAATGATAAGAAAGTATCTTATAAACTGTAGTGTGGTTTTCACAAGTGATTACTAAATTCAGTAACAATGCTGGTGTACAGTAAGCCAATTATAAAAATGGTGCATTGAAGTCAATTTAAAGATTACATGCTTCTGGGCAACTTGAGATTCCACCTGGAAAATCTAATGCACTCTCTCTATGCCCCAAGAAAAGATCGTAAATCCTGACATAGTCACATAAAATGCAAACACCTTTGCTAGGAGAAAGGCAGGCATGTTGCAGCTTTGCAAACTGAATTATAGCATAAAGTGCAAAGAAAGATGACCATGCTGCTTGATATGTCATCTGCAAAACCTCCATTAGTTATACCTGCGTACTGACTTGTGTTGCTATTACTCGTTACTGATTATTAAATGACAAATGTTGACCAAGCACTAAAGTCTACTACTGATAAAATAATTTAAGATAGGAATTAATTGTTCACACAGCTCAATTATTGGGCTGGACAAGCTTATTTGATCCTTGGAATTAAAAACAACTTCAGAGACTCACATAATGTCTTCCCTTATTTAAAAAGGTCATTCTTTCAAAGGACATATAGTTATCAAATTATGGAAAATTAAAAAAAAATTGTGAGAAATCAAGGCTATTTTACCATGAAATACGTTGGCTGTTATAATGGTGAATGCCATATACTGTTTTTTATTGTTTGTTATTTATTTAAAAATTATTCAGTAACTGTTACTGAATAGATGTTAGATATAAGAGCATGTACTGCTTTCACAGAGAATCTGAGTCCAACTTTTAAAAACCCTTATTAGGCAGCTCACATCTTGTTTGTAACTCCCAGTCAAGTGCTGGGATTTCCAACACTTTCTTCTATCCTCTGTAGACCGCCTCATTCGCATCCACATATTTTCATTACTCATAATTAAAAATAAGTCTGAAAATGCATTCAACAATTGATAACTATCAAAAATTAGTATACATAAACACAGCATCCAATTTTCAACATAAATTTAATTAGACATAATTAAAACCCTAAAGGATATTTAAGAGTTTTTTTCATAGCTGTACATATAAACAAAATTCAAATTTACAGCTAATACAGTCTCTTACACACTGCCTGACTCCATCTTCTGTTGCAGCCACAGGAACTAGGGAGGTCTTTCTCTTTTCATAAGAGGACAGAATGAGCAACACTCAGAAATTTTCAACAATATAGTTGCCTTAACAAGACATGAACAACAAGAACAATGGACATTCCTACATTGATAAAGAAAATCTTGGGGGTTGGGGATTTAGCTCAGTGGTAGAGCGCTTGCCTAGGAAGCACAAGGCCCTGGGTTCGGTCCCCAGCTCTGAAAAAAAGAACCAAAAAAAAAAAAAAAAAGAAAGAAAGAAAATCTCTTGAAAGAGAAGAGATAACATCCAATTAATGAAAATTCTGTGTGTATGTTGGGGGGGGGGTTCTGTTTGTGTGTGAGTGTGTTGTAAATTCACATTCATATAAGAATATACCCAATATTTATATACCTACATACCCATATCTATATATCTAGAGAGGGGAGAGGAATTTGGGGGAGGAGACTGAAGGTTATAGGGACATGAGGGAATTGCATGCATAAAGTAGAAGATGGTATAAAAGCAGTACAACTGTATACATTTTAAAGCAGCAAAATATTTCTTTCAATAGTTTTTTTATTCTGGCATTCAAAAAAGACCTTGCCAATAGTCCATGGTTTTAATAAACACGTTATCTGGAGATTTAATGGGTAAAAAAAATAGAATGTAAATTGTTTTAAGACAGAGATGATTTCATATGCCTGTATACACAGCTGAATTAAGAGGGGGAAATAACTTGAGAACAATTTGCACTATTTACATTGCAAGGCCTACCAATACAAAAGTGGAAAGAAAAGGATCAAAGGGAAGGCGATTGGAGAGAGAGAGAGAAAGAGAGAGAGAAAGAGAGAGAGAGAGAGAGAGAGAGAGAGAGAGAGAGTTGGATGTGAGTTTTTGTAGGTTGATGTCTATATGCAGATGAGGGCTGGCACAAGTTAGGACAAGGCCATGATTGGACAGTAAAAGTAAGGCGGGAACAAAGTTTATGTAAGGCGAGTGAGAAGGAAATGTGGGAGAATCAAGATGATGGAGAAGGATGACCCAGATCCAGGTGGTCTTAAATGGCCCTAAGTAGCCATGTGTATTTTTTAAGGGATAGATTTCTATAGGTCAATTTATCTTATTAAAGTGGGTGGTTTATATTTTTATCAAATTGGTTGTTAGTTTATTGTGTGGATGCATTGTGGGTTGAGATTTTAGCATATAAATCTGATTGTTAAATTACAGTTTGATTTCACTGGGTAGTTGGGAGATTTTACCTTAACTACCAGGGCGTGGTTGTTGGGAGTATTGGCAAAGTCTGTGGCAGGGAGCCATGAGAAACCAACCAATGGTAGACTTCTAGAGCCCTGATTTTACCAGGAAGCTGGAACCAGAGAGTTTGAGACTAGCTGAGAGATGCCACAAGAGATACTAACCAGAGATAAATTATGACTAATTCCATATGGTCCTCCGACGACAGAACTAACTCTAAGAACCACCATGGCAAGGTGCCACACTGGAATGGCTCGTGGACCTCCTGGATCTGAGAGTACTTGGGGGTTGTGTGGAGCCGCTGAGATAAAAGTACCACTTAGTGCCATGTGGACCAACAGTGCCAACACCAGCACAGGATAAAAGGTTACCATTCTTTTAATACTTACCTCAACACCATTTCATTACCCCACCTTAGTTCCAGGAATGGGCCGTGTTACCAGCCCCCATCCAGCTTCCCTTGAATCCATAGATAAAACACACATATACACAAATACACAATTGTTCCTTTTCAACTTGCTTTTGGACAATGATCGCTGGGCGCTGCTATCTCCCACCTGGAAAAGCATGTCCTTAACAATATTCTTATCTTTGCTCCCCCAACCTACTCTAAACTTTAGCTCTAAGATACATCTATTTCCTCCTAAACATCCTTGACCATCCTCCTGTAGGAGTGGTCATAGGCTCCCTCTCTTGCTAGACCTCACATGGATGCTCGGTTCATGGACGTCCCATGTTCCTTCTACCCAGCAATTGTCCCATGGATTTCTTTACTGATAGACCAAGAACCAAATGGGGGACAGAGCATCAGAAGTACCCCTATACCTCACCTTTCTGTCCAATAAAACAGAAAATATAAAAAACCCTCTTTTTGCAGACATAAATTCACCAAAAACATAACAATC
Organism: Rattus norvegicus; assembly: GCF_021556685.1. Classification (NCBI taxonomy): domain Eukaryota; kingdom Metazoa; phylum Chordata; class Mammalia; order Rodentia; family Muridae; genus Rattus; species Rattus norvegicus. The sequence goes on along the minus strand of NC_141537.1, from coordinate 23,766,324 downwards.
ATGTTAATTACAGAGTATGATATACAAGTGACATCTGGTCCAACATTTGTCAAATAGATAAAGTACTCTATCATCATTCCTAACTTAAAGAATTATGATTCTATCCCTAGATTATGTTTAGATTTCAGCCTGTAATGACATCAAACCATGTCTTCTACTCTATAACCTCTCTCTCAATGTTAAACAACTTGAGTTAGATTCTGAGATTAAAACTAGTCTTCAACCCCGTCAGAAATCTGAGAATGACTTAAACATAATCTGGGTACATAGGAATCACCAAATATAGTTTCTCAAACTTAAAAAAATAAGGTCTGTAGAGACATCTGACTACCTGGACAGTCCCCTGATTCCTAAAAACATTGGAGCATCAGTCTTCAGTCTTCTGACCTAGGATCAGACCTTAGCAAAACAGAATTTGTAACGACTTCTTACCCTGTCTTGGCAGAGTCAAAAGTCAAATATTCTACATAATGTGTCCTTTTTCTTGACACTATTATGTCTACAGAAGAAATAGGCAATATCTGCCCAGTAGCTACCTTGCCATAATAAACAACCTTGCCTAGAGGTAAAGATACTCAGTTTCTTCTTTAAACCAAGAAAAGGGTGCTGTCAGGATCAGATATGTGTCATTATCAAACGATTAAAAAACATTAAATGTCACATTCTATGGATGTCTAATATTTTTGAAGACTATCTATATGCATAAAGCAATAAAAACTGTTAAACCTTGAAGGCTCTTAGCTATTTCTAGTTGAAATATATAAAAACCACACTTTTATATTTAAATAAGGATTATTATTTAATATAAACATGAGTTTGCTATTGTAGATTGCCCTGGTGTTCTTTGTATTTTAACGATAATTTCTCTTCCTCAAGTGCAGCTGTCCCAATGAGTGGATCATGTACTCAGGTGATTTCATGTGATCCTTCTTCCCATTTTAACCGGTCAAATAAATGCTGGAATTTGTGATTGGGTAGTGGAAGGGAAAGGTGTGGCTGGAGGTTTTAGAAAGGGGAATACAAGAAGGAGAGAAGGAGAGGATGAGATGGAGGAGAGAGAGGAAGACCGAGAAAGAAGAAGTAGAAAGGAGATGGAGAAGAACCATGTGGCCTGGAGAAGCTATAAGTAGAAAGGGATCTCATAGCTGGGGAATAGAGTAGTATATTGGTATATCTGCACAATCTAGGCATGTAGCTTTTAAATATTATAACTGAGTTGTGTGCTCTTTGCAGGGGCATATAGGGGTTTGAGATTTACTACAACAAATTGGTAGCCAACTTATCAATTAGAACAAACTAACCTGAAAGAAAAGTCTACTGCCCCAGTGCCCAACTTTCTTTTGCACTGCCAATCACAGGCTCTAGCCTTTATGTCACCTGTTAAAATAGGAAGAAGCAGGGGTCCAAGCAGGTCAGCTTAGTATCTGAGGATGAATCTTGACAAAGCTGTTCATTCTGTAATATATAAATCTCACAAAATTGCTGGTGGGATTGCAAGTTGGAACAACCACCTCGGAAAACAGTCTGTCGGTTCCTCAGAAAACTGGAAATAGGTCTACCTGGGGACCTAGTCATGCCACTCCTGGGCATATACCCAAAAGATGCTCCAACATATAACAAGAACTCATGTTCCTTATTTATAATAATCAGAAGATGGAAACAACCCAGATGTCGCTCAACAGACGTCTAGATATAGAAAATGTGATATGCTTACACAATGAAGTACTAAATTCAACTACTAAAAAAAAATGACTTCATGAAATTCCTAGTCAAATGAATAGAAAATATCCCAGTCACAAAAGAATACATGCACATGGTATGTACTCAATGATAAGTGCATATGAGCCCAAAAGCTTGGAATAACAACAATACAACACACAGAGCTCAGGAAGACCAAAATGTGGATGCTTTAGGCCTACTTATTAGTGAGAACAAAATAATGAGAGGTAAAGAGAAGGGGAAACCTGGGAGGGATAGAGGAGGGGGGAAAAGAGTCTCAAGTTTAGGTATGGAAGGAGAAGGGGGAAATGTAGAGAGTGTCAGGAAATTGAAAGGAGGTGTGTAACTGTGGGGGAACTGGGGGTAGTCACTAGAAAGCCCCTGAAGCCAGAGAAGCAAGAGGTTCCCAGGGCCGAGATAAGATGACATTAGGTGAAATTCCCAACAAAGGCGGAGAGAGAAACCCGATAGAGACAATACCTAGAGGGTAGGCATGTCCCCTGGTTGAAGGATGGGACCACACACTCGTTTCATGAATTTTAACACAGAATTATTCCTGTCTAAAGGAAATACAGGGACAAAGACTGAAACAGAGACTGAAGAAAAGGCCATCCAGAGACTGTCCCACTTGAGGATTCATTCCATCTGCAGCCACCAAACCCAGACGCTATTGCTGATGCCAAGATGCATTTGCTGACAGGAACCTGGTATAGCTGTCCCCTGAGAGCCTCTGCCAGAGCCCGACCAATATTGATGAGGATGCTCACAGCCAAGTGTTGGGATGATCATTGGAACCACAACGAAAGAGTAAGGGGAACGACTGAAGGTTGAATGGGATTGCAACCTCAAAGGAAGAACAACAGTATCAACTAACCGGAACCCCCTAGAGCTCCCAGGGACTAAATCACCATCCAAAGAGTACATATGAAGGGATCCATGGCTCTAGGTGTATATTCAGAGAATTGCCTTATTTAGCATCAATGGGTAGGGAGGCCCTTGGACCTGTGAACGCTCCATGCCCCAGTGTAAGGGATTGCTAGGACAGTGAGGCAGGGGTGCACCGGTGGGGGAAGCACCCTCATAGAAGCAGGGGATGGGGGATGGGATAGGCAGTTTGTGGAGGGGAAAGTGGGAAGAAAGGCAACATTTGAAATGTAAGTAAATTAAATGACCAATTTAAAAAAAAGGAAGAGAATAACAAAGCAAGAGAGAGAGAGAGAGAGAGAGAGAGAGAGAGAGAGAGAGAGAGAGAGAGAGATCCGTATGGTGCAGAATACACAGATTAGTTAAGGATGAAATTCTGCTCCTTTTTTGAGCATGTGAAAGACAGCTGTCTTTTTTATGGGTTAACTTCAATAATAACCAATTATAATAAGTCTTCATTCATGCCATGTGAAGAATGGCACACAGACTCTTTACCTCCCCTGTTTGATTATCTTGAATTTTCTAATTCTTCATGGGTCTCCCCCTATAATATCTGACCCATATCACTCTCAAAGAGGTCCAGAGCATGTTCTCCTTTCCTGTCAACACAGACATAGACCATTGTTCCCAAAATAGCATGTCCTTGATCCAGTAACTGGAAATCATTTAATGTTTAGCTCGACCACTTTCCCAGAGGAATTTAATATAACCACCAAAATCAAAATCACACTCTTTTTGATAATTAAAACAATTCAAAGTAAATAAATCAATCTAACCAACAGTTACCTGTGCTTCTGCTAACCCCTGCCCTGACCTTCATGAGATCAAGGCCTAAATTGTTTGTTTAATATCTCTCTCTACTAACTGTAGGAGCCTATTGCCAGGCTCTCTCTTTATGTAACTCTCAAGGCCTCCATTTCTGCTGTCTGAAAAGGCTAGGCACCCTGTCCTCTAGCTTCAATATAACTTGTAATTAATTTTTCTTAAATTCCCTTCTGTTCACTGTATAAGCCTATTCTTTAGGCTTAATCTGTCATACCAGGACAAATGATCCCAGAATGCCTGTGGAGCCCATATTCGTAGAACTTGAGTGCTATCCTGGCAAGACCTTTTCAAATCTTCTCTAAAGCTTTTTTCCATTCAGTCTTCCTAACTTCTCCCTTCTGTGAAGCTTCTCTGTATACTTAAGTCCATTTAAACAATTACCATTATACTCTCTTCTTACTTAAAAATAATTGCATCAAATTTCCTTTATCTTTATCCTTTGCCTGCTTGCTGGAGGCCAGCAGCCTTGACTGTCTGTCTCTCCCTTCCTTCATCCGGACATCCTGTCTCCACACAGCAGGTGCTCCCAGCACTTTTGAGCCCAAACTCTGTATTAGTTCAAAACTCTGGAAATTCTAATGTGACTCTGGCAAAGTCTGTATATTTTTTTCTATTCTAAAAACAGTTAATTCAAACTTTAGAAATCTACCCTTTCATTACCTGCTTGCAGGAAGCCAGCAGCTTTTACTGTCTGGATCTCTGCCTCAGAGGAGTCATTGTGTTTCTTCCCTATGTTCCTTTGTTTAATTTTCCTCCATGATGGAGCCACCATGTAACTTGCTCTGCTCACTTAGAAAACAACTCTACCCTCTTCCTAGACCAGTATCACCATGTGTATGTGATCAAGTCTGAGAATTCCTAAATTAATAGTGGATTCTTGACTTCCACATTGCCTTCTGTAGTGTGTAGATTTTCATTACTCTGCCTTAGCTCTGGTAGTGAGTCAGACTATCAGCCCCCAGATTAAAAAATACACACAGTTGTTCCTTTTCAACTTGCCTTTGGACACAGTTTCTGGGTGCTACTACCTCCCACCTGGAAAAGTGTACCCTTAACAATATTCTTATCTCCTCTCCTCCCACATGCCCTCAACTTTAGTTCTAGAATACCTCTAGTCCTTGCTACATATCCATCACCTCCAGCCTGTAGGAGTGGCCCCAGGTCCCCTCTCTCCTGAGACCTCACATGGCTGCTTGGTTCTTCTCTCCAAAGCATGGCAAACTCTCCTCTACTCTCTTGTCTCTCCTTTTTTGCAGGGATGTTGAAGTCATGCCTATTCCTTCCACTCAGCAATAGTTCCCTGGCTTCTTTTCTGACAGATCAAGAACCAATTTGGTAAAGGACAGCATCCTAATCTTCTTTACAGAGCAAGAGAAGAAAAAAGAATAAAGACCAACCAATTTGGTAAAGGACAGCATCCTAATACACAGAGAGAAAGAAAACAAAGGTAGACAAGGGTGTGAGTGGGTAGATGAAAAGGGGAGTAAAGGAATTATGCGAAATCCAATTTCGTGATCAATTTTCATTATCTATAGTTGCTCTTTAACCAACATGGAATGCCTCTCAAAATTCTGACAAGGTTTTGTGTACATGTTTCCCAAGTGGAATACAACTCTTTTATGACATCTTCACTGTAGATAACACAGTTATCTAAATCAAGTTATGTTAAATCAAGGTAGTTCTTACCAACAAACATGATGTGATATTTGACAAATTCCCCAATTCAGGTGATTATAAAAGCAAATCTTTGACGCAGCACTCATTTACAATCCTGAATTTCAAGGATCAGCTGAAAATTGTGGAAATGATTTTCATTTTATAGCCTTACATAATGGGAAAAAAATGATCTGTGTTCTGGGCATAGACACCTTGGAAGAATTTTCCAAAAAGGTTCCACATCCTAAAGTAGAATCTATGTGCTATTATTTATCATGTTCCAAATAAAATCTAGATGTTAATATAAGAAAAATTAAATACAAAGATATAATGCCTAGCCAAATCAATGATGCTGCCTAATTTTGCTACTCTGTAGAGAAGTGATAAATTAGAGATGTGAATAGTTCTCTTGATTTTATTATTTACAAATATATGTGCAATTTTCTTTGGACTACTAGGAATCAAATAGTCTACCTTCAGCAGTGGAAAAACCTTCGCTAGTTTGTTTAAGTGAAATGGAATTAGAGATGAGAGAAAACTTATGAATAACATTTACTCATTGTTGGACGGGCAACAATGGCTGGCCCAACTTCAGACATATCACATGGGCAGGCACCAGTCTTTGACACTATTAAAGAAACTTTGTTATGCCTGCAGACAGGAATATAGCATGGCTGTCCTCTGAGAGGCTCCACCCAACAGCTGACCAAGACAGATGCAGATACCAACTGCCAAACAGTGGATGAATTTTGGAAACTCTTATGGAAGAATAGGGGGAAGGATTACACCTATAGGGGATGAGTATTACACTGGAAGACCAACAGTGTTAACCTAACCTGGAACCTTGGAGCTCTCAGAGACTAAACCACCAATACGGGCTGGACATAGGCATCCCTACACATATGTAGCAGATGTACAGCTCATTCTTCATGTGGGTCCTAAAGCCTGTTGCCTGTCAGTGGGATATGTTCTTTTAGATGAGCTGCCTCTGTGAGAGACCATGCACCTAACCTCACCGAGACTTGATGCGCCACGGTAGCGGGAGAACCCTCTTTGGGCAGACCTGCTCAGAGTGGAAGGAAAAGGGAGATGAGGGAAGGAATACAGGAAGAGTAATTGAGAGGATTATAGGAGAGGTTATGGGGAGGGGACAGTGAGACAGAAGTAAAGTGAATAAGTAAAATAAACAGATAATTAATTAATTAAATCAGGCTGAAAATAAAGCCTTTTTTCTCATATAAAAATGCTTGCATGTGGAGAAAGAGGAACACTCCTCCATTGTTGGTGGGATTGCAGACTGGTAAAACCATTCTGGAAATCAGTCTGGAGGTTCCTCAGAAAATTGGACATTGAACTGCCTGAGGATCCAGCTATACCTCTCTTGGGCATATACCCACAAGGTCCCCCAACATATAAAAAAGACACGTGCTCCACTATGTTCATAGCAGCCTTATTTATAATAGCCAGAAGCTGGAAAGAACCCAGATGCCCTTCAACAGAGGAATGGATACAGAAAATGTGGTACATCTACACAATGGAATATTACTCAACTATCAAAAACAATGACTTTATGAAATTCATAGACAAATGGATGGAACTGGAAAATATCATCCTGAGTGAGGTAACCCAATCACAGAAAAACACACATGGTATGCACTCATTGATAAGTTGCTATTAGACCAAATGCTTGAATTACCCTAGATGCACAGAACACATGAAACTCAAGACAGATGATCAAAATGTGAATGCTTCACTCCTTCTTTAAAAGGGGAACAAGAATACCCTTGGCAGGGAATAGAGAAGCAAAGATTAAAACAGAGACTGAAGGAACACCCATTCAGAGCCTGCCCCACATGTGGCCCATACATATACAGCCACCCAATTAGACAAGATGGATGAAGCAAAGAAGTGCAGACCGACAGGAGCCGGATGTAGATCGCTCCTCAGAGACACAGCCAGAATACAGCAAATACAGAGGCGAATGCCAGCAGCAAACCACTGAACTGAGAATAGGACCCCCGTTGAAGGAATCAGAGAAAGAACTGGAAGAGCTTGAAGGGGTTCGAGACCCCTTATGAACAACAATGCCAAGCAACTAGAGCTTCCAGGGACTAAGCCACTACCTAAAGACTCTACATGGACTGACCCTGGACTCTGACCTCATAGGTAGCAATGAATATCCTAGTAAGAGCACCAGTGGAAGGGGAAGCCCTGGGTCCTGCTAGGACTGAACCCCCAGTTAACGTGATTGTTGGGGGGAGGGAGGCAATGCGGGGAGGGTGGGGAGGGGAACACCCATAAAGAAGGGGAGGGGGAGGGATTAGGGGGATGTTTGCCCGGAAACCGGAAAAGGGAATAACATTCGAAATGTAAATAAGAAATACTCAAGTTAATAAAAAAGAAAGAAAGAAAGAAAGAAAAAAATGCTAGCAAAGTTATTTTCTTTTATTTTGGCACTCTGTAGCTGTTTTCAGACAGACCAGAGGAGGGCATCAGATCCCATTACAGATGGTTGTGAGCCACCATGTGGTTGCTAGGATTTGAACTCAGGACCTTTGGAAGAAAAGCCAGTGCTCTTAACCGCTAAGCCATCTCTCCAGCCCTAGTTATTTTCTTTTTACAACATATAGTAGGGAAGAAAAATAAATATGTAAGTGATGATTAAGTAAATAGTTATTAGAGGGAAAGGCAGGTGCCACAAGTGAAAAGCATGAGAGATCTCTTGACACTATGTTAGAAAGACGGTTTAAAACATCTCTCTGATATCTTAAAGCTTTATTTACTTTAGTTTTATGTGTATGAGTATTTTTAGCTGTATTTTTCCTATTTACATGCTGTGCACTCAGGGACCAGAAGAAGGCACTGGAACCCTTTAAATTGAAATTCTAAGTGATTGTGGGACACTGTGAGGGTGCTGAGAACTGAAATCTCAAGTCATTTGCAAAAGCAGCAAATACTTTTAACAACTGATCTATCTTTCCAATCCCCCCAAAAAAATGTTTCTACTTAAATGTATGAGTGAAAAAAATCACCTATCCTGTATTTCTGGGACATAGCTAGACTGACAATAAAATGGCTGTTAACCTGGCTCAGTAAGTAGTAGAGAGAAATGAAGAAAGCATTTCAACTGTTACACAATTGGAAATCTTTAGTGTAAAAATATGGATAAAAGTTAGGTATTTTTAAAGCATGAATAGTGGGGTTGAGGATTTAGCTCAGCGGAAGAGCGCTTGCCTAGCGAGCATAAGCCCTGGGTTCAGTCCCCAGTTCCGAAAAAAAGAAAAAAAAAGAAAAAAAGAAAAAAAAAAGAAAACATGAATAGTAATTTCATTCAAATGTCAACTGCAAATTATTTCTTTAAATTATTTGATTTTTTTATAGGTTTATATTTTTCAAAATCTACTTTAATAAGGGTTCTTAAATGCTTCAACCTCCCTTCTAGCCCACCAACCAGTGGTAGAGGAAAAGATAGTTTAATAGGAAATGGGGGATGTGGACCTGTTTACGTGTAGTTTTTTGAGATATTTTCAGCCTTCATTTTCAGCATATCAGCAGTTCAGTCCAAAACACCAAACATGAATGAGTAATATAGACTAGATACAGAAGAAACAAGGAGGCTCTACAAATTAGCCTGAGTCAGCAGGAGCAGAAAGAAGTAGCTGAAATGCCACAAGAAGTTATGTGGCCCATTTCTCTCTACAAAGTCATGACAAGTAGAGATCACTGAAAATCAGCAAAGTGTATCAAGGAGTACAGATACAAGAGAGTTGTCAGTAAAGACCAGCAAATTGTTGTAAGGTGAGCCAAGGTAAGAACATCCTCTCACTAACTGTGGGGTTATATTTTTATTCTCTCTAAACATCATGTGTCCTCTCAAGCATCTGTCCCAGGAAAACATCGCATGCCTTTTCATAAAATAGCTTCCGGAAAAACATCACGTGATACAACTGAGTCTCTAGAGAAACCAGAAATTTCCACTTCAATTTATCACATTTTACCTTTAATAAAACTCTTAAAGACAAATATCTACTTCAAATTTTAAAATAACACAGATATGTCCAAGTAAATGTAAAAAAAAAGTGTCAAATTAAATAATAAAACCCGAATATGAGTCTATTTGTTCAAAGGCAGACTCTGTTTTGGATCCTCTTTGTCTGTGCATTCGTCTGACACTCTACAATACCAATCCATTTCTCCTCTTCCACTTTCAGTTTTCCCAGAGTTTCAGTTATGGAACTCTGCCCTCTCCGATCACATTGTCCTTTGCTCTAGTCTCTGTATTACTGGTCAACACTTTCTCTTCTTCCACTTGGACATCTTTATTCTCATTTTTTAAACCTTATCATAAAACACACAAGCTTTCTTAATCTGAATACCTTTGTCAAAAATTTTTTTGAAACCCATTCTTTTGCCTATCTAGGGCATTATGGAATCACTGATCTAGTTCCTCTAGTTAAAGAACAGTTCTTTTATTTTTTAATGACCATCTTAAAATTGTGCTCATTTACAGTCTGCTGGCCACTAGAGATCACTACATTTTAACTTCTCAGAATTGTTAATCATCTGTATATATGTTTACCCAATGTGATTTAATTCACACCACACTCTTTTCCATAATTATCTATTTAATGACAACTATTTATCCCAGAATTCAAATTTTAAGAATATATATCATTTTCTTTTATAATCTTTGACCCTTGGCCTTGGTATCAAATAATTTTTTAACTTATAAAGACAGATATTTCTACTTTTATGATTCTAAGTTTTGCATATAAATTGACAATTTACAACAAATGATTTTATTGTAGTTCGCATTAATAGTATTCACTTATGTGAATAATGTTTTCCTTTCCTGTATCCATGAGCTTATGCTGTATTTTCCATGTTGACTGTTGATTGTATGAATAAATGTCTCTGTATACTCTTTGTTACTTGCGTATGTTTGCTTGTCTATTTAAAGATGACTCCATTTAAGAATTTTGGCCTTTTACAATACTATAACTGCTGGTGGCAAAATTATAGTATTGATAACAGATAAATCACAATTATTTCTATGATGATTTTTATCAGCAGTAATGACTTCTGCATATAATTTTAGAATTAAATATATATAATATATTATATGTTATTAATAAACTTTCCAGGAACTGATTTGAGAGTATGATTACACCTGTCTGATTTTGAAGAAATCAATACAATGATCAAATCTACTTACCTAAAAATTTAGCTTGTACATGACTTTATTTAGGCCTTTATTTTTCTTTTCAACATTTTGTGTCATCATAGCTAGATTATATATCTTTTATTAGTCATTTCTTCCATCAGGTGCTTTTATATACTTTGACAAAAGCAAATTTTGAAATGACTTTCTGTTCATTAGTTAGCAGATATAGTAAAATCACTATTCATTATACTGACCTTACATCAGCACTTCGTAAGTTAACTTACCATTTGTAAGTTTGTAGATAACTTTATATCTTCTTTGTGTGAATGAAAATATATTTGATCAAGAAGAGTTTTGTTATTACTATGTATTATATAGTTCAGGAAATATTTAATATATCATTAAGAATCATGGAAAGACATATTTTAATGAGGATATTTCTATTTAAATATGTATTAGATTATTCTTATGTAATAAAGACCTTTCTATTTAACTTTCATTATTATATATGATTTTAATTTTAGTCATATAGTCACTGTACTAACCACTTTTTATTCCTGAGATAAATTGAGCTGTGGTTTTTTCCTTGACTGTAGATCTGTTGTCCAAGATTTAGGTTATTCAAAATCAGTGGTTTGAAGATATTGAAAGTAAATTTCATTGAATAAATGACGAAGTTTAAATAGCATTTGCTTCTGAACACTGTTATAATTACCAAATTTTATCTTTTCCTACTTCTGTCCATCTTCTCTCATGCCTATAAATCATACCTTATCACAAGTATGTAGGCTTAGGAAAAAATGTATGCTTGCTTCAGTACTATCTGTAATTTTAGTTGCCTGTAAAATGTCTTAGGGTATATCCCACATAGACTAGGGAGTCTAATGTAATATATTTTCAGGTTCCATTATCAGACCTATGGCAGCTTCAGAAAACAGAAGTTGTAAGTCAAGTTACTTACATTTGAAGTCAGTAAAAACAACAAAGATGATTAATTAAATAATGAAAAAGTAGTGATAAATCTCTCTCTGATGCTTCCCATAGTCATAACTGAAAACACTTCAGAACTTTTCCAAAGGAAAGAAAAATGAAAGTTTTTCTCTCAGTCCAAGGCTGCATATACACATATGTAAAACAGTAGGCTGAAATCTCTACAGTTCTAATTTTACGTGCTTATGTGGCTGGCCACCTTCATGTAACTGATCATAGTAAGCTAAACAAAATATCCTGAATTGTAAAAACTCACTTGGCATTGCAAAGACATCAGTGTCTATGGAAGGCAGATGCTTGCTAAAAACCAGTGCTGCTACATGGTCAGTAGTCAGTAATCATTAACCACAGCAGGAATTAAAGTGACTGCTAGAGCAAATTTGAGAAGAGTCCTCCCATTTCACACTAGTCAAGAGATTAGAGGAAAATGACAGCGTTATTCAGCAGGAGTAGTTTCTCTCCCATGAGTCACTCAAATGTTTACCTATATTAGGAACTTTTAAGATCGCTTACATACCATAGGTTCCTTAAACAGAAAAAACACTGTAACTCCTCATTGAGCAATAATCTGGCCACTACTTTGAGTTAATTTTTTAAAACAATAATGCAAGCATATTTGAGGAGCTTAAACAGGGAAATATATTCAGGAGCATGGTCTGCTCTGTTTCATTTCTTTTTAAACTAAAATGTATTAGCAATGACAGATGAAGAAGGGACTGTCGATGCACCAGAGGTGTGGTGACAGCCTGGTATTCACGATGGATGTATTGGTGTACCTCAGGCATCTGTTTTATATACTGCACATTTGGAAAGCTGGTAACACAGCTCTCTCCCTTACATTTGTTGGATGTTGCAAGATAAATGTATTGCACCAGAAATTTGAGGTAGAACAGCCGGTTATGCAAATGGAATGCCAGAATTCCAAGTCAGGAGAATATTCATCAAGGCTTGAGTCACTTAGATTAGCAGGAACAAACATGTTACAGCCCCCTCTCCCTAAACCCTTACTAGCATATATGTGGCTGATTTACTAAAATTGTGCTTATTTATTCTTTTTCCTAATTAACTATTTTTTGTTTTGTTTTTCTCGAAGCAGGATGCTTGGGTTTATCTCTCTAAATTAGCTGAACAATGCAGGGTTCTAAAATGACAAAGAAAAGGGGCGGGGCGGGGAGAGCAAGAAGAATGATGATTACTTGTTTGCAAAGAAGGGTTAGAAATTTCTCTTTTTTTATTCGTTCTTTTATTTATCTACATTTCAAATGTTAGCCCCTTCTCAATTTCTTCTCCACAAACTACCTGTTCTGTTCGATCCCCCTTCCCTCCTGCTTCTATTAGAGTGCTCCCCTTCACACCTATCTGTTCCCCACTTACTGCCCTAGCACTCCTCCACACTGGGGCTTCCAAGGGACCAAGGGCCTCCCCTCCCATTGATGCCAGACAATGCCATCCTCTGCTACATAAGGAGCTGGAGCCATGGGTGCCTCCATGTGTACTCCTTGGTTGGTGTTATTGTCCTTTGGGGCTCTGGAGGCCGGGCAGGGGGTCTAGTTAGCTGGTATTGTGGTGGCTGCAAACCAAACCCTCAACTCCTTCAGTCCTTCCCCTTAACTCCTCCATTGGCTGCAAGCATAAGCACCTGGATTGGTCAGGCTCTGGCAGAAGCCTCTCAGGAGACAGCTACTCTAGGCTCCTGTCAGCAAGCGCTTCTCTGCATCAGCAACAGTGTCTGGGTTTGGTGTCTGTAGGTGGGATGAATCCCTAGGGGGCCAGTCTCTGGATGGCCTTTCATTCAGTCTCTGCTCCACTCTTTGTCCCTGCATTCCTTTGGAATGAAGAAATTCTGGGTTAGACTTTTTTTTTTTTGGTTCTATTTTTTTTTAGACGTTTTTTAATGTAACTTTTTTTTATTTAATACTGTATTGTTTGATTACAATCCAGATTTTATTCCCTTCTGGTCCATCCGCCGACTCTTCCACACCCCATACCTGCTCTCTGCCCTCCTGTCTCCATAAGGATGTGCCCACCCCACCCACCCCACCAGACCTCTAAACTACCTGGGGCCTCCAGTCTCTTGAGGGTTAGGTGCATCTTCTCTAACTAAACACCAACCCCACAGTCCTCTCCTGTATCTGTGTTGGGGGCCTCACATCAGCTGGTGTGTGCTGCCTGGTTGGTGATCCAGTGTCTGAGAGATCTCAGGGATCCAGGTTAATTGAGACTGTTGGTCCTCCTATAGGGTCACCCTCCTTTTTCCCTAATTCCACCAGAGGGGTCAGCAGCTTCTGTTCATTGATTGGGTGCAAATTTATGCATCTGACATTTTCAGCTGCTTGTTGTGTCTTTCGGAGGGCAGTCATGATAGGACATTAGCCAAAGGAAAAAAGTACAGAATACCAAAGATACAGTCCATAAAACTCAAAAAGTTAACAAGCTGAAAGACTCAAGTGAGGAGACCTCATTCCTACTTGGGAAGGAGAGGAAAGCAATCACAAGGTGGGAGTGAGGGAGAAACTTGGGAAGAAAAGGGGATAGGGGAGGGGGAGACTGAAACTTGATCTGGTATTGGGAGGGAGAAAAGGACTGAAGCCCTGAGGGCCAGCAGAAAGAATAGAAACAGACAAACTCAGGAGTTAAGAGGTTGCTAGAACCCTGCAGAATGTACCAGAGACCTGGGAGTTGAGAGACTCCCAGGAATAAAAGAGAGGGACTTAGATGAAATGCCCTACAGTGGGGAGAGGGAACTTGTAAAGCTCATCTTCAGCAAAGACAGGCCACCAAGTGAAGGACTGGGGTTGCCATCCTACAGTCAAAACTCTGACCCATAATTGTTAATGGCTGAAAGAACTGCAGGGATGGAAATGGAGAAGCCTGAGGAAAAGAAAGTCCAGCAATGGGCCCAAAGTGGGCACTGACACAAGGGGAGGCCCCAAGGTCTGTCACTATTACTGAGGCTATGGAGCGTTCACACAAAGGAACCTATGCTGGGTTAGACCATTTCTTTCTTTTTTTTTTTTTTTTTTGAATGCTTCTTCTCTTTATTTTGTTAAGAACACATTTGTCTTTCTCCCAATATTTTTTTTAATTTATTTAATACTTAAAGATGATTCTTTGGTTTCCGGGCAAACATCCCCCTCCCCCCTCCCCTTCCTTCGGAGTGTTCCCCTCCCAACCCTCCCCCCATTGCCGCCCTCCCCCCCAGTCTAGTTCACTGGGGGTTCAGTCTTAGCAGGACCCAGGGCTTCCCCTTCCACTGGTGCTCTTACTAGGATATTCATTGCTACCTATGAGGTCAGAGTCCAGGGTCAGTCCATGCATAGTCTTTAGGTACTGGCTTAGTCCCTGGAAGCTCTGGTTGCTTGGAATTGTTGTACATATGGGGTCTCGAGCCACTTCAAGCTCTTCCAGTTCTTTCTCTGATTCCTTCAACGGGGGTCCTATACTCAGTTCAGTGGTTTGCTGCTGGCATTCACCTCTGTATTTGCTGTATTCTGGCTGAGTCTCTCAGGAGAGATCTACATCCGGCTCCTGTAGGTCTGCACTTCTTTGCTTCATCCATCTTGTCTAATTGGGTGGCTGTATATGTATGGGCCACATGTGGGGCAGGCTCTGAATGGGAGTTCCTTCAGTCTCTGTTTTAATCTTTGCCTCTCTCTTCACTGCCAAGGGTATTCTTGTTCCCCTTTTAGAGAAGGAGTGAAGCATTCACATTTTGGTCATCCATCTTGAGTTTCATTTGTTCTAGGCATCTAGGGTAATTCAAGCATTTGGGCTAATAGCCACTTATCAGTGAGTGCATAACATGTATGTCTTTCTGTGTTTGGGTTAGCTCACTCAGGATGATATTTTCCAGTTCCAAACATTTGCCTACCAATTTCATAAAGCTGTTGTTTTTGATAGCTGAGTAATATTCCATTGTGTAGATGTACCATATTTTCTGTATCCATTCCTCTGTTGAAGGGCATCTGGGTTCTTTCCAGCTTCTGGCTATTATAAATAAGGCTGCGATGAACATAGTGGAGCACGTGTCTTTTTTATATGTTGGGGCATCTTTTGGGTATATGCCCAAGAGAGGTATAGCTGGATCCTTAGGCAGTTCAATGTCCAATTTTCTGAGGAACCTCCAGACTGATTTCCAGAATGGTTGTACCAGTCTGCAATCCCACCAACAATGGAGGAGTGTGCCTCTTTCTCCGCATCCTCGACAGCATCTGCTGTCACCTGAGTTTTTGATCTTAGCCATTCTCACTGGTATGAGGTGAAATCTCAGGGTTGTTTTGATTTGCATTTCCCTTATGACTAAAGATGTTGAACATTTCTTTAGGTTTTTCTCAGCCATTCAGCATTCCTCAGCTTTGAATTCTTTGTTTAGCTCTGAACCCCATTTTTAATAGGGTTATTTGTCTCCCTGCGGTCTAACTTCTTGACTTCTTTGTATATTTTGGATATAAGGCCTCTAGCTGTTGTAGGATTGGTAAAGATCTTTTCCCAATCTGTTGGTTGCCGATTTGTCCTAACCACAGTGTCCTTTGCCTTACAGAAGCTTTGCAGTTTTATGAGATCCCATTTGTCGATTCTTGATCTTAGGGCATAAGCCATTGGTGTTTTGTTCAGGAATTTTTTTCCAGTGCCCATGTGCTCCAGATGCTTCCCTAGTTTTTCTTCTATTAGTTTGAGTGTTTCAGGTTTGATGTGGAGGCCCTTGATCCATTTGGACGTAAGCTTTGTACAGGGTGATAGGCATGGATCAATCTGCATTCTTCTACATGTTGACCTCCAGTTGAACCAGCACCATTTGCTGAAAATGCTATCTTTTTTCCATTGGATGGTTTTGGCTCCTTTGTCAAAAATCAAGTGCCCATAGGTGTGTGGGTTCATTTCTGGGTCTTCAATTCTATTCCATTGGTCTATCTGTCTGTCTCTGTACCAATACCATACAGTTTTTATCACTATTGCTCTGTAATACTGCTTGAGTTCAGGGATAGTGATTCCCCCTGAGTCCTTTTATTGTTGAGGATAGTTTTAGCTGTCCTGGGTTTTTTGTTATTCCAGATGAATTTGCAAATTGTTCTGTCTAACTCTTTGAAGAATTGGGTTGGTATTTTGATGGGAATTGCATTGAATCTGTAGATCGCTTTAGGTAAAATGGCCATTTTTACTATATTAATCCTGCCAATCCATGAGCATGGGAGATCTTTCCATCTTCTGAGGTCTTCTTCAGTTTCTTTCTTCAGTGTCTTGAAGTTCTTATTGTACAGATCTTTTACTTGCTTGGTTAAAGTCACACCGAGGTACTTTATATAATTTGGGTCTATTATGAAGGGTGTCGTTTCCCTAATTTCTTTCTCGGCTTGTTTCTCTTTTGTGTAGAGGAAGGTTACTGATTTATTTGAGTTAATTTTATACCCAGCCACTTTGCTGAAGTTGTTTATCAGCTTTAGTAGTTGTCTGGTGGAACTTTTGGGATCACTTAAATAAACTATCATATCATCTGCAAATAGTGATATTTTGACTTCTTCTTTTCCGATCTGTATCCCCTTGACCTCCTTTTGTTGTCTGATTGCTCTGGCTAGAACTTCAAGAACTATATTGAATAAGTAGGGAGAGAGTGGGCAGCCTTGTCTAGTCCCTGATTTTAGTGGGATTGCTTCAAGTTTCTCTACATTTAGTTTAATGTTAGCAACTGGTTTGCTGTATATGGCTTTTGCTATGTTTAGGTATGGGCCTTGAATTCCTATTCTTTCCAGGACTTTTATCATGAAGGGTTGTTGAATTTTGTCAAATGCTTTCTCAGCATCTAATGAAATGATCATGTGGTTTTGTTCTTTCAGTTTGTTTATATAATGGATCACGTTGATGGTTTTCCATATATTAAACCATCCCTGCATGCCTGGGATGAAGCCTACTTGATCATGGTGGATGATTGTTTTGATGTGCTCTTGGATTCGGTTTGCCAGAATTTTATTGAGTATTTTTGCGTCAATATTTATAAGGGAAATTGGTCTGAAGTTCTCTTTCTTTGTTGGGTCTTTGTGTGGTTTAGGTATAAGAGTAATTGTGGATTCATAGAAGGAATTCGGGAGTGATCCATCTGTTTCAATTTTGTGGAATAGTTTGGATAATATTGGTATGAGGTCTTCTATGAAGGTCTGATAGAATTCTGCACTAAACCCGTCTGGACCTGGGCTCTTTTTGGTTGGGAGACCTTTAATGACTGCTTCTATTTCCTTAGGAGTTATGGGGTTGTTTAACTGGTTTATCTCTTCCTGATTTAACTTCGGTACCTGATATTTGTCTAGGAAATTGTCCATTTCCTGTAGATTTTCAAGTTTTGTATAATATAGGCTTTTATAGTAAGATCTGATGATTTTTTTAATTTCCTCTGAATCTGTAGTTATGTCTCCCTTTTCATTTCTGATTTTGTTAATTTGGACACACTCTCTGGGTCCTCTCGTTAGTCTGGCTAAGGGTTTATCTATCTTGTTGATTTTCTCAAAGAACCAACTTTTGGTTCTGTTGATTCTTTGTATGGTCCATTTTGTTTCTACTTGGTTGATTTCAGCTCTGAGTTTGATTATTTCCTGCCTTCTACTCCTCCTGGGTGTATTTGTTTCTTTTTGCTCTAGAGCTTTTAGGTGTGCTGTCAAGTTGCTGACATATGCTCTTTCCTGTTTCTTTCTGCAGGCACTCAGCGCTATGAGTTTTCCTCTTAGCACAGCTTTCATTGTGTCCCATAAGTTTGGGTATGTTGTACCTTCATTTTCATTAAATTCTAAAAAGTTTTTAATTTCTTTCTTTATTTCTTCCTTGACTAGGTTATCATTGAGTAGAGCATTGTTCAATTTCCACGTATATGTGGGCATTCTTCCCTTATTGTTATTGAAGACCAGTTTTTGGCCGTGATGGTCTGATAGCACGCATGGGATTATTTCTATCTTTCTGTACCTGTTGAGGCCCGTTTTTTGACCAACTATATGGTCAATTTTGGAGAAAGTACCATGAGGAGCTGAGAAGAAGGTATATCCTTTTGCTTTAGGATAGAATGTTCTATAAATATCTGTTAAGTCTATTTGGCTCCTGACTTCTCTTAGTCTGTCTACGTCTCTGTGTAATTTCTGTTTCCATAATCTGTCCATTGATGAGAGTGGGGTGTTGAAATCTCCCAGTATTATTGTGTGAGGTGCAATGTGTGTTTTGAGCTTTAGTAAGGTTTCTTTTACGTATGTAGGTGCCCTTGTATTTTGGGCATAGATATTTAGGATTGAGAGTTCATCTTGGTGGATTTTTTCTTTGATGAATATGAAGTGTCCTTCCTTATCTTTTTTGATGACTTTTAATTGAAAATTGATTTTATTTGATATTAGAATGGCTACTCCAGCTTGCTTCTTCTGACCATTTGCTTGGAAAGTTGTTTTCCAGCCTTTCACTCTGAGGTAGTGTCTGTCTTTGTCTCTGAGGTGTGTTTCCTGTAGGCAGCAGAATACAGGGTCCTCGTTGCGTATCCAGTTTGTTAATCTATGTCTTTTTATTGGGGAGTTGAGGCCATTGATGTTGACAGATATTAAGGAATAGTGATTATTGCTTCCTGTTATATTCATATTTGGATGTGAGGTTATGTTTGTGTGCTTTTCTTCTCTTTGTTTTGTTGCCAAGACGATTAGTTTCTTGCTTCTTCTAGGGTATAGCTTGCCTCCTTATGTTGGGCTTTACCATTTATTATCCTTTGTAGTGCTGGATTTGTAGAAAGATATTGTGTAAATTTGGTTTTGTCATGGAATATCTTGGTTTCTCCATCTATGTTAATTGAGAGTTTTGCAGGATACAGTAACCTGGGCTGGCACTTGTGTTCTCTTAGGGTCTGTATGACATCTGTCCAGGATCTTCTGGCCTTCATAGTTTCTGGCGAGAAGTCTGGTGTGATTCTTATAGGTCTGCCTTTATATGTTACTTGACTTTTTCCCTTATTGCTTTTAACCTTCTTTCTTTATTTTGTGCGTTTGGTGTTTTGACTATTATGTGACGGGAGGTGTTTCTTTTCTGGTCCAAACTATTTGGAGTTCTGTAGGCTTCTTGTATGCCTATGGGTATCTCTTTTTTTAGGTTAGGGAAATTTTCTTCTATGATTTTGTTGAAGATATTTACTGGTCCTTTGAGCTGGGTGTCTTCACTCCCTTCTATACCTATTAGGTTTGATCTTCTCATTGAGTCCTGGATTTCCTGTATGATTTGGACCAGTAGCTTTTTCCGCTTTACATTATCTTTGACAGTTGAGTCAATGATTTCTAGGGAATATTCTGCTCCCGAGATTCTCTCTTTCATCTCTTGTATTCTGTTGGTGAGGCTTCTATCTACAGCTCCTTGTCTCTGTTTTTGATTTTCTATATCCAGGGTTGTTTCCATGTGTTCTTTCTTGATTGCTTCTATTTCCATTTTTAATTCCTTCAACCGATTGATTGTGTTTTCCTGGAATTCTTTCAGGCATTTTTGCGATTCCTCTCTGTAGGCTTCTACTTGTTCTCTAAGGGAGTTCTTCACGTCTTTCTTGAAGTCCTCCAGCATCATGATCAAATATGATTTTGATACTAGATCTTGCTTTTCTGGTGTGTTTGGATATTCCATGTTTATTTTGGTTGGAGAATTGGGCTCCGATGATGCCATGTAGTCTTGATTTCTGTTGCTTGGGTTCCTGTGCTTGCCGCCTGCCATCAGATTATCTCTAGTGTTATTTTGTTCTGCTATTTCTGACAGTGGCTAGACTGTCCTATAAGCCTGTGTGTCAGGAGTGCTGTAGACCTGTTTTCCTGATTTCTTTCAGCCAGTTATGGGGACAGAGTGTTCTGCTTTCGGGCATGTAGTTTTTCCTCTCTACAGGTCTTCAGCTGTTCCTGTGGGCCTGTGTCTTGAGTTCACCAGGCAGGTCACTTGCAGGGGAAAAGTTGGTCCTACCTGAGGTTCCGAGGCTCACGTGTGCTCGTGGGGTACTGCCTAAGTCCTCTCCGCGGCGGCAACAACCGAGAAGATCTGCGCCGCTCTTTCCGGGAGCCTCCGTGCACCAGTGTTCCAGATGGCGTTTGGTGTTTTCCTCTGGCGTCTGGATGTGCGCAGAGTGCAGTCTCTTCTCTAGACCATTTCTTAACCAATAGTCTTCTTTTAATACATAGCTTTCAGCAATATGGCTAGAGTTCTTCATTATAGGGCAAGGCAATAGGTACAGAAATACTCAACCATTTACTCAAAATAAGAGACACATCAGGTGCGAATAACTACCAAGTGCCTTAGGAATGCAAGAAAAGAGGAGAGGTGGCAAGGGAAATGAATATTGGTAACACACAGGGAAAACAACAGGTCCTGGCTCTCTTATTTTCTTGGAACGTTGCTTATTATCTGTGTGATTAACTTTAAATATGAAATGAGCCTCTCATACAGATGAGGACATGTTCATGATCATCTAAGACTTGGAATGTAATGCTTGCCAATAGTGGTTATGAAGCTAAAATGTCCCAAGAACAAATAGAGCAAGATGATTCACATGAGCACATGAGCAAGCATGAAGAGAGGGGTTGCTATTCATTATTTAGTGTACACAAATATAAATTAAATAATTCCTTGAATGGAAGTTAATCTAGATCATATTTTATATTTACCATGGTATTTCTTTAGCTTTTAATGTCTACAGATGGATATGTTCATATGAGTGCAGATGCTTGCAAAAGCCAGAGAGAGTGTCAGATCACCTGAGATGGAGTTAGCAGCTGTGAGATGTGGGTGATGAGAATTGAATGAATGGAGTTTGAAAGATCATCCTTCTACTCCCCATTTTCCTTATCTTTTAAATTTTGGAAAAAGATTATTGGGGAAGCAGAGTCCACATTTGTTAAAATGATTACCATAACATATTTACTATATATTATAATTAAGACCTAAATACCTTAATTACAAAATTGTGTGAATTTTAACCACTGTTTCCTATCTCCATTCGATATGGTATCTGAATAAAACGTTAAATATGATACAGTAAAGTTTTCCATAGGAAATCAAATAAATTGAAAGAAAAGCTAATGCAAAATACACACATGTGCTTGCTACATATACGACATGTCTCTTGGACCTCAGGAAGCTCAAACTGACTTAGCCATTCAAACTGATATTATCATTTTTGGGGAAAAATCATTTAGGATATCCCAAGATAGAATGCACTCTATGTAAATTTTTCAAATTTATCACGCACTAGTCTAGGCTTTTAATAGAAGAAACATTTTTAAATTACTTGACATCTGAATATAAGACTCCTGCATTTTATAGTTAGCAATTCCAAGGCTGTCACTGCTGAGAAAATACTTTCCATCTTATGAAGACCAGCCAGAACTGATGCAACAATTATGAAAGTATGATTATGCTTATAATCAGGAGGAATAGTAATCAAAATTACTAATTTCAGGTATAAAGAAAACTATGTTCTGTTGTTTATTTTCTGACATTTTAAATTTTTTATTTATTCTTCTCTCATATGTTACATCCCAATCACCACTCCAATCCCCATAGACTCCTCCTCTTCCTTATCCCTTCATAAAAGGACTGTCATGCCAAGGATATGAACCAAACATAGCATATTAAATTGCAATAAGACTAGGAATCCCCCTCATATTAAGCTATGGGGCAGCACAGTAGAAGGAAAAGGGTCCAAAAGCAGGTAAAAGAGTAAAAAACAGCCCTTGTTCTCACCATCAGGAGTCCCACAAGAACAACAAGCTGGGCAATCATGTATATGTACATGAACCTAGGTCAGCACCATACAGGCTTCCTGGTTGTCTGTTCAGTCTCTGTGAGCCCCATGTGCCAACTTATGTCACTTTTGTGTCTTTGGGAATCTAATTCTATTAGTTACTCATCAGTGCATTAGTGCATTAGGAAAGTGTGTTATATTTTGAAAAGATGATTTAGAAAATTATCACACTGAGAACATCAATTTTCCTTCAAACTATAGCCCTGACCATTTCTTATTATGAAGCTGTTATCATCTATAGGGGCAGGACCCTTCAGGTTTCTGCCTGGGCTGAGAGCTGAAAATCAGTCACTACGAGCGCCTACACACCTGAGAGCAGAGGTAAGACCAACCCTTTTGCACCACGCAACCCAAAAGTTGCTCCAACATACAACAAAAACACATGTTCCACTATGTTCATAGCAGCCTTGTTTATAATAGCCAGAAACTGGAAAGAGCCCAGATGCCCTTCAACAGAGGGATAGATGCAGAATATGTGTGCATCTACACAATGGAGTACTACTCAGCTATCGAAAACAATGACTTCATGAAATTGATAGGCAAATGGATTGAACCAGCAGTCTCAATTGTTCTGTACCCCTGCAATCTCTCAGACACTGGACCACCAACCAGGAAGCATACACCAGGTGATATGATGTCTCCAACACATATACAGCAGAGGAATGCCTGCTCTGGCCTCAGAGGGAGAAGATGCACCTAACTCTTGAGGGAATTGAAGGGTTGGAGATTTGGCTCAGTGGTAGAGCACTTGCCTAGCAAGCGCAAGGCCCTGGGTTCGGTCCCCAGCTCCGAAAAAAGGAAAAAAATTGAGGGAATTGAAATCTCAAGGAGTGGAGAGTTCGGGTGTGGCGGGGACATCCTTTGGAGTCGGGATGAAGTCTGGACTGTAAAAAATGGTTTAAAGAATAAAAATTTTTTAAATTCTAAATGGTACACAGAGGGTTAAATGTACAACACGAAGCAAGAGCTTTATCCATATTCAGTATCAGATTATTAAAATAAAAGTAATCTGATCTGAGAAGGCTTAGGTTTTCACTTTTGCTTGTTTGGTTTTGAGAGGTGTCTGACTATGTGCTACATCCTTGACTTGAATTCAAGATCTTTTGGCTAAGTCTCCTGAGATTATAGATCACACACACACACACACACACACACACACACACACACACACACACACACAAACACAGAGAGAGAGAGAGAGAGAGAGAGAGAGAGAGAGAGAGAGAGAGAGAGAAACAGAGATAGAGACAGAGACGGAGACGGAGACGGAGACGGAGACGGAGACAGAGTGAGATATTGAAAACAAAACACAAAGCACACCAGCACCACCACCAACAAACCACCACCAACAAAATCATAAAAACATGGATTTTGGCCATTAAATATCTTCCTTCTGGGTATCTAGAATCAATTAGCAGAAGCCATTACTTAATTATATGTCATACATTCTGCAATTCATTGACAAATAAATGAAAAAAGTCTCTAGGAATATGAATGAAATGGAAAAGAAAGATGTAAAAACACCAAAAGGGGATAGCGAACACTAAGACGGTGTTGCATATAAAAGAATAAATGAGCATCATGTTAAGCAGAACAATAAGCCTAACTTAACTCTAGGTGAAATAATTTTTAGAGGATAAATTAAAACAGTCCAAGGGAAAGTGACATCCAAAGTTCTTCAGATAAAAGGCAACAAATCCTGCTAGAGAATGTGCTCCTGGAACTCCACTGACTGTGCTCACATTACTAAATCATGAAAGAAGAAGTGAGTAGAGGTGAAAACACCAGTAAGTCAGAGTCAAGTACAGGATTTGGACACTAGAGAGCCATTAAAGCCTGCTGAGCAGGAGGATTATAGGATTTGATATATGCTTCAGCTTCAGTTAGAACATTCTAGTAGGAGTGTAAGGGAGGAGGAAGACCGGCAATGTAGGAAGCAAATATATAAATCTAAACTAGGGTTAGACAGTGGGATAGAGAGGAAATAGTGAGTAGGGAGATTATATGTCAGTAAATGTTTGTTTTACAGTTTCTATTATAAAAAGTTGTTTCCTTCAGTTTTTCTCTACGTATAAAATCTTAGTGAATTATGGAGATACATGAATATTTTTGATCCTGTATCTTTTGACCTCCTCACATGATTTGTTCTTCAAACACAATGGAACACTAACTTTTAGAGAACGAGCAAAAATAGAACATAGTTGCCTTGATGATCTTTACACACAAAGAACGTTGAAAGTAGCAACATGCGTGGATCGTTTTCTAAGTTGCAAGTGAGAAAGAATATTCTAATATCCCTATGCTAAGAAGATCCTTTATTAGTTTCCAAAGGGATAGCTAATTAAGTATTGCACTAAAATCACAGTTTTTGCATTTTATAGACAGTTTAAGTATGTGGAATTACAAATGTTTTGCAGTCTTATAATTAAACCTTGTGCTAGTCACAGAGCTAGAAAATCACATGTGTATCTCAGATATAGAAAATCAATGCCCCATGCTGAGAACCCGGTGAGGCACCACGCATGTGTAGACAACTCCTTGAATAAATGTTTGCCAAAAATAAATAAGGAGTTACAGGGTCATGAAGAAATGAAGATGGACATGTAATGTGGCCCTATACGTAATCGCCACTTATAAATTTCATCATTTCAGAAAGATGCTTTAAATATGCTTTCAAGTATTTACTAGTGGTGCACCAATAGGAAAACTGTACTAGTCTTTTCAAGATAGAAATTACATTTTTACTCAGTAACACGAAGTGAGGATAATCATAATTCCTCCATTGAGAAGGAAGAAGAAATAATATGTAAAATGGCCTTTACTTCTTGAAGTATCTGTAATTAAGTGTTTACAGCAAAGCTTGTATTCACATTCTTCTTTCTAATATAGTTCTGCTTCTAGAATTTAACCTCTTTAATTGATATAGCTACTCTTTTCCATAAATATTGATCTAACACATTTCAGAGAGTTAATAAATGCTATTTATAGACTGGTCCTTTGACCTCAGCCTGCACACTTGGCCAGAACCTTAGTTTTTCTATGAACTTCTTTGTTGCCCAAGTTTTTTGTAGCTCAAAGACAAGGCAGAGTTTCTAGAGCAATGGTTCTCAACCTTCCTCATGCTGCAGCCCCTTAATTTAGCTTTTTATGTTGTGGTGACCTCCAACCAAAAAGTTATTTTCACTGCTACCTCATAACTGTTTTTGCTATGAATCACAATGTTTCTTGTGTTTCTTGAGGCTTTAGACAACCCCTGCGAAAGAGTCATTGGAACACAAAGGGGCTGTGACCCACAGGCTGAGAACGCTATTCAGAAACAATCAGTTTCCTCTACACCTCAGCTTTTGGAGAGAAGAATGGCATGACTTTGTCAGTGGGCCTTGAACCAAGACCACAGAGTGTTCTTAAATGTGTCTAATGGGGTTGTAAGCCTGGCTTTCTTTCTCTCATGATTTTTTCCTCACCTTCTACATTTATTTCTTCATTCACATATACAAACATATGTGAATATGTATAGTAATGCTTGATGATTAATAGTTTACATAAAGTGTTTGGCAAATATAAAAATCTGTATACACACGTTCCTGTCTTAAAAGAAGAGGACGAGATGCATATGTTCTGACCAAATCTCGCTTGATTCAATTGCAGAGTTTCCACAAGGCACCAAGCCACACATGAATAAAAAACGTATGTTGGGATTCCATAATCTGCTAACACTCCTAGACACGTTATGAGTTGGAAAACAGTTAAGACGCATGTGGCTGTTATTTTCTGTTGGGGTGGTTGCCTTTTGTCTGCATAGAGTAACATTTTGTTTGGTTTTTCCTAGGGCGTAAGGGGCTAATTAACCACATTTCATGAGCCATACAGTTTTATATGGTGCAAATACAGCAGATACTTCATAGAAATAATTCATGAAATGCAATCCTAAATTCCCCTAATTTACTCTACATTTACACAACTTTTTCTTGAAAAAGCTATCTTTTATACAAAACGCTTATACTGACATAACATCATTATTGTATTGAATTATAACTCTTAATCTCTTTGTTTAACAATAGCTTAAGTAATGATTCCAGTAAAAAACATTACCTTGAAAAGTAATAGATCTCAGTATATCAATAGAAAAAAGTAATGAAGCCAAACATGGTGTACAATTTGCCTATTTTTTCTAGACTTTATAATTTTTAGTATATCAGTAGATGGCCTACCTCATAATTAAATATGGTGTTCAATCTGACAAAATGAAGACATAGATATGTATATCTGTAACCACTGCAGAAGAAGAGGCCATAGATGGTATTGGAGTGGAGAGGGGCAGAAATAATATAAAGAATCCTGTATAAAATTTTCCCAATAAAAATTTTTAAATTATAAAAGATTATAAATAATTTAAATAAGCTTAAAGCCTTGTGATACTGTCTACGAATTGATGGAAAGATATTATACACAATTCCATTTGTGACTGGGTAACTTATCAGATGGTCCATCCCTAGAGAAAATTGATTTTCTCCATCTCTAAGCATCCTCTGATTACTGTAGCTGTTCATCTAGCCATGAAGCCTTGTGAAATTTCCACCATTGGCCTCTTCATATCAGTTGGTGGTAACACTATGAAAGGCTTATTTAAGCAACTATGAATGTGATATTCTGGGAAAAGCATCCCTGTCATATTAATAAAGTACATTCTCACAACAGATATCCTGGTCCTCTTTGTTTAAAAAAATAGTTAACCACTTACTCTTGGGTGTCAGGGTTGCATTGTAACTGTATCAGCTGGGGCTGGGAACAACAAGTCAGTTTTTCACTGCACATTGACAATGGTGGATCTCTGCAGTACTCTCCATATGATGCAAAAAAAAAAATAGTCCTTTGATGAGGAGTGAGAACAATGCTTAACTGTAGATGTAAAGAGAAGCACTTAGAATATAGTTAGACAGTATACTGCTTTACGAAAATGGAAGTTGCCCCAATTGCTGTGGATACTTGCCTATGTTTTAAAACTTAGGCATAAATTCTCTCCTACTGAGGGGGTCCTCAAATCCAACTAGATAGCAGTTGATTATTTTCAAAATATAAGTGCCACTACTTTACCCCTAGGAATTTCTGGTTTGATTGAGAATCTTTTTTGTTTATTTTCTCCCCATCTGCAATTAAATCACTGATGTAACAGCAACAACATCAACAGAACCATATCAAACTTAACCTTTATGGTATAAAATGAAAAGGCTGGTTTATTAACAACTGTGTTTACTTTTCTACTGCAACTGATTCACACTCACTTGGTACCTGATAAAAAGACACATTTTCCTTAGAGGTCCGCATATTAGCCATTTGATATAGGCCTTGATTGGGGTGACATGTCATGGGTTTGTCCTCTTTCTGGAATTACCATGGAGAACTGTCCACATGTCTTCCCGAGCTTCTAAACCCTTCCACACATTTAGGGAACATTGCTTCATTTCCTACTGTCAAGAATGTCAGGGAATTGGCTGTGTTATTGGCAAACTTAATTTCTTCTTGTTTGAAACATAGTAATCTTATTCCAGGGACAACAATTTGGACAGTTCTGCTGGACATTAGTCTACATTGCACTCATATAGCTAAAATTGTGAGTGATAAGATTAAGTCAGACACAAACCTATCTGAACAATTTACTTAAACAATATCACCAGGAACGTGTGTCTCTTGAGCCCCAGGCCCACTGTCTTCTGCTCATCAAATGAATACAGCAGCTCCATTTGCACCCTTTAAAGTTCTTTTGTAAAGGGCACATGCATTTCACGAAGGGACATAAAAATCATAAAATGCACCAGCTTTGGCTTTGACTTTCTGGCTCGAGAGTTTCATCTATTTATTGAATTTAGTCACTGCTACTAGAGGTATGAACACTTGAGTCATGTGTCATCTCTGTCACTGGGAATACTCCAAGCTTCCACAGAAAGCTGTGGTCCGACGGATGTATGCTCTACAACCTGAGGCAGGAACTGACAACATGATCGAACGAGGAGTCAGTGGATTCTAGGTGCAAGAGCAATGAACAGCACAGTGAAAATGGGGTCAGACTTTACATCAGTCCACCTTGCACTTAAATCACTCATGTAGAACCAGCCATGGGTATCCGTAACTGAAAGAATAATGAACCAATGAACAATCAAATTATACAGTCTTACCTAATTGTGTGTTCACTCAGGGATTAGCCTGAGTTCTACAAATATACCATCTTCTATATACTAGCTTTACTGTTGCTGATAATCTCCAGTTAACAACCACCCAAGTCGAGGTCTCGGTTAGCCTGGCCTCATGCTGCCAACAGTATCAAGAATTCCAGCTTCTACACTAAAGAAGCAGTGTCTTTTCTTCAAAAGAATCTTAATCCCTCTGAGAATCAGTTTTTACAAGCTACAAAAACAAGTGATCACACAAATCCTAAAAAATAAATATTTCTTTTAATATTGTTTTAAAAAGATAAGTGCATGTGGATTATTTCCATAATATTTCCACTTCTCACCTTACCTTATATCCTCTCATACTTATTGTTTCCACTAATCACTTTTGATTTTAAATAAGTATATTTGGAAAGTGTACTTTCAAGGTGAAATTTTGATTCCTGTTTGAGAATTTAGATGTTATAAAAAATTTAGAAATCTTCAGTAATCTTGGTGATTTCCACACTATTTAAAGCCATAATTTGTAGTGAATAAGTCAATGGTAATGACTTAGAGTTAATAATACTTGTAAAATATGTGGTCTAAAATAATTGTAGGATGTAATTTGTAAATGTCTTTTAAGTGAGATTGTTTTAGAAGCTTAAAAAAAAAATCACGAAAGCACTTAAATTACAGATGCCCAACCCATTTTGTTCTTAAACAAATGAATCACTAAGCCACAAAGGCATATGAAGTTTTCATTTTTATAAAGATTGGTTGGATAAAAAGGAAATATATTTATTGGCATACCTTTAAGAGAGAAAAAGATGTTTACAATATAAATGACTTTCTGACAACTCCTTCTCTTTGAATATTTAATATTTGAGATAGTGCATATCCCTTACCTCAAAACCATCTTTATCTACTGAATACAGTATGATAATGTGTGCGGTTGCCTTTATCTTTTCATGCTCATATGATGTATTAGACATTTAACTTGGATTATTCATCAAAAGACGAGACAGATTTAAAACAGCATGAGTTTTTAGATACTACTTCAGTCATCCTGGTGAAAACCACGATACAGATTGCATTTCTGCAATGAGTTGGAAGGAAACATATTTTTCAGAATATTTCATTTGAATGTCTAAGATAAATCATTTATTACATAAATTAATAAAGGATTCCCTCAATTTCAATGCAGGTCAGGTAAATAATATTTCAATCACAAAATGTCTTCAGTCTCGTGTGCTTGATAGTGACCATTATCTGCTCATGACTACATGCTACACAATAGGGTCAGAGTCAAGGTTTGCAGTCAGCTGGCTGGGTTTCCCCTGTGCTAATAGGTGTCTCTTACAAAGCAAGGTCCACATTTTAAAGAAGAAAAAAGCATGTAGTTTTAATTTAAATCAAATTTGTCAGGGGCTTGAGTATTCTGACTTTTAAAGTATTCTTCTTTATTCTGGATTTGTTCTATTTCTGAGATGCCAAGTCATTCCCTCTCTTTGGCAGCCATTTGTCTTATGAGTTTCTGCTAACCTCAGTGGATTCTTGAAATCCAGCCTATCTCTTCCCTGGTGTCCAGTGTAGATGCTTCCAGTGCAAAGGAATTTACTTCAAATGGAAGACATTCCTTCTGTGTCAACTGCCAAGGACTTCTGGGAGTTAAAAGAGAAGGAGTTGGCAGAAAGTCATTTATATTGTATACATCTTTTTCTTTCTTAAAGGTATGCCAATAAATATATTTTCTTTTTATTTAAATTTCCTGCTGTGGTGTCCTGTTCATCATCTTTGTTCTTGGGATGAACTTTCTACTACTGACATGATATACAGAGGTGTGCAGAACAGATGGACTTAAAGAAATTCAAAAGCTATTAATATTTACAGAGGACAACGGAAGAACAGATATAAATACATTTGAAAGTAGCCAACATTTTTCAGGAGATATTTAAACATTAACAGGGTGAACTCGAAGGAGTGAATACCTGTTTAGTTAGAAGGACAAGACTTGGTGAAATTTAAACATGATTTTAAATCATCACAAAGTGAAGTTAGAAACTATGTAGTCTCATAGCTATCTTACAATGGAATTTAACAATCCACAATCATATTTTCACCCTGAGGAATATCTTAGCAAAATCTGGCAGCTTTATTAATTTCCTCCACCTTCTCCTCCCCCTCTTCCTTCTTCTTCTCCTTGATATTTTAATTAGGTTAACAATGTGTCTGTTGCCATTCCTCTATCATTTTGTGAAATTGAGAATTCTCATTACTGACTATTACCAAATCAATGGAAGAGAATAGGAAATGATTGGGCTGGCCTCCGTGTAGAAAAATGGCAGAATACAAAGCACATGTGAAGAAAATGTAATATACATATATTTAATTTTTAGTTAACAACAATTATAGCAGAATTACCACTGGGCACGAATCCAATTATTTTTTATAAAACAATAAGGTTAGGAGACATACTTCTAACACTGCCAGCTGTTCAAGGTGTCACATTGTTTAGAGCAGGCGCCAAGCTCCATTCAGCACAGAAATCACACTTTCTAATTGCTAGTTTCCTTTGCTGTGAAGCAAATATCATTTATTGTCTCTCACTTCAGCAGATCAGAACTGGATTTGTTACAACTGGGGTCTCTGATCAGGACATCATAAGGAGCACCCACTCTCTCCTCCGAAAAGCATCACCCAGGTTGCATTCTCACTCAGAGCTGAAAAACAAGCACTTTAGAGTTTTAGAAGGTGTAAGACACCCTTAATTGTAAGACTGCTGTCCTCAGACTAGAGGATGCCTCTTAATTCTTAGCATGGGACACTCAAAATTACATAATTTTGCTGCTCTTCACATCTACTACATGAATAATCTGGTTTCAATTTTAAAAGTTAGGATTGAAATTTCCCCATCCCAAGATATAAGATAACCTTATTTTTGTGTAAATAAAAGTCAACTGATTAAAGGTTTTTTTTCTTTTTAAATTAGCATATCTTACCAGAAAAAAGCAAGAGGGTTCATTATAATAGTCCCATGTATGCATATCATATAACTAAAGATATTAAATTTCAAAATCATTATTGACATATATTATGAAATAACTTTGGAAGTGATATCTTTTAACAATTAACCTCGCAAATATCTTCAATATCATTGGCCACATGTTCACCAGTATTTTCTAGTTACTGCTTACATCTATGAGGACTTATTTAGGACATGAATATCATGGATCACTAACTTCAGGAGCCATCTTAGAACTCTGCAAAATGCATCCTATATATAGGAAGCACAGAAAATCATAGTTAGGATGAGAGGTAGAAGGTAGAAAAAAAATGTACGTTTCTATTCCAAACCAGTAACAAAGTAAAGAGGACAAACAATGCTGTCTTAATTTATTTTACTGTTGCTGGAAAGAAATATTTTGACAAAAGCAAGTTAAGAGAGAACAGGTCTATTTCAGCTCACAAGTCAAAGTACAAGTCATCAAGATGAAAGAAACACTGAAACAAAGGACATGATTACTCCTATGGTAGGTAGGAGATTTTTATTGTAGATGTAAGGGAGATAGCAGACAGAGGGAAGAATCCAAGCTGAATGTGAAAGCAGACCAGTAGAGGAGAGAGAGGAAAGGAGAGCAAGAGGAGCTGCAGACCAAAGACTCAGGCAAAGAGATTGGCTTAGCTAAAATGACTGAGTTATATGGGGAGTTGGCTAAGGGGGAAAGCAGAAGCCCCGCCCCTCTGAGGGTACCGATGATAGGGTAGTGGCTGGGGTGAGAAGTGCTGTGAGGAGCCACAGGTAATGAGTGAGACTTGTCTCAGTTTTCTTTAAGACCTAGCACATGGTAGAGAAATCAAGGCACGGGGGAGGGGAGGTGTTGTTGAAACACTGCAGCTAGTCAGGTCACATTGGCAGTAAGGAAATAGAAAGGAGGAATATGTGATGGTGCATAAGTCCCATTACTGGGTGCCTTCCCGCCAGGATACCCAACTGGCTGAGGAAACAGACCCACCCACCGCCAATCAAAATAAGCCTTCCACATCAGTTAATGTAATCAAGACAATTTGCCAGAAGAACGTCTAGTGTTTGATCTCACAGCTGATTCTATATTCTATCAACTTGACAATTAGCACTAAACATCCAAAATACCTTTCCCATCATCAGCCATAAGTGAGCCTTTTATAAAGTAGGTATCGAGGTCTTTACCTTGAATTTGTAATAGCTTTCTCAAGACTCTGCAGCCAAGCGTGCACAGGTGCCATTTTACCACAGTTATACCTGATGCCAACATCCAGGTTCATTCCATTCTAGTAGGTAGCTCTATTTCCACAGGTATAACATTACCCTTTCTGTCCTTACAATGTTATGCATCTGATTGGGATAAACTGTAGCTACTCACCTCACCTTTGAATGTTATTTCTGTTACTCTTGCCGAACTCATAACATTTGGCTATCTTTTGTTGGCATAGGAACCTTGTTACATTAACTTCTGGCTGCTTTTGCAGTTCAATGAAAACAAGATGAGGAACTTATCCCACTGCTTAGATAAAGTACTTGGAGTGGCAATTCATGCTAATGATAAACCAACTAGCTGATTTAATTCAAAGCACGGTGTAGGAAAAGTACACAAGATTAGTTTAATTCTTGAACGTGATATTTTTAAAAACATTCTGAATGTTTTCTATAATGTTATTTAACAAAGACATAGACAATGGTGGCAAAAAAGAATTGCTTTTGCTGACATTAAAAATACCTCTTCATTTAAATGATTCTTTAATCTAGTTTATCATACTATGAAGAGAAAGAAAAATATATTAGTGTCATGTATCTACCAAAAAGTATTAGATAGGGGAAAAATGCACAGTTGAGCATTATACAGTGTTCCACTCAGCAACAACATGGCCTCTGGTATCCCATATCATATAAAAAGTATTCTCTAATCTTACTTTGGAATAGCCTTAGACAGATGTAAGTAAGTTTCCATTAGAGGCTGTGCTAACATTTACAATGGCTCTGAACTTTACAATGACAAAGTAGCAGGGCAAACAAGCTTGCTCTATCAATGTGGCACCTCAAATAAAATATATTTGTACAAAAAACACCTTTAGAAACTCTTGAAAAGTCATGCATTGCAACTACACGCAAATATTACCAAAAATTACCCTGATATCATAGCTGGATTTGGATTTACATGAATACGTTTTACCTTCCTGCCAGAAGCCAATGAACAAACTAACAGCACAGATTCTGGTCACTGTAGTATCAAGACAATGTACAAGTGTGTTTTTATCCTGGGCTCAGAGATAGCAAAAGGACAGTTATGACAGCTCCTGTCATTTTCTCTAACTGCGAAATTTTACCCTTCATTCAAAATGCAGCATAAACAGACTATCTTATCTGTGAGGGAAAATCTCAAAGTACTACAAGGAACAAGTAGGTACGAAAGGGAGGATTTCTCACTGGTGTGTAATGATAGTGGATGCTTTACTGGGTACAGGTGTGCTTTCATTATATGGAAATCCTATGTATGTAAGCTAATCTACATCTTCAAAGCATAATAACTTAACAGGGATACAACGAGGCCAAGGCAATATTGTACCCATTCTGATGCAGAGAGCAAAAGAGGGCAGCAGTAGAGAGACTCTGAACCATGTCATCATGGATATAAATTGAAACTAGCCACTTATCTTATTTGTGTATATTAAATTTATTTTGTCTTTAAAAGACCTTGTTATCGGCAGCCTTATGGTGCCTCAAAAAACCTAGGGAGAAAATAGTCTCTATGATTATGAATATACTTCAGACAGAAAAACTGAGAATCATAGGACTATGTCAAAATAATTGAGAATAATTGGGTTCAATGTTAAGTATATCTGGTTCCAGTTTCCATGTTCCTCCCTTATAAAATGTCTCCTTGTAACTTTACTGTGGTATATTTAAACTTACATATAAATGAACTAGTAAAATTTTTCATTTGTACATTTAGAAAATGAAACTAGGAATATATCTAATTCAAGAAGAGAATGCTCCGAGTTCCACAGAAACCTCTAGCTATACACTGTAACATTTGCAGAAAGCCTAGGTTTGGTGCACCCAAGCTCCTTGGTTGTCCTTTTTCTCTTTGAACCCCTATAAATCTAAGTTTGTGGATTATGTGGATTTTCCTCTGTTGTTCTTAACCACTCTAGATCCTATGATCCTTCCTCCCCATCTTTAGCAGGATCTCCTGAGTTCTGCCTAATATTTAACTGTGGTTCTGTACATTTGATAACAATTAGGCTAGGCACCAAACTATGTGTTGAACAGAATATCATTAGGTATCGTTTCATTGCTCTTTTCTTTTCTTTTTTTTTTGCCAGTTGAGATTGGTCCTGTACGGGGTCTCTGGGGGGGATCCTTCCTCTGGTTTCTGCTCCTCCAATCAGTCTCAGAGGTGGACTTCTCTTCGTGAAATAAGTTTCAAGCTCGACTAGTCATTCATTAGTCAGTCGCATTACTCTGTGCCACTTTGACCCCAGCACATCGTGCTAGAAGGACAAATTGTAGTAAAAGGCTTTGTGGCTGGATTGGTGTCCCGATCCCTCCACTGGTAGCCTGACTGCTTATGGGAGATGACCTGTTCTGGTCCATATTCTCCACTGCTAAGATGCTTAGCTACAGTCACGGTAACAGATTCTTGAGTTTCCCTTGCACAGGATTTCTACCTTGTTCCCAACTTGCTGCCAATTCCAGTTATCTCTCTCAGTACTCTCCACCTCTATCCCAATCCCATCTGATCACTCCTGTTCCAGTTTCTACCTGCCTACAGCCCACCCGCAAATCTATTCTGTTGCCCACTGCAGAAAGATCCATGCGTTCTCCCTTGAGCCGTTCTTGCTCCTTTACATCTCCGGGTCTGTGACTTGTAGCCCGATTATCTTTTACTTTACAGTTAATATACATACATGAACAGTTAATATGGATAAGTACACACTATGTTCTTTCTGAGTCTGAGTTACCTCACTCCGAATGATTTTTTTCTAGTTCCATCCATCGGCCTGCAAATGTTATGATGTCATTGTTTTTAACAGCTTAGTAATGCTCTATTAACAAATGTACCATTTCCTTTGTCCATTCTTCAGTGGAGGCCCACCTAAGTTTCCAGATTCTGACTATTATGAAGAAAGCTGTTATGGACATAGATGCTCAAGTGTCTTTGTGGTAGGATGGGACATCTTTTCGGTTATGCCCAGCAGTGATAAAGCTAGGTCCTGAGGTAAATCGATTTCCAATTTACTGAGAAGCCACATTGATTTTCAAAGGGGCAGTACAGTTTGCATTCCCACCAGCAGTGTGAAAGTGTTCCCTTTGGAACGCATTTTTGCCAGCATGTGCTCTCACTACTGTTTCTGATCTTGGTCATTCTGACAGGTTTAAGATGGACTCTCAGAGTCGTTTCAATTTACAATTCCCTGATGGTTAGAGATGTTAGACATTAAATGTTAACCTAAACAAATAGAAGAGAATTAACCAGAAGAAATAATGACGTAATGCATACCTTGACCTGCTATCCTGCTATTATTAATAATATTTGTGTGTATACATTTATATGTGTGTACGTGTGTGGTGTGTGTGTTTTTATGTGTGCATGAACACAGAAACTCGATGTGGAAAATGTATGGAGGTCAAAGGACAGTTTTGTGAAGTGATTTCTCTCTTCCCATCATTATGAGAGTTCCGGGCTGTCAAATTCAGTTGGGAAGATCCATGAACATTTACCTGCTGAGACACCTTGTTTGAGAAAAGATTAATGGGTTATGGAAATCATACAGTAGTGCAGTTATAAAATGTATATATTTATGTTCATGAGAAGACAATTCTCATGAACTCTATTTTACACATGAATAATATTGGAATCTGAAATGTATAGCCTGTGGAACTCTGTGTAGAGAGCATCAGAGCCATTTTATTTTTAAAAAGGCCTAAAGTAGATGGGCATCGTGGCATCTAGAAAAAGCTTGTCTCTGCTTCCCAATTCATGATCATACTGTCTTCTGAATCTTTTATGACACCTGATAGCAAGAAATGAAATGATGTAAGGATTTTACATTTTATAACAATTATTAGAAGAACCTCCATGTTAATAGGAAACTAATGGTCACTTTAAATAAAGAGTAGACAACATTTGTAAGACATCAAAATAAAGTGTAAAGATTTTGTTTGATCCTAATCTGCCTTTCATATCACTTTGATAGAATGAGAATTACTGAAACATACGTAAAAATTCAAAATTTGAAGTCATACTTCCTGTATATTACTTTTTAAAAGACATCCATTATCAAATTAATTAAAAAATAATTATGTTGTTCAGATATCAATTGATCACATTCAAAGGAAAACAGTAAAAAGTGTGTGTGTGTGAGTGTGTGTGTGTATGTGTGTGATATCAGTTATAAATTGCTTCAGTCATCCTTATTAAAAATATATAACAATATGCTATCCTAACTGTCCCAGAAAGGCAAGCACATATGGTTACTATAAATTGGAGTCCATCTTAAGTTGTGCTTTCCAGGGGAGCATAGTGAAACAAATCTGGTTTCTCATCTTTCTTAAGTCTGTATCTCTAAATTCAGTGTAAGTGGATACACAGTAGGGGACAGCATTCAGTATTTAAATGACAGCCTATTCAAAACATGGATTAGTTTATCTTTCCTTAAATTACATGATCTTTGAAATATATTTTAAAGAATATTATCATTGCTTATAATGTCATCATTCAACTCTATCTGAAAATACCTTTCATATTTGTATTAACTAACAGCAGATACATTGTCATCAAATATTTTTAAATTTCCAAACATGTTTTATAATCCATGAAACTATTTGACATGTCTAGAATATTTTTCCTTTTAGGAGTATTTGGTACTATATGCTATAGTATAACTATACAATCTAATTGGACCATTTTCTGTTTATAAATGACTTTCCTGTGTATTTTCTTCCCCTTTAGGATTAAATGCACAATCATAATTGAATTGACTACCAAAAGGATAAAATATTTGGCAGCTTTTTGATGGTGACATATTAATTTCATGATCTGATCAGCCATTAGAGATTGCCAGTTCAATTTTAAAGTGGCCCTCAATTTCCTTCCACTCTCCAGACTTGAATCAATAAATTTACTTTTAAGCTGAGAACGCTGCCAGCAAACATCTCTTAGCTTTGTTCACTGTGAGGATGAAAGAGGTCACACTTTAGCTGTCCAGACTGACTCTGGACTGACATCAGCTACTAAGGCTGGGATAACTGCAACGACACCATAAACTACAAACCACAAAATGGTTGAAGTAATCGGGTCTTCTGAAAATAATTGACCATGCAATGTGTCTATAATAAGCTGACTACATATTTCACTAGTGTTAGTTTAGCTTTTGAAAGGTTGATTAATATACAAAGTAATGCATACAAAGTATACACCTTCATTTAAAAGCCTTGTGCTGCCAGCAAATATTGACACAGGTGCACTCCTATAGAGATTGTTTAGAAATGGAAAGGTGGACCATTGAACTCTGAAAGAATGTCCATAACCTTCTTAACAGTCCGCCTTAAGACGCTTGAAGTAGATATGCACGGTAACCAGCAGGTGGCAGTATGTATATGAGAGTGTGTGATAAATACATTGAAAATCGCAGATTCCTTACTATCCCTAACAAAAGGATTTGCAACCCATTAAAAAGCACTGATTAAGGAAATACAATCACAGGTTTCTGAGTGTTTTGAAATTTTCTGCTTTAACCTTAGTATATCGATTAAGAAGTATATTTGTTATCTATGAGATGCATGGTGTTTAATTCAGCCTAGTTCTGGGTTTCCAAAGATTCAAGTTACTGGGAGTTCTTTGCCTAACTTTTCTTTGTCACTCATGATAATTGACCTGCTTACCTGCCAGGCCTTCTAGCAAGATTTTACAACTGTTTATTTGCAGACAGTGATCACATTAAAAGTGTGCATGAATGGACCATGGCTCCGGCTGCATATGTAGCAGAGGATGGCCTTGTTGGGCACTAATGAAAGGAGAAGCCCTTGGTCCTGCCAAGGTTGGACACCCAGTGTAGGGGAATGTGGGGGGGAGGTGGATGGGGAAGGAAACACCCTTATAGAAGAAGGGGAGGGAGAGCAGATAGGGGGGCTCATGTCTGGGAAACCAGAAAAGAGAATAACATTTGAAATGTAAATTAAAAATATCCAATAAAAGAAAAAAAGCGTGTATGAAATGAGAAAGAATGAAGATTGAAGCAGGGGGATTAGGGATGCAGTTCAGCGGTCAAGCACTAGCTCACTACACACACATCACTGAAAAGAGAGTAAACAAATGACACATTTTAAAAGAAGACATTACCTGTTATAAAGTAGACATAAGGACACTTATGTTATTAAACATGATATTTAGCATTATTGGTACAATGAAATGAGTTTGAACTCAGTTTTAAAATTATAATGATGTATGTAACTAAATACAATATAGTGTGTGTGTGTGTGTGTGTGTGTGTGTGTGTTTGTGTGTAATGATGACATCACCCATTCATCATTGATGGAAACATTGGGTCATTTCCGTTTGTTAGAAACAGTGCTCCAATGACTACATCTCTGTACACGCTCTTCATGTAGTGGCTGCACTTCTTAGAGTTAATTGTTTGAGGGCTCTCCACACTGCCTTCCGCAATATGTGCCCTAATTTATATCTCACAGACAGCAGACAACTGTTTCCAATTGTCTATGCCTTAGCCAAAAGTTATTATTTTAGCCTTGCAGATTTGTCCTCAAACAACAGAGTAAGCATCTCACTGGGGCTATGATTTGGATTCCCTGGATAGATGATGATGCTACCCACTTTCTCATCTTTGCTAATCATGTACTGCATGTTTTCCTTTGAAATTATCTATTTTCAATAATTTTGTTCGTTCATTAGTCAGGCTGCCTTACTGAGGGTTTTTTGAGTCCCTAATAAATTTAGAAATTTGCCCTTGCTAGCTATAGAGCCATTCTGTGAGTTGTTTCTGCAGTCTGCTGGATGCTCAATTTACTAAGCAGGACCCTTTCAGTTGGATGCAGTTCTATTCAGATGCCTGCCAGTGTTTCCCATGTTCTGAGAATCCAATCCCAGGAAGCTGTCCTTTCCTGTGCTCTGAAGTATTTCTTCAAATTCTTTCTAAGTGTAAATTCATGTTTTCAGATTTCACATTAAAAATTTTAATCTATTTTGATATATACATATATGTGTGTGTGTGTGTCTGTGTCTGTGTGTCTGTGTGTCTGTGTGTGTGATTGTGGGAGGTGGAAATACAATTTAAGTGTGCAGATATACAATACTTCCTGCAACATGGACTCAGAAGAACATACTTTGTCCTGTATGTGTTAATGATAGCTTGTCAGAAATCGGTTTACAGATCCAGGGAGTTGGCTCAGAAATTAAGATAACGTTCTACCGTGCCTATGACCAGTGTGGTTCTCAACACCATGTGGGATAACTCACAGCTGCCTGTAGTGCACCCCTCAGGGATATGTACATCTTTCGGGCATGGCAGCCACTCACACATATGAGCATACACTAAAATGCAGACACACACACACACACACACACACACTCAAATAAAATCAATTGTTTAAAAAATAATTTTGAAAAAGATGGATATATATATATCAAGTTTTTGCATTCTATTTCAATTGTTGCTTTGTCTCTTTTGGTGTCTATAGGATACTGGGGTTTTTTGTTTTGGCTTGTTTTGGTTTACTGTAGGTTTTCACTCAATGCTGTAGATCCTTTCTCTACTCTCTTTGTTCAAGATAACCTTTGCTAATTCTTGAACTCTTACATCAGAACACAGATCTGAAATATGAATTTTTTTCCAAAAAAAGATACTAGTAACTTTGTTCAATAAAAGCCAGAATTGAAACAAAATAGAAAATATGATATCCACACAAAATTAATGCATCTAGATAAACTACAATATAGTTTTAGTCAGACCATAAAGTGTCAGGTCTCCCTAGTATTCAGTCACCTTATTCATGGAGCCTTTAGAATTCTAATGTAAAATAATAGGTTTCTGTCCCTTGTCTGCTCCACCACAGGGCACGACCTCTCAGGGAGGCAAGATGCGAGAAGTTGACTGTGCCCTTGCCAGACAATGTCGAGCCAGGACATAGATTCATGGATGGGAAAGCCCAGTCTGAGACTCTGGAGGAGGTTTGGGGATCCCCAGGCCTGCAAGGAGGCTGGGACTGTCTGATTCTCAGGTAACAGACACCAAGGCTAACTGGGAGCCACAGAAGAGCTAAGAACAAAATTGGGGCCAGTGGACTGAATCTAGCCTAGGGCCCGGGGATCTCCGGCTGGTCCCATGGGGAGAGAATTCTTGGCCTGAGGGCTTGAGACTTGAGCTTTGTGGCGGGCTTGCTGGTGGTTGCAGCAGGGAGCACGAAAGAGGCTTTCTATGGGAGATTAGATGGCTAAGACCTTCTCTTTGGTTCCCCACAGAGAATCCCAATGAATAAAAGCAGTCCACGGTTTAAGGTATTTATTGTCATGGTGGAAAGTAGATGAGTAAAACCACACCCCACTTCTCAGGGTGGGCCTGAGATGAAACACCTTTTGCGGGGAGGTGTGCCTGGGAAGGAAAGCTTATTGTCTAAGCCCTTCAGGCCTTTAGCTACCTTATTAAAATGGAGATCTGTCTTGAGCCTTCATGATCTCAGGTCATGTCCTCCACATGGAGGGGCTTGGTGTGTTGCCCTTATGTGACTGATGGCCACAAATCTATGGGGGGCTGTGTCAAGTGACAGGGACCTGGTGTCCAGGACTCAGGGGAAACTCCTACTGTCCCTTCAGTGTCACTGGGGCTTCTAGCCTTAGTTTAACTAGGAACCAGGCTACCTTTCATGGTTCCACATCTCTCTCTTTTACTTTTTAAAAGGGGAGAACCCACTGGACTGACTATCATTTGTAGTGAAAATTTTGCTTGGGCAAAAGAAAACACTACTCAGGTCGGAGGGGCAGCACAACTAAGCAAGAGGGGTAAGGAGGGGTGAGGGTGAGGGTTGGGAAATTGAAGGACCATTGAAATAATTAATTATTCAGTGGGTTGTCCAGTTTGTGAGAGTATTAACATCAGTTTTGTTTTTCCATTTTTATTAAATTGGGCATTTCTTATTTACATTTCAAATGTTAATTCCTTTTCCCAGTTTCCTGTCTATCAGCACCCTAACTCCTCCCCCTCCCCTTCCATAAGGGTGTTCCCCTCCCCATCCACTCCCCTACAGCCCCCCCAATAATCCCCTACACTGGGAGGTCCAACTTTGGTAGGACCAAGGGCTTCCCCTTCCACTGGTGCCCCAACAAGTCTATTCACTGCTACATATGCAGTTGGAGCCCACGGTCAGCCCATGTGTAGTCTTTGGGTAGTGGTTTAGTCCCTGGAAGCTCTGGTTGGTTGGCATTGTTGTTCTTATGGAGTTGCAAACTCCTTCAGCTCTTTCAGTCCTTTCTCTAATTCCTCCAACGGGGGTCTGGTTCTCAGTTTACTGTTTTGCTGCTGGCATTCTCCTATGTATTTGACATGCTCTGGCTATGTCTCTCAGGAGACATCTATACCCAGTTCCCGTCAGCATGCACTTCTTAGCTTCATCCGTCTTATCTAGTTTTGGTGGCTGTATATATATGGGCCACATGTGG
This sequence comes from Rattus norvegicus, assembly GCF_021556685.1. NCBI lineage: Eukaryota > Metazoa > Chordata > Mammalia > Rodentia > Muridae > Rattus > Rattus norvegicus. The sequence goes on along the minus strand of NC_141537.1, from coordinate 23,724,405 downwards.
GGCAGGCTCTGAATGGCCGTTCCTTCAGTCTCTGTTCTAAGCTTTGCTTCCTGTCCCCTCCTATTGATATTTTCGTTCCCCTTTTATAGAAGGAGTGAAGCATCCGCATTTTGATCATCCTCCTTGAGTTTAATGTGGTCCATGCATTGCATCTTGGATAATTTGAGCATTTGGACATCAGTTTTAAACAATGTTTGATTAATCTAGATAGTTAGCATGTTTTCCTTACTATCACATAGCTTTCCCCAAGTTCAGTAGCCATTCGACTTTGGCAAGAGAGTTCATCTGTAGCTGGCAGGTCCCAAGTCTCTGGTCTGTAGGTCTTGGCTGTCACCTGTGGATGTCAGTGTATGTCTCAGGAGTCTTCAGACAGATGAGGTGTCTGGGGGAAGGCAAGTTTGGTGTTCAGGCAGTTCCTTGGAGATGGTGCTGAGTCCTGTCTGGATCTGTGGCAACAGCACTGCCCTTTTCTTTTGTAGAGATAAGCCTGTAGAGTAATCACAACAGAGGAGCAGAACCCCAGCAACGGGGTGTCTGCATAAGGTAGGTAGTGTGTGTTAAGACAGAAATGATTTCCTTGGAAGCACGTCATGGTCTGCTATGATCCTAGAAATGCAAGGGGTTTTGAGTAATTTAGTCAGGGAAAGCATCCTTTAAGTCTGCTTTGTATGGCTGAGGAAGAAAATATCATGTTAATTATGTATCTTGGATAGGCAATAACAGTTTGTCTGTGAAAGAAAACTGATTGTTGATTAGGGGTTAAATAGTGGTTTTCAGTATAGTTGATTTGACCTATGGGAATAGATTAGGTAACTTTGGAACCTTAACGGAAATTTAAACAAATTGGAAACTTATTAGACATAAGTCATGAATGCTTGGGAAAAAATAAACATTTAAATAAAGAATCATGAAAATTTGGGATTAAGGTTGGGGATTTAGCTCAATGGTAGAGTGCTTGCCTAGCAAGCGCAAGGCCCTGGGTTCGGTCCTCAGTTCAGAAAAAAAAAAAAAAAAAGAAAATTTGGGGTTGAAAAGCATGAACATTGTTTAGGTGTTCCCGATAGGGAGAACAAGTATTTAAACAAAGCCTGGAAACTTTTCCGATTTCAGGTGTGTTTTTCCACTGTCTCTGGGCCTGTGAAGGGGCCTGCTCTGCCATACTGTGGCTGTGTACTCTAGCAGGCAGGTCCCCTGTTTTCCCGGTTTGTTTTTTCTTGACTGGTATATCCCAAATGTATAGCAGAAGGAGATGAAAGGCCACCTTCAAAGAAAAGCTCAAAGGAAGAAGCAGAGAGGCTAAGGGCTTGATGGTACAGTCAGGGCTAGAGGGAGTTAGGAGTAGTACCCATATTCATGCTGTGTTGGTATTTCTAGCTCCAGCAGCAGCAGTGTGCTGTCTCCTGCCAGAAGGCTAGGGGTGGACCTAACTTTTTGGCCTCCAGAGAACCTCAGGTTGGACTCTGGCTAACAGGCAGGTGAAGCACAGAACTGGGAACAGCTGTCCTCTGTTAATTGTATAGGAGCCCTCACTGTGGACCTTGGGGATGGGCAGAGAGTGGGGGCTATCCACCATGATACTAGAGTGAGTTAAGTCCAAAATGAGATTTGGAAAATGTACCTAAGTGTCAATGGGGTGAGGGAAGCTGGCCAGGGACATGGAGAGAGAGAGAAAGAGAGAGAGAGAGAGAGAGAGAGAGAGAGAGAGAGAGAGAGAGAGAGAGCAGAAGGACTAGATTAGGTTTTTGGACTAGGTCAGGAGTTACAGTCTTGGGTAATTTTAATTTTGATGTGGGTCTCTGTATGTGGGTCACCCACAAGTTTATGCAATTTATTTTGTAATATTGCATAGATATGTATATGTGTGTACATACATGAATATAATAGGAATAATAATATAACCGTAGAATTATAGATTTATATTCATTCCATCAATTTATAATGAACTAGACAACTGGCTCCCATAGACAAATGTGGCCCTTTTCTATAAAATTCCATTGCCTTTCCCAAGCTGAGTTACTCATGTGATGAGAATAAGAAATTGTGAAGATTTTATACCTGGAGAATCATGACTGAACTCATACCCTGAAATCACAACATGTGTTTGTACAATAACTCTGAGGTCTACATCTTGGGATTAATTGTAGAGAACCTATTCCTATCTTCAAAGATCTGTGTTCACCCTTTGGAAAAATGACTGTTTCATTTCTACTTATATTAATGGGCTTAAGCAGAGGGGCCAAGGGAAAGAAAATTGCATCTATGCTATAGGTATTCATTTAAATGCTCTTAGTTCCTATAGCCTTAACCTGAATAACACATGCTCTGTGCATATTCTTAATGAGGTCTGAGGGGATCTTGAGCCTTCTGACCATACACTTAGGGGCCTAATTATTATTTTATAGCTTATGTCTTGTCTGTACATTTACAAAGTTCAGCCAAAACAAGCAGTACAATAGAAATCTACTCATTTGAGCCAGCAGGCTGACCAGCTTTGCTCCCACACAGGCCCAGAATCAGGGGGTTGAGCTGGCCTGCCCCAAATTTACAATATCTGCGAATTGTTAGGTAAGGGAAAGGGCCGGTCCTACTGACTCAAAGCTGCATGATCCTCATGACTTCATGCAGCAACAGGACATCCCGGAGGAGCTCTGTGAGGATCCAATATTGATGGTGTCACAGAAGCCGAAGACCTCAAATAAAATGAATGACTCATTGCAATGAGCATTTGAAAGTGAAGATGTGTGGACAGAGGGGGATTGTGTAGGACACCCTGTGATGCAAAAGCTTCTACAGTGAGATGTTTTCTATGTTTTGTTTTGTTTCTTGCCAAGCAAGAGTTATGGCTCCATCATTGACTAAACATTGTGACTTGTGTCTCGAGTAGAGCATTATTATATATCAAAAGCAAAAAGATAGACAAAAATCGGAGAGTTCATTCTTTTATAAATACTTTGTTTATTTGTTTATGTATGTGTTTTGTACTGCAGTGGCAAGGGGAGGGTGCAAGGGCAGAGAGTGGATATGAGGGAATGGGGAATGAGTGGAACTGGGTGGCAAAATGGGAAGCTCACCAAGTTCCATAAAAATTTACAAAAATAAAAAAGAGAGAAATCTACTCCTTTAGCAATTTTTGGTCATCTGAATCAAGCATGAACTTTATACTGATTGTGAATTTTTCAGTAAATTATTAATTTCTAATGCAAGCCTTGGGGTTTATATCCCAAGAGAAAGACTTTCCTCCACATTAGCACCAAGTTTACATTATCTGCATGCTTTTGGTATCTTTCCTATAAATAGCAATGCTTTCCTAGCCATAGTCAAATATGGACGAGATTTTTGAATATATATTGTTTGTCAAATGTGTGTGTTTGTGTGTGTATGTGCATGTGTGTGCATGCGTGTGTGTGTGCGTGTGAGTGTGTGTGTGTGTATTTCTCTAAACCCAAGCAAGAATTATGGATCCTTCATAGAATAAACATTGTGACTTGTATCTCAAGTAGCATTATTATATGTCAAAAGCAAAACAATAGACAAAAATTGGATAATTCATTCTTTTATAAATACTTTATTATCTTTAGTAGTAGGAGTAGGAACAGAGAAAGCTCTAAGCTGTCATTCAAAATAACCTGAGCAGTTTACAGATATTTTAGGAACCTTAATCAGGTAAATAAGGATTTGACACAGGAAAGAATTTCAGGGCATGTGAATATGAACCAACTTGGAAAACCTACAAAACTTAAGTGCGGTTATGCACTTCTAAAGGGGTCATTTACAATGAAATGGCTTGGAATTAGCCACGTATTCCACCCTAGTAACTCTCAAGTATTATCTGGAAAGACTGTTAATGACTTGTGGTTGTTGTCTCTTTGTGAATAATTGTAGGATAGTCCTGAGGTGTCACAGATGAGATCACCTTTAATAGGTAAACCAGGAGTAAGTAGTGCCCAGTAAAGTCTAAATGTTCAGTGGTGTTTCCAGAAAACTGCAAGCTCACATCTGAGAAAGGAGAAAAACCTTCAGCAAAAACTGTTGGAATTCTCCATTCTCCAAAGTCAAGATGCTTCAAACCTGATTGATAAAAGTACCAGGTTCTTTCCCCTTTATAGTCACATAGTTTTCCATTCATCTCTCTTGCATCAATAACCTCCTCTGGGACTTTGATTGCCTAAAGTGCTAATGAAACTAATGATTTCCCTGTGAACTCTTCAGTGGATGCATTTGGTTTTTGATGGTTTTATATTCATTTTTACTTATTTTACTGAATTTAATTAAAGATAACTTTTCAGTAAGAAACTGACTCAGAAGCACAGGACCCCACACAGTGCATATGCTAGTTGAAACCCATGTTGCTTTTGTAACTAATTATCTATCTGTGTGTAGTTTGTATGTTACACAGAGGCAGTCTTCATTGTGCATGCATATCTCTAGGTGACAGCACCCAGATAAAAACCTTCTGAGTTCTATTCCCACCTACTGGCTAACAGAGGCAGTGAAAAATTCCAAAGCAAAAGAGCATATTGCTTTTACTATGAGATGCTAACCCTTGTGGGGATGGGGAGACAACAGAAACAAGGATTGTGAGCAAGAACAGTAAGAAAAAACTAATGCAACCAAAATTCTTTCCAGACAACTTAATGATAAGAAACATTGCAGAAAGACTGAACAAAATTGTAAATTTAATACATTCATATTAACATCATGAGGCTTTTTCTCTCCTCCTCAAATGTGATTACTATGGAGTGAGCCATAAACTAAAATTAATATAGAAAAGAATAGTGATAATATAAAGGAAATTTCCATAAATACGCCTCCTGGAGTGATAGTATTAAAACAATACTTAGGCTACCATTTTAATCATGATACTGAAACAAGTTTCCAGTTCTAGGTTCAAATATCTAATTAACCTGTAATAACTCACAATGATCCTAAAGGGTTATTTGAATTTATTGTGCTTTGTAAATGCTTTACAACAAAGATAGAAAAATTAGCCTATTAATAAACTCACATCAGGAATACCCATTGAGTTGATAAAACTTATATACACATAAAAATGAAGTCAGTTGGTTACTGCTAACATGTGCCAAGCAAACTATGATTGAATTGGGATCTAGAAAAGTGATTCCTAATCTGCCTAATGCTATAAAAATACATGTCATCTTTTAATGGTAAGTATACATGTGTGGATAGTCAATTAAAACTTTGAAAATGGTCCAGGAAAGTTTCCAAAATGTTACTTTTCAAGCAAAAGATGTAAACTCTGAACTGTAAAATAAAAGGACACTGGAATTCAGTTCCTCTATGTTTTCTTATTTACTTAAAGATAAATAGATATCCTGATAATACTAAATTTTATAAAGATAGAAATTACTCCTTCTGTAGAAAGGTTAAGGAAAGCTTCTGAGGAAAAAGTTTGGAGAAGAAACTGTTTCCTCCTGAAATGATGGTAATGGAGCTAAGATCCACACCAGTAGAAAGGTGGCTGGCCGGTTGGGAACGCAGGTCAAAACTTCCTGTTGTGGATCCCATGAGCTCCATAAAGAAGAGTGCCAAGCAGCCTTATTTCACTTCCATTTAACAAGACAGTACATTTCATGGCGAACAGCATTTATTAGGAATGCTCTGGGGAAATAGATAAAGTATGTGTCTATGGAAAAGGGCCACAGATAAGACTGTCATCACATATTGAAGATTGTTATCAAATCCTCTAAAAATGCAGCTTAATCCATCATGATTTCATGTTATTATTTTCACATAGTTATGGAAATATTTTCATGGCATATTAAACTGAATTGTACAGTGTGAATCTGTGATTTTGTAATTCTAAGGATGGATTTATTAAACTGAAGTATTTGATCCCTATCTTTTCTGACAAATACACTCTGACGTAATTGACTGGTTGGAGTCTGCACGTGCTTGTTCTTCTGACATGATGTAACCTGAAGGAACAGAATACCTTAACCTTATTCTTTTACTTAAAGGACAAAATGAAGACGACACAGCAGCACATAATGTGTGCACAAAGCACTTTCCTTACTTGACACTGAAGACACTGGGTAATTATGTATGAATGTGCTCTCGTTCACAGGACATGTTCACTAAAGTGCCCAAGTTGCCTCTCTCATTTTTCTTATGACTGATTCCCAAACAATCTCCTGAAAGTATTCTCTCTAGTCAGTTTAGTCAGATGGTCAAAGTCACCTAATACATTCAGCACAGATTTCAACCACATAAAGCAAGTTATATAGATAAAGTTGCTGCCACCTCTTGAGGTCAATTACTCCCCAACATGATCAGTTAAATTGTAAAAAATGTTTGACATGTTACACAAACAGCCATGCATTCTTTCTAATGTGTGCTGCGAAGATTATTATTTTCTATTACTAGAAGCCAAATTTATGTGTCAACTTTTCCATGTTTTTAAACATTAGTATTTATCTTACTGGTTACTTATAGAACACTAAATAAGGAGAATAAATTATGTACCAAGAAGGGGCAGGTAGCCTGTAGGAAACACATGTATTGTTATCATTACAGAAGGACATATATTTTGTGCGTGTGAAAGAAAGGAAAATCTTTCTATAGAACTTTGTGACTTTGGAATTTATTTTCTTGTCCACCCATTTTACTTGAGATTTTTCTCAGACTACTAACAGTGAAGTTCTTGTCACACTCTCAATACATAGCTACCTCCCTCCTTTCCTCAACTTGGATCTTTCATTAGAGATAGTTCCACAGCTCTTACAAAGCCTGAGCACTGAGTCAGATCAAGTGTTATTCCTGTTTCTGATCCATTAATTCAGAGAAAAGAGATGTTCTTGATTAAAAATGAGTAAATCTAACAGCCAGGATATAATATCAATTACTACTAATGAAACACATCCTGTGATTACTATGTATATCAACCAAATATTCCTTGGTTTACTTTTTACATTTCTTTTTAAGATTTTGTAGAATGAAAGATTACTTTAACTCAGGAATGAATTAACCAAATTTGTATTTTCAAACTGAAAGCTTTCGAAAAAGTTTTAAGTGAATTTCAGTGTAAGTCAGAAACTTAATACCAATGGTTAATAATAATAATTATAGTTATAAAGTTATTAATGATAATTTAAAAATTAAGAGAATTCAAATGAAATAAAAATGAAAACTTCTTTAGTTTTTCCTTGTAAGTCTAAGCAAATTCCAATTTTATAGTACATTACTTTTTGGGTATTATACGTAGAAATAATTTCAAACAGACTAAAAATCTACTGTAACTCAGAGCACTCTCAATAGATTGTTCCAAAATGGGTTATACTGCATGATGCTACTTGAGCACTTTGGTGAATATTTCCTGTAAACAACAACATGTTCCTACATAATTACCAAAGGAATAAAATTAAAATGCAACAAAGCTAACTCTGAAAAATGCTAGTTCACAGATTCCTGTGTAATATTTAACAGGTTTATGAGGTAGATAGTATCATTTTCTCATTATAAACCTTCAAAATTAGGGGTGGCACTCTGCAAATCCAAGGAAATCTATGAACAATATTCATTCAGATTACCCTTTAAAAAGGAGTATTATTTTAAACATGTCAACCCTCAGCAGTGTGTTGTGTAGCATCTGTTCATCTTCACAGTAGTCTTTACTAGACAGAAAGTTCACAGAATTTTAGTGGATACTCTGGTACTGTGGAAGGAAGGTAATTGCCAACTATCTCTAAGGATTCTCAGAGATCAGTTTTTTTTCTATTTTCCCACTCATACTTTTTACTATACATTCTGGGAAATAACTGAGAATGTGTCACCACGAAATCAAGTAGTAGGCCATAACATGTGAGTTGATTTCAACATTAATAATGTTCCAACTTTGTGAATAACAATAAAACACTCAATCTGCCTTTCCTTCTATCCATTATAATGATATATTTGCCTTCTGTTCTCTATCTCTCATTGTCCTGTGTATATACTGCACTTATTTTTTTCCTCGTTTTCTCTTGAGCCCATTTCTCTTTTTTTCCATTTTTATTGGATATTTTCTTTATCTACATTTCAAATGTTACCCCTACTAAGCTTCCTCTACAGAACCCCCTCTCACATCCACCCATCCACCCACTTCCTCTCTTCCATCTTGATGGCCTGGTATTCCCTTATACTGGAGCATCTAGTCTTCACAGGAGAAAGGAACACTACTCCCACCAATGTCCAACAAGGCCATCTTCTGCTACATATGCAGCTAGAACCATGGGTCTGTCCATGTGTACTCTTTTGTTGGTAATTTAGTTCCTATGAGTTCTGGACTGTCTGGTTGGTTGATATAGTTGTTCTTCCTATGGGGTTGCAAACCCTCTCAGCTACCTCAGTTTTTTTCTCTACCTCCTCCATTGGGGACCCTATTCTTTGTCCAGTGGTTGGCTGCGAGCATCTGCCTCTGTATTTCTCAGGCTTTGGCAAAGCCTCTCAGGAGACAGCTGTATCAGGCTCCTGTCAGCATGTACCTCTTGGCATCCCCAATAGTGACTGAGTTAGTGAATGCATGTGGGATGGATCCCCATGTGTGAGAGTTTCTGGGTGACCTTTTCTTCAATCTCTGCTCCACATTTTGTCTTTGTATTTCCTCCTGAGAGTATTTTGTTCCTCCTTCTAAGAAGGACTAAAGTATCCATACTTTGGTCTTCCTACTTCTTGAGATTCATGTGGTCTGTAAATTGTATCCAAGTATTCCAAGCAGGTATTCCAAGCTTTTGGTCTAATATCCACTTATCAGTGAGTGCATATCATGTCTGTTCTTTTGTGATTTCGTTACCTCACTCTTGATGACATTTTCAAGTTCCATCCATTTGCCTGCAAATTTCATGGAGTCATGGTTTTAATGGGCAAGTGATACTCCACTATGTAAATGTACAATAGTTTTTCTATCCATTCCTCTGTTGAAAGACATCTGGGTTCATTCCACCTTCAGAATATCACAAACATGTGTCCTTCACAGATTAACGGACTGAATACGCATTGAGGACCTAACATTGTGATGCCTATAGGAAACACACCTCAGCAACAAAGACAGACACTAACTCACAGTAAAAGGCTGGAAAACAACTTTCCAAGCAAATGGGCTGAAGAAACGAGCTGGAGTAGCCATTCTAATATCAAATAAAATTGATTTTCAACCAAAAGTCAACAAAAAAGATAAGAAAGGATATTTCATATTCATCAAAGGAAAAATCCACCAAGTAGAACTCTCAATCCTAAATATCTATGCTCCAAATAAAAAGGCACCTACATACATAAAAGAAACCTTAATAAAGCTCAAAGAACCCATTGCACCTCACACAATAATAGTAGAGATTTCAACACTCCACTCTCATCAATGGACAGATCATGGAAACAGAAATTAAACAGAGACATAAACAGACTAATAGAAGTCATGAACCAAATGGACTAAACAGATATTTATAGAACATTCTATCCTAAGACAAAAGGATATACCTTCTTCTCACCACCTCATGGTACTTTCTCCAAAGTATAATCGGTCATAAAACAGGTCTCAACAGATACAGAAAGATGAAAATAATCCCAGGCGTCCTACCAGACCTCCACGGGCTAAAGCTGGTCTTCAATAACAGTAAGCAAAGAATGCCCACATGTACATGGAAGTTGAATAATGCTCTACTCAATGTTAACCTGGTCAAGAAAGAAATAAAAAAAGAAATTAAAGACTTCTTAGAATTTAATGAAAATTAAGGTACAACATACCCAACAATGAAAGCTGTGCTAAGAGGAATACTCATATATCTGAGTGCCTACAGAAAGAAACAAGAGAGAGCATATATCAGGAGCTTGACAGCACACCTAAGAGCTCTAGAACAAAAAGAAACAAACACAGCAAGGAGGAGAAGAAGGAAGGAAATAATCAAACTCAGAGCTGAAATCAACCAAGTAGAAACAAAAAGGACTATACAAAGAATCAACAGAACCAAAAGCTGGTTCTTTGAGAAAATCAACAAGATAAATAAACCCTTAGACAGACTAACCAAAGGACACAGAGAGTGTGTCCAAATTTAACAAAATCAGAAATGAAAAGGGAAGAGGAAATTCAAAAGTCATCATATCCTATTACAAAAGCCTATATTTAACAAAACTTAAAAATCTGGAGGAAATGGACAATTTCCTAGACAGATACCAGGAACTGAAGTTAAATCAGGAACAGATAAACCATTAAACAACCCCATAACTCCTAAGGAAATAGAAGCAGTCATTAAAGGTCTCCCAACCAAAAAGAGCCCAGGTCCAGACGGGTTTAGTGCAGAATTCTATCAGACCTTCATAGAAGACCTCATACCAATACTATCCAAACTATTCCACAAAATTGAAACAGATGGAGCGCTACCGAATTCCTTCTATGAAGCCACAATTACTCTTATACCTAAACCACACAACGACCCAACAAAGAAAGAGAACTTCAAACCAATTTCACTTATGAATATTGATGCAAAGATACTCAATAAAATAATTGCAAACCGAATCCAAGTTCACATCAAAACAATCATCCATCATGATCAAGTAGGATTCATCCCAGGGATGCAGGGATGGTTTAATATACGGAAAACCATCAATGTAATCCACTATATAAAAAAACTGAAAGATAAAAGCCACATGATCATTTCATTAGATGCTGAGAAAGCATTTGACAAAATTCAACACCCCTTCATGATAAAAGTCCTGGAAAGAACAGGAATTCAAGGCCCATACCTAAACATAGTAAAAGCCATATACAGCAAACCAGTAGCTAATATTAAACTAAATGGAGAGAAACTTGAAGCAATCCCACTAAAATCAGGGACTAGACCAGGCTGCCCACTCTCTCCCTACTTATTCACTATACTTCTTGAAGTCCTAGCCAGAGCAATCAGACAACAAAAGGAGATCAAAGGGATATACATTGGAAAGGAAGAAGTCAACATATCACTATTTGCAGAGGATATAATTGTATACTTAAGTGATCCCAAAAGTTCCACCAGAACCTGATAAACACCTTCAGCAAAGTGGCTGGGTATAAAATTAACTCAAACAAATCAGTAGCCTTCCTCTACACAAAAGAGAAACAAGCGGAGCAAGAAATTAGGGAAATGACACCCTTCATAATAGTCCCAAATAATATAAAGCACCTCGGTGTGACTTTAACCAAACACGTGAAAGATCGGTATGATAAGAACTTCAAGCCTCTGAAAAAAGAAATTGAAGAAGATCTCAGAAGATGGAAAGATCTCAATGCTCATGGATTGGCAGGATTAATATAGTAAAAATGGCCATTTTACCAAAAGCGATCTACAGACTCAATGCAATACTCATCAAAATTCCAACCCAATTCTTCATATACTTAGACAGAACAATTTGTAAATTCATCTGGAATAACAAAAAACTAGCTCAACAAGTAATTAATAATAGCTAAAACTGTCCTCAATAATAAAAAGGCTTCCAGGGGAATCACTATCCCTGAAGTCAAGCAGTATTAGAGAGCAATAGTGATAAAAAACTGTATGATATTGGTACATAGACAGACAGATAGGCCAGTTGAATAGAATTGAAGACCCAGGAATGAACTCACACTCTCCTGAGAGACACAGCCAGAATACAGCAAATACAAAGGTGAATGCCAGCAGCAAACCACTGAACTGAGAACGGGACCCGTTGAAGGAATCAGAGAAAGGACTGGAAGAGCTTGAGGGGCTTGAGACACTGTCTGAACAACAATGCCAACCAACCAGAGCTTCTAGGGACTAAGCCACTACCCAAAGACTGACCCTGGGCTCCAACTGCATAGGTAGCAATGAATAGCCTAGTAAGAGCACTAGTGGAAGGGGAAGTCCTTGGTCCTGCCAAGGCTGAACCCACATTGAACGTGATTGTTGGGGGGAGGGCAGTAATGTGGGGAGGATGGGGAGGGGAACACCCATATAGAAGGGGAGAAGGAGGAGTTAAGGGGTTGCTGGCCAAGAAACCGGGAAAGGGAATAACAATTGAAATGTAAATAAGAAATACCCAAGTTAATAAAGATGGAGGAAAAGAAAATAAAGAGCCTCTATGAATCTGTAAAAACAAAAAACAAAAAAACATGTGTCCTTTTTATATGTTGGAGCATTGTTTTTGTGTATGCCCTAGAGTAGTATACCTGGTTTCTCAGGTATCTCTCTTTCTAATCTTTTATCTCCTAAGTTGTATGAAATGCATAACATACTTCTCTTCTGGCAAAATTTTTATAAAACATAAGAATTCATCCTCCAGACATGTTACTTGATATTTGATTAATGTGAAAATACTAGATGTGATTTATAATTTCTCCTTCCTCTTCTTTATTTTTCCTCTCCGTGTCTGCTTATTTTTTTTTGAGACAAGTTCTGACTAAGTTGCTATAGCTAGCCTTGAACTTGTGATATTCCTGCTTCTGCTCTTTGTGAGTAATTAGACTATAAGCATTTCACTCCATGTCCAGCTTTTGCACTTAAACTTGCCACCTAAAGTTTATAGAAACAAAACCTATTGTGAAGTTTACAAAACAAAATTGAGATGTAGAAAAATTTAAGGGAATCTCTGTGCTCCAGGAAAGTTTGAACCCCAAGAACAAATTTACTGTAGAAATGTAAGCATCAGAAGTCTGTAGCAAGATGGTCAACTACTGGAGGGAGCCTTCAATTTCTGCCCAGGGAATGCTAGGCAGCTGTAACAAAGGCCAGGAAGCTGGCAAGGTATCTGAGTCTGAAGAACTTTCAACCCTGGTATTGATAAACACACACACACACACACAAACACACACACACACAAACACACACACACACAAACACACACACACACAAACACACACAGACATACACACACACACATACACACACACATACACACACACACACACACACACACACACACACTCACAGGCCCATGCAAACACACACATTTTCATACATTTTTATACAAGAATAATTGTCTAAGAATGTTTAGGAATATTTTTCTTTTTATAAAAGTGATTTCCTCATTAAAAGATTTTATTAATCTCGAACATAGGTTGTTTTCTATGTCATAATTTATATGTAGTAGAGTATAATTGAGTAAATGTTTCCAATGAGCTATATCAAGTAGGATTCCATCTGACTTCCCCAGAAGGAACTCTGACCAAACTAGGAATATGTAAGATACATTGACTTTTGCTGGAAACATAAAACCAAAATAAACAACAGCAACAGAAACAAACAAACAAAAATAGCTAAACACTCTTGGGGAAAGTTAACTCACTTGCTCTGGTAGCATGTAAGTTCAATTGCCCATTTCAAATTATATATGACCTCAATTTGGTGCAGGAGAGAAAAACAGGCCTTGGGAGCAGTGCACGAGTTTCAGACCACAGTATTTCAGGGGAGAATACGATGCAGGCTCTGCAAACCAAGGTCAGCTCTAAAGCACTGAGCTCTTGCCAGGAAGCCGAGCTACTGCCAGGCGAAAGTTTGAAGTGCGGTTTAGCCGCACTAAGGAAATACCACAGAAATGAGATGTCTTGGAACTGAGAAATAAATTAAAGATTTTCATAGGAAACTTGCAGGAAACTTCCCTTGAAGTGGTACATGGGTTAAAAGATACAAATACTTCAGCCTGGCTTAACTGCCTTTGGACCTGTCAGTCTTCCACAGGAAGAAAGAACCAAAGTAAATCAGACAAAGCCTCTGAGCCCTTAATAGAAAGAGGAGAGTAATAGCTACTTTCTGATCCAGTTAGGCACACAGTGATTCTACAGTATGGAGTCATGTGCCCTTAGCCAAAGATTCCAGAAGGATGTGATCAAAGATACATAGACGGTTTATTCATTTTTGCTGTTACGTTTAACTCTGCAAATTTCTCTTTCATTTTTGTGATATACTTGCCACTACAGACTTTTATCTAGTACAAATATTCAGGAAAATGATGAAAATAGGAAACATTTGTAAAAAATGATAAACAATAACAAACACAACAAAAACAAATAAACAAAAACACTACCTTGGATTGTAAGCATCAAGACCTGTCTTGGTAACTGACTTCTCCTAATGTGGTTACACATTTGTATGGTACCATTACCTTCCCAAATAGCACCATCAATTGGGGACACAAGTGTTCAAACACAAGAGTTTAAGGAAAAAACAATTCATGTTTGAGGTACTACAATCTACTCTTAGCCCTCATAGACTCAGGGCCATCTCATAATCCAGAATCTATTCAGTCTATATTCAAATGTTTCTATCATCTTTCAGTTCTAACATAGGTTGAAGTTCAAATTCGATTGAGAATCACAGCAATGCCTTACCTGAGTATCTTGTAAAATCTGAGCAAGTTATATCAGCTTCCACATACAATGGTACAAAGGATATGTTTGCATTACAAAACAAGAGGTGTAGGAATAGCAGAGAAACAGGAAGGTCAGGGCAAACGCAAGAAGGAAACACAGAAAAGCCAATACAAAATCCTGCAGGTCCACATCTCCATCATCTAGCACCTGCAGTTTACAATAAAGTTTCTGCTCTAGAAAATTGGATCACCCCATACTCCCAGTCTTTCACCTTCATGACGTGTAGCCTCTCTGAGCACACAGCTCTCCCTGACTGACAATCTGAGCCTGTTATTGTTTGTCCTTGGCTGTTCTCAGCATCCAAAATGTACAAATCTACTTATCCTCCAACATTATATTCTTCATGCTTTTAAAACTAGTACAGTACAGATGGCATCATCAAGCATGGCTACTGTCTAGGGATGCAGCCAATCCCTGTAGATCAAAGTTGTAAATTTCCCTCAGAACTCTGAGGTTATCTTTCCCCTTTCAAATTAATTCATATTTTCACAAGTTGGAATAATCAAAGGATAGGATCTTGTCTACTGTGCACCTTTACTATTGTCAAAGGACTAATTAAATGGGTTCTCTCTGTGGCTCTAAAATCTGTAACAATCACAATTATCTGTCATCTTCACTCTTTTGAACAGGTTAAGCTTACGGAAACTCCCTTCCTCAATAAACCACATTGCTCACATTTTTATATGTGCTATGCTTGTTGCCCTCTTTTATCTGCATAGGGACATATATACATATGTATATACACATGCAGTATATGTTTGTCTCCAGTTCAAATATATGTATATATTCATATATATTCTTATATATTCATACATATATACCCATGTATATGAATACATACATGGGAAGGAAACACATATTTATGGCATGTTTTATATATATGAATATGACTATATATTTATTCTTCAGACATAGGAATAATCTATACCAGAATATACAGAATATAACTTGAATTACCTTTATTCCACTTCTAATTGAGTCTTTGGTCCCCATGAATCTAATGAGCCAAGGCTGACACAGACCATATTTTTCTCTGTCATCCAACCTCTCACCAGAACAGCTCATAAATCCTTGCTTATATCCTTTGATGGTTTTTCTAGTCCAAAGTTTTAAATATCCACATCCCTCCAATTAACTCTTTGCAAAGGTCTAAGAATCACAGGACCTGGCTTATAGTATCAATGGCACAATTTCAGGAGACCTCTGTCTGTCTGTATTGGTTACCTTCTATTTGGTGTGGTAAAATAACCAGATAAAAAGAACCTAAAGGCAAAGAGTTTATGTTTCCTATGGATCCAAAAGGATACCGTCCTTCATGCCAGGGAAGATCTGGAAGGCAGCAAAGTAGCCATGGAGGCCAGAGAAGGAAGCTGTCTGGTCATATTGCACTGGCACTCAGAAAAGAGTGAACAGGACGTAGAGCCAGGAGAGGTCAACTTCAGGTATTCCCTCCCTGTTCTCTTCCTCTAGCATAGCCCCATGTCCAAAAGATTCCACAGTCTTCCAAAAGAGAACTACCAGCCAGGGACCGAGTGTTCAAACACATGCACCTAGGAATCCTGGCACACATTTAAACCTAAATACCAACTGTAAACAGACATAATGATAGTAAGGCATATGGAAAGTCAGCTGGGTTTTCTAAAGGGAAGAGATTGTAAAATCCGAACTCTTCTTTTGTAGCAGACAATAATTCATCCTTCATACTTCTTAAAGGTCAACTCAGATTTTGAATTTTAGTTAGAGATTATTCATTTTTGTTTCTGAACTAGGATGCACAAGCGTTTAGGGAATGCATTGCCTTTATTTACTTTTTTACTTAACATGCAAAAACAACAGGTTTAGTTATGGCATTTTCATGTATGTATAGCACTTTACCGTGCACATATTTGCTTCAATGATTCTACCCCCTCCAAGAGCAACCAAAGAGCCTAAAGAACAGATCCTGGGTTCATCGCTCTCCATTCCAACCTTGGAGGCCAAAGGACAGAGAGCAGGAGGACAATAGATGCAAGTTCTTTCGATCTCATCAGAAGAGTGTAATAGACTTTACTTACAACATTAAAAAACATGGCTTTTGGCTTCATTTTTTGGTGGCTGTCTGTGGCTTTTACTCCCTCCTCACTTCTCTTCCCAGACACCACTCAAAGGCTTGCTTTCTTCTCTATACCTGTCTGTTAGATCAAGAGAATCCTCAAGACTCATTTAGGGTCATTTAGATAGGCTCACTGAGAGATGCCCTAAATACCACACTTGATCCCTACATTCAGCTCAAAGAATCCAGATAAGTCATCACCCCAGTTGTATCATGTCGATTAGATTCCCTTCTCTAGAGGTATAGGGAATCATAGCAGGAGGTAAACATAGGCTAGGAAGTTTAGGGTAAAATAACTCGAAAGAAAAGTAACCAGTTTCTGTCCAAGTCTAAAGTCAAAGTTGTCCTAGTGCACTGTGGCAGCTGGAATCCTTGATATGGTTTCTAAGCTATTTCAGTGTTACTTCTTCAGTGCGAACACATTAACGTAATAATAAAACATTCCAGTTGGACATCTTCAACGATCTAGCTAACAGGACATCTCTCAGGAAGGTGGAACCGCCCCGTTGAAAGCAGGTTCACCTTATACCACATTAAAAAGACGGGCAGAATAATTTTTTCTTCAATAACACACTGTTCTTTTCCTTCCCGAAAAACTACCTCCTTCACCCTAGCAACCTTGAAAACCATGAGGTTCACCCAACTCTGCCCACAGAGACTGAGTCAGAAAGGTGTATTTCTTCTATTTTCTCTTTTTTTTTCAGGTGCTGGCCAGAACCTTTTTTTTTTTTTTGATCTTAGGGCTTCCACACAGTTTCTCTAAAACGTCTATCCTTGACTTTGGCTGCTTGTCTGAAATGGGTGTGACTGCCACAATCGCTTAAGCAATCACAGCAGTATGCTGTGCCCTTGAGAAGAAACTATTTGTACATGTCTATGGGTACCATTGCAAGTTCTCTAATGGGTATCAGAATTGGAGAGATACATGTGGATTTTCCAGACAGTCTTATAAACTGACATTTCTTCAGACTAGCATGCTTTCAATATTTCCTCATATTAATGCAGAGGATGGTTTACTTCTGTGTATATTAAAAGTATAGAAGGCACGGCACCAGATGAAGGGTCAGCTTCTGTCTACTTTCCTCTTTCCCTCTCTCCTCCATTCTTCTATCCTGAGGCATTCATAGTTTAAAAACCCTGGGAGGTTTTCTTCCAAACTGTAATATAATATTCTTAGAAAAAAATTATTATTTAAAATATATGCAGAACTTTAAAAATATAACAATAATCACTATTAGTAACAACTAGATTTTAAAATTAGTTAGAAGATGGATGTTAATAGACTATTTACTTAAGAAAGCATTCAAACAACCAGCAGGCACATCAGAAAAATGTTCAATACTTCTTATTTCAAGGGAAAAGAAAATTAAAACTATAGCAAGGTTTGTGGTTTAACATATTGGCTCAAGAGCACACGAAGTGATTGTATGAATTTGAAATCTCAAAGGGGGCCCAATTTTACTAGATACACAGAATATTAAGGTTATAAAACCATTTTGTAAGAATTAGAGCAATTTTGATTATTTGTTCAAATGGATAAAACACTGGAAAGTTGTAGTATATTAAGCCGTTAGTTTTAAACCCCCTGTTTAAAATTAGACTCTGTTTACTATAAGGTAATTTGTTTTGTTAATAGGACACTAAGCTACGGGCAAATCATTGTGGAAAAAAGGAAGAGCTGGAGGTTGATTCTTCCTCTGATGTACTGTTCTCTAACATTTAAGACACATACAGCCATCCAATTAGACAAGATGGATGAAGCGAAGAAGTGCAGGCCTACAGGAGCCGGATGTAGATAGCTCCTGAGAGACACAGCCAGAATACAGCAAATACAGAGGCGAATGCCAGCAGCAAACCACTGAACTGAGAACAGGACCCCCGTTGAAGGAATCAGAGAAAGAACTGGAAGAGCTTGAAGGGGCTCAAGACCCCATATGTACAACAATTCCAAGCAACCAGAGCTTCCAGGGACAAGCCACTACCTAAAGACTATACATGGACTGACCCTGGACTCTGACCTCATAGGTAGCAATGAATATTCTAGTAAGATCACCAGGGGAAGGGGAAGCCCTTGGTCCTGCTAAGACTGAATCCCCAGTGAACGTGATTGTTGGGGGGAGGGCGGCAATGAGGGGAGGATGGGGAGGGGAACACCCTTAGAGAAGGGGAGGGGGAGGGATTAGGGGGATGTTTGCCCAGAAACCGGGAAAGGGAATAACACTCGAAATGTAAATAATAAATACTCAAGTTAGTAAAAAAAAAAAAAAGACACACAAAAGTAAGTCACCCTCTTCATTATTGAGAGGAAGTATTGATAGCATGCTAATTTGAAAGAATGTCAACTTATTAGTTCGTCTGGAAATCCATGTGTCTGCCAAAATCTACTGATATGCAGTAAACAGGTGTTTGCAAACACACCCACAAACATACAAATAAACAGAAAGTGTCCTCCCAACTGTACAGTGTACTGCTGACAGCACATAATTCTGCTAAAAATGGTAGTTTGGGAATTCACATGTCCTCATTTGGCCTTCCTACTGTGGGCCTAATAGTCTTAGTACTGGACTGCAAACACACTGCAAGCACATACAAAGTATTTATGTCAGAGGTTGGTATTCTTTGTCACTTTGGAAACTTTCCACATGGCCAATACATTTCGTGATTATATAACAGAATTCTTTCCTACCTTCAGTTTTCCCTTAGTTTAAGATTACATTCTTTATTGGCTTTTAAAACCCACATAACTCTTCTCACTATAAAGTGGCCAAACATTTCAACCAGACATAGTGTAGATAAGTAAAAGTCCAGGTCACTTGTTGATGGGTAATTCCATTTATTCTATTTTATTTTTGCAGAAAAATAGAAAACATATTGAACATAGTAATAATCCAGTTTTCTTTTACAGAGTCCGATAAATATGTATATAATAAATATTAGTACTGTTTATGTCTGCTTTTCTTCATTTCAGTATATTATATAGAAATTATATATGTAAATAGTGCATACACACACTAATATATTATATCATATAAATATATATCCATATTTTATTCATATATAATTATGAATATACAGAATTTTGGAGAAACATTGATAAGGAAAACTGAGAGTAACAAATTTATTTTGGTTGTTTTCTCTACAGCATTATAAATGAAGTCGATCATCAATTACCTTGGTCAGTTAAAGTTTTCACCATTGCTTTAAAAGTCCTGGATAGAATAGTTAGATTTCAGTATGCACTCATGTGCTTGAGCACTTACTCCACAAATATTTGCTGTTCACAGGTCGAAGGCAATCCTCAGCTCTTAGTCATGTATATGTCCCACGGAAATTCAACAAAAAATATGTGTGCTCACGTATAAAAGTCATGTAATAGCAGCTACAGTTGAGAAACATTTTTACCCTTATGGTCAATATTTATTTTCACTCATTTAAGCTCTCCAAAGTGCCTTACAATTGCAATTTTCCTTCCTATATTCATCTGTAGAGAAACAGAGTGTTACTTTATAAACAAGAGACTCAGCTCTTTTTGATGGTTTTATTATAAATATTAAAGTGACAGACATGTCTTAAAAACATATTTCATAATTTGAGGCATATATTTGTAAATGTAACAGACTTTTGTTCATTGGTAGAATTTAAGCCCACTTGTCAAAAATGATCTCTCTGCTTCAAGGTCTAGTATAAAGTATTATAAAGAATAAATCCTGTTGCTTATAAATTCCTATGTACATATATTCAAAAAATAACTAAAGTGTCATTTACTGTGACATTATGCATTAACATCTAATAAATAGAGTTGTAATCTCACATCAGTATTTATTAGAGCTTCAAATAGTCATAGTCATTAGTTTCCAGCTCCATAAAACTAAAGCAACTGTTCCATTAATGCCCACCGGCTCTCTGTTTAAACAAGTTAGTACACTTAGATCTTTTCATGAAAGGGCTTAGTTTAACTTTTTTTCTTTTAGAGAATTGTTTGATTTGTGGTTTCTTCCTGAGGGAACACATACAATTGTTTTCTTGCTACCAAAATGGAACATGAAAACACTTCTGTGCCAAATGGAACAAATTGTGAATTCAAATATTCAAGCAAAATTTAGAAATTGAAGTCAATTTATTTGGCACCATCCTTTGTGGAAGAATGAACTATTTTGCTATTTTGTGTATTAGAATTTCATATAAATATTTTGGATATGTATGTGCTGGAGTTGGAAGGTTGACTTGTTTGTTTGTTTTTTAAGCATAAAATATTCTATGTCTTCTAGAAATGCTGAAGTTCATTCTCTCCTTCCTAGAAGCTGAGTTTTCGATAAGGATTCTTTATTGTTTGATTTCTAATGATGTATGCTCATTATTAATTTAGCATAGACTTTCATATATTACAGACATAAGAATTTATATTTAAAATCAATTTGATTGATAGTGAACGCTTAAAATGTCTTTGTAATATAAATCAGTTTTTAAAATGTTAAATGGAAATGTTAAAATGGAAATTGGCCTCATAGACACAGTAGATCTTTTGTTTAATGAAGAAATTTAAAAAACCACAATAAAACAATATCAGAAAGAAAAGTGGAAGTAAATTTTATATGCAACAAAAGAGAATATTTATTATCCTAGAAACCCTTAGTTGCTTTGCCAAGTCCAAAAATAAAATTAAGTAGTATTCACATGAAACGTCTCTGAGTGTAATACTCTATTATCCTACTTTTGGATTTATTGATTCTGTATCTTTAACTTACTAAAAAAAAGGATTTTACCATCCACAACATTTTATATTCAAAATAAGTGTTGAAGTATACTTACATATTATTAAATTTTCTATGTGCTTTTTTGACAGTTCTCTTTCCTTTAATGTACTTGTAGCCCATACAAGAAGGCAATCACAAAATAGATGCTCAGTTAACATTTTAAAATTATTTTGAGCCTCACAGATGTTATTAGGAATGAAGAAATAGTGCAAAGAGAAAGATGTACTCTCCCTTAATATGCATATTCTCTTCTGGCTCCTTCTCATTTTTATTCTGTCTTGCTTTTTCTAGGGTTTAGCTTGCCTCCTTATATTGGGATTTACCATTTATTATTCTTTGTAGGGCTGGATTTGTAGAAAGATATTGTGTAAATTTGCATTGTCATGGAATATCTTGGTTTCTCCATCTATGTTAGTTGAGAGTTTTGCTGAATACAGTGACCTGGGCTGGCATTTGTGTTCTCTTAGGGTCTGTATGACATCTGTCCAGGATCTTCTGGCTTTCACAGTCTCTGGTGAGAAGTCTGGTATAATTCTGATAGGTCTGTCTTTATATGTTACTTGACTTTTTTCCCTTACTGCTTTTAATATTCTTTCTTTATTTTGTGCGTTTTGACTATTATGTGTCAGGAGGAGTTTCTTTTCTGGTCCAGTCTATTTGAAGTTCTGTAGGCTTCTTGTATGTTTATGGGCATCTCTTTCTTTAGTTTAGGGAAGTTTTCTTCTATGATTTTGTTGAATATATTTACTGGTCCTTTGAGCTGGGAGTCTTCACTCTCTTCTATACCTATTATCCTTAGGTTTGATCTTCTCATTGAGTCCTGGATTTCCTGTATGTTTTGGACCAGTAGCTTTTTACATTTTACATTATGTTTGACAGTTATGTCGAAGATTTCTATGGAATCTTCTGCTCCTGACATTCTCTCTTCTGTCTCTTGTATTCTGTTCGTGATGCTTGTATCTATGGCTCCTTGTCTCTTCCTTTGGTTTTTTATATCCAGGGTTGTTTCCATGAGTTTTTTCTTCATTGCTTCTATTTCCATTTTTAATTCCTTCACCTGTTTGATTGTGTTTTCCTGGAATTCTTTCAGGGATTTTTGTGATTCCTCTCTATAGGCTTCTACTTGTTTATTTATGTTTTCCTGCATTTCTCTAAGGGAGTTCTTCATGTCTTTCTTGAAGTCCTCCAGCATCATGATCAAATATGATTTTAAATCTAGATCTTGCTTTTCTGGTGGGTTTGGATATTCAGTGTTTGCTTTGGTGGGAGAATTGGGCTCTGATGATGCCATGTAGTCTTGGTTTCTGTTGCTTGGGTTCCTGCACTTGCCTCTCGCCATCAGGTTGTCTCTGGTGTTACCTTGTTCTGCTATTTCTGACAGTGGCTAGACCTTCCTATAGGCCTGTGTGTCAGGAGTGCTGTAGACCTGTTTTCCTGTTTTCTTTCAGCCAGTTATGGGAACACAGTGTTCTGTTTTCAGGCGTGTAGTCTTTCCTGTCTACTGGTCTTCAGCTGTTCCTGTGGGCATGTGTCCTGAGTCCACCAGACAGTTCGCTTGGAGCAGAAAAGTTGATCTTACCTGTGGTCCCGCGGCTCAAGTTGCTCGTGGGGGGCTTCTTTTGAGCTCTCCGTGAGGGTGGCAGCCAGGAGGGGCTGTGCCGCCTTTTCCCAGAGCCCCCATGCACTGGGGTCCCAGATGGCATTAGGTGTTTTCCTCTGGAGTCAGAAATTTGGGCAGAGTGTAGTCTCTTCTGACTTCCCAGGCGTGTCTGCCCCTCTGAAGTTTTAGATCTCCCTCCCAAGAGATTTGGATGCAGGGAGCTGTTGACCTGTTCCCTTCAGATCCGGGTGATGTCTGGACTGCAGGGGACCTGCTGCTTGAGTGCCCCTATCTTCCTGTTCCCAGAGGTCCTATACAGTTTCCTCTTGGGCCAGGGATGTGGGCAGGGGTGGGCAGTATTGGTGGTCTATCCTGCTCTGCAGTCTCAGGAGTGCCCACCTATCAGGGCGGTGAGCTCTCTCTTCCATGGGGTTTGGGAGCAGGGAGCTGTGTGCTGGGATCCGCGAGGTTCGGGCTTCAGCTAAAATCTGGAAGTGTCCAGTCCCAGAGGAATTTTGTCTCTGTGTGTCCTGGTCACTTGGAGCAGAAAAGTTGGTCTTACCTTTGGTCCCAGGGCTCAAGTTGTTCCTGGGGGGCTGCGTTTGAGCTCTCCATGAGGGAGTCAACCAGAAGGGTTTGCCCGCCTTTTCCTGGGCCCCTGTTCACAGGGGTCCCAGATGGCATTAGGTGATTTCCTCTGGAGTCAGAAATGTGGGCAGAGTGAAGTCTCTTCTAGCTTCCCAGGCGTGTCTGCCCCTCTGAAGTTTTAGCTCTCCCTTCCATGGGATTTGGGTGCAGGAAGCTGATGACAAGGTCCCTTCAGATCTGGGTGATATCTGGACCATAGGGGAGGATGTTATTTTCTAGTCAATCCATTTGCCTATGAATTTCATGATGTCATTATTTTTGATAGCTGAGTAGTACTCCATTATATAGATCTAGCACATTTCTGTATCCATTCCTCATGTAAAGAGCATCTGGTTCTTTTCAGCTTCTGGCTATTATAAATAAGGCTGCTATGTACATGGTGGAGTATGTGTCTTTGTTGTATATTGGAACATCATTTGGGTATATATGCCCAGGAGAGTATAGCTGGGTCCTCAAGAAGTACAATGTCCAATTTTCAGAGGAACCTCCAGACTGATTTCCAGAGTGGTTATACCAGTTTGCAACCCCACCAACAATGGAGGAAAGTTCCTTTTTCTCCACATCCTCACCAGCATCAGTTGTCCCCTGAGTTTTTTATTTTAGCCATTCTGACTGGTGTGAGGTGGAATCTCAGTGTTGTTTTGATTTGCGTTTCTCAGATGACTAAGGATGTTCAACATTCCTTTAGGTACTTCTCTGTCATTTGATACTTCTCAGCTGAAAATTCTTTGTTTAGGTCTGTACCCCATTTTTAATAATTTGGCACTCTGCAGTCTAACTTCTTGAGTTCTTGGATATTTTGGATATTTGCACTCTATCAAATGGAGGATTAGTAAAGGTGTTTCCCAATCTGTTGGTTGCCATTTTGTCCTAAAGACAGTGCCTCATCCAGTCATCATCAGAGAAGCTTCATCTGACAGTAGATGGGAACAGATGCAGAGACCCACAGTCAGACATTATGCAGAAAGAGAGTCTGATTTGGAAGGTCTCCATAAAATGTCTTACCTCAGAGCTCAGGGAATCCCATGGAAAAGGAGTTGAAAAGATGATGATTACCAAGGGAGATGGAAGACACCAGGAAAACAAGGCCCTCTGAATCAACAAATCAAAGCAAATATGAACTAAAAGGGATTAAAGCAGCAATCACAAGATCTATGGGGGTCTGTACCAGGTCCTGTGCATACACACACACACACACACACACACACACACACACACACACACACACACGTGCAGTATATGTGCATAAAATACAGTAAATAAAAATAAATTAAACTATGTGTTCCCTTCTACTTAAGTTTTTCTCTGGCTGTTGTCAGAGAACTGTTTTCTCAGCAGCTACCTTATGTGAAAATCATTGCCCATTTGTCCCACATTCTCTACTTCACCCACTGCTGTTCTGCCTTTCCCTTTAGCACATTTCCCTCTACCATTTTATTCAATGTATACCACATTTACTCTTACCATTTTGCCAATCCACCCCTGCTTGATTTTAAATTACATAATGAAAGTTGTACCTTCTTCCATTATACCAATCGCTTAAAACAGTACTGGCAGAAGAAATGTACTCAGGCAGTACTTGCTCATTCAGTGAAAGAGGTGGGACTTAGGATGGAATAGTTCCAGTCGGGTGAATTAGAGAGGGTGGAGATTTCAAATTAATGACAGAGGAAACGGAAAAATGCCAATCGCTCTGTGGCCAGCCATCTAATACACTTCGGTCTGGCTGACCCTCTTTTAGAATTTTTTTATTTGGATTAATATTTACAAAAGAAATACAGAAAGCATGCAGAATTACCAGTGAGGCTTTTTAGCATGCTTGGTCCCTGCTCTACGGTGGTAAAAATATCTCAGTCATTGGCTATAGGAACATAATATCTAGTATAAGAAAAAATATTATATCACCCTCACTATATTTCAAAGCATTTAGTAAAGTATTTATGTGTATTGAAATGGAAGTTATTTTTAGTAAGCAGATTTTTTATATTAGAAACAAGAAGATATTCAATGGTGTAAAATTCCCAGGTGACTACCTATCCAAAATTAAATAGACCAGTAGGATTCTATCTCTAAAGGGAGCTTCCAGTGAGTCCAAAGGAGAAACATCTGCTATAACATCAGGCTCTAGTTTATAATCCTTCAATAAATCATTTGGCGGCACTGGTAATTGCTTCACATGTGACACCAATTTTTATTTTGTAAAATTGTCTGAAATATTTCTGATTATTAATTTATAGTACATCTTCTCTGTCTCTTAGACCCACGTCTTCCTGCAGAGGTTTGCTGGTGGTGTTAGTTTCCAATGCCAGCCCCAAAGCAGAACCATAAAAAAACAAGACAAATAAAAAACAAAAATAAGTAATTAAAAGTAATAAAATCACTGTGTCAGATTTATTATATATATTATTTAGATCCTCCTAGTGTCAATGAGATTAAGTACAAGAGATTTAAGTTGAGTTTTCTAAGGTTTTGGCAACCATGTAAGACTTAATATGAGAATATCCAGTGATTCAGGAGCATTTGGCTTCTTAACAGATTTCATAATTCTAGTAATTAGGTTCGAGTTCATCCTGACTGTCTTGACTTTAAAACATATTTGTAGAATTAGACCATGGTCAGGATTGGCCAAATGCCTAGTTTTAAAACTATGTGTTCTTTATCTAGTTTATAGTACTTATGCTTTGTCATTAATTCGTACAGCTGGAAGTTTCTAAGTTGGGAAAGAAATGTGGTCACTTTAATCCCTAAGCTTGCATCCACATGAAAATCATGTTAACGAGATTTTACATCTAATAGTCTGAGCCTCTTTGTAATGGACCTTCAGCTCTTGTTCTTATGGAAGCACAGTATTTATAAAGACTGTTTAATCTATTGTTCTGTTTGTCCACAGACAAAGGCCCCCCACATCTGCTTCTTCTCAGCCAAGAAAAGATTAAATTTACTTGTAATTGTTATTATATTTTATGAAAATTAGTTGTGAAGTGAATAAAATTAGTATGTGTTATTTTTAAAAAATATCATTAGAGTAATGTACTAAATCCATTCCAACCACAAACATACATTTATTTATTTATTTATTTTTTATTAACTTGAGTATTTCTTATATACATTTCAGGTGTTATTCCCTTTCCCGGTTTCGAGCAAACATCCCCCCCCTCCCCTGCCTTATGGGTATTCCCCTCCCCATCCTCCCCCCCTTGCCGCCCTCACCCCCACAGTCTAGTTCACTGGGGGTCCAGTCTTAGCAGGACCCAGGGCTTCCCCTTCCACTGGTGCTCTCACTAGGATATTCATTGCTATCTATGAGGTCAGAGTCCAGGGTCAGTCCATGTATAGTCTTTAGGTAGTGGCTTAGTGCCTGGAAACTCTGGTTGCTTGACATTGTTATACATATGGGGTCTCGAGCCCCTTCAAGCTCTTCCAGTTCTTTCTCTGATTCCTTCAACTGGGGTCCTATTCTCAGTTCAGTGGTTGGCTGCTGGCATTTGCCTCTGTATTTGCTGTATTCTTGCTGTGTCTCTCAGGAGCGATCTACATCCGGCTCCTGTCGGTCTGCACTTCTTTGCTTCATCCATCTTGTCTAATTGGGTGGCTGTATATGTATGGGCCACATGTGGGGCAGGCTCTGAATGGGTGTTACTTCAGTCTCTGTTTTAATCTTTGCCTCTCTCTTCCCTGCCAAGGGTATTCTTGATCCCCTTTTAAAGAAGGAGTGAAGCATTCACATTTTGATCATCCGTCTTGAGTTTCATTTGTTCTAGGCATCTAGAGTAATTCAAGCATTTGGGCTAATAGCCACTTATCAATGAGTGCATACCATGTATGTCTTTCTGTGATTGGGTTAGCTCACTCAGGATGATATTTTCCAGTTCCAACCATTTGCCTACGAATTTCATAAACTCGTTGTTTTTGATAGCTGAGTAATATTCCATTGTGTAGATGTACCACATTTTCTGTATCCATTCCTCTGTTGAAGGGCATCTGGGGTCTTTCCAGTTTCTGGCTATTATAAATAAGGCTGCGATGAACATAGTGCAGCACGTGTCTCTTATATATGTTGAGGCATCTTTTGGGTATATGCCCAAGAGAGGTATAGCTGGATCCTCAGGCAGTTCAATGTCCAATTTTCTGAGGAACCTCCAGACTGATTTCCAGAATGGTTTTACCAGTCTGCAATCCCACCAACAATGGAGGAGTGTTCCTCTTTCTCCACATCCTCGCCAGCATCTGCTGTCACCTGAGTTTTTGATCTTAGCCATTCTCACTGGTGTGAGGTGAAATCTCAGGGTTGTTTTGATTTGCATTTCCCTTATGACTAAAGATGTTGAACATTTCTTTAGGTGTTTCTCAGCCATTCGGCATAACTCAGCTGTGAATTCTTTGTTTAGCTCTGAACCCCATTTTCTAATAGGGTTATTTGTTTCCCTGCGGTCTAACTTCTTGAGTTCTTTGTATATTTTGGATATAAGGCCTCTATCTGTTGTAGGATTGGTAAAAATCTTTTCCCAATCTGTTGGTTGCCGTTTTGTCCTAACCACAGTGTCCTTTGCCTTACAGAAGCTTTGCAGTTTTATGAGATCCCATTTGTTGATTCTTGATCTTAGAGCGTAAGCCATTGGTGTTTTGTTTAGGAAATTTTTTCCAGTGCCCATGTGTTCCACATGCTTCCCTAGTTTTTCTTCTATTAGTTTGAGTGTGTCTGGTTTGATGTGGAGGTCCTGGATCCACTTGGACTTAAGCTTTGTACAGGGTGATAAGCATGGATCCATCTGCATTCTTCTACATGTTGGCCTCCAGTTGAAACGGCACCATTTGCTGAAAATGCTATCTTTTTTCCATTGGATGGTTTTGGCTCCTTTGTCAATAATCAAGTGACCATAGGTGTGTGGGTTCAATTCTGGGTCTTCAATTCTATTCCATTGGTCTATCTGTGTGTCTCTGTAACAATACCATGCAGTTTTTATCGCTATTGCTCTGTAATACTGCTTGAGTTCAGGGATAGTGATTCCCCCTGAAGTCCTTTTATTGTTGAGGATAGCTTTAGCTATCCTGGGTTTTTTGTTATTCCAGATGAATTTGCAAATTGTTCTGTCTAACTCTTTGAAGAATTGGATTGGTATTTTGATGGGGATTGCATTGAATCTGTAGATTGCTTTTGGTAAAATGGCCATTTTTACTATATTAATCCTGCCAATCCATGAGCATGGGAGATCTTTCCATCTTCTGAGGTCTTCTTCAATTTCTTTCCTCAGTGTCTTGAAGTTCTTATTGTACACATCTTTTACTTGCTTGGTTAATGTCACACCGAGGTACTTTATATTATTTGGGTCTATTATGAAGGGTGTCGTTTCCCTAATTTCTTTCTCGGCTTGTTTCTCTTTTGTATAGAGGAAGGCAACTGATTTATTTGAGTTAATTTTATACTCAGCCACTTTGCTGACGTTGTTTATCAGCTTTAGTAGTTCTCTGGTGGAACTTTTGGGATCACTTAAATATACTATCATGTCATCTGCAAATAGTGATATTTTGACCTCTTCTTTTCCGATCTGTATCCCCTTGATCTCCTTTTGTTTTCTGATTGCTCTGGCTAGAACTTCAAGAACTATATTGAATAAGTAGGGAGAGTGGGCAGCCTTGTCTAGTCCCTGATTTTAGTGGGATTGCTTCAAGTTTCTCTCCATTTAGTTTAATGTTAGCAACTGGTTTGCTGTATATGGCTTTTACTATGTTTAGGTATGGGCCTTGAATTCCTATTCTTTCCAGGACTTTTATCATGAAGGGGTGTTGAATTTTGTCAAATGCTTTCTCAGTATCTAATGAAATGATCATGTGGTTCTGTTCTTTCAGTTTGTTTATATGATGGATCACGTTGATGGTTTTCCGTATATTAAACCATCCCTGCATGCCTGGGATGAAGCCTACTTGATCATGGTGGATGATTGTTTTGATGTGCTCTTGAATTCGGTTTGCCAGAATTCTATTGTGTATTTTTGCATCGATATTCATAAGGGAAATTGGTCTGAAATTCTCTTTCTTTGTTGTGTCTTTGTGTGGTTTAGGTATAAGAGTAATTGTGGCTTTGTAGAAGGTATTTGGTAGTGATCCATCTGTTTCAATTTTGTGGAATAGTTTGGATAATATTGGTATGAGGTCTTCTATGTAGGTTTGATAGAATTCTGCACTAAACCCGTCTGGACCTGGGCTCTTTTTGGTTGGGAGACCTTTAATGACTGCTTCTATTTCCTTAGGAGTTATGGGGTTGTTTAACTGGTTTATCCTTTCCTGATTTAACTTTGGTACCTGGTATCTGTCTAGGAAATTGTCCATTTCCTGAAGATTTTCAAGTTTTGTTGAATATAGGTTTTTTTGGTAAGATCTGATGATTTTTTGAATTTCCTCTGAATCTGTAGTTATGTCTCCCTTTTCATTTCTGATTTTGTTAATTTGGACACACTCTCTGTGTCTTCTCGTTAGTCTGGCTAAGGGTTTATCTATCTTGTTGATTTTCTCAAAGAACCAACTTTTGGTTCTGTTTATTCTTTCTATGGTCTTTTTGTTTCTACTTGGTTGATTTCAGCTCTGAGTTTGATTATTTCCTGACTTCTACTCCTCCTGGGTGTATTTGCTTCTTTTTGTTCTAGAGCTTTTAGGTGTGCTGTCAAGCTGCTGACATATACTCATTCCTGTATCTTTCTGCAGGCACTCAGTGCTATGAGTTTTCCTCTTAGCACAGCTTTCATTGTGTCCCATAAGTTTGTGTATGTTGTATCTTCATTTTCATTAAATTCTATAAAGTTTTTAATTTCTTTCTTTATTTCTTCCTTGACCAGGTTATCATTGAGTAGAGCATTGTTCAATTTCCACGTATATGAGGGCATTCTTCCCTTATTGTTATTGAAGACCAGTTTTAGGACGTGGTGGTCCGATAGCACGCATGGGATTATTTCTATCTTTCTGTACCTGTTGAGGCCCGTTTTTTGACCAATTATATGGTCAATTTTGGAGAAAGTACCATGAGGAGCTGAGAGGAAGGTATATCCGTTTGCTTTAGGATAGAATGTTCTATAAATATCTGTTAAGTCCATTTGGCTCATGACTTCTCTTAGTCTGTCTACATCTCTGTTTAATTTCTGTTTCCATGATCTGTCCATTGATGAGAGTGGGGTGTTGAAATCTCCCACTATTATTGTGTGAGTTGCAATGTGTGTTTTGAGCTTTAGTAAGGTTTCTTTTACATATGTAGGTGCCCTTGTACTTGGGGCATAGATATTTAGGATTGAGAGTTCATCTTGGTGGATTTTTCCTTTGATGAATATGAAGTGTCCTTCCTTATCTTTTTTGATGACTTTTAGTTGAAAATTGATTTTACTTGATATTAGAATGGCTACTCCAGCTTGCTTCTTCTGACCATTTGCTTGGAAAGTTGTTTTCCAGCCTTTCACTCTGAGGTAGTGTCTGTCTTTGTCTCTGAGGTGTGTTTCCTGTAGGCAGCAGAATGCAGGGTCCTCATTGCGTATCCAGTTTGTTAATCTATGTCTTTTTATTGGTGGGTTGAGGCCATTGATGTTGAGAGATATTAAGGAATAGTGATTATTGCTTCCTGTTATATTCATACTTGGATGTGAGGTTGTGTTTGTGTGCTTTCATTCTCTTTGTTTTTTTGCCAAGACGATTAGTTTCTTACTTCTTCTAGGGTATAGCTTGCCTCCTTATGTTGGGCTTTACCATTTATTATCCTTTGTAGTGCTGGATTTGTAGAAAGATATTGTGTAAATTTGGTTTTGTCATGGAATATCTTGGTTTCTCCATCTATGTTAATTGAGAGTTTTGCAGGATACAGTAACCTGGGCTGGCACTTGTGTTCTCTTAGGGTCTGTATGACATCAGTCCAGGATCTTCTGGCCTTCATAGTTTCTGGCGAGAAGTCTGGTGTGATTCTGATAGGTCTGTCTTTATATGTTCCTTGACCTTTTTCCCTTACTGCTTTTAACATTCTTTCTTTATTTTGTGCGTTTGGTGTTTTGACAATTATGTGACGGGAGGTGTTTCTTTTCTGGTCCAATCTATTTGGAGTTCTGTAGGCTTCTTGTATGTCTATGGGTATCTCTTTTTTTAGGTTAGGGGAGTTTTCTTCTATGATTTTGTTGAAGATATTTACTGGTCCTTTGAGCTGGGAGTCTTCACTCTCTTCTATACCTATTATCCTTAGGTTTGATCTTCTCATTGAGTCCTGGATTTGCTGTATGTTTTGGACTAGTAGCTTTTTCCGCTGTACATTATCTTTGACAGTTGAGTCAATGATTTCTATGGAATCTTCTGCTCCTGAGATTCTCTCTTCCATCTCTTGTATTCTGTTGGTGAAGCTTGTATCTACAGCTCCTTGTCTCTTCTTTTGGTTTTCTATATCCAGGGTTGTTTCCATGTGTTCTTTCTTGATTGCTTCTATTTCCATTTTTAATTCCTTCAACTGTTTGATTGTTTTTTCCTGGAATTCTTTCAGGGATTTTTGCGATTCCTCTCTGTAGGCTTCTACTTGTTTATTCATGTTTTCCTGTGTTTCCCTAAGGGAGTTCTTCACGTCTTTCTTGAAGTCCTCCAGCATCATGATTAAATACGATTTTGAAACTAGATCTTGCTTTTCTGGTGTGTTTGGATATTCCTTGTTTGTTTTGGTGGGAGAATTGGGCTCCGATGATGCCATGTAGTCTTGGTTTCTGTTGCTTGGGTTCCTGCGCTTGCCTCTCGCCATCAGATTATCTCTAGTGTTACTTTGTTCTGCTATTTCTGACAGTGGCTAGACTGTCCTATAAGCCTGTGTGTCAGGAGTTCTGTAGACCTGTTTTCCTCTCTTTCAATCAGTTATGGGGACAGAGTGTTCTGCTTTCGGGCGTGCAGTTTTTCCTCTCTTCAGGTCTTCAGCTGTTCCTGTGGGCCTGTGTCTTGAGTTCACCAGGCAGCTTTGTTGCAGCAGAAAATTTGGTCTTACCTGTGGTCCTGAGGCTCAAGTTCGCTCGTGGGGTGCTGCCCACCAGCTCTCTGCAGCGGCAGCAACCAGGAAGACATGCGCCGCCCCTTCCGGGAGCTTCAGTGCACCAGGGTTCCAGATGGCCTTTGGTGTTTTCCTCTGGCGTCCAAGATGTGTGTGCAGAGAGCAGTCTTTTCTGGTTTCCCAGGCTTGTCTGCCTCTCTGAAGGTTTAGCTCTCCCTCCCATGGGATTTGGGTGCAGAGAACTGTTTATCTGGTCTGTTTCCTTCAGGTTCAGGCGGTGTCTCAGGCAGGGGTCCTGCCGCTCCTGGGCCCTCCCCCACGGGAGTCCAGAGGCCTTATACAGATTCCTCTTGGGCCAGGGATGTGGGCAGGGGTGGGCAGTGTTGGTGGTCTCTTCCGCTCTGCAGCCTCAGGAGTGCCCACCTGACCAGGCGGTTGGGTCTCTCTCTCACGGGGTCTGGGAGCAGAGAGCCAAACATACATTTATAAGAGTAAGTAGTAATTCTATTAACATAGTACCAAAGGCACATTCAGTTACATGATATAACATTATGTGTCACCAAAATGTCCAAGATGCTGCTAAGTATTATGTTAGAAAACAAACTTCCATGTTAAAAAGTAAATATAGCGATTTCTTCTAATTGATTTTTAAATGGTATAAAACTATCTCATAAACAGTTTGATTATTTTCCTGTGGTAAATTACTCATATCGTTATTGCTCTTTGCAGGGAATGTTATATGAAAATCATGCAACACTACTGGAAGCAATCTCATTATTTTAGGCTACAAGTACATTTCTTTTTTTTTTCCACTTTAAAATGGTGATTTTTTCATTTGTATTAGTCATTTTATTTATTTACATTTCAAATGTTATCACGTTTTCAGTTTCCCCTCCACAAACCCCCTATCCCCTCTCCTTCTCTGCCTCCATGGGGGTGCTCCTCCACCTGCCTACCCACTCCTGCCTCAATGCTATAGCATTCCTCTACCCTGGATCATCAAACGTACACAGGGACAAGGGAGTCCCCTCCCAGTGATGCCAGATAAAGCAATCCTCTGCTACACATCTAGCTGGAGCCATGGTTCCTCCATGTATTCTTTGGTTGGTGTTTTAGTCTCTGGAGCTTTGTGTGTGTGTGTGTGTGGGGGGGTCTGGTTGGTTGTTGTTCTTTCTTGTTGTGCAGTCCTTGTCCTAACTTTTGCAATGGTGTCCCTGCACAGACGTCAATGGTTAAGTAAGTTCTTCTCCATCTTTATTGGTCCCACTCTGGCAGAGCCTCTCAGGAGACAGCTATTTCAGGCTCTGGTCAGCAAATGCTTCTTCACATCAGCAGTAGTGCCTGGGATTTTTGCCTCAGATGGGATGGATTCTTAGGTGGGGCAGTCTCTGGATGGCCTTTTTTTCACTCTCTGCTCCACTCTTTGTTCGTGCATTTCCTTTTGACAGAAAGGATTCTAGATTAATATTTTTGTGGTGGTGGGAGACCCCATCCCTCAACAGGGACCATGCTTATACACTGGATATGGTCGCTATGGGTTCTATCTCCCCTTTTAATGTTATTTCAGCTAATGTCCTCCCTATTGGGTCCTGAGAATCTTTTGGGTCCCTGTCATCTGGGACTTCCTAGGGGCTATCCCCACTGCTACATACCTCCTTTCACATTCTTGACCCTCTGTACTTCTCTCCCCATCTCCTTCCTTATCTAAACCATCCTCTCTTTTTTACCTCCTGTATTCTCTCCCTCCCAGATCCCTCTTTCCCTCTATTTCCTGTGATTATTTTCTTCCTCCTTCCGAGTAGGACTGTAACATCCACATTTTGGTGTGATCTTCATTCTCATGTGGTCTGTGATTTGTATCATGAATATTTCGAGCTTCTTTTGGCTAATATCCACTTTTCACTGAGTACATACCATCTGTGTTCTTTTATGATTCGGTTACCACACTCAGGATATTTTCAAGTTCCATCCATTTGCCTAAGAATTTCATGATCTCATTGTTTTTAATAGCTGAGTAGTGCTCCATTGTATAAATGTACCACGTTTCCTATATCCATGCTCTGTTGAAGGACACCTGGGTTCTTTCCAGCTTCTGGCTATTATAAATAAGGCTGCTATGAACATAGTGGAACATGTGTCCTTGTTATATGTTGGAGCATCTCTTGGGTATATGCCTAGGAGAGGTATAGCTGAGTCCTAAGGTAGAACTATTTCTAATTTTCTGAGGAACCTCCAGACTGATTTCCAGAGCAGTTGTACCAGCTTGCAACCCCACCAGCAATAAGAGGAGTATTCCCCTTTCTCCACATCCTCCCCAGCATCTGCTGTCACCAGAGTTTTTGATCTTAGCCATTCTG
This sequence comes from Rattus norvegicus, assembly GCF_021556685.1. Classification (NCBI taxonomy): domain Eukaryota; kingdom Metazoa; phylum Chordata; class Mammalia; order Rodentia; family Muridae; genus Rattus; species Rattus norvegicus. Next base: position 23,689,615 of record NC_141537.1, on the reverse strand, counting down.
AATGGTATAAGGTGGAATTTCAGAAACTATAGAAATGATCCCAGAAAGTATAGTTTCCAAGTATATTTCAAACAATCGTTCATGAGCCTGGTATATTTTCTACTTTTGTTATGAGGATACTTCTCATGCAAGGCTCTTTCAAGAGCCAATATAAAACAAGAACTTTAGGAAAACAACTGTCCTGTGCTATTAATAGATATACTTGGGAGATTAGAGGTGCTAATTTATGGAGGAAATTCTGCTTTAATAATGATAAAGCAGTTCCCATCAGATGGGTTCTCCAATAGCTGTAGTTGTAGAAGAAATTTAATTTAAATTCAATTGTTTTGATGGAAAGAGTGAATGACAAGGAATAGGCCAAAGATACCAAAGGGAATCTTCAACTCTAAGGCTTAATGAGTCTATCGTGTGTGTGTGTGTGTGTGTGTGTGTGTGTGTGTGTGTGTGTGTGTGTGCATGTAAAGGGGATTTTGGTGTATATGTGTACTTATAAGCATATACCTGTGAGACTGCTGCTTCTTCACACAACCAATATATATGTATGTATCTGTGTCCTATAGATGCCAGACAATGCCATCTTCTACATATAAGGCTGGAGCCATGGGTTCCTCCATGTGTACTCTTTGGTTGGTTGTTTAGTCCCTGGGAGCTCAAATCTGGGGGTTCTGATTTGTTGATATTGCTGTTCTTCCTATGAGAATGGAAAAGCCTTCAGCTCCTTCAGTCCTTTCTCTAACTCCTTAATTGAGGTCCCCATGCCCAGTCTGATGGTTAGCTGCAAGCATCTGCATCTGTATCAGTCAGGCTCTGGTAGAGCTTCTCAAGAGACATCCATATCAGGCTCCTGTCTGCAAGCACTTCTTGGCATCAACAATAGTGATTGGGCTTAGTGGCTGCATATGGAAGATATATCCAAGTGGACCAGACTCTGTATGGCCTTTCCTTCAGTCTCTGTTCCACTCTTTGTCCCTGTATTTCCTCCCCTGATTATTTTGTTCCCCCTTCTAAGAAGGACTGAAGCATCTGCATTTTGCTCTTCCTTCTCCTTGAGCTTCATATGGTCTATGAATTGTATCTTGGGTATTCCAACTGAATTATTTTTAATTGAGTGACTATTGAACCCAACTGGTGAGCTTTCATCTTTCAACTATGGATTAAAGTGTTGCAAGATTGAATTGGAACAAAATTTCGGATCAGTGATTTAGCATATCAATTTTTATATAATTAATGTATATATTCTCAACTTAATGGTGCTGGCATAACAATAATGAGAAAAATAGAAAACTAAAAGTGTTTTTTAAAATGTATTTTGTTCTTTATACCATTTTATGTGAACAGTACTTGGACACAGGGGGGGAAACAATTTAATTGAGTTCAGAAGAATAGATTCTGGTTCATATACCATGTATTCCTTAACAAAGAGAAAATCTGGGTACTCCCTTCAAAAGGAAGGACATGTTCAAGTATAGGGAGAAGATGTTTATCTATACAGCAACGAAAAGAGGCCTCTGAAAAAAATCTGCTGAATTTTGACCTTGGACAGTTTGTCATCAGAATTGTTTGAAAATAAATTTCTCTTACTTTACGTGTCCACACTATTTTCCTTGCAATAAGAACATCACAAGCTAATATTATTCAGTTCCTTTGCCCTCTAGCCCCTACCCCAATTCCTCACAACACACTGTTTGTAGAGGAATTTTAATCTAGCAAGATGGCTGCTCATACAAGATCTGTAGATCTAGGTCTGTGTGACCTGACTGGAATGCAAACATTCACACACCTTTAATCCCTTTTGATGGAATACAGACCCACCCTTAGCACGCATCTTTAAGTTAGAATTAGTTTGTGAAAGCAAGCACCCATATTTGAAAGTTATATCAAATTGAGGGGCAGACAAAGTGAAGAATCAGAGAAAGATTTGAGAAAATGAGTCAGAGATAAGGTATCTTCAACTCCCACAAGAACAGCACAGGAAAGAGAAGTTATTTACGTGAGGTTCAGGGAAAGAGAGTCAGTTGGGAGTCAGTGTAGTAAGTACAGTGCAATGGAGATGAGTTTACTAGTGAGGGTTTATAATTAAGTGTAAGTCAGCAGAGACACTTGAAACCAGAGAACAGAAAAAGGAGAGAAGATTAGAATAAATTATTAGTTTGTTTGAGTCTAAGCGGAGCAATTCTATAAGAAGTTAAGAATAGCCAGATCGAGTCAGTCAGCTTGACCAGGAATTTGAGGCAGAACAGTTGACTTGAAGCAGCCAGCCATCTTCATGAATCCCCATTTGTCTCTCATTATGAAATAGGCATCTAAAAATGTAATAAAAATAAAGCAAAAACAAATTTGAATAGAACAAATCAATCAGATAGAAAAGATCCTCAGAAAAACTACAAGAAACAGACATAGAGGCAAAGACCCACTTATTAGCAAGTAATCTCTGAAACCATAAAATAGTAAGCCATAATATAGACTCTAAGGTAGGGTTAAGAGGTTTCAGAAAAGAAAGAGGGAGAGAGGATGGGGAAGAGGAGAGAGAAGGGAGAAGGGGGAGAGGGAAGAGGAGAAAGCAGAAAGATGAGATGAAGAAGAAAAAAGGAGAGAGGAAAACTCTAATACCACATTGTGAGTCAAGGAACCTCTGAAAATGGTGCCAAATTTGTTTTCTGTTAGATATCTGCTGCTGGGCATGGGGCTTACCCTTAAGAATAGTCTGTTTTCCTAGTGAGACTCCCTTGCAGGAAATCGGATTTCCATTTCAAGTGGTTGGAGAGAGCGTGTGGGTTAGGGGTGGAGACATGTGTCCACTTCTTTCACTTCCAGGATCTTATTTGGTACAGACCCCTGAAAATTCAGGGCATGCTGCCTCAGTCTCTGTGAGTTTCTTTGTGCATCAATAGTCTGTGCTTGGAATTCCTTGTTTCCTCAGTGCCTTCCATCCCCTTTAGCTCTTATGCTTTTGCCAAAATTGGGTTCGTAAGGAAAAGAAATTATTGATTCCACTTAGGGCTCAGTATTTCAAGTCTCTTGCTCTGCATCATATTTGACCCAGTGTCTCTGTATTTGTTCTCATCTGCTGCAGGAGGAAGCTTCTCTGATGATAGATAAACAAAGCATTAATCTATGAGTATAGCAGAATACCATTAGGAGTCATTGTATTTCCATGTTTCTTTACAATTTGCTTTAACCTTAGATCCCTGGGCTATATAATCCCAGGTTCTTGGTACTCTTAGCAGCATCAGGTGCTTCTGAATTCAGAAGGCAGAGACAGAGGCAAGCAGATGTCTGTGCTTTCAAGGCCATGCTGCTCTACAGAGTGAGTTTCAGGACAACCAGGGCTACACATCAAAACACTGTCTCAAAAAACAAAAGCAAGCAGCAAACAAAATATAGTCACTATAGAGTCTAACAAGCCCATTACCAGATACACATCCAAAGAAAACCAAATCAAGGCTTTAAAGAGACATCTGATAATCCACATTTATCTAAGCCTTCTTTTAATCCAAGTATTCATCAACTGGTAAATAAGTGAAGAAAGTGTGGTTACTAGGTTCTTGCCAAGGATAAGAAGATAGATTGGAAAATTTGAATTAAAAAACCCACAACATTAAAATTGACCAGAAGGAAAAAAATTAACCAGGATAAATATGTCTTTGCCTTTTGCATGCTGGGATTAAAAGTGTGTGCCACCACGCTCAGATGAATTAAAAAGTTTTATGGCAAAATTGTGGACTGCTAAAGGTTCTTTTAGGTCATTTAAAGATCAGGACTTTAATAGAACATAGTGGACCATTTTTAAAACAGAATTGTTAGTGAAACATTTTATACTCAAATTCTCTGATTTTCTTGTCTAAAATGTCCTTAAAGATATAAAAGGACTTTTGTATGTGTGCTTGTTTTGTTCTTTTAAAAAGTCACTTCAATCAGTGTATTCCCAGTGGACAATATAGGAAAGGGGAGGAGATGAAGTATGTCCTGTAAAAAGAAGCTATTATTTTTTCAAAACCTTTGATCCTAGCATGAGGAAGTAGTTAAACCAAGAAGACAGAATAGTTTATAAAATGTTAGTTTTGCATTACAAGTTTGGATGCTTAATTTGTATGTTATCCAAGAAAGTTCAAGATAAATGAAGCTCTGTTTACTTGGAATTATCGCATATGGGAATAGTCAATGGAAATCCTCTCTGCTTTTTCACATTGGGATATTATACCCCAATAAAATGCCACACAAAATTATTAGAAATGATAGCAAGAAATCTGGAAATGTCCTGATAAACACTAATCACCTTAATAGCCCCTCTTAAAGACATACAATTCTTAGTGTGCTATTTCTTTCTTAATCTCCTCTATATTTTAAGAAATAACCATGTTTCCTATATGCATGTAATTATAGGTAATTTTGATACATAAATGAAATCAATTACAAAAGGAAACAATGCCATGCTTTATGCAATATCCATGCATTGCAAGATTACTTTTTCATAGGCTTTCTTTGATTAAAATGGGAAGTTAGTTTCTCAGAAAAATTAAAAAATCATGTCTATGATTATACATACATACCTATGTGCATGCATGCATACACACACACACACACACACACACACACACACACATATATATATATATATATATATATATATATATATATATATATATATCAGTTAGAGTTAGAGTTTCTATTACTACAACAAAACACTATGACCAAAAGGAAGTTGGGGAAGAAAGGATTTTTTTGGGGGGTGGTTGTTTTTTGTTCTTTTAGCTTACATTATGACAATGATGTTCATCACTGAGGGACATCAAGACAGGAACTCAAACAGGTTAGTATCCTTGAATCAAAAGCTGATGCAGAGGCAATGAAGGCTACTTACTGACTTGCTTCACATGTCTTGTCTATCCTGCTTCTTAAAAATCACAAGACTGCCAGCCCAGGAATGGCACTGCCACAATGAACTGGGCCCTCCCCTATTGATCACTAATTGAGATACCTCGAAGCTAGATCTCATGGAAATATGTAATCAATTGAAGCATATGTGTGCTTGTGTTTGTGTGTGTGTGTGTGTGTGTGTGTGTGTGTGTGTACATATACATCATATTCATACAGATAGATGATAGATGATAGATAGATAGATGGTTGATAGATATGATAGAGAGATAGAGAGATAGAGAGATAGATAGATAGATAGATGATAGAGTTTAAAGTAAAAATCTTAAAGATTTTAAAGAATGATTATAAGGGTACTTACAGTTCCATAATCACTTATTAGGAATGATTTGCAACCCAGCTGGACTTGCCGGAGTTCTGCACTGTGTACAAAGAGAATTGTTAGAGTGTTAGAGCTGATTCTGTTTGTTGGACAAAAATTAAGCCACAGGATTTGTCTCTATAGTCTCCTACCTAAAATGTTTTACTGTGGCCACAGTGATAATGTGTATATTTGCATCAGCAGTGACAAGGTTGTTTGTCAATTTAAACAGAAAATAAAAACAATCAAAAGGACAAAGAGAGAAAAGGGAAGTAAAATGAACAAGTGAAAGCTGGTGACGTCAAAGTGCTGTTCCACATCTGAAGTTGTTAAAAGTGTAGATATCACATATCTTAAATAAACCTAACGTGAGAAACTATGTACGTCATCATGAAATATTTAGTTGTGCTTTTCCTTCTCTGTGTAATATCAAACTGAAAAGAAGGATAAGGTTTTCTAGCAGTGTAACTACTATTAACACATGATTCGCAGTTCTCATAAACACAGATATTAAAATCATTTTCTTTTCCCACACTTGTTTACACAAGGTTTTCAGGTAGTTTCAGAAAAAGATATGTACATATGCTGATCTATACTGATGCCTACAAGCTATGTACAAATCGAAAAGCATAATCAGGATTTTGAATTCATGATTATAAAATAAGACAATAACTCTGATCTCCGTCACTCTGAAAGAAATGCATGCCACGTATCTTTCTGTTGTAATGCAATAGTATATTGTTGAGCATCCAATAATCATATATTACCAAGTATATGATGATTAAAGGGAAAGAATTCATATAGAACATAAAAAGACCATATATGCCAGTCATATCTGTCAGCCCGGGTGGCTGAACAAAACAAAGGCATAAGGCTATTTGTGCTTCAAGGTGAATGCTTTACCACATTGAACAAAATGAAGATTTTTAACTGTTAACAATATTTGTAGTTTCTCTATTCTCTAGATTCAGCTCTCTGGTTTTGGTGGTCTACTAGATAAACTACATAGGGGAATTCACTACTGAAAACCTAGTAGGGAAAATTCCATTCAACTTTCCATACACTACAAAATGCTGTCATACTATGTAGTAAAGCAGATCTAGACTTGTAGGACTTGTAGTGCCTTGAGTTCATACTCTTATCCATCCAGGCTGTGTGACTTGTATTTTTTCTCAAGCCAAGTCCTGCTTATTTTTTTTTCTTTCCTTCTTCCATCGGCTATGTCCTTTGATCTTCATCATCTTGTATCTTTTTTCAATGCTTTCTTGTAAGGGGAGATTTTGATGCTGAAGTCCTGTTCCCCAATTGGTTATTGATTTGTCAATAGAGTAAGCTATGAGCTAATTGCTGGGCAAAGGTAGATGTGGGACTTCCGTTTTGGAGGAGGAAGAGAAACAGAAGGAGGAGAGTTTTTCTCATGGAATGAGAGCAATGCAGCAGCCGTGTGAGGAGGAGCCCGGGGTCTGGGGCCCCTACCACAGGTAGGTAATCATGGATATTTGTCAAGGGCCAGAAAGGATTAGCTTCTAAGATTAGGGCAGGTGGAAGAGACTAAATTAAATTGATATGTGCTGTGTGAAATATTGAAAAGAAGGCACCATCCCACGCTAACGCTGGCTACTCTCTGGCCCCAGTGGTCTCTCTGCCCCCTGTCACAGTTCTCTTGCTTTCGATCCTGCTCACATTCCCAGCCATTTGTCCCCTGTGGTTAGCTGTTAGAAATCCCTGTAACCCAGTAAAATCAAAACTCTAGAGGCTTGTAGTTTATCAGTCAGATTTTTATCAGTAAATTCTCACCCCACAGAACGTCCACACAATGAAGTCAGAGCCAATTGATATTGATATAAACTGTCCATCTAGAAAAGACAAATTGTTCTGTAATTATCCATTCCTTATAAGATATTCATAGCTACCTGTGGCTATTTAAAGCCATGAGAAATCTGTATCGTCTTTATCTTCCTTCCTTCTCTGTCTCTCTGTACTCTATGTTCTAGTCTCTAAAGTTCTCAGCCACCCTTCCTTTTCCACTGTCCAATCACATGCTCTTAGTTTATCTTTGCCTATTCTCAACAGCAAATAGACCGCAATCCACAGACATGGTCATCCTTTTTCAAATGGCAGATAGTAGTGCCCAGAAATTATGCCAAAAAGGAAAATAGGAGAAAAACAAATGGTGTGTATGATTTTAGCAAAGGCTGTGGTGGATAAACTACATACAACAGGTTCTCATATAATTTAATTCTTCTACTCAAAATCTCCAGTTATTCTTTCTGTATTTTGATTAAATGCATTTACACTAAAATATCAACAATTACCAAATTAGATACAAATTTACCACAATGTCATCCATAATCAAAGATGAACATTTTTTAGAACTACCCTGGTAGCTCTCTAATCTGGCACAAAGCCATGTGGTTGCACACCGCTCTCTCTTAAACAAATACCCAGTTTTGCTTTGTTTTGTTTTGTTTTGCTCCTTATGTCATACCCTGTCAGGGTGTTGTAATCCTATGCAGTTAGGATTTATCACCTGTGTTTGGGACAGCACAGGTGTTACTGTTTTTCCAATGAGATGGGATCCCTTTTTCTACTAAACCCCACATTACACCTTTACATGAGGTTAATTATAGTTTGTCTAGAGGCTTGTCTATTTCAGTTTTCTTAAACTCGTCTGATACAAGCTACTTCATTGTGACAACCTTGGTCTGTTTTGCTCTATATTATTTATAGACCATAGATCCATGGTTTCCACGGACTGGTCAGAAGAGTCACCAAATAAAACTCAAACATCAGGAAGGTAAATATAACTTGGTCACCAATATCCATGTCTAGGAATGTTCGGTGTCTATGGAAAGATTGGATACCTATGTAGGGAATCCCTTACCACAGCATGATAGCCACCGTCTGACTCAGAGTACACTTTTGGATGTCTGATTATAACCATCTTTGTGGTAGTCTACTCTTTGAAAGAAAGTAGTTGAAGGACTGTTATCAGTGTAAAGGAACTTTCTTCTTTTTCCATACAGGTCTGACCACAGAGGGGAATCCTGATGACTAAAGTGGTGGAAACATCACTTTGTGCCCAGCAATTCTTCATCTAGCAGACAGTTGACCACCCTGTAACCCATGCTCCCTCCTGAATCAAGGAAAGAAATGATCTGAGGGAACCACAGAATGAGTTGGCAAGTGGCCCAGAAACTTGTCCAGAGTACTACTACTCTGGAGGAACAAGGAAAATGAGGAATTGAGACACTAAAATAGATTTTTTTCTTGGAAATATGAGCTTAGAAGTTAGTAAAATTACTTATAAAATGTGACACAATGTGTTAGTACTAAAAGAAATATATATATATATTAAAACCCAGCAATTTGACATAATTTCCTTTTTAAAATGTTAAATAATTTGTATGGGTTCTACTATGAAAGAATTTGGGTTCTATTACTAGTATTGATATAAGTCAACTCAACATGATATGGTACTTCATCCTCAAGACATTCCAGTCCCTCTGCTTATCTCTGGAGTACCACTCAGATGCATAAGTCCATGCCAAAACTCACACATGCAAATAACAAATCTTTAAAATAATATATATTATTTATATGAGTTGTTGTATCAATATTTCTTATGTGGTCATGATCACATACACACAATCACATCATTAGGTGGTATATATACATTTAGAGTTACATGATTTTTCTCTGTAAGTGACAAGAAACATTTAAAAGGAAAATCTGGTTTTCTCATATACAAGGTTGGGAAAACTGAATAGTCACATGTGTAGGAATGAATCCGTATGATGTTTTAACAATATATAGAAATATCAACTCAATACTTACAGCATATGCCTGTAAGCTAAGTACTCAAAAGACAGTCAGCTGTGACAAGAATGCTGTTTGGTTTTATCACTGTTGTCTGTAATACAACATGAGATTAGGGAAGGTGATTCCCCCAGAAGTTCTCATATTGTTGAGGACAGTTTTTTGTTATTCCAAATGAATTTGAAAATTGTTCTTCTAAAACTCTGAAGAATTGACTTGGGATTTTGATGGAGATTGCATTGAATCTGTAGACTGGCCGTTTTTACAATATTTTTTTTATTCTTTTATTTTTTTTTATTAACTTGAGTATTTCTTATATACATTTCCAGTGTTATTCCCTTTCCCGGTTTCCGGGCAAACATCCCCATCCCCCCTCCCCTTCCTTATGGGTATTCCCCTCCCAACCCTCCCCCATTGCCGCCCTCCCCCCAACAGTCTAGTTCACTGGGGGTTCAGTCTTAACAGGACCCAGGGCTTCCCCTTCCACTGGTGCTCTTACTAGGATATTCATTGCTACCTATGAGGTCAGAGTCCAGGGTCAGTCCATGTATAGTCTTTAGGTAGTGGCTTAGTCCCTGGAAGCTCTGGTTGCTTGCCATTGTTGTACATATGGGGTCTCGAGCCCCTTCAAGCTCTTCTAGTTCTTTCTCTGATTCCTTCAACGGGGGTTCTATTCTCAGTTCAGTGGTTTGCTGCTGGCATTCGCCTCTGTATTTGCTGTATTCTGGCTGTGTCTCTCAGGAGTGATCTACATCCGGCTCCTGTCGGTCTGCACTTCTTTGCTTCATCCATCTTGTCTAATTGGGTGGCTGTATATGTATGGGCCACATGTGGGGCAGGCTCTGAATGGGTGTTACTTCAGTCTCTGTTTTAATCTTTGCCTCTCTCTTCCCTGCCAAGGGTATTCTTGTTCCCCTTTTAAAGAAGGCGTGAAACATTCACATTTTCATCATCCGTCTTGAGTTTCATTTGTTCTAGGCATCTAGGGTAATTCAAGCATTTGGGCTAATAGTCACTTATCAATGAGTGCATACCATGTATGTCTTTCTGTGATTGGGTTAGCTCACTCAGAATGATATTTTTCAGTTCCAACCATTTGCCTACGAATTTCATAAAGTCGTTGTTTTTGATAGCTGAGTAATATTCCGTTGTGTAGATGTACCACATTTTCTGTATCCATTCCTCTGTTGAAGGACATCTGGGTTCTTTCCAGCTTCTGGCTATTATAAATAAGGCTGCGATGAACATAGTGGAGCACGTGTCTTTTTTATATGTTGGGGCATCTTTTGGGTATATGCCCAAGAGAGGTATAGCTGGATCCTCAGGCCGTTTTTACAATATTAATCCTGCCCAACCATGAGTATGAGAAGTCTTTCCATCTTTTGGGATCATCTTCAATTTCTTTCTTGAGAGACTTGAAATTCTGATCATACTCATCTTTTACTTGCTTGGTTAGAGTCAACTCAAGGTATTTTATATTATTTGTGACTATTGTGACAGGTATTTTTTCCCTAATTTCTTTCTCAGCCTATTTGTCCTTTGAGTAGAGAAAGGCTATTGGCTTATTTGAGTTAAACTTATATCCAGCATCTTTTCTGAAGTTGTTTATCACCAGTAGGAGTTTTCTGGTGAAATTTTAGGTTTCCTTAAGTATACTACCATATCATCTGAAAATAGTGATATTTTGACTTCTTCTTTTCCAATTTGTATCCTTTTGTGCTCTTTGTGTGTGTGTGTGTGTGTGTGTGTGTGTGTGTGTGTGTGTGTGTGATTGCTCTTGCTAGGACTTTAAGTACTATAGGGATATAGTGGGCAGCCTTGTCTAGTTCCTGATTTTAGTGGAATTGCTTCAAGTTTCCCTCCATTTAGTTTAATGTTGGCTACTAGTTTGCTGTATATTGCTTTAACTATGTTTAGGTATGGGCTTTGAAATCCTGATCTTTCCAAGACTTTTATCATGAAGGGTGTTGAATTTTGTCAAATGATTTCTCAGCATCTAATGAGATGATCACGTTTTTCTTTGAATTTGTTTATATAGTGGGTTACTTTGATGGATTTCCATATATTGAACCATCCTTGCATTCCTGGGATGAAGCTTACTTGATCACAATGGATGATCATTTTGATGTGTTCTTGAAATAGGTTTGCAAAAATCTTACTGAGTAATTTTGCATCAATATTCATAAGGGAAATCGATCTGAAATACTCTTACCTTGTTGGGTCTTTGTGTGGTTTAGGTGTAACTGTAATTGTGGTTTCATAGACAGAATTGGGTAGTGTTTTTTCTGTTTCTATTTGGTGGAATAGTTTGAAGAGTATTGTTAGTTGTACAGAGACAGGCAGATAGATCAGTGGAATAGAATTGAAGAGCCAGAAATGAACCTACATACCTGTGGTCACTTGATCTTTAACAAAGGAGCTAAAACCATCCAGTGGAAAAAATACAGCATTTGTCAACAAATGGTGTTGTTTCAACTGAAGATCAGCATGTAGAAGAGTGCAAATCAATCCATTCTTATCATCTTGTACAAAGATCAAGTCCAAATAGATCTTGGACCTCCATATAAAACCAGATACACTGAAACTAATAGAAGAAAAAGGTGGCAAAAGCCTCGAGTACATGGGCACAGGGAAAATTTCCTGAAAATAACACCAAAGACTTACAGTGTAAGATCAAGAATAGACAAATAGGACCATTAAAATTGCAAAGCTTCTGTAAGGTATAGGACAATGTCAATAAGACAATAGAGCCACCAACATATTGGGAAAAGATCTTTAACAATTCTACATCTGATAGAGGGTTAATATCCAATGTATACAAAGAACTCAAGAAGTTAGACTCCAGTGAATCAAATAACCCTTTTTTTCTGCTCTGCTGTTTTTTTTTCTCCTTTCCCGGTTTCCAGGCCTCCCTAACCCTCCCCTTCTATCTATATGGGTGTTCCCCCTCCCCATCCTCCCTCCATTATCGCACTCTGTCCAACAATCCCATTCACTGAGGGTTCAGTCTTGGCAGGACCAATGGCTTCCCCTTCCACTGGTGCCCTTACTAGGCTACTCATTTCTACCTATGGAGTTGGAGCCCAGGGTCAGTCCATGTATAGTCTTTGGGTAGTGGCTTAGTCCCTGGAAGCTCTGGTTGCTTGACATTGTTGTACATATGGGGTCTCGAGCCCCTTCAAGTTCTTTCAGTCCTTTCTCTGATTCCTTCAACAGGGGTCCCATTCTCAGTTCAGTGGTTTGCTGCTGGCATTCGCCTCTGTATTTGCCATATTCTGCCTGTGTCTCTCAGGAGAGATCTACATCCGGTTCCTGTCAGCATGCACTTATTTGTTTCATCCATCTTATCTAGTCTGGTGGCTGTATATGTATGGGCCACATGTGGGGCAGGCCCTGAATGGGCGTTCCTTCAGCCTCTGTTATAATTGCCCCCATATTCCCTCCCAAGGTTATTCTTGTTCCCCTTTTAAAGAAGGAGTGAAACATTCGCATTTTGATCATCTCTCTTGAGTTTCTGTGCATCTAGGGTAATTTGAGCATTTGGGCTAATATCCACTTATCAATGAGTGCATACCAGGTATATTTTTCTGTGATTGGGTTACCTCACTCAGGATGTTATTTTCCAGTTCCATCCATTTGCCTATGAATTTCATAAAGTCATTGTTTTTGACAGCTGAGTAGTATTCCATTGTGTAGATGTACCACATTTTCTGTATTCATTCTTCTGTTGAAGGACATTTGGGTTCTTTCCAGCTTCTGGCTATTATAAATAAGGCTGGTATGAACATAGTGGAACATGTGTCTTTGTAGTTTGTTGGAGCATCTTTTGGGTATATCCCCAAGAGAGGCAAAGCTGGGTCCTCAGGTAGTTCAATGTCCAATTTTCTGAGGAACCTCCAGACTGATTTCCAGAATAGTTGTACCAGTCTGCAATTCCACCAATAATGGAACAGTGTTCGTTTTTCTCCACATCCTCTCCAGCATCTGTTGTCGCTGGAGTTTTTGATCTTAGCCATTCTCACTGGTGTGAGGTAGAATCTCAGGGTTGTTTTGATTTGCATTTCCCTTATGACTAAAGATGTTGAACATTTCTTTAGGTGTTTCTCAGCCATTCGGCATTCCTCAGCTATGAATTCCTTGTTTACCTCTGAACCCCATTTTTTAATAGGGTTATTTGTCTCCCTGCAGTCTAACTTCTTGAGTTCTTTGCATATTTTGGATACAAGCCCTCTATCAGTTGTGGGATTGGTAAAGATCTTTTCCCACTCTGTTGGTTGCCATTTTGTCCTAACAACAGTGTCCTTTGCTTTACAGAAGCTTTGTAGTTTGGTGAGATCCCTTTTGTCAATTCTTGATCTTAGAGAATAAGCCACTGGTGTTTTGTTCAGGAAATTTTCTCCAGTGTCCATGTGTTCGAGATTCTTCCCTATTTTTTCTATTAGTTTGAGTTTATCTGGTTTGATGTGGAGGTCCTTGATCCACTTGGACTTAAGCTTTGTACAGGGTGATAAGAATGGATTAATCTGCATTCTTCTACATGCTGACCTCCAGTTGAACCAGCACTATTTGCTGAAAATGCTATCTTTTTTCCATTGGATGGTTTTGGCTCCTTTGTCAAAAATCAAGTGACCATAGGTGTGGGGGTTCATTTCTGGGTCTTCAATTCTATTCCACTGGTCTATCTGCATGTCTCTGTACCAATACCATACAGTTTTTTTCATTATTGCTTTGTAATACTGCTTGAGTTCAGGTATAGTGATTCCCCCAGAAGTCCTTTTATTGTTGAGGATCATTTTAGCAAGCCTATCCTGTGTTTGCTGTTATTCCAGATGAATTTGCAACTTGTTCTGTCTAACTCTATGAAGAATTGGATTGGAATTTTGTTGAGTATTGCATTGAATCTGTAGATCACTTTTGGTAAAATGGCCATTTTTACTATATTATTCCTGCCAATCGATGAGCATGTACCCAAAAGATGATCTAATATATAACCAAGACACATGCTCAACTATGTTTATAGCAGCCTTTATAATAGCCTGAAGCTAGACAGAACCCAGGTGTCCTTCAACAGAAGAAAGAGTACAAAAAATATGGTATATTTACCGAATAGAATACTACTCAGCTATTAAAATCAATGACTTCAGGAAATTCTTATGAAAATGGATGGAACTTGAAAATATAATCTTGGATGAGGTAACCCAGTCTAAAAGAACACACATGGTATACACTTACTGATAAGCAGAGATAATCACAAAAGTTCGGACTATCCAACATACAATTCAAAAACTACATGAAGCTCAAGGAGAAGGAAAACCAAAGTGTGGATTCTTCAGACCTCCTTAAAATGGGGAATTAAAATACTCACAGGAGGAAATACAGAGAACAAGTGTGAACCAGAGACTGAAAGGTCATCCAGAGACTGCTCCACATGGGCATGCATCCCATACACAGAAACCAAACACAGGCAATATTGTCGATGCCAAGAGTGCATGCTGTCAGGAACCTGATATAGCTGTCTCCTGAGAGCTTCTTCCAGAGCCTGACAAATACAGAGATGGATGCTTGCAGCTAACCATTGATCTGAGAAAAATGAAGGAGTTAAAGAAATGACTGAAGTAGCTGAAGGGGTTTCCAACCCCATAAGCAGAATATAATATCAACTACCGAGACCACCCAGAACTTGAAACTACTATCCCAAGAGAACACAGGAATGGACCTATGTCTCCATCTGTATATGTAGCAGAGGATGGCCTTGTTCAGCATATATAGGAGGAGAAGCCATTGCCTGTCAAGGCTGGATGTCCCAGTGTAGGGGAATGTCATAGAAGCAGAGGTATGGTGTGGGATAGGGGCTTTCTGGATGGAAAACCAGGAAATGGGATAACATTTAAAATGTAAATTTAAAAATGCAATTTTTTAAAAAAGAATGTTGTGTGTTCAAGCCACGGCCAGGATATATCCCAATATCTTAGCTCCCAAATAAAACATTTCACCTGAAAACTTCAAGTGTTAATTAGAAGACTTGAAAATGTAAAAATGATAAGGTCAAAGAAATGGCTCAGCAGTTATAAGCACTTGCTGTTCTTCCAGAGGATCCAAGTTCTCCTCCCAGAACCCCTGTCACACAGTTCACAACCTCCCATAACTGCAGCTCTCAGAAATTTGTCCCTGGACAAATAGAATTACATCAATCTGAAAGCTTCTGCCCAGCAAAGGAAAGAACCATTGACATGGAAATTTAGCTTACAGGACACAAGACAAGATTGACAACCCATACACTTGGTAAACTGCTAATAATAAAAATACACAAGAAATTGTTTAAAAATTAATAACCATGTCACATTTTAAAATAGGAACAAATAACAGATAGAGATTTTTCTAAATACAGTGTGAAAATGAAATACACACACATATGTGTGTATATATATATATGTATATATATATATATATAGAGAGAGAGAGAGAGAGAGAATATTCAACCTCACTGATCATCAAAGAAATTCAAATAATACATATGAAGAGATGTACAGTGGTTATAATAAAATGAAGTTAAAATAAGGCAAGAAAATGAAAGATAACAAGTCTTTCAAAGGCTCCTGAGGGAAGCTTTCTTGTCTATTTCAGGAAACTTAAATTAGTTATAGAAATTATAGAAATAGATATGAATTTTTTAAAATTATTAATGGAAGCACCTTATGATCCAACTGTACCATTTCTGTAGTCACATCAAAATGGAAATCAATTTGGCTCATCAAAAAATTCACCTATACTTTTTTGTCAATTTCAGAATCATGCACAATAATCAAGGCAAAGAATAAACTTTAGTGACCAAATAAATTATTGAGATAATAAGTAAATTCACACAGTATTAGTTTAAAATTCAGTAATGAATTTGATAATGATGTAAAATAAAACTTCAAAACGTATCTTTCACAATTGTAAGATTGAAGTTCTTTCTAAGCTAGGAAACATTATCTAAATAAAATGCATTTATAAATGAGGTCATTTGAAGAGGATCATGGGTGGGTATGTGGGGATGTTGAAGATTCTTCTTTCATAAGCATGATGGTGCTTTCACACTTGATAATTCTGTTCATTCTCTTTTGCTTATATTTACATAAGTGGAATCAAAAACACAGTTGCTAAATATACGCTATGATCCTGACTGCAATGCACATTTTCCAAAATGAGAGCTTGTTGACCTGGCTTAAGCATTTGTAGTTAGCACTACAGAGTAGCAAAATATTTGCATGGAAAAACAAACATTTTAAACCAAAAATTGTAATAAAATAGTTTTCATATACAAGAAATAACTTTTGATTTCTTAGTGTTTTATTTAAGATTTATCATGTTCTGCAAATATATATCTAAATTAGGCATATGGTGGCTTGTCTTAACAGGTGTGAAGTAAATCATTTCAATAAAGCAGATCTAACATATTCCTGACTATATGCACTTTTCAATTATCACTTTATATTTACATAGCTTTTTATGTCTTCCTAAAATGAGTTCAGATTGACCTTTTCACTTAAATAATCAACTGAATAAAGCGTATTAAGTTAGACTAATTTGCCTCGTACTCTTCATGTCAAGAAGCTTTGAAGAATTCTTAAGGTAAAGAGGTCTCTGCAGTCCAATTTTTAAATTTTTATAGATTCAGTCATTAGAAAATCTCTCATATCCATTTACATTGCCAAATGCTTGCAAATATTATCATAACTTTGGTACTTTTTTAAGTCTTGAAAATAGGTCTTTCTATAAAGATTTGGCTTGCTTGTACTAACCTTGAAACCTAGGATTGTCTCACAATCGCAGAAATTCTCCTGTATTAATTTCCTGAGAGTTGGCATTGCTGACACATGCAAGCACATCCTCTCCTTATTACAATTTTAAATATAAGAATTTTGTTTTAAAGTTTTTTTTAGTTTTTATAATTTTATACTTATATAAATAAAAAGTAAATATACCTACTCCATACTTTACCACTCTAATACCTACATGTCCTCCTAATACCTTCGGTGTCAAATTTATATCTTTTTTTCAATAACCCACTAAGTTGTAACTGGACTCAGTTACAATTGCTCATGTGTACATGGGCTCAAGACCATCCACTGAGCATTTAAACACTATCAGTGACCACATCTTTAGAAATGAGTGATTCTTCCTCCCTCAGCAACAACCACTGTCCGTAAATTCTTTTTCCTAGAGGAAATGTTACTAAGATGACAACCAGTAGCCTTTGATATCTATCAGCCATTTCACCATAATGAGACCCATGAGTTTGACAACAGGAATCACGATATTAGGTTGTGATTAGATATTCCAAAGTCCCTAATTTATTATTACATATTCCCGTTTTGATTTTTAATATTTGAAATAAATTTAATACTTCCAAGTAAAGACAGTTGCAGATTATTCATGTTTTGTATAGCTTACTAGGGTAACTTCAAAGCTTTATAAAAGTATCAATGTAATACAGAACATTCTTTTTGAGCAATAGTAGTACTTAACACTTCAGCCTGAGTTAGACTAACACTCCGCTATTGCTCTATTGGGCAATTACTAATTCTTAGTTACTGCTTCACAGATGTCTAATATAAGCAATAAAACTATAGTTCCCCAAAGCAAACATTAAAATTTTTGCATTTCAAAAGAGGCTCATTAAAACCAGATGATCAGCTTGGCTCATAGAATGAGTTAGCTAAAATTTATCCACTTCAAGTCTATAGACTTATTTTCTAATATAAGTGAATCAAGAGTCGGATCTTAAAAGTTCTTGCAGAGTGTTTAACCTCTTTCATGGCAGGATGTTATTGAGAATATGTCAGGGAGGCTATATACAACTACTACGACTTCACATGCAAGAATTTCCAAAATACATTCTTGAAATGAAAAATTTAAGTAGAAATAAAAGTAATCATCCTTATAAGTTTATGTCTTTATTTTTGTATGATTCCTCTCAATAGATGCATAGCCCACTTACTTTGATTCCCACCATGAAAAAGGAAAGTACTAACAAGTCCTGTACCATGATTTATTATCCATTCTACAGAATTCTAAATATTCAGATAACACAAACCAGTATTCTTCATGATGATAAACCACAAGACACTGAAAATGCTTGAAAGAGTATTTGATGCAAAAATAAAGAAATTAAGCGGGAAGGAAAGTAGGAAGAAATGAGAAAGGGAAGAGAGGGAAGGAGGGAGGGAAGGATGAAGGAAGGAAGGAAGACAGACAGATCAAGGCTATGTTTAGCTAGCATTCAATATTCTACAATAAACAATTAATAAAGTCAATTATTTAGCTACTCACTAGAAAAGCACAATGGAAGGAAATTTTCAGATTCCTTAAGGAAAATGTGATGTATAAAAGACCACGTCTTTCATTATAGACAATTTAATGAGGTAATGGTTAAATAACATTAATCAATGTAGGAATAGGGCATTGGGAGCACATCTACTATATTAAAACAACTGTGTCACATTAAATCAGTTTATATGTATATTAATGTTGAAGCCCATGGGGTTTATTATTTAGAAAATAATCCTAGCCTGGTTGCTGCCGCTGCAGAGAGCCCCTGGGCAGCACCTCACGAGCGAACCTGAGCCTCGGGACCACAGGTAAGACCAAATTTTCTGCTGCAAGAAAG
This sequence comes from Rattus norvegicus, assembly GCF_021556685.1. Classification (NCBI taxonomy): domain Eukaryota; kingdom Metazoa; phylum Chordata; class Mammalia; order Rodentia; family Muridae; genus Rattus; species Rattus norvegicus. The sequence goes on along the minus strand of NC_141537.1, from coordinate 23,670,908 downwards.
CTACCTGGTGAGCTTGGGACACACGGAAGCAGAATTTCTCTAGGACCGGGCACGTTCTGTGTTTACCGGAAGTCCCACACCCGCGGATCCCGGCCCGCAGCAGCTCTCTGCTCCCAGACCTGGTGAGAGAGAGACCCAAGCGCCTGGTCAGGTGGGCACTCCTGAGGCTGCAGAGCAGAAGAGACCACCAACACTGCTCACCCCTGCCCACATCCCTGGCCCAAGAGGAAACTGTATAAGGCCTCTGGGCTCCCGTGGGGGAGGGCCCAGGAGCGGCAGGACCCCTGCCTGAGACACCGCCTGAACCTGATAGAAACAGACCAGATAAACAGTTCTCTGCACCCAAATCCCGTGGGAGGGAGAGCTAAACCTTCAGAGAGGCAGACAAGCCTGTGAAACCAGAAGAGACTGCTCCCTGCACACACATCTCGGACGCCAGAGGAAAAAGCCAAAGACCATCTGGAACCCTGGTGCACTGAAGCTCCCGGAAGGGGCGGCACAGGTCTTCCTGGTTGCTGCCGCTGCAGAGAGCCCGTGGGCAGCACCCCAGGAGCGAACTTGAGCCTCAGGACCACAGGTAAGACCAAATTTTCTGCTGCAAGAAAGCTGCCTGGTGAACTCAAGACACAGGCCCACAGGAACAGCTGAAGACCTGTAGAGAGGAAAAACTACACGCCCGAAAGCAGAACACTCTGTCCCCATAACTGACTGAAAGAGAGGAAAACAGGTCTACAGCACTCCTGTCACATAGGCTTATAGGACAGTCTAGCCACTGTCAGAAATAGCAGAACAAAGTAACACTAGAGATAATCTGATGGCGAGAGGCAAGCGCAGGAACCCAAGCAACAGAAACCAAGACTACATGGCACCATTGGAGCCCAATTCTCCCATCAAAACAAACATGGAATATCCAAATACACCAGAAAAGCAAGATCTATTTTCAAAATCATATTTGATCATGATGCTGGAGGACTTCAAGAAAGACATGAAGAACTCCCTTAGAGAACAAGTAGAAGCCTACAGAGAGGAATCGCAAAAATGCCTGAAAGAATCGCAAAAATCCCTGAAAGCATTCCAGGAAAACATAAATAAAAAAGTAGAAGCCCATAGAGAGGAGACACAAAAATCCCTGAAAGAATTCCAGGAAAACACAATCAAACAGTTGAAGGAATTAAAAATGGAAATAGAAGCAATCAAGAAAGAACACATGGAAACAACCCTGGATATAGAAAACCAAAAGAAGAGACAAGGAGCTGTAGATACAAGCTTCACCAACAAAATACAAGAGATGGAAGAGAGAATCTCAGGAGCAGAAGATTCCATAGAAATCATTGACTCAACTGTCAAAGATAATGTAAAGCGGAAAAAGCTACTGGTCCAAAACATACAGGAAATCCAGGACTCAATGAGAAGATCAAACCTAAGGATAATAGGCATAGAAGAGAGTGAAGACTCCCAGCTCAAAGGACCAGTAAATATCTTCAACAAAATCATAGAAGAAAACTTCCCTAACCTAAAAAAAGAGATACCCATAGACATACAAGAAGCCTACAGAACTCCAAATAGATTGGACCAGAAAAGAAACACCTCCCGTCACATAATTGTCAAAACACCAAACGCACAAAATAAAGAAAGAATATTAAAAGCAGTAAGGGAAAAAGGTCAAGTAACATATAAAGACAGACCTATCAGAATCACACCAGACTTCGCGCCAGAAACTATGAAGGCCAGAAGATCCTGGACTGATGTCATACAGACCCTAAGAGAACACAAATGCCAGCCCAGGTTACTGTATCCAGCAAAACTCTCAATTAACATTGATGGAGAAACCAAGATATTCCATGACAAAACCAAATTTACACAATATCTTTCTACAAATCCAGCACTACAAAGGATAATAAATGGTAAAGCCCAACATAAGGAGGCAAGCTATACCCTAGAAGAAGCAAGAAACTAATCGTCTTGGCAACAAAACAAAGAGAATGAAAGCACACAAACATAACCTCACATCAAAATATGAATATAAAGGGAAACAATAATCACTATTCCTTAATATCTCTCAATATCAATGGCCTCAACTCCCTAATAAAAAGACATAGATTAACAAACTGGATACGCAACGAGGACCCTGCATTCTGCTGCCTACAGGAAACACACCTCAGAGACAAAGACAGACACTACCTCAGAGTGAAAGGTTGGAAAACAACTTTCCAAGCAAATGGTCAGAAGAAGCAAGCTGGAGTAGCCATTATAATATCAAATAAAATCAATTTCCAACTAAAAGTCATCAAAAAAGATAAGGAAGGACACTTCATATTCATCAAAGGAAAAATCCACCAAGATGAACTCTCAATCCTAAATATCTATGCCCCAAATACAAGGGCACCTACATACGTAAAAGAAACCTTACTAAAGCTCAAAACACACATTGCACCTCACACAATAATAGTGGGAGATTTCAACACCCCACTCTCATCAATGGACAGATCATGGAAACAGAATTAAACAGTGATGTCGACAGACTAAGAGAAGTCATGAGCCAAATGGACTTAACGGATATTTATAGAACATTCTCTCCTAAAGCAAAAGGATATACCTTCTTCTCAACTCCTCATGGTACTTTCTCCAAAATTGACCATATAATTGGTCAAAAAACGGGCCTCAACAGGTACAGAAAGATAGAAATAATCCCATGCGTGCTATCGGACCACCACGGCCTAAATCTGGTCTTCAATAACAGTAAGGGAAGAATGCCCACATATACGTGGAAATTTAACAATGCTCTACTCAATGATAACCTGGTCAAGGAAGAAATAAAGAAAGAAATTAAAAACTTTTTAGAATTTAATGAAAATGAAGATACAACATACCCAAACTTATGGGACACAATGAAAGCTGTGCTAAGAGGAAAACTCATAGCGCTGAGTGCCTGCAGAAAGAAACAGGAAAGAGCATATGTCAGCAGCTTGACAGCACACCTAAAAGCTCTAGAATAAAAAGAAGCAAATACATCCAGGAGGAGTAGAAGGCAGGAAATAATCAAACTCAGAGCTGAAATCAACCAAGTAGAAACAAAAAGGACCATAGAAAGAATCAACAGAACCAAAAGTTGGTTCTTTGAGAAAATCAACAAGATAGATAAACCCTTAGCCAGACTAACGAGAGGACACAGAGAGTGCGTCCAAATTAACAAAATCAGAAATGAAAAGGGAGACATAACTACATATTCAGAGGAAATTCAAAAAATCATCAGATCTTACTATAAAAACCTATATTCAACAAAATTTGAAAATCTTCAGGAAATGGACAATTTCTTAGACAGATACCAGGTATCGAAGTTAAATCAGGAACAGATAAACCAGTTAAACAACCCCATAACTCCTAAGGAAATAGAAGCAGTCATTAAAGGTCTCCCAACCAAAAAGAGCCCAGGTCCAGACGGGTTTAGTGCAGAATTCTATCAAACCTTCATAGAAGACCTCATACCAATATTATCCAAACTATTCCACAAAATTGAAACAGATGGAGCCCTACCGAATTCCTTCTACGAAGCCACAATTACTCTTATATCTAAACCACACAAAGACCCAAAAAAGAAAGAGAACTTCAGACCAATTTCCCTTATGAATATCGACGCAAAAATACTCAATAAAATTCTGGCAAACCGAATTCAAGAGCACATCAAAACAATCATCCACCATGATCAAGTAGGCTTCATCCCAGGCATGCAGGGATGGTTTAATATACGGAAAACCATCAATGTGATCCATTATATAAACAAACTGAAAGAACAGAACCACATGATCATTTCATTAGATGCTGAGAAAGCATTTGACAAAATTCAACACCCCTTCATGATAAAAGTCCTGGAAAGAATAGGAATTCAAGGCCCATACCTAAACATAGTAAAAGCCATATACAGCAAACCAGTTGCTAACATTAAACTAAATGGAGAGAAACTTGAAGCAATCCCACTAAAATCAGGGACTAGACAAGGCTGCCCACTCTCTCCCTACTTATTCAATATAGTTCTTGAAGTTCTAGCCAGAGCAATCAGACAACAAAAGGAGATCAAGGGGATACAGATCGGAAAAGAAGAGGTCAAAATATCACTATTTGCAGATGACATGATAGTATATTTAAGTGATCCCAAAAGTTCCACCAGAGAACTACTAAAGCTGATAAACAACTTCAGCAAAGTGGCTGGGTATAAAATTAACTCAAATAAATCAGTTGCCTTCCTCTATACAAAAGAGAAACAAGCCGAGAAAGAAATTAGGGAAACGACACCCTTCATAATAGACCCAAATAATATAAAGTACCTCGGTGTGACTTTAACCAAGCAAGTAAAAGATCTGTACAATAAGAACTTCAAGACACTGAGGAAAGAAATTGAAGAAGACCTCAGAAGATGGAAAGATCTCCCATGCTCATGGATTGGCAGGAATAATATAGTAAAAATGGCCATTTTACCAAAAGCAATCTACAGATTCAATGCAATCCCCATCAAAATACCAATCCAATTCTTCAAAGAGTTAGACAGAACAATTTGCAAATTCATCTGGAATAACAAAAAACCCAGGATAGCTAAAGCTATCCTCAACAATAAAAGGACTTCAGGGGGAATCACTATCCCTGAACTCAAGCAGTATTACAGAGCAATAGTGATAAAAACTGCATGGTATTGGTACGGAGACAGACAGATAGACCAATGGAATAGAATTGAAGACCCAGAAATGAACCCACACACCTATGGTCACTTGATTTTTGACAAAGGAGCCAAAACCATCCAATGGAAAAAAGATAGCATTTTCAGCAAATGGTGCTGGTTCAACTGGAGGGCAACATGTAGAAGAATGCAGATCGATCCATGTTTATCACCCTGTACAAAGCTTAAGTCCAAGTGGATCAAGGACCTCCACATCAAACCAGACACACTCAAACTAATAGAAGAATAACTAGGGAAGCATCTGGAACACATAGGCACTGGAAAAAATTTCCTGAACAAAACACCAATGGCTTATGCTCTAAGATCAAGAATCGACAAATGGGATCTCATAAAACTGCAAAGCTTCTGTAAGGCAAAGGACACTGTGGTTAGGACAAAACGGCAACCAACAGATTGGGAAAAGATTTTTACCAATCCTACAACAGATAGAGGCCTTATATCCAAAATATACAAAGAACTCAAGAAGTTAGACCGCAGGGAAACAAATAACCCTATTAAAAAATGGGGTTCAGAGCTAAACAAAGAATTCACAGCTGAGGAATGCTGAATGGCTGAGAAACACCTAAAGAAATGTTCAACATCTTTAGTCATAAGGGAAATGCAAATCAAAACAACCCTGAGATTTCACCTCACACCAGTGAGAATGGCTAAGATCAAAAACTCAGGTGACAACAGATGCTGGCGAGGATGTGGAGAAAGAGGAACACTCCTCCATTGTTGGTGGGATTGCAGACTGGTAAAACCATTCTCAAATCAGTCTGGAGGTTCCTCAGAAAATTGGACATTGAACTGCCTGAGGATCCAGCTATACCTCTCTTGGGCATATACCCAAAAGATGCCTCAACATATAAAAGAGACACGTGCTCCACTATGTTCATCGCAGCCTTATTTATAATAGCCAGAAGCTGGAAAGAACCCAGATGCCATTCAACAGAGGAATGGATACAGAAAATGTGGTACATCTACACAATGGAATATTACTCAGCTATCAAAAACAACGAGTTTATGAAATTCGTAGGCAAATGGTTGGAACTGGAAAATATCATCCTGAGTGAGCTAACCCAATCACAGAAAGACATACATGGTATGCACTCATTGATAAGTGGCTATTAGCCCAAATGCTTGAATTACCCTAGATCCCTAGAACAAACGAAACTCAAGACGGATGATCAAAATGTGAATGCTTCACTCCTTCTTTAAATGAGGAAAAAGAATACCCTTGGCAGGGAAGGGAGAGGCAAAGATTAAAACAGAGACTGAAGTAACACCCATTCAGAGCCTGCCCCACATGTGGCCCATACATATACAGCCACCCAATTAGACAAGATGGATGAAGCAAAGAAGTGCAGACCGACAGGCGCCGGATGTAGATCGCTCCTGAGAGACACAGCAAGAATACAGCAAATACAGAGGCGAATGCCAGCAGCAAACCACTGAACTGAGAATAGGTCCCCTGTTGAAGGAATCAGAGAAAGAACTGGAAGAGCTTGAAGGGGCTCGAGACCCCAAAAGTACAACAATGCCAAGCAACCAGAGCTCCCAGGGACTAAGCCACTACCTAAAGACTATACATGGACTGACCCTGGACTCTGACCCCATAGGTAGCAATGAATATCCTAGTAAGAGCACCAGTGGAAGGGGAAGCCCTGGGTCCTGCTAAGACTGAACCCCCAGTGAACTAGTCTATGGGGGGAGGGCGGCAATGGGGGGAGGGTTGGGAGGGGAACACCCATAAGGAAGGTGAGGGGGGAGGGGGATGTTTGCCCGGAAACCGGGAAAGGGAATAACTTTCGAAATGTATATAAGAAATACTCAAGTTAATAAAAAAAAATAAAAAAATAAAAAAAAATAAAATATAGGAAGTGAATGTTAAAAAAAAAAGAAAATAATCCTAATCTATAAAGTATGCTATTTAAGAAAATCTCTTTCGCCATTTCAATGTACTCAGGCATGTTTGGTGTTCGTTTTTCTTTCTGCCCCTGTACTTCGAGACAATATAATTAGGCAGCTTAATACACTGGTTAGTCAGAAGATTTACTTTCAAAGCACAGAACTGATGGCCTTTAAGGGAGGAGACATGTCTTTCGAAGCCAAGTAAACAGTGAATCACGTACTTTTTCCACCCACACCTATTTACCCTGATGCAGACTGTCTGTGAGTACAGGATGCTCTTGATGCCAACAAAGTCAAAACCTCGAAAACATGAAGTAGTTTGCTCCACCCGAAACCATGGAAAAAGAAACATGGTTCATAGTCCACAGTACTATGAAAGCATACGGCGTTTACCTCCTTGATAGATCATTTCAAAATGATGAGCTTAATGTCCTGAATTTTGTTACTCTTATAATTACCTAAATAAGGTAAAGTTTCAGTTTACATATTTACCACTGAGCAATGGGTCTGTAGTTTGGAATTTTATGTGTTTTGCCTGCATGTATATTCCACATTTGTACCTGGTGCCTATTGAGGCAAGAAGCAGGAGACGGATACCCTGGAACTGGAATTACAGGTGGCTGTGAGCCTCCATGTGGGTTCTCCAAACTTAGCCTGAATCTTCAGCAAGAGCAGCATGGGCAATTAACTGTTGGGCCATCATTCCAGTGCCCTAAGCACAGCTTTTTATAGCAATATGAGTTAATAGAAAATGACAAAACTCATCCTCTAATCATTTCAATGCTCATTTTTTCCCTCCTTAGTATGATTTTCTACATTTCCAGAACAAATTGTAAATGAAAGCAAATCAAGTGACTTGCAGCTTTTTCCCACTTTTCGGCCTGTACTCATGACATACAGCTTTTTCCACTTTTCGGTCAGTACTCCATGATCTCTATATCTGATCAGTTCTTCCTCGCTGTGACAGTGGAGATGTTTCTAATTCAGAGGCTACATGAGCTTCACTGACAGTGAGCCATACATTAGCTCAGCAGCCATCTTTGTTCGTTCTGATCTTTTTCTCATGACAGTTACCTGGTTTTGTTGTGGATAAGATGACTCCATTTAAAGAAGGAGGGTACTATGTCACTCAAGGATCTAGACTATTAGAGTAAAAGTAAAGCAGTGTGGATGATGTGCCATGCTTCATTTCATCACATCCAGGTTACATCTCAGAAAAGCATGTGTGTTAGCATGATTGGGACAATAACACTCATGAAAGCTATAGACAATGTGGTAACACTGATCTAGAACATATACTGTGGCGTCTCTTGCAGGAAGGCAGGTATGCTGTTGGTCCTACCATAACTTGTGCAAAAGAAGAGAAACAAATTACTCCAAAGGCTATAAGTGGCTGTTAATATATTCAATATGGTGCAGTAATAAAAATATATTCTTCCTTTCCCCACAGGCATAACCCTAAGACATAGAGTTAAGCTGTCCTGTTCTAGGTCCAGTGTCTCCAGCTAAAATAAGTGTGATTTAATTAAGTCCGCATGTATCTCCTTAGAGCATTAAGGCCAAATTCTAATTATAAATCTAACAATTTCCATTGTACACAATGCTTAAAAGTACATAAAGAGAAAAGTAATTATTGCAATATTAAAAATGTAAGAATTAATGAACTCCCTTCGCTCCTAATGTTTTATATTTATATTATTTATTTGTTCTTCATTACTTTCTGTTGTCATCTCAACGAGGACACCAGGGAAGATAATGCTCCTCTGGACACATGTTTACAAACATCAGCGGTAGCTCATGGCCGACTGAGGTTTAGTTTAAAGGCCTTGAGGGAATGACAGCTTATTTCCACACATGGAATTCACTAACAATGCAACTATCTTGAAACCAGTGATCTTTGAATTAAGTAATTCATTACAATTATAATAGAAGCGAAGTCTAGGCATATTGTTATTCTTAAATCCAGACCATGTCTATGCAGTCTCTCTCTCAGAAAACTGTACAATCAGGACATGTCCACGTATACCTACTAATAGCTGTTACTAAACTTTCAGGAGTCAGTTACTAAAAGAGTTCTGGTGCTACAATTGATTCCATATTCTTATATCTCTGTAAATTTAGTTTGTGAAACATGTTAGCAATGTGTTTTTTTCTTAATACATAATGAGCTTGCTCAAAATAGTTAAATTTCAGACTACATAATACTGAATAATCACATCGTATAGGAAATGCTTAAGGGAAGGAGGTAAATTTTTATTAACTAACACAAAAATAATCCAGCAGAATTCTATGTTGGAAAGATAATTAACTGTAAATCATTGCAACTTACTTAAATATAATTTGATATTTGGGTGTAAAAGTTCATTTAAAATCTTATTCAGATATATCAGACCATAAGAATGACTACACCTTATGAGGAATGATATCAATTGTATATCATAAAAAACAGCCATATTATATAAGAACCATATTGTATACACATTTTGCATATCGCATATAAAGCCAACTAAAACAAACTAGTTCACATAGGGCTCAAACAACATGTCCACCAACAGATACATGAAAGACTAAAACTTAATATTTACATAGCTGGAATACTTTATATTATACAAGCTTTAAGAAGGAATAGGGGTTGTTCTGGTATGAAAAGTATTTCAACTAATGTTTGAGGATCTGAATTCAACTCCCTAGGACCTATATAAAAAGCAGGATGAAGTGGTGTTCATATATAAACTCATCACTGAAGAGGCCTCTCTTCATCAGGGTTTGTATTCCTACACAGAACATCATGACCAAGAAGCAAGTTGAGGAGGAAATGTTTATTTAGCTTACACTTCCACATTGCTGTTTATCACCAAAGGAAATCAGGTCAGGAACTCACACAGGACAGGAACTTGGGGGCAGGAGCTGCTATAGAGGCAATGGATGGGGTGCTGCTTATTGGTCTTGCTTTTCCTGGCTTGCTCACCTTGCATTTTTATAGAACCCAGGACTACCAGCCAAAGAATGGTACCATCCACAATGGGTCTTCCCACCCTTGATCACTAATTGAGAAAATGCCTTATTATCTGGATCTCATGTAAGCATTTCCTCAAGAGAGGCTCCTTTATCAGGGATAACTCCAGCTTGTGTCAAGTTGACACACAAAACCAGCCAATACAAGACCTATCAAATCTGTGAGAATTTGTATTCACCCAGTATAGCCAAAACATTGAGCTCAAAGTTCAATGTGAGACCTTGTGTCAAAAAAAATCAAAAATGTAGAGAACAAATGAAAAGACATTTGATCTCTACTTTGGACCTTGAAACACCATGCATGTACACACAACCTAACAAGAACTATGCACTCCAGCAAAATATATGGGAACTGATCTCAAAAAAAATCTTCTGGTATCCATATGCATGCAAATCACACACACACACACACACACACACACACACACACACACACATACACATGCACAAGTGCAAAGAAAGTTCTGTCAGTAACAACAGAATGAATGAGGGTTGAAGATATTACTCTAAGTGAAATAGGTCGGTTGCAAAAGAAAAAGCATGGTTGGAGAGAGAACTCCATGGGTGAAATGTTTGCTGGTCCAATACTGTGGACCTGGGCTTGGAATTCCATTACCAATTTAAAAGCCAGGTATGGAAATGCACAATTCTATTCCCTGTGTGTAGCATAGAAAAGAGTAGATTTCATGGCTCTTTGACTATTTAGCCTATAAAGAACTATGAGCTCCAGTAAAATCTACGAGAACCTGTCTCAAAAAACTCTAGCCTCCAAACACATATGATGCACACATGCACCCCCACCACATACACACACACACACACACACACACACACACACACACACACATACACACACACACCCTAGAAGCACAGCATAATCCATTTAAACACGGCATCTATACTTGTCACATTCATCTATAAACAAAAAGGCAAACGGTGGTTACTAGGATCAAGTGGCAAGAAAAGTATGACAGTTTAATGGATTTACAGCTCCAGATTTGGATAAGAGCATAAAAATATAATTGATAGTAAAAGTATAAAAATCCAGACTTCATATTTAACCTTTATAGAAGTTCAGTAAATATATATATATGTATATATGTGTATGTGTATGTGTATGTGTATGTGTATGTGTATGTGTATGTGTATGTGTATGTGTATGTGTATGTGTATGTGTATATGTATATGTATATGTATATGTATATGTATATGTATATGTATATGTATATGTATATGTATATAATTTGGGTCTAAGTAATATTTAATGAGTGGTCAATTTTATTTCCAAATTTTTACAATAAACTTAATTAAAAATTGTTAATATTTTGATTCGCAGAGATTTAGTGTTGCCACTTCCAAGATTACTTGCTGTGCATATGTGCTACAATTGATGGACAAAGCTGTTCTATTCAGTAAATTCAACAATGGCACATTATACTTCTAACTGAAGGAGAGGAGTACAAAATGAACCAGAAATTCAAATGCAGAGTAACATGTCTATATTTCCTACTGCAGACTGAGCTCTTTAAAGGATGATCTGCTATGTTATCTGCAATCCATAAACATCCGTTTCCTTCACAGGACAAGCTTTGACCATGTTTTCATCTGATAACATTTTTCCTTTTATGTAAGAGATCATGGCATCTCTCTAATTTTTGAACATTAGATTGGTTTGACTTATGCAAAATACACGAGTGGAGAATAATTATTATAAATATTATAATTATTATAATTCTCTTATGTGTGTGTACTTATTTATAATTAATTTCTGTAGCTTCAAATTCTTCTTGAAAATGGAACAAAATGTCAATTTAATTTAAAAAAATGATACTCTATTTTTGTTGTGTATTTTTCCAAAGGAGCTTGGCCAAATTCCTGCTAAATACCAGTGACAAGTTACTAAAGTTATAAAGCTTAAGTGTTGCATTTATCTTGCATTCCATAGGTCACATAGTCCAATATCAGGTGGGCACAGTAGTTATCTACTGATACCTTTGTTGTTAATGATGAGATTAATTCTTTTGCTATAATCACAAAAGGTAAATAACTATTTTGTTAAAATAATTATTTCTTAAAATGCTTTACTTAAATTTCTGTACCAAATGCCACATTTGGATTTTCTCATAAATTATGCAAGAACACTAGACTAGTGGTTCTCAACCTTCCTACTGCTGTGACCTTTTAAAACAGTTTAATGTTTTTAATACAGCTTAATACAGTAGTAACCATGAATCATAAAATTATTTTTGTTGCTACTTCATCATTGTAATCATGACACTGTTGTGAATTGTAATCTAAATATCTGTGTTTTCCAATGGTTCTAGTTGATCCCTGTGAAAGGATCCTTTGAATCCCCCAAGAGGATCACAAGCATAAGGTTGAGAACCATTATTATTGACGATCTGATATCACAGAATTCATAATTTCAAGTAAGGGAGTTGTTTTCAGTGTTTTATATAAAAAAGAGCCAGTCACATTGAATGGGGGAAATACAAATTCAGGCACCTCTGTTTTCTGGTCTGTTTTCACCATGACATCATGCTATTTTAGAGAAATATAAAATTCAGACTGTTCCAACAACATTTCTTTTAAAAAGTTTTTAATCTTGAAGTGAAGCCCTGATAGTTTTTTGTGCTTTTAAGAGTAAACTTCATTAATTTAATATCTAAATTTGCCTTTTATTCAGTATACTTATTTAGCTAGTTAGCAAGAAACGTAAAAAATGTAAACATATTTAGAATGCCAGTTTATGTGAACCTATACATTAAAAACTGAATGACCCATCTCCGGTCACAGAGATCACATAAAGTTGAACTTTGAGTCAAACTTGTTTGCCCACCAAATTTGGTATATGTTAAGTGGTATGTAGCATCCATAAGTACAGAGAATACAAAAGGTCTTCACCACATCAGAGTTTGGGTAACACTTCATTTCACCAAACACAAATATAATATAACTTTTCTATTCTATATTTATGGGGCAGGTGTTGACCATATAATAATAACTTACTAAAGTAATGTCAACTGGCAAAATATACCCTATGCACTGCATTGGTAAATACAGTAAGTGCATAGGAAAATGCACTGTTTATTTCTGTTTTCCAAACAGGAGGAAGGGTTACAGCACATGGCAATTACCTTGAGGCTTCTGCTTCATGAAGGTAGCTTCCAATTTCATAACCTCAGCTCCAGAGGATGCAATCAGTTGTGGCCACAGGCTGTAAGTCCTCCTTCCACATCTTCCTGCCAATCAGAGCCAAGCATTCCATCCTGGAAGTGGAAATGTCAAAACCCTAAGATAGGGAGAGCAGGGGAGGAACAAAGTAGCATGGAGTGAGGTCATTCCTGAAGAGCCCTAAATTCTACTCAATGCTTCTCAGCTAGGAGGCAGAAGATTAGTCATTTCCAAAGTGGACGTTCTTTCTATTTATATGGAATTAACTTGAGCTTTTACACCCAAATTTATTCACATCAAAATAATGAATATCTATTTACTGCTTGCATAACCTATGCCAGTTGTAGGGTTACTATTTTAGAAATTATGGATTACGATATTGTCTATTAATTTTTAAATGTTTTTACTATGAGTTCAATTCATGAGTTAAAGTAAACAGAAAGGACAAATTCCAGAGTTTCATTGATAACTTTGTTAGCTGTATCTTGGTCCTTTGCCCTTTTCTGGAGAGTTGCTGTATACAAAGTCTGACAGCATTGACTGCAGGTCTTTGCAGTTTCATTTATCGGTCATTGAGTGTGTTATCTGTGATTAAGTACCAACTGGCATTCCTTGGTTCCTGTGTCATAGGAAAAAAGTGACTAAAGTTGCATATAGAAAGATTGTCACCAGAATATATGCAGAAATTACTGATTTCAGAGAGAAAAGTTATCTGGCATGACCTTGAAATGATACCAGGCAGAAAATTACAAAGTAAAAACAAATTGTAATTTAAATAAATTACTTAAATTGGATGACTTAAAAGGGTAGGGGGGTCAAGATTTATACATTTTTATTTTACGTGCATGTATGAGTGTTTACATGTCTGTATGTATATGGCATGCATACCTCATGCTCATGAAGTCTAACAGAGAGCTGCATCATCTGAAACAGGACTTAGTGGACAAATAAGAGCATCTTATGGGTACTAGGAACCAAAGCCTGAGAATTGAAACCAGGTCCTCTGGAAGAATGACAAGTACTTCGAAAGAACCATATTTCCCAGAGAATTAGAACTCAGTAATTGTATCCCTATTAGAATATCCACTTGTAAAACTGGTCATAGAACTACGAGGAGATGGTAGGAGCTTGATAGGCAGGTTTGAATGAAGGTGCTCATACATGATATATTAAAGTCCTCCCCTTCACTGAGGAGAAGGGGAGGAGCAAAGGGGGTAGGGATTTGTAAGTGGGACTGAGAAGAGAGGAGGGAGGGGAACTGTGGTCAGGACTTAACATGAATTTAAAAAATAAATTTATAAAAAGCATTGATTGAGTCCTATACACTTAAAATAAAAAACAAATTAAAAATATTCTAAAAATCTGAACAAATTATTCATTTGTTGTGGATTTTTACATTTTTCTAAAAATTATAATTTTGATTTAAAATTAGTTGTCTGATGTAAATGTTTTGTGTTTTAAAGTACCTTCATAGAAAGACAGAATTCAATATAAACATTAAAACATTCTTTTATTGCCCATACAAAAAATAAAAAAAATCAATTCTATCAGTGATAAATGTTCAATTGCAGTCAATAAAAAGAATGTAAACAAATATCAAGGCAATTAAAGATAATTATTCTTCCATTTTTGGGATGGTTAAGTTTGTGATTTGGGTAATAGCTGCAAGTAGGTATTTAAGAGACTTCTTGTTTCCTTCATTATTGGACTCACTTTGATTGCCTCTTAGATACTGTCAGGAAAGAAAATGGTACTATGCAAAAACTTCACATTACTTGAAAATGTTTAGTAGCTTTTGTATTTTATAACCAATTAGAGAACTTTGAGAAAATAAACAATAAAAATGTAAATAAAATTTCTTTTTGTATGATTTTGACCTCACCTGAGTAAGCTTTCATGTAGCATACAAGAACTATACATTTTAGTAGCTTTCCTCCAGGTAGTCTATGGACTACAGTCTTTATTTAAAAATACAAATTCTAAAGTAGCAAAATGTGTTTATATATATAGTATTATAGTATTTAGTATTGCTTTTATTTTGAAACTTGTTGAATTTATACCTCATTCTATATATTTCTTGGCTTGTCAATAATGACAAAATTACTCAGGAGTTTTTCAAAAATATTTTATTAATTATTTTATTTTATTGATGATAGATATTTTTTCTCATATATCCTGAATAGTTTCCCTGTCCTCTGTTCCTTCAGGTTCCTACACACTCCCTTCCCAACCAAATCCTCTCTCCTTCTATCTTCATTAGAAAACTAACAAGCTCCTAAGTTATAGTTATACAAGTCAATAAAATAAAGATAAAACTAAACCTAACCCATTAGAATTGGACAATACAAACAAATAGAAGGTGAAGAGAATGCACAATAAACAGAAACCCACCTATTCACACACTCAGGAATCCCATAAAAACACAAAACTAGAAGCCATAACATATGGCACACTGTTTCTGCCTCCTCTTCCTCAGTGTTCCCTGAGCGGTTAAAGGAGGCCATTGATTGAGACGCCATATTTAGACCTAAGTGTTCTCAGGTCTCTAACTCTCTCCCTGATGTCTGCTGTGGTCTTGTATTTGTTCCCATCTGCTTCAAGATCAGGCTTCTCTGATGGTGGCTGAACAAAACACTGACCTATAAGCATAGCAGAATGTTATTATAAGTCATTTTACTCTGTGTGTGTGTGTGTGTGTGTGTGTGTGTGTGTGTGTGTGTGTGTTTTGAACGGTAGTATTTTGTTGTCCTCTGAATCCCTGGGCCATTGCTTCTCAGAATCTTGGTAATACAGCAAGGTCTACTGTAAATTTCATCCTATGGAATGGATAATGAGTCAAACCAGATATTAGTTGGTTACTTCCACAAACTGCTTACATTGTACCAGCATGAATTGCTGGCAGGATACCATATAGATCAAAGGGGGTAGTGGCTTGGTTGCTGTTTACATTTCCCTTTTGGTAGAGTACCAGAGTACTCTTCTGGTACCAAAGATCCCAAAGATACCAGACCATAGGGATGAAGGAGCTATTTAAGCACCACCTCAACAGCTCCATAATTCAATGAGTTATATAACTGTTGTCTTCAGCAAGGGGCCTTGGCGTCAGTTTGTGGAGAGCAATCTGTACCCTGGAAATAGGCTTTTATTATTCAGGATTGTTTTAGATATCCTGAAATTTTTGTGTTTTCATAGGAAGCTGAAAATTACCTTTTCAATGTAGGCTGATGTCTATATGCATGTGAGGGCTGGCCCAAGTTAAAGTGAGGCCTGTAATTGGACCAGTGAGAAAGGGGACGGGGACAGAGTTTTGGTAAGAGGGGGAGAGGAGAAAAGGAGGAACCAAGATGGAGACAGAGAAGGATGACCCAGATCCATGTGGCCTTAAATGATCACAGGCACATATGAATATTTCTTAAGGGATGGATTTTTATAGGTCAGTTTATCTTATCTAAGTGGGTGGATGATATCATCATCAATTGGTTGTGAGTTTATTTTGTGGATGTTTTCCGGATAGAGAATTTAACACATAAATCTTTCTGCTAAATAGCAAGCATCTAGAGTTTTGATTTTAAAAGTTTGCTGGGAGTTAATACTATAACTATTAGGGGGCAGATTCTGGGAATGTAAACAGAGCAGCTGGGGAGAGCGACAGGGTAGCCTCTGCTGGGACCTGGGGCCAGTTGCTTGGGAGTGTGGGCATAGTTCGAACCAGGGAGGCACGACAGGGCTGCTGCTGGGACCTTTAGAGTCCTGTTTTTACCAGGTTGCTGGGACCAAAGAGTTCCCAGCTGGCAGAGACAGAGGTGGCTAGCAATGGAGGTGGAGAGACCTCCGGGACCAGACAATGGCTAGAGGTGGCATGGCATGGTACACCGCTATTGCCATGTGGCCATTCAGTGAAGGTCTGAAGGTATTTTTAATATTTACCGCAACATTTCAAGATGTTTTAGGAATTCTTCAATTTCTTTCTTCAATGTCTTAGATTTTTAATCATACCAGTCTTTCACTTGCTTGGTTAGATTTTTCCCAAGATATTTACATTATTGGAGGCAATCGTGAAAACTGTGGTTTATCTAAATTCTTTCTCAGTTTGTTTGTTGTTTGCTTTTGTTTGGTTAGTTGATTTTAATTAATTTTTATTGACAATAGATTCATCTCTTTTAAAATATATCCCTTTATCCACTTCTCTCATCTTCCCACCACTATGCCTCTCCCCAAGATTCACTCCATATCTGTTTCCCTTCATGAAAGAGCAGGCCTCCAAGAAACAAAAACCAAATAGGACATAACAAGGAACAATACAACTCATATTGAATCTGAACAAGGCAACCAAATAGGAGGAAAAGAGTCAGAGAGACATTTGCCTTCCACTGTTAGGAGTCCCACAAAACCCCAAGCTGACAGCTATAACATGTACACAGGACCTACTTCAGACCTATAGAGGCCTCTTGTTGACAATTCTGTTTCTAAGGACCCAGATGTAGTCTACTTTGATTCACTGAGCCATGTTCTCCTGGAATCCTCCATCCCTGTGACTTCTTCACTTTTTCTCCCCATCTACTGTGGGGGTCTCCAAGTTCTGAGGGGCCTAATGGAGACCTCCAATTTAGACTCTCTTTCTCCCTCCCTCTCTTTCTGCATAAAGTCTGGTGTGGATCTCTCCCACACAATCTATTGCTGGAAGAAGCCACTCTAATGAATATTTGACAAAGCACACAGATAGCAGAATATTATTAGAAATCATTTTGTTGATTTTACCTCTCATCCTTTCTCTTCCTCTTCCTCTTCCTCTTTTTCCTCCTCCTCTTTTTCCACCTTCTCCTCTTTTTCCTACTCCTCCTAGTCCTCCTCTTTCTACTCCTGCTACTTGTCCTCCTCATTCTCGTCCTCGTCCTCCTCCCTCTCCTCTTCTCCATTCGTATTTGGTTATTTCCTAAGTCTCTTAGCTATTCAATCTCCACTCTCTGGCCATCCATGAAGTGTGGAGGGCATGGACTTCCTCTTGTGGCATGGACTTCAAGTTTGACCAGACATCGGTTGGCCAGTCTTACAAGTTCTTATTACCCTAGCACATGTTGAAGGCAGGACATATTGTAGATTGAAGGCAGGACAGATTGCAGATTGAGGGCTTTGAGGCAGGATTGGTTCCAGGTTTCTCTTTTCACAGCCTGCAGAGTATTCCTTGTGTCAAAGATAGAATATAAGGGTGAAGGCTCTGTGCAGACGCTGGCTCTCAAGATCTCTCTGTTTAATGAGTTAGGTGGATGTTGTATTCATCAACGGGGTCCAGGATGTTAGTTTTAACAGAGTGGCCTTCTGTCTGAGCATCAGCCTGTGTTGTTTAGGTATTTCTGTGGGACCTCCACTCTGGCAACAACCAACTGAATGCAACCCAGTCTTACCCCTGTAAACTCCAGTCAGGTCAAACTCAGTATCCTCAATTATTAGAATGCCTCTCTAGTATCACCCTCATAGATTCCAGGAAGCTTCCACTCACTAAGCTTTCCTCCAAACCACTAAATGCCTCTCGATTCCAGCTGGCTCTCTCTGTACTATCTCCTTCCAACCATACCAACTTCCCTTCTGCTCCTGTACCCACCTTTCTCTAATCTACTGCAAAATCTATTCTATATCACCTTCCCAGGGAAATCATGAATAGCCCCAAAATCCCTCCTCTTTATCTAACATCCCTGGTTCTCTGGACTGTACCTTGGTTATCATCTACTTAACAGCTGAAACTTGCTGAAACCATTTAACGTCAGTAAATGGAATAGGTCAAGAATTACCCACTTGTTTTAGGTTTTCCAATTTGGTAGAGCAGAGCTTTTAAGTACATCCTTCTGACTCTCTGTTGTCCTCCTTTTCATTTCTAATTTTGTTATTTTGTATCTTCTATGATTTTTTTTTCTTGTCCCTTTTCCCTGTGTTTTATCTTCCTCTAACTATATCAATCTTACATTTTGTCTCTTCATAGTGTTTCATAGTGTTCCAGATTTCCCAGATATTTTATAATAGGAATTTTTTTGTTTTACTATTTTTCTCTGCTTTCTATCATCCCTTCAGTGCCTGAGATTCTGTCTTCAATCTCTTCTTTCTGCTGGTAAGAAATCGCTAAGATTTGTTTTTGGATTCTTAAGTTTTTTTTCCAGATTTCTTTGAAATTTTTTTTTGGGGGGTGACTGGTTTGTCTGGTTTTGTTTGTTTGTTTTTTATTCTATTTCAACTTTCAGGTCTTGAACTGTTATATTCATTTCCTTCCAAGAGTTTGTATTATCATAGATTTTTGTTAAAGAATACATTCCTGTCTTCTTTGGGTTCTCCATCAAATGCATGAAGAGTGTTTTAAGATTTTTTTTATGCTTCACCTATGTTACAATATTTAGAGATTGCTGTGGTAATAGATTCATATTTCCTTATTGGCTTTGACCTCCCATTGGGACTATCATTATTCTAACTGCTGATATCTGGTCTTATATTTGTTGAGTAGATGTTTTGTTCTTTGGTTCTGTGACCCTCACAGGATTTTAGTAGCATGTGGTAGTTGTGTGTTTTAATGGTAAGAAATTCTTCTGAGAACCAAATGAGTGTGGCCATTGGGGGTCCCAAAGAAAATATATTTCTAGATATTGGGAGCTGACATTTAGGAATGGTGATGGGCTAGAAAAGGTTAGTTGACTGGGTCCTTGGAAGCAAGGAATGCAGGGTTTTCCATCTGGATCTGCATTGTGCCCTGGGACTAGGAGACAATACAGCAATGGGTCTGCTATAGAGTTTGGACTGAATGAGACTGGGAAATTGGATTTGAAGGAATGTAGGAAAATTTGAGGATCTGCAGTTAATCTACCTGACTCCCTGGCCAGAGTGACCTTTGGATTCCCAGGGAGTATATGCCAAAGCTCATGACTAATAAACCATGAGTTGGGGGAAGGTAATTTTGAAGGGTTGGGGGTGGGGGCTGTGTGATCCACTGTAGATGGGGCAAGGAAGAAAAGAGAGGCTGCAACATTTAGTCTGCTGAAGAGATGAGGAAGAGACTGGGGAACTGGTCTTTGAGAAATGGAACAAGAAGTGAAGATCTTCAGTTATCCTTATAACTTATAGTTCATAGGAATTTTTGAGACTACAACTGTGTTTGCCCTCCTGTGTGTGTCTGGCTGACTGTGTATAAACATCACTGAAGCTGATGGTTGTATTGTTCATTCAAAGATCTTGATGACTAGAAACTGAAGACTCACAGCTTGTTCTCCAGTCTTTGCTTGATACATATTCAAGTGCTATGAGAACAGACATTTCTGGTTCCTCAGATGCAGAGTCAGCCAAACAAAATTAGGATGGCATCTCCTTAAATCTCCCATCTAACCTGTGGCATATTTCTAGGAATGAGATACATTTTTCCCAGGCCTACTTTGTTTACAGGTAGAATAACTGACTCAAGTAGTTTCCTCCCTGTAATGTACCATTTCACGTACACA